>NC_138044.1:1024415-1743049 GCF_964106645.2 Podarcis pityusensis | reverse complement strand
TGGATTGTAGGGGGTTTTGTGTGTGCTGGCATTTTTAAGGTTTGGAGTTGTGTTGAGTTTTGAATGGTGTCTTTTGTATTGTGTTCACCGCTTTGTGATGAGACTCTCTTGAAAAGCATGATAAAATCTATAAAATAAGTACAATGTATGTTCTGACTTGTAAAGTACTATTGAGCTGAAAATCTCCTCTAACCCTGCTGCCCAGTTCCTCATTTCAATTCTTCTCTAAGAGCTGATGGGGCAGTTGTTAAACAGTTTAGTACATACTGTGGTTTTTCTCCACCAATGTACCCCATAAAATCTGACTACCTTTTTCAGAACTACCTGTTCTGCATGGAAATGGTTGCTAGAGGTTGGCTTTTTTTCTTTTTAAATCACAGGTGTTTTGGCCTCCTCCTTAGCCCTGGGAAGGATGTGCAGAGTGGCAATATGCACCTGTTGGATCTGGTAAGGTGCCCTTCAGTTTCCAGAGATTTCCCCCTCAAATAGCCCCACTAAATGACATGTTGCTTGTGTGTTTCCAGGTGATTTCAAGTGTATTTTGTGATGTGATCTAGCAGAGCCTATGGGCTTTGTTTTAACTCACCCTGTTCTGTGGTTTTAGGAGTCTATGGGCAAAAGTTCTGATGGGAAGTCCTATGTCATCACTGGGAGCTGGAACACAAAGTCTCCACACTTCCATAAACTGAATGAAGAAACACCGAAAGGTTTGTGATCAGTGACTTTTCTGTTTGGGTCAGATTGCTTGAGATGTGTAAGTTGTTTCCTGTATATTTTCCTAGATATGTGTGCAATGATCAGTGGCCAATCCCAGATAGTCGAATGTAGGGAATCTTTTTCCTATCGAGGACCTCATTCCGTCTGGGGTCGTCTGTTCAGAGCCACATACTGACAGTGGGTGGAGCCGGAGACTTAAGTTTTCTGGATAAACTAACCTTGAAATAAGACTGCCTTTTATCAGTTTTCACCATGGCTGTTTCACATTAGAATTGCTAGTCCCCTGCAGGTCTAGGTGGGTGTAAGCTCCACTGAGTTAGATTGGAGTACACTCAAAGAAGCATACAGAGGATTTCTTGTTAGTACTATAGTGGACTGATACAATTACTGTTCTGCGAAGCAAGTGAAATTAATTCCTTTCTGACTTTAGTTAAAGCCTACTTGTTTGTTGTCATGCTTTTATAAAATCAGGAAGAATAGGAAGGAAGGAACTTGGATGGGATGGAAGAATGGGGTAACTTCAGAAGCGTTTGAGGGCCACAAAAAAGTGAAATCCAGGAGTGCACCTGGTCCCAAGTCAGCAAGTTGCCAACCTGTTTTGTCAAGAATGTTTTGTCAAGCTGAGATGGCATTGAGTCAGGGTGCATGTGTGTGTGTGGCATGGAGACGTAATTGATGTCTCTGTGTTCTAACCCTTCAAGCCAGACTCTGGAAGACAGTTCAGGTGGGAGCAATGGCAGGAGGATAGCACCAAAACGATAGGACAGCCCACATAAGATGTGAAGCAGATGCTGGGAAATGTAATTCCCCTTGCTGGGAGATGACTTTGTTTCTGGACTCCATTTAAAATACTGGCTGTGAGCTACAACATTGCCTGGTTTATGGAGTGTACCAGGTTCTCTGTCATGGGCTAGTTAAGGTGGGGGTGAGGAACCTCCAGGCCGCAAGCCAATCTTGGCCCACCAAGATGAGGTTTGGCCTGCAAGACCTTTTCCTACAAACCACACCTACCTGTCCCTCAGCTGAAATGACTCATGATGGACAGGAAGGTGGGGTTCAATTCTGCTTTGGCTGTGCAGACAGGGACTTGCAGCCCAAAGTAGGATCTAGCCCTCCTACTCCTAGTCAGCTGAAGAGCAGGGGCTAAATCCTACTCAGTTTTGGCTGCTCATGCTGGTTCTCTGCTGGGAACAGGCACACACAGTCAAGGCACTTTGATATTTTTTAATGAATATCAATTTAAAAATATTTTTTTATCAATAGATAAATAAGGCAAGCAAAAAGAAAGAAGCAGAAACAGTGCTGGAAAAATCCCCTCCATTGCCTTTGCCAAATGCTCTGCAAACTTCGCTCCCCGCCCCACTTTCAAGATTGAAGTGAGATAGGGGAGAGGCCTGAAAAAGCCTTTGCAAATTGTCTCCCTCTTCCCTTTTAAATTCCCAATCTCAGGGACTTTAAAGGGAAGAGAGAGGATGCTTACAGAAACCTTTAAAAGTCTCTTTCTATCCACTCCCCTTTCCTTGCAATCTCTGTCTGATATTAAATGGGATGGGGAGACGTGCAAATGTTTTGAGATCACAGTAAAAGTGATTTTAACAGGTGGGGAAAATGTGAGGTATTTTATATGTAATAATAATAATAATAATAATAAATAATAATAATTTACTACAACAACAACTTTCAGCTACAGTGCTGTTCACCCTTAACCTGGGAATAACCCCGCTTGGTCACCATGGTATGGATGTACCTGGGGTTTGGCTACCTGTGTCTAGGACACACTGGCATGGTCGATTTGGGCCACAGGCACAGGGCAAGGGCTGTGTTGAATGGCCTAAGGGGAAACACCAGCTTCCCTGCTTCCTCTCCTTAGACAAAGTGCTGTTCCTGACCACGGCTGTCGACTTGGTGATCACTGAGGTGCAGGAGCCTGTGCGGTTCCTCCTGGAGACCAAAGTCCGTGTGTGCCCTGCCAGCGAGAGGCTCTTCTGGCCTTTCAGCAAGCGGAGCTCCACAGAGAACTTCTTCCTGAAGCTGAAGCAGGTAACGCTTGTGGGTCCCATCCTTAGTGGTGTGGATATTGTGGGGCGGGCCCTTTCGTTCCTTCCCTAACTCTGTGGTCCTTTGAGTTATGTTCGTCTGGGACTCTGGTCTCGCACAGAGGAGAAAGCTAAACTTTTGGACCTGGTGCCGTTTGAGGGCTTGAGCCCAGCTCTTGCGCAGGCAGTCCTTCCCACCTATCGCTGGGAGGGTTGGGAGAGGCTGTGTTTATGCATCTTTTCCCTTCTTACGCAGCCCAGGGATGGGCAGAGTTGCTTCCTTCCTTGGAATGCCAAGTGGGGCTGCAACCTTCTCTGAGCTTCTTGGGTTGGTGGGTGTCCTGGTGTGTCAGTTAAAAGTTCAAAGTTCAAGTGATGGGAAATGACTTTCTGGAGATACTTGGCTAGCCAGTGTGCAGTGTCCATTGGAGCCTCAGTCTCTCTCTGCCCCTCTCCTCCTTCCCTCCCTCATAAACCCCAAGGATGACAGTGATCCCAGACTATAACCTACCTAACCTACCTCACAGGATTGCTTTGAGGATGAAATGGGGAGAAAGAGCATCATGTACGCCACCTTGAGCTCATTGGGGGGAAAGGGGAGATGTGAATCAAATAAATAGTACGGGTGGCATCTGATTGACACACAACCCCTGACACACACATCCTTTTCAGCCCTGGAAAGGGGTGCGGAATGGGCTTACACACGACTGCTGACGCGCATAGTGACCCAGAATACAACCCCACACAAATGGGGAGTTGCTTGTAAATCAAAGGACGATGATTGCAGCACATTTGAGGTTCCACTGGAGAAGTGGAACTTCATGCCTTGGCACGTTGGACAGGGGTGTGTGGGAAGTCTTTGAGGTTATGTTCTCCTCTCTTGAAGGTGAAATGTGGAGAAGTTTGAACAATTGCTTCTCTTGGCTATAAATATTTCTCGGCCCTAAAAGCATAAGCCTTGTTAATTTAAGGAAGTTTATCTTACTGAGCTAATTCTGTTGGCTCTTGTCTCGCTCCACCCACTCTCATTGTGAGGCTTGTTATCTCATTTGGTCTTGGCTTGTTCTCAGCCCCAATCTGATTCTTTACAAGGACCAGGCTCATCTTGGGTGTTGTGGGCGGAGGGGCACTGCTTTGTTTTGGGGTATTTCTTTTGAAGAGGTGCTAAAGAGATTTTGCCTGATAAACCTCCAAAGAGAACCTGATTCTTACAGACATCTGAGCAGCCATGCTGCAAGTGGTTAAGGGTGTATGCTTATCTTTATTTACCAGTGGTGTTGGAATTTTACCAGTGGCGGCAGCCTGGTGAAAAGAATAACTCACTTTTTCCAGAAAAAAATGAAGCCTGAGCTTAATTTTTGGAAATGGTTTCTGTTGGGGGGGGGGAACCATCTTGGACCTGGTTGTAAGGCAGGAACTCTGAACAGTGAATCAGAGGTTGAAATGAAAATATTTTAATTTTATTTATTTATTATTACCTTTTTATCCCACCAAGGAGTTCAAAGGGGCATATATGGTTCTCTGCCTCCTCATTTATCCTCACATCCAACCCTATAAGGTAGGTTAGGCTGAAAGACCTGGCTGGCTGAAGGTCACTCGCTGAGCTCTGTAGCTGAGTGAGGACTTGCACCCTCATCTCCTAGGTCCTAGTCCCAACACTTGAACCACAAAAAGCATCTCAGCCTCCCCCAGAAGGTCCATAGGTCTTGTCTTGCTGCCTTATAGAAGGCAGTTGGAATCCCCCCTCCCCAAGCATTAAGGAGCTAGAACATAGCGGAATCTGTATCCGGGGCAGTTGTCTGAATTCCACATACCTCCCTCTTCTCCCCCTCCCCCATTCCTGCCCTCTTGCTCCTATGCATCAAGGCTTTCTGAGAGGAGGAGCAAAGCGCTTTAACATAAAGTTTTGCCATTTTGGCCACAGAGCAAAGGACCTTTGGCAGATGTCTCTCTGGAATCCGGAAAGACTAACCAAAATTATTTTCTTTATCCCTCCTCTGTGGTTGTTGAATAGGAATAATTTCTTCCTCCTGTGCCTTCTCACAGATATATACAGAAAGTTGCTTGCGAGTCTGTCTAGGCATTTCTTGTCAAGCTCTTCCACAGTGCTGAAACCTAATCTGCCCTGTATCCTTCAGATAAAGCAGAAGGACCGGAAGAACAGCACAGACACACTCTATGAAGTCATATGCCTGGAGAGTGAGTCAGAAAGGGAGAGGAGAAAAACCACCGCGAGCCCAGTGCTCCGCCTGCCACAGTCTGGATCTCAGGGCTCCATGATCCCATCCCCACCAGAGGATGATGAAGAGGAAGGTAAGAAGGGACTAGCTGTGTCCCTCCGAAGCAGAGCAAGCAGATGGCTTTGTCAAGACTGCCCCTTGCTGTGAATCAGCTAAAGGTTTGCTGCAGAGAAGGTTACAAACGCGTTATGTGTTTGGGCTTGGACGATGTATTGATATATCACCCAGGACTGATTTGAGGGCCAGATCACAATGGCGTCTTCACCTGGCAGTACATCATGGGTGGGGTTTGCTGGCTGGCACCTAACCTTCATTCTCCACCTGCCTCCTTCCTCCCTGCGCCAGGTGCTAGTGGCAGCTGTTTCATCCCAGCACCTTGCAGGTCTGGGGTCGATGCTCCTTCCTATCAACATGGTGATGTATCACTATATCACGATGTTTAGCTGGTGATACATTGTGATGTTGAAAACCTGATATTGCACAGCCCTATACAGTCATACCTCGGGTTGAATGTGCTTCAGGATGAGCGCTTTTGGATTGCGCTCCGCGGCGACCCGGAAGTAATGGAGTGCGTTACTTCTGGGTTTCGCCGCTCGCGCATGCGCAGATGCTCAAAATGACGTTGCACGCATGCACGGAAGCGGCAAAACGTGACCCGCGCATGCGCAGACGCACCGTCGCATCTTACGTTCCATTCAGGATGTGAACGGGGCTCTGGAACGGATCCCGTTCGTATCCCAAGGTACCGCTGTATGTGTTTTTACTGAAGGCTTCAAAGCTGAAGGTAACTGCAGATACTACTACTGTTCTTCTACAGCAGCTTAGCACAACCTGGGTGCCTTCCCTAGGCTTGGGGCTACTGCAACTTCAGTCTAAAACATCTGGAGGGCACCAGGTTGGGCAAGGCTGCATTCGGTTGACTTAATCTGCTTTTCCTTTTCCTCTACCATACTAGCATTCCCAATGCTTTCATGAAGCCAAAAGTCGTATTTGGCAGATACCTATCTAGCGGTGATCCCTTCACTGCAGGGGGTTGGACTAGAGGACCTTTGAGGACCTAAGTGATCTGCTAAGAGCTCTTACTGGTGCTTTCAGTGCAGGCCTTTGTTCTGGGCTGGCAAGTGCTGGTGGGGCTAGGAGGGGCATAGGCAGTGTGTGCGTGCACGTGTATGGTCAGGGTGGTGGTCAGTTTCTGCTCTCTAGTTTGTGTGGTTAATTGACCATGACTGTAGAGCATGAGTGGGGAACCTCAGGCCTGGTGGCTGAATTGAACCCTCCAGGTCTCTGTCCAGCCCTTAGGGCTCCCCACAGGCTGCGTCCTGCTCAGGTGCTTTTCCCACTTGCTTCCAGGGATAGAGGTTTGTGTGAGCCTGTTTTGATGAGTGTGTAGAAACCTCTGACTTTTGCATGGCTGGAATGCAGCATACAGTACAAAAGAAGAGCCAAATATGTTGCTGCACCCACTCTGTTTCTGGCTCGCAGACCTAGAAGGCTACGCATGAGAGAAAGAGAGCTGCCTTCTGCCTGGAAAGGGCTCCCCATGCCCAGCATCTTTTCCTGCTCCGCGGCATAAAATAGGGATGTGTTGTTTCCCCCCCTCTTCTGGCTTGGGCTGAACCACCCTGCTGTCTGTGCCATGTTTGCACTGGTTAAGCCTGATCCAACAGGTGCAGCGCATCCTAGTATTTCCTTCTAAATGGAGGTCAGAAATGCTCTCATGTCCCCTTCCTCTGCGTGGGTTTTGTGTCTTACAGATAACGACGAGCCTCTCCTGAGTGGTTCTGGAGACGTTTCCAAAGAGTGTGCAGAGAAAATCCTTGAGACATGGGGAGACCTCTTGTCCAAATGGTAAGCAGGTTCACCCCTCTATTGTGAACCAATCTCTTTGAAGAAGCTTATGGTTGAGAGTAAGGCAGGCAAGACAATGACAAAGAGACAGGCAGGTAAGGGCACTGGAGGCTGCCACACACTGGATCCATTCTGTCCTAGCCAGCTTGTGCTTCTTGCTACCTGATATGCCCCTTGAAGGCTGCTGGGCAAGAGAGGTCAACTTCCACCCACTGCCACTTCCCACACATGGTAGACAAGCCAGCTGAGAGTGGAAGGCTTACCTGGGCTGCTGCAGACTCCTCTTGCCAGCATCCTTGCCTGGAAGTCCCCTGCTGCCATGAGCCCTGCCAGCCAGTCCTCATTCATCAGCCTCTGTTGAATGGTTGTTCTGTGCCCGTTTGCATGCCTTGGAACTGCTCCCCTCAATTTATGAGCATGGGGCACTTGGATGTTGAGGCCTTCCAAACTGCCTCAGAAGGTGGTGGACTCTCCTTCATTGGAAGTTTTTAAGGGGAGGTTGTATGGCTGTGTGTCATTGAGGCTTTAGCTGAAATTCAGAGGGTTGCAATAGATGATCCTCAGAGTCCCTTCCAACTCTTCAGATCTGTGATTCTACTTACATGCACACTGTTTTTTTTCTGTGAACCTACCTGCCAAATATGTTCCAATGTGGGCCTGGTCCCCCTCCCACCTTTCTGAATACATGAATGTGCTTCCTCCACGTTTCTAAAATGATAGATCTGTCATCCTTTTTAAAAAGAGCATGGATTTGTTTAATTATTTTTTTTAAAAAAACATTTATATACAAAAATATGTTACAGTGGTTTATAACAATAAAAAACATAAAACCAATCAATAACATCTTGAAAAGTTAAAAAGAATTTAAAAGCAAAAAGAAACTAGAAACAAATACCAGCAGATCTTATTTGCCTGCATAGGTCTTGTAGAACAGAAAAGTTTTCGGCAGGCCTTTAAAAGTTGGCACAGAAGGCTCCTGAAGAATCAACAGTCGCAGGGTGTTCCTCATGACTGGGCTGATGGCACTAAAGGCTCAATTTCTTGTTGTGAAATGAGCCTCACCAACTCAGGGAATGGCCAAAGATGCTCCTGCAGCTGATCTCAGTGATTGAGCTGGGATAGAAGGGTTCAGGTGATTCCTGAGCTAGGCTGGACCCTAGTTGTTCAGGACTTTGCAAATCAATTCAAGTACCTTGAACCTGGGTCAGTAACAGATGGGCAGCCAGTGCAGCCATTAACCATGGTGTCACATGTTCTTGAGGAGAGGCTCCCATCAGCAATCTGGCTGCAGCATTCTGCACTAGCTGGAGCTGCTGAACCAGACCCAAGGGCAGCCCCACATATAGAGCACATTACAGTCATCTAGTCCTGAGGTTACCAGTGCCTGGACTGCAGTGGTCAGACTATCTCTGTCCCAGAACAGGTGTAGTTGGCGAACCAGATGAAGCTGGTAAAAGGCACTCCTAGCCACAGAGGACACCTAGGTCCCAGTAATAAAGGTGTATCCAGGAGTACCCTCAAACTATGCACTTTCTCCATCAGAGGGGATGCAACCCCATTCAGGACAAGTAACTTGCCAATTTCCAGAATGTGGGAACCACCCAGTCAAATAACCTTTGTTTTCCCAGAATTCAACTGCTGTATCTGGACACTGGTCCAAAGTGTTCACAGCCTCCCTGGTTCAGATGTTGCAGAGAAGTAGAGCTGTATATCATCAGAATACTGGTGACACCTTGCCCCCAAACTCCTAATGGCAGCTTCCAAGAGCTTCACGTAGATATTAAATAGCACAGATTCAGTGCTACTCTCTGGACATGAATTTGATGTGAATGGAACCACTGTAAAACAGTACCTCCGATGCCCACCTCACTAAGTCTATCCAGGAGGATACAGTGGTCAATGATATCAAAAGCCACAGAGATCAAGCCACCCAGAGTGGTTGGGGCAATCCAGCCGGATAGGCAGTATATAAATGATAAATTATTATTATTTTATTAATTAATTAATTAATTAATTATCAGAAGTAACAGGGTCACACTCCCATGTCCCTGTCATGATAAAGGTCCTCCATCAGGGCAACCAAGACTGATTCAGTTCCGAAACCAAGTCTGAACTCAGATGGTAGTGGATTTAGATAATCGTTCTATTCCAGGAATGCCTGTGGTTGCTCTCCATCACCCTGTAGTTGTTATACTCTGTTGGGTCTAGGGTTGGCTTTTTGAGGAGTAGATACACGGCTGCCTCTTTTAGGGCAGTGGGCACCACTCTTAACACACAAGGATGCACTTATCACACCTTTGACCCATCCAGTCACCCCAGCCCAGCTAGTTTTAATAAGCCAGGATGGACAAGGATCACTTCATGTGTCCTGTCCATATTCCCAGACCGCATCAATTGGAAATGATCTCACAACACCGAGCTCGATGTTGCATTGAACACCTGGTCAGGTACTCTCACAGTAGCAGCATCTAAATCACTGTAGAGCTGAGCAACTTTATCCTTGAAGTGTTTTGCTTGAAGTGGATACAGCTAGTTACTGTGTGCTCCAGAGATCCACTTCCTGGTCAGGAGTAAGCAACCTCCAGACCACACAGAACAGCTCTGCTGGGCGACTTCCCAAGGATGCAATGGAGGCAGTGAAATAGGATCTCTTTGCTGCCCTCACTGCCACATGGTAGGCCTGATTATGATCTTGAACAAATGCTCAGTTAGCTCCTAAGTGAGATTGTGCCTCTTATGCTCCAACCCTCTTCCAGTCTGCCTCATTGACCTCAACTCCTCCATGTACCAAGCTGTGAAACAGACCCCACAGGGCCAGAGAGGGTGCTCAGAAGTGATCATGTTAAAGGCCCTATGAGTCTCACCATTCCACAGTGGAACTAAGACCTCAACAGGAACACCCCCTCTGTCCACAGGGAAATTCCCCAGAGAAGTCAAGAATCCACCCAATTCCATCTGTTTCTGGTGGCAGACCATCCTAACTGGTCTCCCACCCTTGTAAGGGGGGACAGACATAGCAAGTCCAAACCTCACCAGGAAGTCATCTGACTATGACAATGGGGTGATAATCAAACACACACCATTTCCAGACCACCCCCTCCCCACGTGGATCAAAGGCTACTTCTGTGCATTGGACCAATAACTGTGAGACAGATTCAGGTAGGTTGCTGTGTTGGTCTGACACAGTCAAAATATATAAAAAAATTGTCCAGTAGCACCTTAGAGACCAACTAAGTTTGTTCTTGGTATAAGCTTTTGTGTGCATGCACACTTCTTCAGATACTGAGACAGGCCCATGGCTGCATCATGGACCTGAGGCATCATCAATGTGGATGTTGGAGTCGCCCAAAACCATTCAGTCCATGGTCTGTACCCTGCACACCCCTTGTCTTATGTCTGGTCTCCTTCCTCTCTTCCAGGCACTTGAATCTGAGTGTGCGACCAAAAACCTTGTCCACGCTGGTGAGAAGCGGAGTCCCTGAAGCTCTCCGGGGGGAGGTTTGGCAGCTGCTTGCTGGATGTCACAACAACGACCACCTGGTGGAGAAGTACCGGATCCTCATCACAAAGGTAGGCCAATGGAACTGTCTGTGTGTGGGGGGTGGGGAGAGAATGGCTTAGTCCGATAGATTTCTCTGCCTGACACGTTCATCTTTTTGGCACTGATGGCTTTCAGTCTGTTTCTGTGGAATCCTGGAGCCATCTCTGAAGGTTATTGGGGGCTCCTCAGTAAGATCACCAGTAACGGTGGATGCTTCCTTGAGAGGGCACTGACTCACTGCTGCTGCTCCCCTGTTAATGTGCAGCTGTGGCAGAGCTGTGAATGCATTCGAAGGCAGCAGTGGGGTTTGTTTATGTCATAACATTTATAGACTGCTTGACTGTAAAGAAAAAATGTTAAAGCGGCCCACAAAAGAATAAAACAGTTATCAGTAAAAACAGTTAAAAACAGCTATTTAAATCTTTCAAATAATAACTGAAATAACAAGTTAAAGGACTTGTCAGCATTCTGTGTGTCTGGATAGGCTTGCCTGAACAGAAATGTTTTCAGCAGGCACTAAAAAGTGTATAAGCGGTTCCACCTGGCTGATGTTAATAGTCAGGGAGTTTCAAGTGTGGAAACTGCCTTACCAAAAGACTCTCATAAGCGCAGAACGTGTATAATGTGGCACATGTAACAGTTCCGATTCCACAGATGGAAGAGGGGTTGGGACCAGGGGCACTGTTATGCAGTGGGTCCACTCCTTCCTCCTGGGCTGTGTCTAGAAAGTAGTGTTGAGGCAGGAGTGTTCAGACCCCTGGGCACTCACTTGGGCTCTGTCCTCTCCCCCATGCCTTTTAACATCTATATGAAGCTACTGGGCAAGATCATCAGGGGGGGTTGGGCTGGGTGTTCATCAGTATGCGGATGATATCTAGCTCTCCCTCTCTTTTAAATCAGAACCAGTGAAGGCGGTGAAAGTCCTATGTGAATGTCTGGAGGTGGGTGGAGGATGGTTAACGGATTGAGGTTGAATCTTGACAAGACAGAAGTACTATTTGGGGGGGATGGGGGAGAGCAGGTGTGGGGGACTCCCTGGTGCTGAATGGCATAACTGAGCCCATATAAGACCAGGTGCACAGCCTTGGAGTCATTTTGGACTCACAGCTGTCCATGGAGGTGCAGGTCAATTCTATGTCCAGGGCTGGCTGAGACCCTACCTACCTGTGCACTGTCTCGCCATAGTGGTACATGCTCTGGTTATCTCCTGGTTGGACTACAGCAACATGCTCTACGCGGGGCTACCTTTGACGGTGACTTGGAAACTACAACTAATCCAGAATGCAGCAGCTAGACTGGTTACTGGGAATGGCTGCCAGGAGCATATAACACCAGTCCTGAAAGACCTACATTGGCTCCCAGTATGTTTCCAAGCACAATTCAAAGTGTTAGTGCTGACCTTTAAAGCCCTAATTGACCTTGGCCCTGTATCCGTGAAGAAGCATCTCCACCCTCATCATTCAGCCCAGACACTCAGGTCCAGACACCTCCTAGGGTCTTCTGGCGGTTCCCTCACTGCAAGAAGTGAAGTTACAGTTGGCTGTGGTGCCCTCCCTGTGGAATGCCCTTCCATCAGATGTCAATGAGATAAAGAACTATACCACTTTTAGGGTATAGGTGGGTTTTTTAGGGATAGGTTTTTTAGGGAGGTGGGTGGTCATCTCAGTCTAAACCACTGAGCTCCTTGTGCTTGTCAATCAGAAGGTCAGTGGTTCGAATCCCCACGACGGGGTGAGCTCCCATTGCTCTGTCCAGCTTCTGCCAACCTAGCAGTTCAAAAGCATGTCAGTACAAGTAGATAAATAGGTACCGCTGCGGCAGGAAGGTAAACACGTTTCCGTGTGCTCTGGCTTCCCTCACGATATCCCATTGCACCAGAAGCGGTTTAGTCATGCTGGCTACATGACCCAGAAAGCTGTCTGCAGAGAAACGCCAGCTCCCTTGGCTTGAAGCGAAATGAGCGCTGCACCCCATGGTAGCCTCTGACATGACTTAACCGTCCAGGGTTCCTTTACCACTTTTAGAAGACATCTGAAGGCAGCTCTGTATTGGGAGGTTTTTAATGTTTGATGTTTTATTATGTTTTTATACGTGCTGGAAGCCCCAGAGTGGCTGGGGCAACCTAGTCAGATGGGTGGGGTATAAATAATATAATAAATCAATTAAGTGGTTAAGTGGGCATATATGTGGTAAAGTGAACTACAACCCTCATCAATCCCAGCCAGCATGTACCAGGGTTGGCAAAGGTTGGTCTGCAATCAGACGCATTTGTGGAAAATGGCTTTATTGAAAGTTGAGTGGAGCCTGCATTTTCAGAGGCAGAATATGCATGGAGTAGCAGATGCTGTGGGCAAAAGGCTGTTGCTTGCAAGTATCCCTGAAGCTTCCTGCAGCCCACCATAGGAAGCAGGATGTTGACTAGGTGCACCATTTGGTCTGCTGCGTCCTATGCTTTGTTCATGCCTAGCAGCCTCCTCCAACCTGGGCGATGCTAGTTGAGACTGAGGGGAGTTGTAGTCCAAAACATCTGGTTGGGGAAGGCTGCTGCCTAAGGTCATAATCTTGTGGTGAGGGGCTTGGGTGCATGGAAAAACTGTAGGTCACCACTCATTATGGTGCCAACCTTTGTAGAAACACAAATATGGCGTTACCAGTTAAAAAAATTGTTTCCTCCTTTCTTTTGTTGTTTAAACAACAGCCTCTGTTGCTTCTTTTTTACTGCCACCTGCTTGTATGTGCTCACTGAAAGTGTCAGTCAGCAAAATTAGCTCAGTGGGTTTTTTAAATGCAGCCTGTTTGTATTTATTTATAATGCATTGCATATATTATATTGCGTTAACTTCTGGCAGTGCTCTTTTCATCTTCGTTGTTCCTTATGAAAACATTTAGCCAAAGCCAATAAAAGTACAGTTGAATTGGGTCCTAGGTCTGTGACTTAATCCTTGGGGAAGAGTATTTGGGCAGATAGATGGTGGCCTGGTTTTGTGGAGGGCATCAAATTAGTATAATGGATGATGGATGCTATTATCTACCAGGTTGGGAACTGGGTGGGCAGAAATCTGGGTTTGCTCAGCAGAAGTAATTAAATCTGTTTGAAAAACTGCTGAGAAGATGGTGGTAATCTCACTGTTCTTTCCGTATTAAAACTGGTGCTAATCCATTTTCTTTATGTCTTACTACAGCCTTGCATTTAACAACTAACCTGGTAGCCTTAGATGACCAGGAATTTCATGCAGGCGAGTGAGTGGGCTAGAAGAGGAACAGACTCTTCCATCCCTCATCCACCAGCCTACTTGGTCTCCATGCTGGGAGTGTAAAAACTGTGATGCATTTGTCAGCGCAGCACTGTGGCAATGAGTTTTAATGTCAACAGACATTTGCAAGATGTATTCTGAGTCTAAATTTGTGGCAGTTGTGTGCCTTAAAGCCACCCACATTTCACGCTGGGGCTCTTGCCAGCTGTGCAGCACAGAAACCTGTCAAATGAATATGGTATTTGAGGTGGAATGAAAGAAGGAGACAGGTGCATGCAACCCCCCCCCCTTTTGTGGTAACTAGCATGGTAAAGGGTACCGAAGAAGCAGGAAATATAGGAAAGCTCTCCAGTTGGCGGCATGAGCCGCTTCTGCTAGGTTGCTTGGAAGAAGGTTGTGATGCAGCTTTGAAAGAAGAGCATGATTGTTTGGAAGGGGAAACAGTAATTGCATTCGGGTCCCAGGGAATCTGCCTGGCCTGCTCAGAACCAGACGGAGACAGTGTTACTCACCCACATGCTTGCATCATGGTATTAATGTGTGGGGTCTGCATAGGAGATTCACCTAATCTTCCTGTACCTGTTGATCCCACCTGTAAATCATGCTCTCCCCACCCCACAAGCACACATACTAGTGGAATGCCACAAACACAGAGTTCCGAACACCTAGTTTTCTTTACAAGGCACTGCTCCTTGCTTGCTGCTGGAGCTTATATGTTCTGTGCCAGACCTACATCTCCTTCCAGTTCCCTCAGGCCAAGTCCTGCCGTTGCTGTCTGCCTTTTGAGACTGGTGCAGTGGGACTTGCTGTCTGAATTGGCTCACAGTATTGATTTAGCTGCCTCCTAGAGCAGGCATAGGCAAACTCCGCTCTCCAGCTGTTTTTGGCCTACAACTCCCATGATCCCTAGCTAACAGGATCAGTGGTCAGGGATGATGGGAATTGCAGTCCCAAAACATCTGGAGGGCTGAGTTTGCCTATGCCTGTCCTAGATCTTCTTGATTGGGCCACCTGTTACGCTACCCACCAGCCTCTCCTCCCCTTTCTCCCAATAGCCACCATCAGTTTTCCAGATAATGTCATCTCCCAGGCAGGTGCTGGCCTCCAATCAGAATTCTGTCAAAAATGCCAGTTTTGATGGATTGGAGTTTGCTAGGCAGACAAGCAAGCAAGAAGTCTGGTTGCTGTGGTTCTGTTCTCTCCTGCCCAAAAGTAGATGATGCTCTCACATGCCTACTTTTTTTGCTATCCGAAAACAGCACCTCTCCACTCTTCTCCACCATCCTGAGTGTGCTTGATTTGCAGGAGATTTCTCTTTCTCTCCATGCTGTTGCTCTCCTGGTCTTGGTGGGGGACGGGACATCAGGAGGAGAACTGATTTTCTGCAGACTCATTTGCATTTTGAGTAACAATGCTCTCAGAATTTTGGGTGAGCTTGGTGTAGAATTTGCATTCACTTGGGAAACAGTGAATGCAGCCTGGGAAGGAAAAGAGATGCCACTGGCTTTCTGGATGCCAGCTTCCAATTCTTAGGAAGTTAAATAGCAACTTAAATAGCCCCTTTCAAAATCTTCAGGTTCCTGTCCCCCCAAATTTCGTGGCTTTAAAAACATAGGAAGAAGCTTCCTTTATAGTGTGTCAGACCAGGTTCTGCCTCCACAGGAGGCAGCGATGCTTCAGTTGCTGGAAACCACAGGAGGAGAGAGGGCTCTACTGCTCAAATCTTGCTTGCAGCATCTTGCTTCCAGCCATCTGGCTGGCCACTGTGAAAACAGAATGCTGAACTAGATGAGCCATTGTCCTGATCCACCAGGTTATTCTTATGTTCTTTATTTCAGTCTATCTCCATATTGTTTATGCTGACTGGCAGTGACTCTCCAGGGTTCCAGACACGGTTCTTTCCCAACTCTATCTGGTGATGCCTGGAATTGAACCTGCGACCATCTGCTTGCAAGCCAGATGCTTTGCCACTGAGCTATAGACCTTTTCCATCTTCTCTTGCCCCTGCTTTTAAAGGCTATATGCCTAGAAACCCAGAAGGATGTTGTAGAAGCCAAGATATGCACTTTCTAGCCTAGCTTGGTCCTCTGGGTCTCTCCCTTCTTTGAGAGGGTGGGGGCAAAGGACCAGGGTCTGATTTTTCTCCCTGGGAATTTTGATCTCTTGCTTTACTTTGATAGCCAGACCAGCATCCATCCTTCTGTCACTGTACATTTTTATTTTTAAACAGGCTGGATTTTGTGTGTTGTTTCTTTTTGGAGGCTGCACTGAGCCACAAATGGCTGTTTGGCTTCTCCTTCCGCATGAGTAGCTGCTCCACTGACCCAGCAAGCTGCTGCTTCAGCTTGTGCTGGCTCAGCAAAAGGGGAGCAACAAATGAGGAGATCCATAATGCAACCCTGATGGACTCGCCTAGTTTCCCTGGCAGGTTAATGAACTGCTGTCAGGCTTGGAGTTGAGAGGAGTCCTTTGGGCACATAAGAGGAGCCTGCAAAAGCAGACCAGTGGCCCATACAGCACAACCTCCCGTTTTCACAGTGGCCAGCCAGGTGTCTCTGGGAAACCAACAAGCAGGATTTGAGCACAGGAGCAATCCCTCTTCCTGTAGCTTCCGGTTGAGCTCTACAGAACAAAATAGAAACACTGAATGCATCAAATGTGGGAAGCCTCTTTCTGGTGGCACTCTGGCTATTTTCACTGGAGATGCTGAGTAAATGCAACTCCAAAAGGAGCTGGTGGAGTGTCTGAAAGGCCTGTCGGTTGGGATATCTCTGAAAACCAACTCCCTTTCTCAGCTAGGACTCAAAACCTTTGTTTCAGAACTTCGCCCTTGATGACTTTTGCCCCTCTGTCCTCACTGGTGGGTCTATGCCCCACATGGCAGAAGGCCCTTACGTTAACACATCCATCTGTGTTGGCAACAGCTGCTCCTGCTCTGGAGCCATTTCCCCAGCAGATGTCTCTGGAGCGAATAGAACTGGATGAAGTGAGAGCTGCTGCAGTAAATCTTCTGGCCCTTTTGCCTTTCCATTCAACTAGTTAGAAAGTTTTTCAGTAGAATACATATCCAGGCATGTGTCAAATAAATCTGGCTGTCATCTCACAACGGCAGAGATTGGGATTGGCACTTCGTCCCCCAACAGGCAGGTGGGTATTGTCCCAATAGCAGTGCTGACACCCATTTACAGAACTCTTTGTGAATGAAATCATTTCAGTTCTGGCTTCCATTCCTATCCCAGTACAGTTTAAACCACTGGTTATAGAATACAGTCGTACATCGGAAGTTGAACACCTTGCAAGTTGAACATTTTGGTTCCTGAACGCTGCAAACTCAGAAGTGATTGTTCCGGTTTGCGAACATTCTTTGGAACCCAAACATCCGACACAGGTTCCACGGCTTCCGATTGACTGCAGGAGTTTCCTGCGGCCAATTGGAAGCCATGCTTTGCGTTCCGAATGTTTTGGAAGTCAAACGGATTTCTGAAACGGATTCCATTTGACTTCTGAGGTAGGACTGTAGTAGAATTGTAGAGTTGGGAGGAACCCTGAGGGTCACCTAGTCCAAGCCCCTGGAATGCAGTAATCGCCACTAAAGAATCCCTGACAAGTGGCCATCCAGCCTCCCTTTTAAAACCTCCAGGGGAGGAAAGTCCACAGCCTTCCAAGACAGTCTGTTTCACTGTTGAACCATCAAAAAGTTCTTCCTAATGTTTAGTCACAATATGCTTTCCTGTCATTTGAATCCATTGATTTGGGTCCTGTCCCTTGGAGCAGAAGAAAACAGGCTTACTCCATCTTATGTGACAGCCCTTTAGATATTTGAAGATGGCTATCATATTTCCTCTCACTCTCCTGTTTTCCTAAACACACCCCACTCCCTCAACCCTTCCTCATAAGCAGGGCTGTCTTTCCAGGGGTGCAGGGCACCCAGGCATTGAATTCTGGGGAGGCCCTACCGCTGAAGCCGCCTAAGCTCTTAACTATCTACCTGTTACGAAAAAATAAGTAATTTTGATCAAGCTGACATTCAAAGCTGGCCTCCCCCCAACCGCTTTCTCCTCCCCAGAGTCCCGCCCTGCGCGGAGAGGCATTGCTCTCTCGCCCACCATCAGCATGGCTGCTGCGTCCCTCTTCTTCTCCTTCCTCCTCCTGGGGAGCTTTTAAAAGCGCATGGATGTAAAGCTGCGTGCCTTTGCGGAGCTCGGGCACCTGGTTCTTGAGGGGCGACAGCAGCAAGACTTGGAAGGGCAGGCCGCCACCATGGCCTTGCCTGCAACCACGGAGAAGTATATCTTGGGTGTAGATGTGGGCAGTCTAAATTTGGGGGCACTGGTCGGATCTTTACACCCCGGCGGCGCATATGCTAAAGACATCCCTGCTCATAAGGCTTGTTTTCCAGGACCTTTATTACCTATTTGTTTTTGTGTGTGAACCTGCTAGCCTCAATTTCGGCTGTTGTATGTGTCACTGAAGCAAGGTTGTGGCTTCTATGAGAAACATTTAAAGTTGTCTTTGTGTCCTGGCCTGTTCGGGATCCACAAGCCATAGTTTCCCCATTTGGACATAAGAGGAAACCATGGCTTAACTGTGGCTTCCTGGCTGGTTTATTCATTTGCACAAAGGAGTGAGCCTAAAGTGCCTAAATGCAGGTGCTTGAAGCTTATTTATATGGTGGCTTATTAAGCTAAGATTTGATCAAGGGATTGCAGCCAGTGTTTGCTTCTATAGAGACTTTGATGCTAGCCTCTGAGGGAAGTTCTTGCATAGTTCCTACTTATTGTAAGACAGATATTTTTCAGTTGTGTCTGCCCCATAATGTCCAGATCACTATCTTTTAGTGGCGATTTTGTATAGGACCTGTTAAGAGCATGGCAGAGCATAATTGCCAAGCTTAAACATCTCAGTGGGCATGGGAGTGTGCCAGCTGGGTTGGGTTCAGATGGTTTAAACCACGTGCAGAGTGTGTCTTGGGAGAGAGAGCATGCACTTTGGGATGTGTGCCGCATGCCGTCTGCCCCGCCCCCTCGCAGCCCACTCCCATGTGTCTAACTCAGAAGGGCATATTAGGATTTTTGCTGCACATCTTGGGTGAAGAAGGACAGCTTTGGGGGGAAAACAACAACTTAATGCCTTGGTGATCAGCCAAGGAAAGACGCGTTGCAAACCTGTAAGGGAACTGGACCTCTGAGCACATGATTACTCTTCGCACCTCCGAGAGCCCCTTCAGAAGAACGAAGCGGGTGGGCTTGGCTCCTGGCAGACTCAGCCGCGGCCCCTCTTTGCTAAAGGGCGGGGCGCTCCTCTTTGGAGATGAGGGGGCGCACCGGCGATCGAGCCGGGAAACGAGGGCGCGCGCGCCTTTGCTGCGGCTATCCGGGCGCGGAAGGGAGGCTCTTGGCTGCGGCTCTCCCCCCCCCCCCCCATCGTCGCCGCCGCCGCCTGGATCGTCTTCCTTTGTCCGCCCCCTCCCTCGCACCTGGTTCCTCCCCCTGCGCCGCGCAGGCTCTTCTACGGCCGGCAGCTGCTCTGCCTGGCTGGGCGCATCAAAAGCAGCCTCTGCCGCGTCCCTCTGCGTCTGCTCCCGGCGCTTGCTTCGCCTTTGTCCCTCTCGGCTGCAGGTAGGCAGGAGGGCAGCTCAGCCTAGCCCAGCCGTGGGGGAGGGGGAGGGACCCGCAGGCCGGACCCTCTCTTCCTCCTCCTCTTTCCTCACTCCTGCATCGACGGAGAGGTGCGGGATCCGGCGCGGCGGCGGCGCCCATTCTCCAGCCGGCTGCGGAGAGGCTAGCCGAAGTCCTGCAGCGTTGTGGGTGAGGAGGCCGGCTTGTACGCGTCCTGAAGCTATGGGAGGGGGGATGCTGTAAAGGCACCCCTCCCTCCTTTCCTTTTCATCTAGCACCCGCCCTCGCGTGGCTATTGCTGGATCTCCTCTCCCCCCCCCCCCCAATTGCACAAGCAAGCGAGCTTCCCTCCATCCCTTTTCTCTATCGCCCCCCCCCCTTTCCACGCATCTGTGCGTGGTGTGTTGCTGAGCTGCCAGCAGAGAGAGAGAGAGGAGGAGGAGGAGGAGGGGGCGGTGGCTGTGGAGGCTGCAGCCCAAAGAGCTGGTGTTTCCAGGAGGGAGCCACTGCGGACAATGCCCAGCAGCTCCAGGGAGCATCTGCATCCCTCTCCATCTCCTGTTTGGGCTTTGACAGGGTGGCACATGTGGCAGCCGCAATGACAGCAGAAGCAGCCAGGCAGCATCCACCATCAGTGGCGGCAGAGTGAGGGGGTTTCTGCCACCGACGCAAGATGAATGCCTCCCTCGATGGTAGCAACCACAGCAGCAGCAGGCCCTTCTGCCTCCTGGCTGCCGGCTATCCGGAGGCCTTGGACATCTGCCTGCTGGAGCTGATCGTCATTGTCTTCCTCACCGTCCTCATAATCTCGGGCAACATTGTGGTCATCTTCGTCTTCCACTGTGCGCCACTGCTGAACCACCACACGACAAGCTACTTCATCCAGACCATGGCCTACGCTGACCTCCTGGTGGGTGTGAGCTGCCTGGTGCCTTCACTCTCCTTGCTGCACTACCGGGTCACCTTCTTGCCAGAGTCTGTGATCTGCAAAGCCTTTGGCTACGTGGTCTCCGTGCTCAAGAGCGTCTCCATGACCTCCCTGGCCTGCATCAGCGTGGACAGGTACATTGCCATCACCAAGCCGCTGTCCTACAACACCCTGGTCACCCCCTGCCGCCTCCGGGTTTGCATCCTGTTCATCTGGCTGTACTCGGGCGCCGTGTTCCTCCCGGCTTTCTTTGACTGGGGAAAGCCCGGCTATCACGGGGATGTTTTCCAGTGGTGTGCTGACTCCTGGGACACCTGGGCCATCTTCACCCTCTTCATCATCGTCATGCTGTACGCGCCGGCAGCCTTCGTGGTCTGCTTCACCTATTTCAGCATCTTCCGCATTTGCCAGCAGCACACAAAAGAGATCAATGAGAGGCGCGTGCGGTTCAGCTCCCAAGAAGGGGAAGCGGCTGATTCCCAGCCATGCCCAGACAAGCGCTATGCCATGGTTCTCCTGCGCATCACCAGCGTCTTCTACATCCTCTGGCTCCCCTACATAATCTACTTCCTCCTGGAGAGCTCTTCCGTCTACCGCAACCGAGCAGCCTCCTTTCTGACCACCTGGCTTGCCATCAGCAACAGCTTCTGCAACTGTGTCATCTACAGCCTGTCCAACAGCGTCTTTCAGAAAGGCTTGAAGCGCCTCTCTGGCGCTGTTTGTGTCTCTTGCGCCAGGCACCGGGCGCCAAAGGAGTCCTCCGCCTCGAGGAGCAAAAGACCTTCGAATGGGTGTCATGCGTAAGATACAGATTGCTCCGGCAAAAAACAACAACAACAGAAAATAGATTAAAGATATTGCCAGGTTTGCAAAAATAACTAAAAAACTGACAAGAACACACAATTTTTCTCTGAGAAATGCTGCTGAAGAACTGGAGATTTCCACAAGCATGTCTGTTTTAGTGTTTCACTTTACAAATGTCCTTGTGTGAGGCGGGTTTGGTGACCTGGCACCTGTGTTTCCAAAACTGAGCGCTCCTCCTCCTCCTCCCCTTTCTCTCCTGTCTGGGAGTGCCTGCCAGTGCTGGGCATGCAAGACCTCCAGCAAAAGAGACATTTGTGTTCTTCCTTTAAAGCTTGGGCATTTTCGGAGAGCTTTGATCTTGCGTGTCAATGTGGGAATGTGTAAATGGTCTGATGGTATACTCCCTGATTATTTGCTTTTGTTTTTCTGTGCAAATGCCAAAGTATATTTCAGAATTCTTAACATAAGGGGCCAAATTATAGTCTCCCTGACTTACCCCCAACCCCATTTCCCCCATAGTCCTATAAACAAATAATGTAAACACTTGAACATTTGATTTTGTCGTGTGATACAGCCACACCACATGTGATTAATCAGTATTCTGACCTCCCCACCTCCCCTGATGCTTTTTCCAAAAACTTCTCATCCTGAGTGCCCTGTTAGAATGCTCATATGTGATTTACAGTACAGTGTTTGCATTTTTATTTTTAAAAAAATGTTTGTGTAGTAATTGGGATGACTTTGAAGCAGACAAAATTTAGCAGTTGAATAAAGTATTTTCTTTTTCTAAGTAAGTGGAGACAATATTTTGACCATATTTATTGCTCTGGATATGTAGGCAGCAGCTTGAGAATGGAACAAAGGCATTCTCATTAGAAACCAGTGTGTGCTCAATTTTTGTTGTTGTTTTGAGGGAATTTCTTTTTAAAAAACTTTATTTTTAAATATTGAATTTCTCTAATACTTTACATACAGCTTTAGTAGCACAACAAGAGTGAAGCATCAAGAAAGGTGCAATATTTTGGATTTCCAGTTCCTCCTGTTAGGGTAGGTGGGCTTGATATCTGTTCAAAAACCCCAGGAGCCAACTGCATTTCTGGTTTACCAAATGGAAACAGGAGTTGGGCTCAGTGAACTTGCCTGGGGTGTCCTGTATGCCCCCATTTGAGGAAAGCAGAGCAATCTCTAAGCAGATCAGTGTTCTGGGTACAACACTCCCTGTTGTCCCTATCACACCCCTGGCACTGCCTTGGCATGATAAGTTTCTTTTGAGGGAGAAATATACAGAAAGCACACTGCAAGTCATGATGGCTATAAAGTACATTTCTGATCACAATTCAAAGTGTTGGTGCTGACTTTTAAAGCCCTAAACGGCCTTGGCCCAGTATACCTGAAGGAGTGTCTCCATTCCCGTTGTTCAGCCCGGACACTGAGGTCCAGCGCTGAGGGCCTTCTGGTGGTTCCCTCCCTGCGAGAAGTGAGGTTACAGGGAACCAGGCAGAGGTCTTTCTCGGTGGTGGCACCTGCCCTGTGGAATGCCCTCCCATCAGATGTCAAGGAAATAAACAACCACCGTGGTACCTCTGGTTACGAACTTAATTTGTTCTGGAGGTCCATTCTTAACCTGAAACTGTTCTTAAGCTGAGGTACCACTTTAGCTAATGGGGCCTCCCGCTGCCGCCGCTGCGTCATTTCTATTCTCATCCTGAGGTAAAGTTCTTAACCTGAGGAACTACCGGGTTAGCGGAGTCTGTAACCCATAGTGTTTGTAACCCGAGGTACCACTGTATCTGACTTTTATAAGACAACTGAAGGCAGCCCTGTATTGGGAAGTTTATTATGTTTGATTGTTTATTGTGTTTTCAATATTCTGTTGGGAGCCACCCAGAGTGGCCGGGGAAACCCAGCCAGATGGGCAAGGTAATAATAATAATAATAATAATAATAATAATAATAATAGTTATTGTTATTGTTATTGTTATGAATCTCCCAGTTCAAAGCCAGTTGACCTTTGAATACCAGTTATCAGAGGGGAGCAAGAGAGCAGGAGGGCTGTTTTCATGCCTGCCTTGTGGGCTTCCTAAGAGGGCATTCCTTTGTCCACTGTTGGAAATGGCAATGTGGTGCTTTGGGTTGATTAATCAAGGCTCTCCTATTAATTTCTTTTCCTTGTCTAGTGGAGGGACAAGTAGGCGTGCAGAACCTTAACTCTCACTCTCTGGCTGCAGGTGACCTGCTCTCTTCCCCTCACTGGGATTACTGGTTATGCTCCCCACTTTTTCAAGCTTATCTTCTCCGGTCATATTTTGGTGAGTTTTAAAACAGAGACAGTGAACCTGTGGCCCAAGAAGCTGTCGGACTCCCATCAGCCTCACCCAGAGTGATCAGTGGTCAGGATGAGAGGGGTTTGTAGTCCAGCAGGATCTGAAAGGCCCCCTTTTTAAAAAAAAAAAACTTCTGAGAGAGCTGCCACTGGGACTTAGACCAGCTCCTATTGTCTGGAGCTAGTGGCTTTTTTGTTTGCATGCCTGATAGAGAACTTGTTTTTGTAGGTGCCTCCCCTGCAGCTGGGTCCAGACCAGTATTTCATATATTTTAGCCAGTGTGCTGTTTTTTTAGAGCTAGATGTAAATGCTGAAGCTGCTGCATGATGATATCTTCTGAAGAAGACGAGAACAGCTGTCTCGAAGTGAGTGTTCATCATGTTTGTGGGCTCTTTGCAGTCTGCTTCTTGATACAGACTTTCAATGAAGGCCTGCTTTTCCAGATGCCTAGGAGCAAGCTGCGGGAGGTACGGGAGGCGGTGGAGGACAGGGGTGTCTGGCATCCTCTGGTCCATGGGGTCACGAAGAGTCGGACACACCTGAACGACTAAACAACAACAACAAGAGCAGCAGCGGCCAGCCTGCACCCTCCAGACACTCCCATCATCCCTGACCATTGGCAGTGCTGTGTGGGGCTGGTTGGGAACTGTAGTCCAAACCCTGGTGAGTCCCACATTTGCTACCCCTGTTCTAAAGAGTGATCTTTGGATCAACTTTTTGGCTTCTTGGAGACACGCCTTTCTCTTGCATGCTGTGTGCACCCATCCACCCATTCTGTAGCTCTCTTTATTTCAGGAATGTGGGGAGGCTTTAAAGAACAGCAGGGGGTGGGTAGCAATTTCCTTTAAAGAGAAACCGCTTTTACCTCCTCAAACTAAGGGCACTGGTGTTGCCCATCAGCTGATGGGTGATGGGGGTGTGCCCTTCTCCAGCAGTGGAACCACTGGGAGCCCTCTGTAAGCTCCTGCTCCATCCTTTAAAGCCCTACCTTTACCTGCCCAATACCTTATGTCACTTATGATGGCAGCTGTATTTGTGAGTTCAACAGAATGACCTGGCTAGCCAAATGGGAAGGCTCTGGCAGCTCCGTTTCATCTGTGGGCCAGAAGTTCCTCTTGCTGGATTAAGCTGTGGCCAGACATAAGATCCTGTGTCTCTGACCTTCTGTCCCCAAATGAACTCGCCCATCTTTACTGTACTATAATGCTGTGGATTATGATAAATAGAAACTGTTGTATCATAACTCTTTTGCCACTGATCTAAGCTCCTGTGATGCCACAGAATGTTCACGAGTGTTTTGCAGTTTATTAAAGAGAGGGCCAGCTCAGAAAAAGTGTCTTTTTGATGGGAGGTAGACTTCAGCCAAACTGAAGAGGGGGCGGGGAGCCTTAAATAGCGTATTTAAGAAAGGCAGGAAGGCAGATCAGGAAGTGGCTGGAATGAGTAGTCTTGAGATGTGAGGTCACCCTAGGTAGCATAGAAGTAATTGGGACAACCTCATGACTGGTTCATTGGGCAAGACTGGATCTAGACACATCAGAGAAGCGTTTCAGTTAAACTCCTTGTAAACTTTGTATGACAAATCGGGTTGGCAAAAACCGAACTTCACAGTGCCATCTGGTGTCACAGTGTTATAATGCATATACAACACATATTAAAGTGCTTTTTCTTTGCTAATGTAGCTGAGTCCCCAAAGGTTGACCTGCTTCTGTGGGATCTTTAACATGTTACTCTTGTTTTGTCCACTGCTGCTGCTGCTGCTCCTACTACTACACATACTCTTCTTTTAGTTTGACCACACACACCCCCCTTGGAAAGTGTACTTTGCTTTTCTGCATTTGCTGTTTGATAGATTACACATCTCTAGCATCACTTCTCTTACTCTATTTATTTATTTCCTGAAATAATAATTATAATTATTATCAACATTTATTTATATAGCATCATCAATGCATATGGCTCCATACACAATTATAGTGAGAAATTCTGCTTTGAAGTGTGTACAGTCTAAAATCTTACATGCTGCTTGACTGAGCGGGGATGAGGGGAACAACCCTCAAAGTACACTTGGTAGTGTTTTATTTTTTATTTTATTTTTTTTAAAAATAATTTTTTATTAAGGTTTTAAACAAAGAAAAAAGAAAAAACAACACACAAAAAACAATACAAAATTTAACAATAAAAACACAAAACGTAACAATTAAAAACAAACTCTCTTTTTCATTCCCCATTTTAAATTACTTATTTTCTGGACTTCCTCATACCTCCCTCTTTTGTATTCCAATCCACATTATTTGTCCAGCAGTTTCTTTTCCACTTTTTTAAACCCAATCTTTAATTTAATAAAGTGTTAAAATATATAACTTCAACTTTTTTTAAAACCTAATCCTTGTTCCTAATGTCATATACCTTTAAATTTTTCCCTTTTATTATCAAATTTCCATTTCTTTAAACATCTTTAATCTTGATCTTTAATCTTAATCTGTCCTTAACTATAACCTGTACAGCTGGAAACCACTTATTTTCAATCCAACATCACTCTAACATTCTTTAATTTTGCAGTATTTCTGAAGATAGTCTTTGAATTTCTTCCAGTCTTCCTCCATCGACTCTTCTCCCTGGTCATGGATTCTGCCAGTCATTTCCGCCAATTCCATATAGTCCATAAGTTTCATCTGCCATTCCTCCAGTGTGGGAAGTTCTTGTGTCTTCCAATACTTTGCAATAAGTATTCTTGCTGCTGTTGTTGCATACATAAAGAAAGTTCTATCCTTTTTTAACACCATTTGGCCCACTATGCCCAGGAGAAAGGCCTCTGGTTTCTTGGGAAAGGTATACTTAAATACCTTTTTTAATTCATTATATATCTTTTCCCAGAAAGCCTTAATCTTTGGGCACGTCCACCAAAGGTGAAAAAATGTACCTTCAGTTTCTTTACATTTCCAACATTTGTTATCGGGCAAGTGATAAATTTTCGCAAGCTTGACTGGGGTTATGTACCACCTGTATATCATTTTCATAATATTCTCTCTTAAGGCATTACATGCCCTAAATTTCATACCTGTGGTCCATAACTGTTCCCAGTCAGCAAACATAATGTTATGTCCAACGTCTTGTGCCCATTTAATCATAGCCGATTTTACCGTTTCATCTTGAGTATTCCATTTCAGCAGCAAGTTATACATTCTTGACAAATTCTTAGTTTTGGGTTCTAACAATTCTGTTTCTAATTTGGATCTTTCCACCTGGTAGTGTTTTATATCAGCCTCCCCCAACCTGGTGTCTTCCTGATGTTTTATACTGCAACTCCCATCAGCTCCAACCAGTTTTTGTTCAGGTTACTCTGTTTTCAAAGCAACAGAATCCCTCCAACCTCTTCTGAATTACTTGAAAACTGTGAGCATGTTCCTTTCCCCTTCCATCAGCTTTCGTCAGTGCCAAGGGCCTCCCTGTAGAACATGCGGTCTGTTTTTTATTATCCTGTTCTGAAACCCATTTTTTTCAGGGCTGCTTGAACTCTACAATAAAATAACTTTAAAATCCTCTGCTCCAGGTGACCCAGATTCTGCACCAAGGAAAGCCAGATATTTTTGCTCGTGCAGAGTTGCTTGTTTTTATTTTGTGTAACTGATTCTGCAGTATTTGCTGTTTTAAATAACTCTGGGGCAGGAAGAAGGAGCCATTGAGGGTGTACAGTACTCAGGCCCCCTTGTCTTACTTAGCCCTCCCCCCAAAACTATTGCCCAAACACTCTCGTCTGCCTTGGCAGGAAGGAGGGCAGTTCTTTCTCTCTGACCCAGTTTGCATGTAGTACTAAACATAAGCATGGTTCAGTGCAGACAAGCACACATGAGAGTTCCCAGAGAGAATATGACAGCCCTCAAGCTGTTGCTTGACTGAAGAAATCTTACAGTTTTTAAAATGTGTGCATAGTTGCACACCCTTGAAATAACTGAGGACATGGCTACTTTCAGGGCTGCCTCCTCCCATCCTATCCTGCCTTTCTGCTTTGTTCAACTAGGATGGTCCTTTTTTGAGGTGTGATTGGCAGGAATGTGTGAAAAGGCTTTTTCTCTTGCAGTGATTAAGCTGTGGAAATCCTTGCCCTGAGATGGGCATCCACCTGGCTTCCTCTCTGATGGCGTCCTGATGCCTTTGGCCTGGCCATTTGCTGAAAGGTCTTACACCTTCTCTCCTCTCCTCTCTCTCTTGTTGTTGAACTGTTTTACTTTCAAGTGTCTTTTGAGAATTGTTTTATAAGTTAGTGGGGTTTAAAACTTTTCGTTGTTGTTGTTAGTCACCTTGGGTGCTCCAGCTTGAAAGGCAAAGGTGAGATATAAATGGATTTTAATGAATAAATCACGTGGAGGAAAAACCTAGTTCTGGAGAGCATCCCTTAGTTTTTGATGGTGCTCACCTGTATTGTCAGAGGCATTTTCAAAGAAGAACCCCATAGAAGTGGGGTTATTATTCTACGATGGCGCTTGCCATCTTGCCATTTTCACAAGCTGACAGTATTTTAAAATAATTTAAAACATTTAAAAGAGATGCTTCTGACTAGTTCGAATTGGGGGTGGGGCACCTTTTTAGTTGGCAAAATGGTTTCTTTAATCGATAAAATATGACAGAACTTGAGTAGGGTTGTCTTGTGGTACATGCAGGATAAATTACATGCAGAATGAATGTAGATGGAAAAGGTAAACAGCGTTTCTGTGTGCTCTGGTTTCCGTCACGGGATTCCATTGCACCAGAAGCGGCTTAGTCATGCTGGCCACATGACCCGGAAAGCTGTCTGTGGACAAACGCCGGCTCCCTCGGCCTGAAAGCGAGATGAACGTCGCAACCCCATAGTGGCCTCGACTGGACTTAACCATCCAGGGGTTCTTTACCTTTTTACCTTTACCTAGATGGAAAATCCATGGGGTCACAAAGAGTCGGACACGACGAAACAACTAAACAACAAGATGGAAAATGAAAATCCTTCAGTTGCTCTCACTTGCTATGTCTTTTTAAGTGGAAGAGGTCAGTTGGCTTGGGGGAAGCCACTCCCTTCATGACTGTTGAACTCTTCTGGAGGGAGGTGTTTTTGCAGAATCGACCAATTGGCAGGAAGTGGTCTGGGGACCTTTTATTTGGGGGGGGGAGGCCCCACCTCTTTCCGGAAGAGCCCAGTAGATATACTTACTGCCCCGGAGGGTGGGGCCTCTCCCAGGCTATCTGGCCAACTCCCCCTTGAGAGAAGGGGAGCCTTCCTGTTCTGGCTTGGATTGCTTTTGCCTCCTCAGGGCTGGATCTGGTGAATGACACAACCTTAATATGGCATTGGCCTTTTGTGCCATATCTAATTTAATTGCTTTGTTTTGGACATGTGGCTTTTGCAGACATATAAATGTGTTCTCAGATTGCTCTGCAGCCTGGGGGCTCACATTCCGCAGTGGGAGGCTTTTTAATATGCCAGTTATTAACTGTTCCTTGGCAGGCCTTCGAGAAGGAACATGCAGTGGCTGTGAAGGGTTCAGATGCAGTGAACTAGGACTCCCTAGAATAATTTTGATTCTGTCTGCTGACACTGAAGGAGTGAGCCAGACGTGAGTTCAGATTCCCCACTTCGCCATAGAGCTCAGTGCAGACACTGGGTCTCTCTATATGACTCCAACCAGGGCTGGGGAACCTGCTACCTTCTGTTGTTGCTGGACTCTGGTTCCCATCAGCCCCATCCAGCCCCATTCTCAGGGATGATGGATGCTGTTGCCCAGCAACACTTGCAGCTTCCCCACCCTCCACCCAAGTCAAACGGCCTGTGGGTGGGGAGTGTTTATACCACAGCACTAGTGCTCATGGCACTTTTGGAGGCACTATATGTAGGCAAGATTCCTGCTGTAATGAAAGAACTTGAGTCTATAGGAAATTTCCTCATGCTGAGTCATCCGGCCATTGGTTCATTTTGTCTTCACTGGCTGGCAACAGCTCTCCTGGGTTTCAGACTAGAATCTTTTCCCAATCTGAAGATGCCAGGGGTTTCACCTGGGACCTCTTCTGCATGCAGGCCATGTGCTGTGCCACTGAACAACGGCCCCTTCTACAAGCATACTCCCATAAGCTCTTCAAAAGAAATATGTGATGCAAATAAAACAAATGCTTAAAAGTTAAGGCTGCAGCAATGAGTTTAATCAGTGGTTCCAGATTTTCTGATCTAGGTCAGTTCCCATATTTTCCTTTTGTGGACCACTTGTAATTCACTGTGGGTCTCAGCAAACCTCCCTCATACCAGCACCTTTGTGAAAACCAGTTTTAGTATGTTATGAAAATCACAAGCCTTAGGCCAGGCCATTGACAAAAGAGTTGTTTTAGCTTGTTAATTCCTAGAGCAAAAATAGCACACAGCACCACTGCCATACTACTAAAATCTCAGGTCTTGCACCAGGGCCTCCTTGGTCCATTTAGCAAATTGTTTTCATCTGTGTTGTCAGGGGCACAGAATCAATTATTGACTCTTCTGCAGCTGTTCCTTGGGCTGCCTGAATGGAGGTTGTGAACCGCAGTAGGAGAACCCCTGACCTAGATTAACTTAAAATCCATTTTTAAAAAGAGATCTCTTTGTTAATCTGGCAGCAGATAAACATAAAATGGAAGTATTTTTTTAAGCTGCAAAGGCCACCACCAGAGGTTCTCCACACGCCCAATTTTGCCTTTTCATTCTAAGGTGTTACTGCTTCCTGGAACCTGTGGCCTTCCAGAAATTGCTATAGATCCAGTCTCCCACCATCTCCGCCCATTGAACATGCCAGCTACAGCCGATGGCAGGTGGGATTCTAGCAACACCTGGGAGTGGGCACGGGTTCCCCAGCCCTGCTCTGCGTCATGTGCAGGCATCACCACTTTTGGTGGCCAGGAGCTGCTTTGTAAAGGAGAACTGTGGAGGCTTGTAAGATTCTGCAGCAAGTGGTGGGATTGTGTTGCTGGAAAACTGGTTGGCTCAGGAATGGAAGCATCTTCAGATTTGGTGCTTGAGAGATCTGCTGGAGATCAGTGGGTTGTTTCTGAGGGAGCATCCTTATACCAGGGAACCTCTTCCATAAGGTGAGCCTAGGAGAGGAGCCAAGGCATGGATTCTTTGTTCTTCTTGGATTACATCGGGGATTCTGCAGATCTGAGTGCTGAACGCCACAGCTTGGAGCCTCCATGTTGATGCCTTGTGCTGTAAGCAGAGTCAGTCCCCTCAAAACGTCGGGGGAGAATCAGAATTGCAGCCTAGTTAAATAAAACGAGGGTTTAGTCATGTAAAGGAATGACAAATGCGAGCAGATAATGTATTTCTCTTTGTTCTCAGTTTTGTACATGTCATAAGTAATGACAGCTTGACAGAAACCAGCATTTTCATTTATGAGCTTATTTATTTTAGGGAAAATGGAAAGCGGAGGAGGGGTAGTGGAGAGGAGAATCAGGAGGTCCGGAATAAACCCTGGAACTAAGGAAGGCCAAAATTTCCAAAAGGAAGAGCTGCCTCAGTGTGTCGGCAGGAGCATTAAGGCAGTAAAAACAAACTTCTTTCAGTATATTTATAGTGCCAGTAGTTTTTCTGTGCTTAATCTTTTAGTGTTTGACAATAATTGTATGCCTTTGATCTTTCACTGTCCCTCGGTGCCCAGTTACTAAAAAGCAGGTGAGGGCTTCAACATTTCTGAACAACTTTTGTTATTTTGTTGGTTTTTTTGTCTCGAGCAGGAAACAACCTGACATGCAAGGGGGCTTGTTTTACAATGGGACCTGTGTTGATTGGCTGGAAAGCAACAGGTACCTTGCCTACAAAAATGCCTGTGTACTCTATCTAGCGTAAAGGTAAAGGGACCCCTGACCATTAGGTCCAGTCGTGACCAACTCTGGGGTTGCGCGCTCATCTCGCTCTATAGGTCGAGGGAGCCGGCGTTTGTCTGCAGACAGCTTCCGGGTCATGTGGCCAGCATGACTAAGCCGCTTCTGGCGAACCAGAGCACACACGGAAATGACGTTTACCTTCCCGCCGGAGCAGTCCCTATTTATCTACTTGCACTTAGACATGCTTTCGAACTGCTAGGTTGGCAGGAGCAGGGACCAAGCAACAGGAGCTCACCCCGTCGTAGGCATTCGAACCGCCGACCTTCTGATCGGCAAGTCCTAGGCTCTGTGGTTTAACCCACAGCGCCACCCGTGTCCCCTCTATCTAGCATTGGCATAGGCAAACTCGGCCCTCCAGATGTTTTGGGACTACAACTCCATCAATCCCCTGACCACTGGTCCTGTTAGCTAGGGATGATGGGAGTTGTAGTCCCAAAACATCTGAAGGGCCGAGTTTGCCTGTGCCTGATCTAGCAGGCTGCTTTGTGGGATTGGCAGTTAAGAACCTAAGAAGAGTTTGCTGCATTGGGCCAAAGGGGCCCCATCTAAATCCAACATCCTGTTTTGACAGTGGCCAACCACTATTAGGAAACCCACCTGAGTACAAGAGCAATATTCTCCCCTCCTGTGGTTTTCAGAAACTGGTACTGAGGAGCACCTGTCCCCCACACTCTGGGGGCGGAACAGAGACATCATGGGTGGCAGCCATTGGTAGCCCCCTCCTCCATGAATGTGTCTAACTGCCTGCACAGCACTTCTGCACCCTTTTAAAAAGCTTCAAGAAGGAAAACTGTGCTCTCCACGAATACATGCGCCTTCTTTTTCCCCCAATTTTTTTTATTGCTTTTCCAATTTTATAAGAAAAAAAACACTATAAAACACAACAAAAGAAAAAACATTACAGTACAAAAGAAAGACATAAAAAGAGTTATTTCTTCCAATACCCAAATTACCTTACATTGTTAATTGACTTCCTCGAATCCCCCCTAACTGAATTTCATTGTATCACCTTGTAACAGTTCTCCAAAATCATGTTTCTATTGAAATTGACTCCTTCCATTTACTATCCTCTTCTCTATTATTAGTATTCTAATCCTAATGTTATACAACACATTCTTAATCTAGTCCTAAGTGTATTTATTACTTTCAAGTGACTTCTAATTATCTTATATTACAATTTAAATTCTTTAAATTTCTTCCAATCTTCTTGTGTCTCCTCCTCTTTCTGGTCCCGGATTCTTCCAGTCAGGTCGGCCAGCTCCAAAAAGTCCAACATCTTCACCTGCCATTCATCTATTGTTGGTATTTCCAATTTTTGGCCAATAAAAGTCTTGCCGCTGTGGTGGCATACAAAAACAGCCTAACATCTTTTTTGGGTAGTTCTAATCCTATTATTCCAAGGAGAAAGGCTTCTGGTTTCTTGATAAATGTATTTTTCAACATTTTTTACAATTCATTATAAATTTTCCCCCAGAAGTCTTTCACCTTAGGACACGCCCACCACATATGGTAAAAGGTACCTTCTTTTTCTTTACATTTCCAACATCATTTGTATGATACATCTTTGCTAATTTCACTGGGGTTAAGTACCATCTATACATCGTTTTCATGATGAGGATGAGGATAATGATAATAATAATAATAATAATAATAATAATAATAATAATAATTTATTATTTATACCCCGCCCATCTGGCTGGGCTTCCCCAGCCACTCTGGGCGGCTTCCAAAAGAACATTAAAATACTGTGATACATCAAACATTAAAAGCTTCCCTAAACAGGGCTGCCTTCAGATGTCTTCTCAAAGTCTGGTAGTTGTTGTTCTCTTTGACATCTGGTGGGAGGGCGTTCCACAGGGAGGGCGCCACTACCGAGAAGGCCCTCTGCCTGGTTCCCTGTAACTTGGCTTCTCGCAGTGAGGGAACCACCAGAAGGCCCTCAGCGCTGGACCTCAGTGTCCGGGTAGAACGATGGGGGTGGAGACGCTCCTTCAGATATACTGGACCGAGGCCGTTTAGGGCTTTAAAGGTCAGCACCAACACTTTGAATTGTGTTTGGAAAGGTACTGGGAACCAATGTAGGTCTTTCAAGACTGGTGTTATATGGTCTCGGCGGCCGCTCCCAGTCACCAGTCTGGCTGCCGCGTTCTGGATTAGTTGTAGTTTCCGGGTCACCTTCAAAGGTAGCCCCACCTAGAGTGCATTGCAGTAGTCCAAGCGGGAGATAACCAGAGCATGTACCACTCTGGTGAGGCAGTCCGCAGGCAGATAGGGTCTCAGCCTGCGTACCAGATGGAGCTGGTACACAGCTGCCCTGGACATGGTTTTGACCTGTGACTCCCAGGCTGCGCACCTGGTCCTTCAGGGGCACAGTTACCCCTTCAGGACCAGGGAATCCTCCACACCGCCTGCCTCCTGTCCCCCAAAAACTGTACTTCTGTCTTGTCAGGATTCAATCTCAATCTGTTAGCCGCCATCCATCCTCCAACCGCCTCCAGACACTCACACAGGACCTTCACCGCCTTCACTGGTTCTGATTTGAAAGAGAGGTAGAGCTGGGTATCATCCGCATGCTGATGAACACCCAGCCCAAACCCCCTGATGATCTCTCCCAGTGGCTGCATGTAGATGTTGAAAAGCATGGGGGAGAGGACAGAACCCTGGGGCACCCCACAAGTGAGAGCCCAGGGGTCTGAACACTCATCCCCCACCACCACTTTCTGAACACGGCCCAGGAGGAAGGAGCGGAACCACTGTATAACAGTGCCCCCAGCTCCCAGCCCCTCAAGACGGTCCAGAAGGATGTTATGGTCGATGGTATCAAACGCCACTGAGAGATCCAGCAGAACTAGGAAACAGCTATTTTCTTTTAGTACAGTACATGCAGTAAACTTAACCCCTTTCTTCCAAAGCCTTTCCCAATCTTCCAACACTATACACGAATACATGCGCCTTCTGACCAGGTGCAGTGGGGGATAGTTTTTGCTCAGAATGAAGTAGTGAGTTTGTAGGCCAGAGAAGATTACGCCTTAACTGAGGGGTCAGCAAAATTTTTCAGCTGGGGGCCGGTTCACTGTCCCTCCGACCTTGTGGGAGGGCAGGACTATATTTTGAAAAGAAAAAAAAAAGAACAAATTCTTATGCCTCACAAATAACCAGGAGATGCATTTTAAATAAAAGAACACATTCCACTCATGTAAAAACATGTTGATTCCCGGACCATCCACAGGCCGGATTTAGAAGGTGATTGGGCCGGATCTGGCCCCTTGGCCTTAGTTTGCCTACCCATGCCCTAACTGTTGGTGGTTCTTAAGGTGCCACAAGATTCTTGTTTGTTTTAGCTGCAACAGGCTAACATGGCTACCTCCCTGGCAACTGCTCAAAGTGGGAGTGACTTGTTTTGCGGGAACATTGTACGTGTTCTCTCTAACCACAAACAAGCCATGTTTTCCTCCAGTGACTCAAGAGGGTATACGCTGTCAAGTTGCATAACGGCTGAATTCTTTTATATGCTAATAGTGACATGCTTGTTCAATCCGCCTCTCAACATATGCTGATGAATTTTTGCATCATTCAGGTGTACTTTATTTTAGATGACAGATTTCTAACGTTTAGAAAATAATATTCTCAACCAGCTCTAGCAAAACTGCTGCTGTCGCTTCAGGTTTGGATTTAGGAATAAGTTAGTGCTTGTGAGCTAGATTTCAGGGCCACAGTATGCAAACATTTGTGACAGGGAAGGGCCCTCGCTCGGTGGGTAGAGAACTTGCTCTGCATGCAGAAGACCTCAGGTTCAGTCCCCAGCATCTCCAGGTAGGGCTAGGAATGTCACCTGCTTGAAACTCTGCCTGTCAGTGTATCCAATGCTGAGGTAAGTGGACCAAGGGTGTGATTCCGTGTAAAGCTGTGTACTTAGGTGTATATGAGCTGCCTTGGCAGCAGGGAAACTTTGAAGCCAAATTGCATGCAGATGGGTGCAAGTCCCAATAGGAAATATTTGGACATTCTGGGGATTCTTGGCTTCTCACTCAGAGGTGATGCTGCTGCAGTATCTTAAGATGACCTCTGAAAGATGTGGCTGAAACAATAGATTTTGGGGGCAAGTGTAAAACAGCCATTAATAAACAGCCAGGAGTAATATGAAGACTTATTGACAGGACTAGGACAGAATGGAGGCAGTGTAGCCAAAGCAACAAATTAATATTATAAGTACATACGTGCATACAACACATGTAAAGGTAAAGGGACCCCTGACCATTAGGTCCAGTTGTGACCGACTCTGGGGTTGCGGCGCTCATCTCGCTTTACTGGCCAAGGGAGCCGGCATACAGCTTCCGGGTCATGTGGCCAGCATGACTAAGCCGCTTCTGGTGAACCAGAGCAGCGCACGGAAACGCCGTTTACCTTCCCGCCGGAGCGGTACCTATTTATCTACTTGCACTTTTTGTGCTTTCGAACTGCTAGGTTGGCAGGAGCAGGGACCGAGCAACGGGAGCTCACCCTGTCGCGGGGATTCGAACCGCCAACCTTCTGATCGGCAAGTCCTAGGCTCTGTGGTTTAACCCACAGCGCCACCCACGTCCCTGACAACACATGTACACGTATGTTATGTCATCTATATACACAAAAGCACAGGCTTTGCAGGTCTTTGTCCCAAAGTCCTTACAATCTACGAGCAGATAACAAGTGAAACATCAAAGGAAGTGAAGGGAAAGGGAGGCAGGGGTGAACAGACAGAATATGTGATTCATTCGTTCCTGGGAGCCTGTGGTGCAGTGGGTCAGTGCATCTGGCTGTTAACCAGGAGGCTGGTGCTTTGAGCTCACCCAGGGACTGCTGTGGGCAGGGTTTCTGTATTGCAGGAGGTTGGACTAGATGGGTCCCTTTGGGTCTCTTCCGTTTTTTTGATTCAGATGCACATGCATAGACTTTGTTACAGGAGGGGCAAATGCCCTTTGATGAGAGTTAACACTTGAAACCATTTTCAAACATTAAAATATAGTGAAGCATGCCTGATGATGGCATCTAGTTGTTTTTGTTTATTTTTAAAAATGCAGTTGTTTGCTGTAGCTTTTCTCTTGCTAGAGCAGAGTTTTCCAAACTCTTCATGTTCGTGACACACTTTTTAGGCACACATCTTTTTGTGACACAGTAGTTCAGTTTTACTAGCAAACCTGTGGGCTGCCTGTTCATTTTCCAGCCCCGAGGAGTGTTTGCGTGACACACCTGCACACTGCAGGTGACACACTAACATCGCGACACACAGTTTGGAAAGCCCTTTGCTAGAGTGTAATGAAATCTTGTGCTGGAAGAGAGAAGATGGCACCTTCATCACGGTCTGTTCTGGGTTGTAAAGCACTTAAAAGCTATTGCCCTCTTGTGAGCCTAATATGACCACATGGAGTGAGAGCCATATTTGCTGGACTCCTCCTGGAGAGGGTAATATGATGCTGTTGTTTAGCACTGAATTGTACAAAGCACTTTATGTGCCTCTTGTTTTTCCTTTTTACAACCACCCAAATGAGGTGGGCTAGCCCGGTGATGGGCAGACATCATACTTGTGGGTCTACTAAGAAATCCACCAACCAGAGCCTGGTTCAAAATGCATTTACCTGGAATCAAATAATAGCAAGCCAGAGATTTCTTTTCAATATCAGAGCATAATTGAGCTCACAGTGCTTTCTCACAAAAGTCCAGTCCTGACTGGCTTCACGTCAGAAGCCTAGTCATTTTGCTGCTATTGTTTAACAGGCAAGAGCCAGGAATTCTTGTTGATCTATTGCAAGTCATCAGGATCTACAGTACTAATAGATTCAGACCTACATTCTGCCCACCCTTGGACAAGGCTTAGCGAGGGTGACTTGGCTTTGATCCTCCTGTGCTGAACCCAGGTTTTCTATTTGCACACACCTGATGAGTTGAGTGACAGTTTCGCCAAAATTTTGTTTACCTGTCCTCTTGGCATCTTGTCCATGCAGCATTTTTAAAGGCATTTTGAAAGCATTCCCATATTAATGGCAAGACATCCAGGGCACAGCCTGTTATGATCCATTGTTTGTTTTGGAGGCATACCACTGCTTCAAAGAAGTGTGGCTAGATGTATTTGTGGAGTCTGAGCAAGTGATGGCTTTGCAAAAAGGGTTCTCAGCATACAGTATATTCATCCTAGAAGCATGCCGTTCTAGGAAATGGTTGCAATGAATTTTTGTGTCAGCTTTCATTTTTGCATACAAAGACTCTCCTCAGTGTCCCTTTCCCTGTACGTGATTTGAAAATGCTGGTTCTCATTTAAAATAAACACACCCTCATATTTCCCCCCTTTTGTGGGGTGCTGACTTTGTGCCTGTTTGCATTGCGGGATAAGCTATTTGGGTGTGTGGGTGTGTATTCATTCTTTTCCCTCACCCCCACCCATTTTCTTTCTCGTATGTTCAGAGAGAAGTTTTTGCCTGCCACGTTTTTGCCTCAGGCACGAAAACAGTGTCTGGGCATTTCTGTCAAAGCTGCACTAGATCCGCATGTGATTGTAGCATACAGCTTTTTAAATATATATATATATATTTACCAAGTGCCTATTTATGATTTTCCTGTGGGAAACTTGATCCCTAAAAGGAAATGAGTGCAGCTGGGGATCACTTGGGGGATTCACTCTTATTTTTAGAATCAGATTTATTGCCATATTTGGCCTGAAACGATGTCACACTGGAAGCTTATTGTAGTCCGGCCGGTCAGTCATTCTCACCTGATCTCAATTGGACTTGGGCTCAAGGTAATCAGTGGAACCTGGACAAAAGGATGAGTAATAACAAATGTTTGTTGGCTCAGGAATCCGGAATTTCCCATAAACAATTTCTGGTGATGAGAGAGATTGAGCTTTGCAGGATGAGAACCTTTAAAAAAAAAAAATCAAAAAAAAATCCCAGGTGTAGTTCTCAGTGCAGCTGCTTACTCCAAGACAGAATGAAAAGATAGACATTTGATTGATTCAGTTTCCCCTCCCCTCCCCAAGGGGTAACAGCAATTCAGAAGGAGAAATATACAGTGATGCCCCAACAGATCCCACAACCAAAGCACTCCCCATTTAGTCCTTGACATGGAAGCCAGCAGAATTTTAATTTTTTTCCCATTTATTTGTTTTTATTAAAAATTTTCTTGGGTTACAAAAGTACATACCTTGTCTCTATTTTCAGATCATAAAGTCCTTTTTACATATCAGTTATGTTTGATGTGAGACTTCAATGTTGTATACAGCACAAAAGTTTGAAGCCTTCCAACACCAGCAGAGGAGAGAAGGTTCTCTTGAGCATGCTCCATTCGTGGTAGTGCTTTTGAGCCACTCTCATTTTCACTAGGATTGTGTGCAGGACGAGTTCCCAGGAAGCGTTTCCCCCACCCCAAACCCAGTCTGTCTTTAAGACTCTCCATTGAATTTAGTTTTAAGGTCGGAGCAGCCGTAATAAAGCCCCCCCCCTCCATTGGCACGCGGATGGTCAACCCAGTCATTAAGCTTTGGCATGACTACAGTATCAGGGTTGGGGCACCTGTGGTGGCCCCTCCAGGTGTTGCTGGGCTCCATCTCCCATCATCATCATCTTCATCTTCCTTCATCCTTGACCATTGGCCGTGCTGGCTGCTGCCAGCAGGACAACATAACCTGAAGGGCCACAGGTTCCTCTGCTGTTGGGCAAAAAACAGAATTGGATTACTCAGTGGATCCGACCAAGGTCTCTCTAATCCTCTCTAATGGCAAAGAATAGATGGAGGTAGCCCTTCTCTGTTGTTTATTCCTCTGCTCAAGCATATGGTAGCCAGTGATATGTTACCACTTTAACATGTAGGTTCCATTTAGCCATCATTGCTTAGATATTAGCAAGCCCACCTGCATTCTCCATGGATTTATTTGAAATAAATTTATCAGATGTCAAGGAAATAAACAACTATCTGACTTTTAGAAGGCAGCTGAAGGCAGCCCTGTTTAGGGAAGTTTTTAATGTTTGGTGTTTTATTGTATTTTTAATATTTTGTTGGAAGCCGCCCAGTGTGGCTGGGGAAACCCAGCCAGATGGGCGGGGTATAAATAAATTATTATTGTTGTTGTTATTATTATTATTATTATTATTCCTTTCCAAAATTAAAAAGCAGTTTAAGACAGGGGTAGGCAATGTGGTGCCCTCCAAAGGATGCGGCTCAGTTATCATCTGGAAAATTCCACGTTGGCTGCTTATGATCTAAGCCAATACCCATGACCACCACACTGTGTTGCAGTGACTTCTGTAAGTTGGCTTTGGATGAATGCACATTCTCCTCTGTCAAGCCAGTCTTGCTCTGATCTCTGGGTGGCTGCTGTTCCAAGAAGGAATGGGGATCCTTACAAAGCTGTCCTCCTCAAAGGTTTAAGGGGCCCAAGTATTCTCCTGTGTAGTGAAGAACCCAGTTCTGCTCTGTGCTGCTTCCCACCCGTTAATCCCACGAACTTTCCTTGCCCTCCCTCCTCCCCATAAGACATATTTAAGACTTCATTAACCATTCATTTATTTGATTTATACCCTGCCTCTCCTCTGAGTGCAGGGTGGCACCCCGCTCCACACGTTATTAATCCTCACAACAACCCTGTGAGGTGGGTTAGACTGAGAGTGCATGACTAGCCCAGGGTCACACCTTCATGCCTGAGTGTGGGGATTTGAGCTCTGGTTGCCCAGGTCACGGTCTGGCGCTCTGGCCACAGCGCCACACAGGCTCTCAATAGTTTAGGCCCCCAGTTTCTGTCACGAAGCCCACAGAGTGATTGCAAGCTAGTCAGGCTCTCTCAATTTTGCCTTCCATACAGGTGGCCTGTTCTGAGGGTGGGTCGTATCCCCATTAAGGTGATGAGGGTACTGTCAGCGTGCCCTCAGCCAGCACTGGGGGGCCTGCCTACTTGCCTTCTTACAAGCAGCCCAGGGGGTACAGCCAGCTGTGTGGGACTCAGCAGGGGAGAGGGTGGGCATAAAACTGGAATTAGTTGGCCATTGGTTTTGGCTCCAGCTACTTACTTTTGCCCTCTCTTCTCTGCATTCTTGTTATCCCACTCTCTGCTCTTAAAGTCCCAAGGCTACAATGATTGAAACACAATATTAAAAAGTCCTTTAAAGATAAAGGTAAAGGGACCCCTGACCATTAGGTCCAGTCGCGGACGACTCTGGGGCTGAGGCGCTCATCTCGCTTTATTGGCCAAGGGAGCCGGTGTACAGCTTCCGGGTCATGTGGCCAGCATGACTAAGCCGCTTCTGGCGAACCAGAGCAGCGCATGGAAACTCTGTTTACCTTCCTGCTGGAGTGGTACCTATTTATCTACTTGCACTTCGAAGTGCTTTCGAACTGCTAGGTTGGCAGGAGCAGGGACCGAGCAACGGGAGCTCACCCCGTCGCGGGGATTCGAACTGCCGACCTTCCGATCAGCAAGCCCTAGGCTCAGTGGTTTAGACCACAGCGCCACCCGCGTCCCAAAAAGTCCTTTAAGAGATCCTAAAAGCACAGAAATAAGGTGGGGCCTAAAAAATACACCAGGCTGAATGAGCACCAGCACCAATGGGATCTGGGGACCAGAGGGTGGGATGCAATCCAGCCTACCTGCCATTTTGAGCCCCTTGGAAGAAATACATCATCCTTTACTTTGCCATACTCCAGGGGTCAGCAAACTTTTTCAGCAGGGAGCCGGTCCACAGTCCCTGTGACCTTGTGGGGGGCTGGACTATATTTTGAAAAAAATAATAATGAATGAACTCCTATGCCCCAAAATAACCCAGAGACGCATTTTAAATAAAAGCACACATTCTACTCATGTGAAAACACCAGGCAAGCCCCACAAATAACCCGGAGATACATTTTAAAATAAAAGGAGACAGCCTACTCATGTAAAAACACCAGACAGGCCCCACAAATAACCTAGAGATGCATTTTAAATAAAAGCACACATTCTACTCATGTAAAAACACGCTGATTGCCAGACCGTCCGTGGGCCGGATCTGGCCCCTGGGCCTTAGTTTGCCTACCCATGCCATAGCCAAAGAACAGGAACTGTTGGAGAAAACATGTGTTGAGAATGATTTTTGTTTGAAGATTTTCCTCTTTTATTTGAATGCACGTGCAGTCAGTTTCAGATAATTTGGCATTATAACATGCATCTTACTTAAGCCCTCCCTCTTCTTTTAGCCTCTAGCGCCCCCCCCTCAAATATACGGTACCTTTCTGAGCCTGGCTGTGCCTGGAAAAGTGCTGAGATGGCTCCGGTGCCAGCCGCCCTCCATTCTCACAGTGGAGAATGCTCTGCTCTCCCACCTATGCCATTCCTGCCCTCTTCCTGCCATTTATCGCCATCTGTTTTCAATCCCAGGGTGTGCAAGCACACTTCCAAGCGCTTCCCTTTGCCTTGCCCCCACTCCCACACCAGAAGCCTGAGAAATGACCCAGACATCCATTCTTCACAAAAAGGTATAAAAATAGGAGCTGGAGAAGGGGCTCACACAATAGCTGTGACTGCATTCTGTTTGCACCACCAAAACACACATTTCAAAATGTTATCATTTCCGTACATTTCCCACCCCCCTTCCTTTCACTCCCTAAACAGAATGTTCCAGCAAAAGGGTAGTGGTTCCAAAAGCCTTCGGCCAAGTCTTGGTGCCACTACACGTTTAGGAGAGAGAAGCATGTCGCTCTTGCATCTAACACCCACGGCCCAATGTTGTGTAGTGGTTGCAGTGGCAGACCAGGACCTGGGAGACCAGCGTTCAAGCTCCACGCTCAGCCATGAAGCTCACTGGGTGACCTTGGGGGTGGTCACTGCCTCTTTCAGCCTAACCTATTTCACAGGGTTGCGGGGGGGGGGGATAAATGGAGAGGGGGAGAACTGTGTACGCCACTTTGTGCTCCATGGAGGAAAAAATGGGAGATAAATGCAATAAATAAATGAATCGCAGCAACCCGGTCATCTCAAACTCATCCCCCTGAACAGGTTGGTAGGTTGGTGTCTCACTTAATAGTATCACACCTTTTTTCTAGAGGGGTTTTCCGTGCCCCCGCCCACCAGTACCATTCGAAAGCTACCACAATTCGCTTCTGCTTAAAGTAACACATTGGGGATAGGAGATTGTCGACAGTAACTGTGGTTGTCCTTTTGCAAGCTTTGCTTACTTGGTTCTGTGCTTCAAGCAAACTCCACCTTAAAGACTCAGATACACAGTAATTGCATTGTTAGGGTGTTAATTGAGAGCAGGGTATCGGAAAGTCCACAAATATTGTTTGGTTTTTAATTTGGCAAGGCCAGGGAGGCATAATGCTTTGGGGGGGGGCGGGTTTCCACCATGTTCAAATTTCCCATCAAGCAGGACACTTGTAAGCACACTTAAATAATGCGATACATTGACGATATTTTTATCATCTGGACACATGGTCAACAGACCCTGGACACCTTTCACCAGAAATTTAATGATTTTCACCCCACAATCAACCTTACAATGAATCAATCTATGCAAGAAATACATTTTTTGGACACTACTATAAAAATACAGGATGGGCGCATGGACACCACCTTATACCGTAAACCAACTGACCGACAAACATATCTACATGCCTCTAGCTACCATCCCAAACATACCAAACAGTCCATTGTATATAGCCAGGCACTACGTTACAGCCGCATCTGTTCCAATTCTACAGACAGAGACTCTCACCTAAGAGATCTACAGCAAACCTTTTCAGAACTAAAATACCCAGCAGATGAAGTTAGACAACAGATCAACAGAGCCAGACTTATACCCAGAGAGAACTTGCTGCAAGACAGACCCAAAAAAGAAAATAACAGAACACCTCTAGTCATCACATACAGCTCCCAAGTTAAAACAGTACAACGCATCATCAGAGATCTACAACCTCTCCTGGACAATGACAGTTCTCTTTCTCAAGCTCTGGGAGGAAGACCTTTCATTGCCTACAGACAGCCACCCAATCTTAAACAACTCCTAACCCACAATAATACTACAACCAGACTTAACACGGACACGGGCACCAGAGCCTGCAATAAACCCAGATGCCAACTTTGCTGCCACATACACCCGGACAACACCATTACTGGCCCCAACAACATCACACATACCATCTCGGGACTATTCAATTGCTCATCATCTAACATTGTGTATGGCATCAAATGCCAACAGTGTCCTTCAGCTCTCTATATTGGACAAACAGGCCAAACCTTACGCCAAAGAATAAATGGACATAAATCTGACATCAAGAATCACAAAACAGAGAAACCAGTAGGAGAACACTTTAATCTCCCAGGACATTCTATACAAGATCTCAAAGTAGCTGTTTTACTACAAAGGAATTTCAGAAATAGACTGGAAAGAGAAGCTGCTGAATTGCAACTCATTACCAAACTTAAAACCATGGAGAAACCTGGTTTGAACAAAGACATTGGATTCTTATCCCATTATACATGACTAAGCCATTTCTCACCTTCTCACCCCTTGCCTTTTCCTGTAAGACCCATTACAGTCGTTAAGAGTCGTCAGCAGGCTCATCCCAGCTATCTGCCAATCTCCCATTCCCACCACCCTTCTGAGTAATACCCCTCCCCACCTTCTCACTATATAGAAGGATCTGGCAACTTCTGTTTCAGTGTATCTGAAGAAGTGTGCTTGCACACGAAAGCTCATACCAAGAACTAACTTAGTTGGTCTTAAAGGTGCTACTGGAAGGATTTTTTAAATTTTAAATAAATAAGTTCAGGACCAGATTGGCAGGTCTGCACATATTTTTTTGCAGAATTCATTTTTCTTCTTATAGTGGGGGGTTTTGGGGGGGGGAGGGGGGAGTTCTGAAGAGCAGTGCAAGTGCAAACATCCCTGATTCAGCTGCCTGCATTTCCAGCTAAAGGGGTCAGGTAATAAGTGATGGGGAATTATCTTGCTGCCTGGAGAGCTATTGCCAGTCAAGATTAAACAGCACTAGTCTAGAGGGGCAAACAGTTTAGCCAGGTATAAGCTTCCTATGCTGGCACGACCCATCAGCAAAAATCCTGCTCGCTTCCCTACTGGTCTGTTATTTTACCAAACGTTGCCTATGTTATTTCTGCAACCTTGAAGACTAGAAGCTTCATTTGAACAAAAAGTAAATAGGGAGTTTTCCTGGTCAGAATTCTGCAATTGTGGCTCTTGTAGCTATGGCCAGTGCAGTATTGAGTTCAATGAAATGGCCACGACTCTGCCTGCAAGTGCCAGCTCAGCCCTTTGGAGAAGGAGGACAGCGGCTTGTGCAAAGTAGTCACCACCCATCACCTGTCAGGCTCAGAACTTGGAGAATAATGCTGTGCTTTGGGCTTTGAGAGTCTGCAGTGAAACTAGAGCCTCTGTGTGAATCCGTGCAGAGCTGATGATGGAAGCTGCTCACCGTGCAGACGTAACAGGTTGTTGGATGGTATAAAATGTACAAGGTGTGTGAACCACTCTACAAATGAAGGGCAGTATACAAATCTAATAAATAGTGATAATAATTACTGGTGGGATGCTCACTGGGGAGTGGGAGGGAGGTGAGAGAATAGCTCAGTGGTAGAGCATCTCCATTGCAATTCCTGACTGAGGGAGACCCCTGCCTGAAACTCTGCAGGGCCATTGCTGCCAGTCAGTCCTGAGCCAGATGGATCTATAATCTGACTCCGTGTAAGGCACCCTCCTATGTTGCTACAACTTCCTGGGTGAAAGAGGTAAGAAACTTGGTTAACCTTCCATAAACTCTGCACAGGAAGTGGGAGTCTGTTTTCTTTTATCGATTTAAATGTGGCACTCTTGACTCTGCAAGGGAAGGTGATTCTTTTCTCCCCTTCTCCCACAACTGGTTCCATTGAGTAGTCTGCATAAATCTTGATACTAAGCAGGACCAGGGAACCTCAATAGCTGGTCCTGAGTAGCCTGTGTCTAGAGCTGGAATAGTACCCAGAAAGAGGTGGGGGAATCTGGCACCTTGAGCTTTTATTTTCTCCCCCTTGACTCCTACTAATGCTTAAGGTCACCCTTTGCCTCCTGTAGATTCCTCCTCTGCACTGGATTTTCACGTAGAAATGAAGAATCTTAATGAGAGTGTGAACTGACAGCGCCTTTCTCTTACATGTGCCCTCTCACTTTAAAATTGGAAAATGCTATCTCTGATTCACGCTCCTGCCTCCGTCCCCAGCGTCTTATTTTAGCTGCAACCACACCCATAATTCTGGGGTTTAACAGTCTCCCCCAATTTCTCTCTCCTTGGCTTTGCAGGAGTCTCCCCAGGACAGTGCCATCACACGCGACATCAACCGGACGTTCCCTGCCCATGACTACTTCAAGGACACTGGGGGAGATGGCCAGGACTCCCTGTACAAAATATGCAAGGTACCCTGACCGGGATACTGTCCTGGCTCACTTGTGGACCAGGATGGTGGAGCTTCCTTGTGGGAATAAATGTGCTAGGCCAGCTTAGCCCTGGGTTCTTTGTCTTGAAAGCACCTCCAAGTGTGAGATAGTAGTGTTGATAATAGAATTATGGGGTTGGGACCCCCAAAGGTCCTCTAGCCCAGCCTCCTGCATTACAAGTATCACAGCTAAATACCAGCAGGTGACCTTCCAATCTCTGGTTATAAACCTCCATCGAGGGAGAATCTGTCACCTTCTGAGGTAGCCTATTCCATGTCAAACACCTCTTACCATTAGAAAGTTCTTCCTATCATTTGGTTGGGATTTTATTTCTTGTCATTAGAATTCATTGTCTTGGGTCCCACCCTCTGGAGCAGCAGAAAACAAGCTTATTCTGTCTTCCATGTGGCAGCCCTTCAGATATTTGAAGATGGATATCCTATCCCCTCTCAGTCTTCTCTTCTCCAGGCTAAACACCCCCAGCAAAAAGGTTGTTGAAACATATTGCCTGTTGTGCCTGCTAATTTAGCCTTACTGGAATTGTAGTCCAGAATTATCCAGAGGGCACAAGGTGGGTAAGTTTGTGCTCGTGGATGCCTGGGCAAATCAGCCTTTTGCCTCAAAGGGCATTCCCAGATCTTCTGGGCTCCTTGCATCAACTGGAGCGGCTGCTGTATTTCTTTTCATGTGGCAGAGAGCAAAGGAAGTCTCAGCAAAAGGATCTTTGCTCCCCTCTAACACTCTGGAAAATTATTCAGCTCCTCATTTGCATTATAAGGCAAACCACAAACACATTCAAGCCACTCATTAAAATGCGGGAGGCAATTAGCAGGTTAAAATAAAAAATGTCCGCACTCTGGTTTGATCCCTTTACCTTGCTTGACCGGAGGATCCGGCTCTTTGAACCTGGCATTTAGAAAGCTGCCATTGCTGCCTGCTCCTCCTCCAGAGACTGTTTGGCCTGGGAAAGCAGCTTGGCTTCCTGGCCACCTCCTAAGCTCTCTGACAAAGCACACCATTAAAAAGGATGAGCTCTGCGTGGGACGCGGACCAAGGACTGGCGCAAGCAGCTTCCTATCCGCTCCCTGTGTATAATTGATATTCAAATCAAAGACTTAACGGCGCAGCTTGAAAGATTTGTTTTTGTGTTATTATCCCTGCATAAAATACTTCGGGTCTCAAACATGCTCTGGCTTATTTTGGGAGAGTTGGATGTGCGCGCCAGATCCCCACGGTGTGCATTTATGCTTCAGCCCCCTCCCCCCATCCTTGCAGCTCAGTGAACCAAGACCCTAGCCCAGGACTTAGCTTTCCACTCTCTCTCTCTAAAATACCATTGAGTGAAATTATGCCCCTCTTGCTAGGTGTGCTGGGCTCCCTGCCTGCAAAAGGCCAGGGAGCCCAAGGCTTTGGTGGGCAGATCCTCTGCAGACCTTTCGCTTTTCTTGTGACTTGTGAAATCCTGGTCAGGATAAGCACCCCCTTGCCCCAAATTGCCTCCTTAGCAGCCTTCACTGACTTGCTCCAAGCTATTCCACGTGCAGACAGATTGTGTGATTGGCACAAGGTTGGTTCTCTTGATGGGTGAGACGGAGGCAGCCCTTGTTTTCAGCCAGAAGGTGGTGACCTTCATAACCTGCCCCCTGCCACAGCAACACTCTTTCTGCGCAACAAGCAGCCTGCGTGCCATAATATACAGATGCACACTGAAGCTGGGGAGCTGTTTTGAATGGAGCAGGGGTGGTTGTGGCCAAGCCAGTGGTGGTGGTGGTCTAGTGGTTATAGTGTCAGACTAGGACCTGGGAGACCAGGGTTCAAATCCCCCCCCCCACTTGGCCATGAAGCACCCTAGGTTCCCTTGGGCCAATCACTTCCTCTCAACCTAACCTACCTCACAGGGTTGTTGTGGGGATAAAGTGGGGAGGAGAACTATGAGCTCCTTGGAGGGAATGCAGGCTGTAAATGCAAGCAAGCAATCATTCAGGTGGGGCATCTTGTGTTGTTGAAGTCTTGACCGTTTCCTGATTCTTCTTCCAGGCCTATTCTGTCTACGATGAAGAGATTGGCTACTGCCAGGGCCAGTCATTCCTTGCTGCTGTGCTGCTTCTACATGTGAGTTCCTCTTTGCTACCTGAGAGAGGGCCCTGTGCAAGAAGGTTCCAAAGGGTGGGGTGGGAGGTCCTCTGTGGCACTCAGGCACAATCCAGTCTCCCTTTGCAGCACACCTGTTGCTTAGCCTTCCCCTCCTTCCTCCCTGCCCAAGACCTGTTTAATTCATCAGAATCTGTGAGTACTTTGAACCTGGCAGGAGGATGGGCAAATGTGCCCGAGAGTTTAGAAGACCCTGGTATGTGACCCATCCATGTATGTTCTGTGTCTTATATTGGTTTCCTTGAATGTAATGTCACCCTTCGTTCCCTTTCCCCCTAAATCGCCTTTGATGCTGTTTGCTGAAACATACATTAAAGCCTTCTTATGTGCCCACAAACCAAAGGTTGCAGCAGTTACCTAACCATCAACTAGCAATGACACTGCAGGTTTAGTGATTTTTATATCATCAAAACCAGGACAATTATCCTATAGTTTATATGTATATGTAATTAATTGTACGTATAATTTATATGTAAGAACAGACAGAAGAGCTCTGCTGGATCAGGTTGTTAACAAATCCAAACTCTATCCAGGCTGCCTGTTGGTTTCTTGTTGTTCTTTGTGTTATTGAGCAGTAATGCAGGTGGATCTATTGTGAAGATCCCGAAGCTTCCTCACATCCAGAAACAGTTGCTCCATACATGGATGCTGTCTCTTCTAGAGATGTTACAGAACTGAAATTTTTCATTCTTCGTACATGCTAATAGTGAACTTGGTTGCAGAGCTAGGGCAGATTTGCAGCCCAAATTGAGATAGGGAGAATGCTTGCTGGTGGGGAGGAGCAGCCCAAGGTTTGTAGAAGTAGGAAAAGGAAAAACACACAGTCCAATAAGGACTGAGCATGCTCGTTGGCTGCAGAATCTGGGTGGTAGGTGTCAGGCTCCAGGGAATCCGATCCCCCCACGGTAGGCTACCAGGGATAGATATCAAGGAGAGTTCTTACCAAGTCTTTTATTCAAAATTCACAGAGAGAGGCTTAGAAAAGCTGCCTCTTGTAGTAATGGCGTTGCTCCGAGTGAAACCCCACCCCCTCCATCTCTCCCATTATACGCCATCCCTATGTTGGCTGATCTGTGCTTTCTGCCTCTGAGCTTTCTCATCTCCTACTTTCAATGCCCACCGGGTTCAGGGGGGGTGTCCTGGAATGCTTTCTAAATACACTGAGTCTGTCCGCTGCCTCTCCCCTGGTGCTGCTGCTTCTTCCTGTTCCTCTCCCAATATTTCCCAGCTTCTCCCTTCTGCAGCCTCTGAGCTGTGACCTCCCGCAACCCACTGTTGTAAATCTCTACTGTCTTCCTCTTCTCTGGAAGGTTCAGGCTGAGGGGGCGTTCTCCACTATTCCTCCTCCTCTTCTGCCCAGTCCCTGACAGTAGGATGGGCAGTCAGGAAATCTGTTGGTGTTTGAATGGAGTATCCTGGCAAAGGGCATGTCTGGCTGGTTGGCACCCTGAGCACAAGCTCTCCACAGTGCAGCATTTTGGTACAGGTCCAAGTTTCATAAATCCTGTGCATTTACCAGGAAGATGGGTGGCATGTTCTCTTCCTGCTTTTGTCAGTCGGGGAGTCAAGTCAGGTTACCAGGCTGCTCAGTTCGAAGTCCTCCTGGGACCAGCGTGGGCTCTGGGCCACAGGTTTCTTCTGGTGCCTGGCTGGACGGATTTCCACATCTCACCAGTGGCCTCTGACTAAATGAGCTTTGTAGAAAGGCTTGAAGGGAGGCTACTGTTGCAGGTGTCAAATAAAAGCTGGTGGGGGCGGTCTTTGTAGTTTAAGATGACCACCCACTCCCAAGGCTGAATGTCTTTTCTTTCCCTCTCTTAACACATCAGAGGTTATGTGGGCCTTTGAGGGGCTAACCGGTCTGTGCGGAGTCCACCACGGGGAAATCTTGGACAATCAAAAGGAGTTGTCTGGATGACCCCCTTCGGGTACTGGTTGCAAGTTTTCTCTTGCTCCTTGGAAACAGCCAACTCAGAATACCACCAGGGATGCCTGCCCTGTCTCGCTTCATTTCCCTGGCTGTCCACCCCACTCCAGCCGTTGCTTATGCAGCAGTGCAGAGCATTTTTTGCAGTTACTTCTCTCTGACACCCTTAATTCCCTTTCCGCTGCTAAAAGTTATTTTTAAACCACATTCATGTTGTTGGTTCTCTTTCTCTGCTCCCTCCCCGCATCCTCAAACTAGTTATCTCTGCTGTCAGTTACTGAATGACACTCTGCAGAGCTCCCAGGCCCATTTGTTGTTCTGATCCACAGCAGGCTCCTTTTCCTTTTTTTAAAATATCCCCCCCCCGCCCCCAGCAACCCTTCAGCTTATTTGAATGATGGCTGTACCATCTTGTCATACTAAATATAAAGAGACTTGGTGTGTCTCTGAAAACCAGACTTCCTGTCAGTTTGAGAGGAAAGTTTTTCCCACCCCCCATGACACAAGAAAGTTGTAGAAATTCTGAACACCAGTCATAAGGGCGGTTTTGTTGTAATTGAACAGCAGCTCCCAATATTCACTGTGAAAACTTGAGACCTCGCAGAATAATGAATTTAGCGGTTCTTCGCCTCGCCACAGGCAAAGCAGGCATTAGCTGTGCAATTCATAAGAAATGAAGATGAAATTGCACTTAAATTGGATCTTAGAATTGCTTCTGAGGTTGCTTTTGGAAGATTGTGATGGGTTTTTAAGAGCTTAAATCCCATTCCGGAGATGTAAGCCTTTGTAAGACCTGCTTGTCTTTAGGAGAGGGAAGCCTGCAGAGCAGCAGAAGCTGGAAATGTCATTCAAAATGAGTGGCTTTCCTAGGCCCTTGGATAGAGGTCTTGGACTTCCGTGAGTGCACCTCTCAAATGTTCATGAGGTGTGCATGAGCCTTCCTGGTGCATTCTTCAAAAGCACCACAAACTCCCTCTTTGCAACAGTTTTATTTCCCCCTCAGTAGGGACACGATTGGCACTGTGATCTAAACCACTGAACCTTTGGGCTTGCAGATTGGAAAGTCGGCAGTTCAGATCCGCGTCACCGGGCTTTGTCCCAGTTTCTGCCAACCTAGCAGTTTGAAAGCATGCCAGTGCAAGTAGATGAAATAGGTATCGCTGTGGCAGGAAGGTAAACGGTGTTTCCATGCACTCTCGCTTCCATCACCGTGTTCCATTGTGCCAGAAGCGGTTTAGTCCTTCTGGCCATATGACCTGGAAAGCTGTCTGTGGACAAACACTGGCTCCCTTGGCCTGAAAGCGAGATGAGCATCGCAACCCCATAGTCGCCTGTGACTGGACTTAACTGTCCAGAGATCCTTTACCTTTTTTAAAAAACCTATTCCCCCCTCAACTTGTAAAAGGCCCAGTTGACCTGGCCCAGAACATGAACCTTCATTACTGTGGGAAAACAGGAGCTTTATTCCCCGGGTGAGTTTTTGAGCAGGGGAAGATGACAGACTTTTCCTGGGTAAGGATACCCACTTAAGACTGGCATGGTGTGGATAAGGCTACCAGTGGGTTCTAGCCATGATTGCTGTGCCCCACTTTCACTGTTGGAGGCAGGATGGCTCCGAATATCAGATGCAGGGCTCTTCCGTTCCTAAGAGTAGATATGACACCATCAGTTTACTCCTCATTTTCTGCTGAACTGCTGCTAAACCTTCCCTTGCTGTCATATTCTCACACAACCTGTGGTGGTATATGGTTCATTGGTGGCAGAAAGAATGAGCAATAATCTCCTGCCTTTTCCTTGTGGGAGTAGAGTAGGGCCACATTCACACCATACATTTAAAGCACACCTTTACCACTTTTAAACAGTCATGGCTTCCTCAAAGTAATAATGGAAGCTGTGGTTTGCTAAAGGTGGTGAGAGTTGTTAGGAGACCCTGCATTCCAGAGCTACAATTCTCAGAGTTCCCTGGGAAGAGGGCTTGATTGTTAAACTATTCTGGGAGCCTTAGCCCTGTGAGAAAAATGGGGGTCTTCTAATAGCTCTTGACATCCCCAACAAACTGTAGCTCCCAGAATGGATGTTTAAAGTGGTATAGTTAGGACTGCCATGCACCTGAAATTTCCCAGCAGTGTCTGGGTGGGATAGCTTAAATGTCCAGGAAAATCCAGACTTCCATGTCGGAAGTGTAGATTTTGGAAATTTTCCTTAAAAGTAGCTCAAAAACGTCCTTTTCTTTCTTTTCTTTCTTTTTTATGATCTGGCAAAAAAAGTTTAGCAACTTTGAAGAAAAAAAAACTAAGCAACTTTTGTGGTTTGGATTTTCACTTTTCGAAATATGGCAACCCCTAGGTATAGTGCTTTAAAAATAGGGTGTAAATGTGGCCCACGTTTGGCTGCCAATAAAGTAAGGTGGTTCTCTCAACATACTGGTAGGAAAGACTGAAGGAAGAAGTTAGATTATCATGCTTAGCTCCCCACCCCACACCCCACACCCTTTTAAAAATGACAGCCGGTTTTGTTCTTTGTCTTTGACAGATGCCTGAAGAACAGGCGTTTAGTGTTCTGGTCAAAATCATGTTTGACTATGGACTCAGGGAGCTTTTCAAACAGAATTTTGAAGATTTGCACTGCAAGTTTTATCAGTTGGAGCGACTCATGCAGGTAAGGGGTGCTGTCTGTCCCTGGAGACCGAGATTTGACAGGGGGCGGGGTTTCATCCGAGAGAGTGATGCTCTTTGCAAGGTGAAGTCCAGAGGTGATGCTAACAGTGGTGGCCTGGCTGAGGGGTGGCCACATGGCCTTTAATCATGAGACAAGCTGTGCCCCATTCTTCCCCTGGCCATTTTCTTCTTCCCACGACTATCGCAACGGCGTGTGTAGCACAGTGGCAGGGAGAGTGGGGTGGCTGCTGCAAGCCTCATTGCTGGACTCCAGCTCCCATCATCCCTGCCTACTGACCATGCTGGGAGTTGGAGTGTAGCAACATCTGGAGTGCAGCAGAGCTTTCCCCAGCCCTGGAATAGCATGCCTTTATTCTCTCCCCTTCAATTCCTTTCTTTTTTCTTTTTAAATTGTTGTTCTTCTACCAAGTGTACTTGAAGCATCTTGTGAATTGTTCAGAAGAGCCACACTCTAAATATAGTGTAATATTGAATGAATGAATGAATGAATGAATAACAATAGAGGAGAAGCAGTGGAATTTAATAATAATAATAATAATAATAATAATATTTGATACGACAACCCAAGAATTCATTAAGTGAAAATGCTTAGTCAGATTTGTATTGTCCGTTAGGCAAAGACCATTGCAATACTAGTCACCAAAAACAGTAATAAGAATCCAAGAATAAATTAAAATATAGATTGTCAAAATTTAAGATTGCAAAGTTCCTCAATTCATTTAGGTTTAGGTTTTGTAAAAAAGATCCCCTTGGCAGTTGTTTTTGCGGGGGGTGGTGGGGGGGGTTGGTGGTTTAATTTTATTTTTTACTAAAGTTACCCTATAGGTAACAGACTTGTCTACATTTTGCCAGCAGCCATCCGATTGACCCCTTAGAAAAAGAATTTATTTGCTCCACATCTGAAAGCTGCTGGAGATGCAGCTGGGGTGGGGAAGCACACGCGGGAGGCCGTTCCACAGTTTTGGTGCCACAGTGGAGTAGCCCCCCCCCCACGTGTCCACCTACCACATCTCCAGCGATGAAGGAATTCGTGGCAGGGCCTCTGATTAGCACTTTACGGTTTGAGCAGGCTCACATGCCCGAATCCCTGTGTTTCTAGAATGCCAGACAAGTGAAAAGTTCCTTGCCAGGTCAATTGCAGTAGCCTTTAGCAGCTGGCTGCCCTTCGGCGTCTTGACATTTCAGCAGGCCATTGGGGTCATTGGGGGGGGGGGCACTGGGTCTTGCCCCTCCCCTGCTGCCACCATTAATGCACCAGAATGGGTGTTTTTTGAAGCCAGTTGCTGCCCAGGGGCATTGATGTCCAGGAGACCTAAACGTTCTAAATTACGTTAATGGGAAGCTTAAATGTTCTGTGGTGCATTATGAGTCCGTTGTGTGCTTCCATCTTAAACAGCATCTTGCAGATGAGAAGATGGTTGTGTTATTTATTTATTTATTGCTATTTGGGGCAAACTTTTGTCTTTTTCTTCTCTTTTAGGAGTACATTCCTGACCTCTACAACCACTTTCTGGACATCAGCCTTGAAGCACACATGTATGCATCCCAATGGTTCCTCACACTGTTCACAGCAAAATTCCCCCTCTATATGGTCTTCCACATCATTGACCTGCTGCTGTGTGAGGTAAGGGCGATCGCCTTTGACAAATTCCAGTAATCCCGGCCCTTTACATGGGTATATTTAGTTGTAAACTAAGCACACGAGAGTTCCTCTTCCTTGTAAGCAAGCAGAAATAAAAGGGTGGAGAGAAGGAAGGTATATATAAACAGTTTCACAATCATGTTCATTTTCATGGATGTTTTTCCAGCCTTCTGTAGACATGGCATCATGGCAGCTTCCAGCCAGTGCATTAGATGTTAATCTCCCATTTCTTTGAATCCACCTATTGTGTGCCTGTGTGTGATCTGGACATTGAGTCACTGGCAAAGGAGGTCAGCTTTGTCCCCCTTAATCTCTGAAGGGCTGTGTGCAAGCAGCTGGTGCTGGAGGAAGGAAATGATTCAGCAGCTTCAAGAAAGTTTTGGGCATAAATGACCGGGTTAAGTTATGGGCAGAATGTGGTGCCAAGAAGAGCTTGCTAAAAGCTTGCTTTTATTGTTGCGTATAGTCCTCATGTGGCGCAATGGGTTAGTCATTCTCGCTGTTAACCAGAAGGTTGGTGGTTCAAGCCCACCCAGGGATGGCTGTGGGCAGGACTCCTGCATTGCAGGGGGTTGGACTGGATGACCCTCAGGGGTCCCTTCCATCTCTATGATTCTATTACCATCATGGTTGTATCAGCTGCAGAAAATAATATACATGCTAATGCAATATTTAAAGAAACGACATCAACCAAAATATATTGTTACATTAAAATATATAGTAAAAAAAAATGAGGTAAAAAAAATAAATACAAAAGGTTAAAAGGAACTAATGCATTAAAATCACCTCCATTTCTAAATGCTGCAACACAACAATAAGAGTGCTGAGGACTGCTATGCTGTCGACAAACATGCTTGATGGTAGAAAAGTCTTTTTATTTTGAGGCAATTTTTCATCTTGCTCTTTAGCCATAAAGAGGTCCCAAGGAAACTCACAATTCATATAAATAAACAGAGCCCTCCCTGCCATTAGGCTTACATTATAAAAGGACACGACACACAAGGAAGATGCACTGCGAGGAAGGAGGAAATAAGCATGCTTAGGTTAGATGTCTTAGTTACTTGGGAGAAGAGACCCACAGGTGGTGAGGTGCATTTTCCCTGTGGGACCCATGGCCAATTGCTTGGGTAAGGTCTTTCCATGCCACTTTCTAGTACGCGCTGTTCTTGTTTGAGTTCATTGTTGTCATAATGTGCTAGGAATATCCATAAAGCTGGGGTGAGATTGCAGCTCAGTTGCATCTCCAGTTACAGCGATGGGAGAGATCTTTGCTTGAGAGCCACTGCCAGCCTGAGTAGACGATGCCAGTCTATATGTCACGGGAGAGGATGCCTTTGTGGACTGTTTGCCCCCTGCCTGCTGGCCTGCAGAGAGAGCAAACCGCTATCCCTGGCTTTGTGCTACTACTACACCCAACCCGGGGACTTTTGCTCATTCCACCCCCAACAAACCACAGTCTGTAAGCCAAGAGCAAACCTTGCCTGCAGATTGTGGTTCCTTAGCAGTGAAACAACACCTAGCCCATGGTTTGGACATAGCGCTGAAGCCAGGGATCATGGTTTGTTTCTTCCTGGTGCTATTGGGAAGGAGCAGAGTGAGCAAGAGAAACAAAGCAGTTCTGTGGAAAACGCTTAACTGGGGTGTGTCACGGTGTGTGAACGAGGGACATAGTCTGACCTGGTCTTAAGGCAACTGGGTATTAATCACCATTCTGCATTTGGCAGAAACACTTTTGGCATTGGGACTTCTGATTGTTTTGGGATTCTGATGGTGTGGAACTCTGGTGAGGAATTGTTTCCCCTCCTTTTCTGATTTAAATATTTGAAAGTCATTGGCCATTCATGCTGCCCCCTACCCAGTTCCCTTTGGGGCACCTTCTTGGGGACCAGCCTGCCATACCAGGGGAAGGGATTGTGCTTGACCCCCGCTCCTGTCAGGCCCAGCCTGCAAGGCTTTTGGCCGGGGATGAAGGGAGTTGCAGCGCAGCAGCATCTGGAGGGCATCGTAAGGGTGGCCCTGGTCTAGACTATTTAGCCATGTTTGGAGGGTTCCCCTGGATTCCCTTCCCTAAACAACCACTGGATTGTGCAAGGGACATCTGTGGGGGCTGAAGGCTCAGACCTGGAAGGAGAACTTAAAAGTGGAATTCAATGCAGTGCAGTGTTCCTGTTCGAGAGATTTAGAGGGTTCCTCCAAACCTTGCAGCAAAATTGATGAAACATGTCTGAATCACACTTGTGAGGGAGCAGTGAACAGAGCACATTTTAGCCAGGCAGCAGCAGCAGCAGTGGTGGTGGCAATGGCTTCCTGGGAGGCAGTTTTAATAATTTGTTTACTCGCTTGCTAATTAGCAACATTCATTAATTCTCAGTGGACTTTCCCCCTCGGAAAATGGCACAGTTCTGCTGTGCCCCCTTTTACTGAGAGATCGTTCTGTTCCTTTCCCAGCTGGGGTTTGTGCTCCTCGGGGGGGGGGGTGAGAGAGAGAGATGGGGCGGAGAGTGGTGCACCCTGCTGAAAATAGCAGCTATCAGCTTTGCTCTGGCCTGTCTCTTCTGAGCTGCCAGAGGAACTGTCTGCCCATTTTCAGCTTTTCGTTTTCAACCATGAAGGATAGGAACCCTTTCCTGAAATCAAAGCAGTTCAGGTGGAGGCTGCATCCCATGATCTAGCTGTGCAAATGTCTAGGCACTCTTCTTTCTCTCTTCTCTGCCCACAATTACAAGAAAAATATATGCAGACTTGCTGGTGGAGCTTCTGTTCTAGGAACCTGTACAGCAGCAATGAGCTGTTGAGTCTTCTGGGTACATTTAGCTTACGTCCTCACCCCCTGCAGTAAGATGACGCTTAGCAGAGGATATCAAGGCTTTGGAGCAGAGAGAAAGACCTGTCTGTTTAACAGACTATAAATCAGGATGGGTTCTGGGGCTGATAGTTCTCGTCCAGAACAGACTTGGAAGAGACTGCTCCGAAGGTTGGTTTTGTCTCTCACTACTTGCTTTTCTTTCTTGTTTTTTTTCCCCTGCAGGGCATCAGTGTTATATTCAATGTTGCCCTTGGGTTGTTAAAAGTGAGTATCCAGCCCCTCTGTTCCGCTTCACACGATTTGTGCCGAAGGCCCTGCAGTGAACGTCTGCACTGTAGAAATCCTTAAGCCTGCAAAATTATCTTGCAGTTTTTAAAAGCAGGGTCTAAAAGAAAGAACTTGGCAAGAGAATGACTAGTGGATGCTGGCTCCAGTGGAGTGAGTTTTACAATGGGGCTCTTGCTGAACACCTTGGGGCTCTTGTACATCTCTCTCCCCACCCATGGGGCCATGTTTGCAACGTAGAAAAAAGCGCTGGGCTAAATAGACATTATTTTTTTAAAAGAAAAAAGGAAGGAAGGAAGGAGCCGGGATCCAATAACTCCCCACTGGTAGTCGGGACAGACTGTGAGCATCCTTCCCTCCTGCCCACCTTGGACGGGAGTGTCTGTCTCTCTTTGTCTTCCCTGGGGTGGGGTGGAGTGGGGAAGGATGAACCGTACTTTGCTAGGAAGGACCTAGCAGAATGAGGCTTTCCTCCCACTCAGTGCCTGCATTTTGCCACTAGCGTGGGTGGATAGGGAAAGCAGGGAGGCTGCTCTTACTTCAGAACTTCCTGCCATTGTCAAAACTTTCAGTTTTAAACTGTCTGCGACAATCCAGATATCCTGTCCCTTAACCTTACTAGCCTTCCCTCCATCCTGTCTTCCATCACAAAGGACTCCAGCCTGCACCAAGGTGCTGCCCTCAGGGTGCATGGGACCGCAAACTTCACTGGCCCCAGCCAGCAGGGGGGGTTGTGATCTGGCACTGGGCTGCAGACAGCCACACAGGACAACAGGAATGTGTTGTGTTGTGTTGTGTTGTGGGGGTTTTGTGTTTTGTTTTCAATAAAGCGGAGTTAAATATCATTTCCAAGTTCTTCCCTAAGGAAGAAATGAAGCTACTTTTGCCACCACTTTTCTTGGTTACAGGATGTGGGTGCCACACAATTTCATTTTCCAGAAACCCTTTTTCTCTGCACTTTCTCAGACAACTAGGGACGACTTGCTGCTGACTGACTTCGAGGGTGCTCTGAAGTTTTTCCGTGTGCAGCTGCCCAAGCGATATCGCTCTGAGGAGAATGCCAAGAGGCTGATGGAGTTGGCTTGCAGCATGAAGGTATGTGAGTGGAACCAGCTGGCCCTTGTGGGGTTGCATTTAAGTGGAGCCTTGCTATGAAATACTCAGGGGGGTGGGAGGGTGAATATGCCCCTCATGCACTGCCAGCAGCGATGCCTCCTGTTCTGGTTGTGACTGGAGACTTTCCAGACAGTTAAGTAGCTGCTGTAAAGTGGAGGGAGGAAGACAGCTCATGAGACTTACGCTGCCAGAGGGAGCCTTGGTGGAGCTTCTGCATCAGTGCCAGTAGAGGGAGCAAGAGGACAAGTTTTGTGCCGCTCCAACATCCCTTAACAAAACTGTTGGCATCCTTCCTGGGCAGCCTCTGGCACCAGCCTGGGCCCTCCAGATGTTCTGGACTGGGGCTGATGGGAGCTGTAGTCCAGAACATCTAGAGGAGCCCCAGGCTGGTCTGGAGGCTGATGATGAGGGGGAGAAGGTGGTGGTTTTGCAAATTGTGCTCCCCATCCCCTTCTGATTGACTGTCTTGCCTGTTGTTGTTCTTTCCGTTCATCTCTCACAGTGATAATTGCCTTTTTGTAGGGCGAGCTGGTTTGCCTTTCAGCCAGCCTCAAAATAAACCTTACTGCATTGGGATGGGGGACAGGTGGGAGCCCCAGGTTTGCTAGCTGGCTTGCCCATTCACGGGGATAAGAGGTTGGAGTGTGTTTGCTTCACTTTTCCCTTTCCCTTCCTGCATTTACTTCCCACCTTTTCTCCATGAAGCTCAAGGCGGCATATGTGGCTCCTCCCCATCTCATTAACCCCGAAAACAACATTCCTGTGAGGTAGGTTAGGCTGAGAGGCAGTGACTGGCCCAGGGCCATGGCCGAGTGGGGCTGGAACCCTGGTTAGACACTCTGCTACACCACACTGTTTGTTTTGCGGAGCAAATATACTGCTTAATCCAAGTCAAAAAAATAAATCCAAGGCTTTAGATTTGTGTGATAACATTTCAGCAGTTAGAAAAGCAGGGCACTGGGTAGTGTGTTTTCTTAAGTGTCAGGGAATGTTTAAAAACTGCCAGATTGCATAAAAGAGGGGGTCTCCAGAAAGTCCGTGCCACAATAGATATGGACTTAGCACAAGTTAAAATGTACAGGTTAATAAATGCTACCTGAGCCCCACTCCCAGCCTGAAGCCCCCTCCTTATTAAGAAGCCAACCAGGATATGTTCCAGCTCTCGCTTGAGGTGAAAACATGAAAGATTGTTCTGGGGAAAATGTCTGTGTTTGTGATGCAATGGCGAGGGAAGAGGAGACCTTCTCCATGGAGCTTGGATCAGTGTGTGTGTGTGTGTGTGTGTGTGTGAGAGAGAGAGAAGAGAGAGAGAGAGAGAGAGACATTTGCTGAAGATGCTTTGAGGCGCTCTAAGGGTTATGTGATCGGGGCACTGTCCTTCTGAAGTCACAGTCTCTGTCCCTCTCCTGACATGCACAACTCCTCCACACTTGTACTGATAAGAATTCATTTATCCTCCCTACTGTGTCCAGTGACAAACTCTGTAAATTGGAAGGGTGCCTAACTGTAAGCTTCCTAAGCAAGAGACTCCCAGCCAAATCAATCATCAGAGTTCCGTTTTGTTTTTATAAAAAGGCTCCAGCGGATATCTTGAGTTAAAAGAAGCAAAAGCACAGCTTCTCCACATGTCTTGACTGAGATGCTCTTGATTCTCTCCCCCACCCCTAGATTAGCCAAAAGAAGCTGAAGAAATATGAACGGGAGTACCATGCCATGAGAGAGCAGCAGGCTCAGCAGGAAGACCCCATAGAAAGATTTGAGGTAATTTATGTTATTCTGTCATGTTGGGGGCCAGCCTTGGACCAGATAACCACACGTCTCAGTGTTGTATTGTGTAGGGACCACAGATCAGGTACGGTCCCAGGCAATCCTTTCTGAGAAGGCAAATTAATAACCAGGGGCACTGGAACCGGTACCACTGAAAAAGTCCTGCCCCTGCTGGCTATATGCAGCATTTAATTCCAGCCTTGTAATTCAGTCTGCAAAAGTCAGTCTCCTGCCTGCTTACCCACCTCATGTCTTTGTTGGTGGGCAAGCTGTTGGTGGCCTCCATAAATGAGACATAAATAAGCTCCTTAGCCTCCTATTTGCAGTGCCAAGTTCCAGGCAGCTACAATGAATGTTTAATTGCAGGGTTTAGGGTGGAGGATGCCCTCTGGGGTGACCACTCTGGGGTTGCTTTGGGGGCACCAAGAGGCTGGGGCTACTGCCTTGAAAATAAGGAAGCATTTTGGGGAGCAGGGCCCCTCAACCCTTGGGTGAAGCATTGGTAGCCTTCTAGGAACTTAATCCAGTGTCTTCTGAGGTGGGGTCACTTAATGAGTCATTGATTCAGGAACTTGCTATCTTTTGACTCTTTTTTGCCTCGATCCAGCGAGACAACCGGCGCCTGCAGGAAGCGAACATGAGGCTGGAGCAGGAGAATGATGACCTGGCCCACGAGCTGGTGACAAGCAAGATCGCCCTGAGAAAGGACTTGGACAATGTAAGAGCCAGAGGCCTTGCCTGGCCATTCGCTGCCCTTCGGTCTGTTTGGCTGCCATTCTCTCTCGGTGCCCCTGAGGACAGAGCCCGTCTTTTGTGAAGGCCTGTAGCTCAGCGACAGAGCATCTGCTTTCCATGCAGAAGGTCCCGGGTTCAACTCCTGTTGTCCCCCAGATATGGATTTGGGTTAAGGTGGCTTCCTGGGTTTTGCTCTTTGAGAATCCACTCCCTACCTCCAACCTTCTCAGCCCAGTTGACTTGAGAGCAGAGCCCCATGACCAACATATACTGGCTTTATCCCTAGTCACTTGCGCCTGAGTGTCCTGGGGAGGGTTGCTGTGTGACAAAACAGTTGTGGGAGCTGAGTACATTTAGCCTGTAGAAGACAGAGATGTGATAGGTAAAGGTAAAAGTGACAGGATAACATGGAGGTCCCATGGAAGATGGAGGAAGCTTGTTTTCTCCTGCTCTGAAGGTGGGACCCGAACCACTGGATTGAAATGACAAGAAAGGAGATTCTGACCATGTTGCGTTGGCATAGGCAATACGGCCATGTTTGCTGCGGCTGATGGGAATTGTAGCAGCTGAAGACTTCTGGGCACCTGGTTGGGGAAGCCTGCTCTGATGAGGCAAAGCGTTTCCTTTTTTGCAACAGTCCAGGCTTCTTTCTTTTCTTTTTACTTTCTACCAGTTTGGCAGCAGGTCTTTGGATCCTGCCCAGCCTTTCCTGTGCCTTATCACAAATAGCCACGCACTCTCTATTGGGTCATGCAAAATGGCACCAGTCAACTTGGTTTAGCCAGGTTCTCATGTTAGGACAAGGCAGGAACGTTCCCAAAACAGTGACAGTGGATATGTCTGCCCTCCTTTCAGAGAGCAGTTGACTCAGGAAGAAACTGGGAAGATTTGTTCTGTGCAGCTCCTCCTAGCCAGCCTTTTTCTTCTGGCACTTACTGGTTTTAAAAGACCTCTGAACCTCTCTGTATTCACATAATCCCAGAACATTGTGTGGGAGGAGGAAACAAATGAAGGTTACCTGGCAGGTGAAAACACTGGAGGGGTGGATGTGCACGATGGATCCCTTCTCAGTGTCACTACACTGTCCCTGGGAGGTCCTCATCTTGGAAAATAGCAGAAGAGGTAGATGTTGGAAATGACACTCACTGTGCTTGTAAATCAAGCAAGCTTTCTGCTTCTCCTTTTGTCTGGATTCCCGGTTGAAAAGGCAGTGCCTTCAGCACAAACCCTTGTTTCAGTAATGGTGGGGTGTCAGCTTACATGCCCCCCACCCCGACCTCTCTCCCCCTTTTCTATATGGAGTGGGTTTGCTGCTTTCTGAATGATGTCAGATATTACCAAGTCTTTATTCTAAATTTAATGTGCAAGACCCAGCCTCAAATCTCAAGTGCCTGCCCATGTATACACCCACTTCTTCACAACTGTTTATTTGCTATTTGCAGAATTGCTGCTTTCTGCTAGGAATGTTTTTTTTTTTAAAATAAAAATAAAAATAAATAAAACATGACCGGAGATGGACTCTGTGACATTTTGGCTCTCCCACGTTTTGTGTTCCAGGCAGAGGAGAAGGCGGATGCCTTGAACAAGGAACTGCTGATGACCAAGCAAAAGCTGATAGATGCTGAAGATGAAAAGAGGCGGCTGGAGGAAGAGTCGGCTCAGGTTTGGGCCATGGGGCAAAGCGGTGGGGACGGTTAGGCTGCTCTCCCTCCTCTCCGCCAGTGGGAGGGAAAGCAGGCACGGCAAGGGCAGAACTACTGGTTCTAAAGTCTGGCAGCCTCTCCGGGTGGCTTTTCTGTGTTTCTGCCCTTGCCAAACCCAGCTGGATTCCAGGTACCTGGGGGGAGAGGAAGGTCTTGTGCCAAAAAGACATTTAGAGCAGGCACTGTGCAAGTCCCTTTCAGGAGAGGGTTCTAGAGTTTTTCAGGGCAGCACCACCAAAAAAGCCTGTCCCTTGGTGCTGCCATCCCCTCCCCAAACAAATTTCAGAAGGAGGGCCCATGTGGGAGATCTTCAGGCTTGGGGGTGAGTGGGGAAGGTACATACAACTCAGATGTGAAGAGTTGCTATGCATCTTTGCTTGGAAGCAGAATGAGAGCTGTTTGCTTTTTTGCCCAGCCCTGATCCCTCCTGGTCTTTCTTTTGCAGCTGAAGGAGATGTGTCGCCGGGAACTGGACAAGGCGGAGTCAGAGATCAAGAAGAACAGTTCCATCATTGGAGACTACAAGCAGGTGAATGCAGGGGTGTTCCAGGTTGCTGGCTGCAAGGGGAAGCCTTCTGCCTTGCTGCAAATGGATGCAGCTCTCAAGAAGGCCTCATGAAGGCTGCTCCACCCTGATGCCCTCCAGGGGGTGATGGACTTCAGCTGAGGCTGCTGGGAGTTGTATTCCATCTAGATCAGGGGGTTGGAACATCCTTGCGCATGAGCAGGAGAGGAGAGGCCACAATGGGTAAATGGAATCTCTCTCTGCAATGGCTGTGCATATCGCTTCATATCTGTCTTTTGGCCAAGTCCTAACCACGGCTTCCTCAAGGCCTCTAGCTGGCCATTTGGGAAGCCAGGACCAAGGACTTGAATGGGCTCAGCTGAAGTTCTTTCTCTGTTTTGGTAGATCTGCTCCCAACTGAGCGAGAGACTGGAGAAGCAGCAGACAGCAAATAAAGCTGAGATTGAGAAGATTCGGGTAAGGAGTGCCTCTGCTAGGGCATTGGTTGGGTTTAGCACTAGGCTGAAGGCAGCTTGAATCCCTTGGAGGACATGTGAGCTGAGGGCTGTGGTGCTCAGGTCCTGCTTTCAGACTTCGTATTTGGGCATCTGGTTGCTGAGCCAGATGGGGTCCTTGGCCTGATCCATGCTGCTACAGGCTCTTTTGGCGTCCTCTTGAAACAACCCCTGTGCCATTTTAGGATTGGGCCATTTCTGGGATTCCTCCTTAAAAGCATAATAATATGTTGGAGGTTACCCCTGTTGCTTTTCAATGGTGCTCATCCTGATATGAAAAGGGTGACTCTGAAGCCTCTCATCTCCCTGGGGACCTTCTGACTCTGGATGCCTACCCATCTTGGAATGTGTGAGCAATTTGGAGCTTGAATTATGTATTGCAATTCCATCCTGCCTTTCCTCCTGCAAGCTCAAGGCAGCATACATGGTTCTTCTCTCTTCCACACCCTGAACTTTTATCCTCACAACATCCCTTTGAGGTAGTTTCAGCTGAGAGGCAGTGACTACTAACCTCAGTTAGCTTCATGGGTGCATTTAGACTAGGGTCTAGCCTGACACTCTAACCCCCGCAACCATACTGGCTGAAGCTGTGTAACCAGCTATATGAGAGTCAAGGTGTGTTTGTGTGTGTGATGGAATAGTTCTTGGATTGGGGAAGCTGCACTGGCATCTGGAGTGGCTTTCCTCTTCCACAGGTAGAAATTTACCCCTTCCCAATTGAGTCATTCCAGAAGCAGAAAAGTTAGAAAGTCCCATGATCATTAAGTTAAGTTTAAAGCTGCATCAGTTTGGTGTCCATATCAGCTGTCAGCTACTAAAGGTTGCCTCTGGGCAAAACTGCTGCTTTGGACCCAGGCTCCTGCTGCTAACTTTGGGGGGCAAATTATGGGTGTGCCAGGGGCAGGTTGGCACACAGACGCAGGCTGCAGTGGGAACCCTGCCCCTGTGGGTGGGGAAGCTCACAACCTGATCTCCTTGGCTTCAGCAAAAGGTTGACGACTGTGAGCGCTGCCGGGAGTTCTTCAACAAGGAGGGGCGGGTGAAGGTGGCCAGCGTTGCCCGGGAGGGCTCTGAGGAGGACACGGATGAGGAGAAGGAGGCGCTGAAGAACCAGCTGCGGGAGATGGAGCTGGAACTCGCCCAGACCAAGCTGCAGCTGGTGGAGGCAGAGTGTAAAATCCAGGTAGGTCACATTGGGGGCAGTGGGAATGGGGCGGTGCACCAAGCCAGTGCCCCTGCCTTCCTACAAGGGTTTGTAGGCTGTGTCCAAAATGAAGTCCCCATTCTTAAGCTGGAAATTCCCAAATTCTTCTCTTAAAAATGGTTTCTGGAAACAAGACGACGTAGAGCTGGAGTGAATTTTGTACCCCCTGCTTAGGTTTGTTCAAGTGAGGTTGGGGAGGGGGTGGGGGTGGTTGTGTGCACGGAAATTGGGAGTTCTGTGACTCTCCTTTCCTGTTTCCTTCCAGGATCTGGAGCACGACTTGGGGCAGGCGCTGAATGAGGTGCAGGCCTCCCGGAAGACCTGGTTCAACCGAACACTGAGCTCCATAAAGACAGTGACAGGTGTTCAAGGGAAAGAGACGTGCTGAAGGGGCAGCCTCCTCCCGTGGCCCACGTTCCCCCTTGGGACACCTTCTGCCTTCCGTTGCTGCCTCGGCCAGTTGCCGATGCTGCTGCCATGTGGGAGAGAGAGGACCAGAATGTACATAGACTCTAGAAACACACAGCGCATGTTGGGGCTTTCCGCAGGTCAGTGGCCCAAGCTCTCTGCGAGGCTACCGTTGCGAGGCTCAGCGCAGGATCTTCATACTACTGATTATTTAACCAGGGGGTGTAGCTGTAGACTGGAAGCTCTTTTCAGAGGCGCAGGGAGGGGGACACACACACACAAAAACACTCCATTCTACAGTCTGGCTGGAGGCATTTCGCAGGCCCAGGTACGAGAATTTACCAAAACCTCAGACTTACTAAGTTTACAGATACAAGAACTTCTTTTTTTTTTACAGTTATAACTCTTTAAAAGAACAAAAGGGGAAAAATACTATTTCCAAGAAGTTACTCCAGTGCCAGAGACCAGATCCGCCCTGCCCCCCCCCCCCCCGCCTGAGTTAGTGGGGAAAGAAGCATTTGCATGGTTACCTTTTGGAGCAGGTTCGCGCGCCCCCCCCCGCAAGTGTGTCAACACACCTCCCTGTGTCTCTCCTTTGTCCACCATTTAGTTATTGTGTCACTAATCAATTCTATGCAAGTGGGTTGGAGGAGGGGGAGTGTCATCATTGTCTTTTCAAAGTACCTGTCGCTATTGGAGTCCTCCTTGTCTCCGAGCTATTTAACTTCTAGCGTGGTCCGTTCCACACGTGGTTCATCTTCCAGAGCCATATATAACACATACCTGTATCATTTCATTGGCCAGGACCTCTGGACTGAGTTAAGCTAAACTTGGGCCCTAATGAAGTCTGCGAGGCTTTTAACTCTCTCCTAACTTTGTCTTGTTGACTTGGGTGGAATCTTCAGATGCTACTTAGCTTAGTTTGGATCCAGCCCATTTGTGAACCAGAAGCTTCGTACCTTTAACTTAACAAGCATTAAGACTGTCTGTTTAACCAGCCTCCCTCGCACTTTCTGGAGAGCTGCCTGCCTCTGCAGGAGCTATTATCCTTTATCCTTTATGGTTTTGCACATGGATGGGAAGAGGGCAACACAAAATAAAGGGGTGGGGAGGGAAGGAGGGAGCACTGCACCGGCTGCGCTGTTGCTGTGTGCAATGTTTTGTCATCTTTGCATGGGCCTCTCCCAGGCAGAGGCGATTCGTGGCTCCAATGGCCGGCTGGGTTTTCCTTGTTTGTGTGCACCATTCCCGCTGCTGCCGCCATCCCTTCCCTTTCCCTCCACGCTTCCTGTAACTACACCGGTAGGTCCTAGGTCTGCTTGGATTTCTGAGCGCTTAGACTACCCCAAAACGTCTCACCAGAAAAGCTGTAGAATGGAGGTTTTGCACCTTTGTAATTTCTTCTTTTTTAATTTATACTGGTTTGTGCTACGCTGAAATGAAATAGCTATTGTATCAGCGGATAAACTTTTCTTGTGTGCAGTGTGTTTTGAGTATAAGCTGGTTACAATAAGAGGCACTGGTTTGTATATAAAGATAATTTGTATTTCTACGTTATTATTTTTTTGTTGTTGACCAGACTAATGCTAGCTAATGCAGCCTGAGACTACCAGAGGCAAAAAGACCTTGCGGTGCCCAGGAGTTCATAATTTCTCTTCCCCTTAAAACTGTGTACATGAATATCTCGTATTGTTTTAATAATACCAAAAAATAACTGTAACTCCATCATTAATAGATGTGTGGACATTGTAGTAGAAGAGTAGTTTGCAGAGTATAGATCTTTGAATTGATATATAAACTAGTAAAATTGTATTACTATTTTCTTGTTGTCTTTCACTTTTAATGGAAATGTCATCCGCTCAATTTGTCTCTGCTGCGGCCGTAAGAAAGTTAAGAAACGGTTGGGGCATTGGGAAGCGGCCTTCTACACTCAGAGCAGCAGCACTCCAGCGTTTCAGACAAGAGACCTTCCTGTGCTTTACGTGTAGGGATTGAGCCCAGTGCCTTCTGCACACAAAGCAGGTGCTCTGCTGCTGAGCTTTGGTGTTCTTGGTTCCTGGAACCCACCCTCTCCAGCGTCCCAGCTGTGTTCTGATGTGGGAAGAACATCACTCACAGGAAACACATCCATTAAAAGCCCCCCTGCACTGACCCACAGCACTTCGCTTGCACGGAAGCTCCCTCCTTGTTTCACATCGGAAGCCCTGCTGGATGGGGCCATGGTGTGTGTGTGTGTGTGTGTGTGTGTGTGTGTGTGTGTCAGAGAGAGAGAGAGAGAGAGAGAGAACGTGTCTGTGTGCCTAAGCCTAAAATGGCCTCAGACTCTTGGCATAGGCAGCACCTTTGAGCACCTGTGCTAAAAGTTCCCACTTTCCTAACCCTGGAAAAAACACATGGCTTGCTGTGTCTGGAAGCCTTGGGGCGGGCGGGCTCGTGTTTTCCGTTTAATTATTGACTAAAAGAACATTGGTTAAATGTTCTCCAGCGCTGTTTGGCCTACAGGACACTGTTCTCCTCTCCCTTCATCCTCACCTAGACGGTGGCTCTGCTGAAGGTCTGGTGACTGCATCAGAATTTAGATGGTGAGCTTTGTAGCTGAGCAAGCACTGGAAACACTGCACTTTAATCCTTGGTTACAATTTGAACCCTTTTCAGAGAGGACGACTGCTAAGAGAGTCACTTGGGAAGTTCAACTGCTGAATGTTTACCCTGACAAGTGGGGAGCTTCACATCTCTGAGCACCATTATGGATATATTACAGGAAATTGCTAATTGTCATCTATTAACTATCAGCCTGCTGATCTATAGCAGGGGTGGCCAACTCCCAAGAGACTGCGATCTACTTACAGAATGGAAAACGGGGGTTCAGTTTCCCTTTTTGGGGAGTACAGGGCAATGTTGTTGAGCTTTTTTTAGGGAGGAGGAAAGACCCCCTTTTTTTGGGGGGGGGAAACGGTCACTCAACAACAGATTGCTGGGAAACAAACAAAGAGCCTCACTGAGTAAACTCACAATGGTAGGCAGGGCGAGGGGGCAGGGCTGGATTCTGTTTTTCAAACACTAAGGGAAGGGACCCAGCGATCAACCACGGTCTACCAAAACCTCCCAGGGATCTACCAGTGGATTGCAATCAACCTGTTGGGCATCCCTGGTCTATAGGATTGCAGGAAGATGCCTTACCCTGAGTATGACCATTGAGCCATCTAGCTCAGCAAACCAGCAATGGCTTTCCAGGGTATCAGGACAGGAGGCTTTGCCACCCACGCCTGGAAATGCTGCCAGGGACTGGGACCTTCTACATGCCAGGCAAGTGCTGTACCACTGAGCTGCACCCCATGCTTTAGCAGGTGCTGAATTGTGCCCATGGATGAAGGAGTGTTTTCTGAGTTGCTTCCAAGGTCCACTTTTCTGCCTGCTTGTGGTACCTTGGCTAGCAGTTAGAGCATTGGCTGCAAAGGATGGCTGTCATCGGGTTCCGTGGTCAATCTGTGCACATGTTTGAAGATTCAGGTTCAACGTGGAATCGAGCCCCTCCTGCCCTGTGTGCAACTCGTGGGCTGTACATTTGTTGATGGGCCTCAGAAGGTGGTGGACTCGCCTTCACTGGAGGTTTTTAAGCAGAAGTCGGATGGCCATCTGCAGGGATTCTTCAGCTGTGATTCCTGCACTGCAAAGAGTTGTGGTAGATGACCCATCCATCTCTACAGTTCTAAGCTGTCTGTGGACAAACTCTGGCTCCCTCAGCCTGAAAAGTGAGGCGAGCACCACACCCCATAGTCGCCTTTGACTGGACTTCACCTTACAGGGGTCCTTTACCTTTCACACTTCTATTATTACCCTGAACCGCAAGCTGACGTTCACTCACTAGATGCAGCAGCTTCCAAAGCACACACAGGTGTTGCCGGGCTGCCCAGCAAGGGAGATGTGTTGCAGCATTCTGCTTTGTTGCTAATTGCTTAGGAGCCTGTCTCTCCTTCCTCCCCTTTTGAATTTAACAAAGCTAAGAATAGCTTGGAGGCCACCTTGGGGCAGGCAAGGCGGCTGCTTTGTGCAGGAAGAAAGGGTGCCTGCCTGACCAGAGCATTTCAGGGGGCAGTGTTGCTGTCAGGAAGCAGAAGGCATGTGATGCTGGGAGCCCCCAGGGATCCTGTCTTGGTGGGCAGGGAGGGGACAGCCTGCTTAGAGGCTCTGTCTCCAGAGCCCACAGACATAGCAGGCACACGGTGGGGGGGGGGGGGTGTCCTCAGCTGCTGCTCCAGAATCATTTTCGCTGTGCAAAGGCTGGGAGCCCAAAGGTCCTCCACCATCATTTTCCTCTGGGTTCCACTTTTCGGGGGGGCGGGGCGGTGTATATTGCATGTTGTCCCTACAAATTGCTTGCTGACTTCTTTTGTGTGAAACTATACATTTCATGTAATCAATTTTCAGTATGGCTCATTCAGTGCAACAGGGTCGTCCCCCCCAAAAAAACCCTCTTACAAATCCTTTATTCAGTTTGTCTCAAGTCCCTTTAGCGCAGACAGGTGACTGTACGGAGAGCCAGCTGCCTTTCTGGCACCTGACGCACCTTTCACCTTAATTGCATTGAAACCTCTGGCCACAGAATTGCCTCCTCCCCCCGGGAATCCTTTTTATTGCAAGGGCCGCATGTCAGCGGCAGGTAGGGCCAAAGGTGAAAGTAACTGGAGCAACACATCTGAATTTTAACTTTGCACAGTGGGGTAGCTTCTGCACACATGCACACACCCCTCTCTGTCCTCCAGTCACACAAGAGGGAGGCATCACAGTTCAAGAATAGGCAAAACCACTCTGGGTGTGAAGTGGGCTAGGGAAAGGTGTGGCTTGGGCTGAGATCCAAAGTCCAGACGAGAAGGTTGGAGAGATGCATTCTGCCCCTCAACTCAAGGACCCCAACCCGATTTAGGCAATGCACTGCAGCTCAGAGTCTGCAGTGACCGCCTTGACCTTCTGGCGTGCTCTGCGCATGTGATGCAGTTGCCCTGGGCCACAGGAGTATAAGAGCCCAGGGAGAGGAGGCAGGGAGCTGGCAGACTCATTGGTCAAGCTTGGTGGCCCTGATGTGGCCACGATCACTTTCTTCAGCCACAGGACTCTACTGTGTCCCACCAGTTGCTCTTGATTGGCCTTCTGAATTGATGTTGCCAGTCAGCACAGCCAGAGAAACATGTTCTGAAAGTGAGCCAGGATGGCAGGGATTGAGCAGGACACCCAACGGAACATTGAAGTTCATTGGCATAAATCAAAAGGTAAAGGTAAAGGGACCCCTGACCATTAAGTCCAGTCGTGGCCGACTCTGGGGTTGTGGCACTCATCTCGCTTTATTGGCCGAGGGAGCCGGTGTACAGCTTCCGGGTCATGTGGGCAGCATGACTAAGCCGTTTCTGGCGAACCAGAGCAGCGCACGGAAATGTCGTTTACCTTCCCGCCGGAGCGGTACCTATTTATCTACTTGCACTTTGACGTGCTTTCAAACTGCTAGGTTGGCAGGAGCAGGGACTGAGCAATGTGGCACGTACTTTTATGGAGATACCATTCTGTCATGACCAATAGCCTTCATTTTCTTTTGGTGTGCTGAGAAAGGGGAGGAAAGCAATTCTGAACTACTCAGAAATCCTTTCCCGCAATGCCAGCTTGCTGTGAAGTGGGACCGGTGAGGGATGTGGCTTGGAGAGAGAGCAAGGAGACCAGATAAAGAGAGCAGGTGAGATGGATTAGGCCAATGAGCTGGTGACTCCCCTTGTCTTGGATGCCTGTTCCCCTTGGAATAGTCTTAGTGAAATACCTAATATCAAATGGAATTGGTAAACATTGTAAAACCAGAGTTTGGTTTTCCAGCTGTGTCCTGAGGGCATGGCTTAAGTACACCCTGTCTGTGGTACAGAAATGGTCAAAGTCATAAACCGCCTCTACTGGCTCTTAATTTATTGCCATACTTGTTGGGTTTTTCACGCTTCATGTCCCATTAATTCGATACCTGCACCTGGTTTTGAAGATCAGTCTGGGACAAAGCTTCTGCTGATCTCCATAGCTATCTGGCTTCACCTGCAGCTGCTTCCCTCCTCAACTGAGACTTAATTGGCCCACCATACAAACAAATCTCCTGGGTAGCTTGTACTTCCTCATCCTCCCTCCTGTGCTTAGTGATCTGTACAGTCCAGGTTTATTTACCCACTGGCCAGTGCAATGTGAATGTTAAGCACTCCTAACTTTTCAGTAGGCAAAATCTGTACTGGTTATATGCCTGTCTTTTTGGCATGGAGGACACTTCTTAGATCCAAGCATGTGCACAAAGCAGATCCAGACCGACCAGTAGACCATGGTGTGAGCAGCAAAGGCTTTGGACTCCAAACTAATTAACAATAAGCACAGCAAAGCAACTTTCCCCACTTAAATTTGTTTAGTCATTTAGTCTTGTCCAACTCTTCATGACCCCATGGATGAGAGCATGCCAGGCACTCCTGTCTTCCACTGCCTCTGCTGAAATGAAAAAAGCTAACCAGGACTGGATTTTCGTGTTGAAAGGGCTGTGTGCCTCAGTTCAGTTCTTTCATGCTATTCTTAAAGTCTAACTTTGTATCTTTTGCAACCAGCTCTTGTTTTCAGGTCATGGAAGGGAGCCCAGGGTAATCTAGTCCAATTCACTGCAGTGTAGGATCCGCAGCTAAAAATCCCTGACACAGGGTGATCCAACCACTGCTTAAACGCCTCCCATGAAAGAGAGCCCACCACCATCTAGGGGCGTCATTTTCTCTGTTGAACAGTGCTTAACCTCAGGAAATTCTTCCTAATGTTTAGTAGGAATGCCCTTTCTTGCCATTTAAATCCATTGGTTTGGGTCATACCCTCTGGAGCAGAGTCCTTCAGCCCTTCAGATATTCAAAGGAGGCTCTCATATCACTTCTCAGTCTCTTCTCCAGGCTGAACATACCCAACTCTCTCAACTGACCCTTGATCATCTTGGTTGCCTTCCTCTGCACCTGTTCCAGCTTATCAGTATCCGTCCTAATTTGTGGTGCCCAGAACTGGACACAGGACTCCAGATGGCGTCTGCTTTTTCTAGAAAAAGCAAAGTAGGGTTGACCAGCTGCCAGTCCCTGCTCTTATACAACCACAGAACAAGGGCAGGCAGACTCCACTGCTTCTTTCAATTGCAAGGGGGCTCTGGTCTGCTAGAGAAGGGCGTGTGCTGCTTGCCTGCCCTGCATCGCCCAATAAAGCAAGGACAGCCTCTGCCACCAATAGGGTTGTGCACCTTATTGCTCTTGCATAGTGATAATGGTTTCAAATTGAGGTTTTTTTAAAAAGTAAAGTAGGGACACAGATGCTTGAAGGAGAGAACGAGAAGCAGGCTTTTTTTATAAAAGAAAAAAAAGAACACACACAGAAGTCATTGGAGGAAATGAATAACTTAATGGTTTCCCAGCCTGGGCTGACTTACAAGCAGAAGCTGGCAGGCCAAGGTTACAGCACGGGGGCTCGTTTGCTCTCAAAGTGGCAGGGCAGAGCAACGCCAGGAAGGCAGCCAAGCTGTGTGTGGTCAGAAGCTCCCCTAACACCAAAGAAACATTGCTGCAGTTTTTGGACTCCTGGCCTTTAGGAGGTTTGTGTTGTGCTTCCTATCACACACACCAAGTTCCCTTGCCAAACTCACCCCTGGTTACAGCTCCCTGTGATAGCAATATGGATTTATTTTTGCTGCTGCTGTTGGGGTTTGTTTTTGTGTTTGTTTTGTAACTTGCCCACAACTAAATGCTCCAGCGTGTGGTTCCAGGCTAGACTGTATCTCTTCAAGCTGCAGGAATGAATTAGAATCAGTGCTGGGAGGGGTATCAGATGGTTATCTAGTCTAGCCCCCACTCTTACCATGTCCTGGACAGGCAGTTGTTCAGCCCTTGCTTGAAAATCTCCAGCTACGGAGAGCAGCCTTCTGAGGCACAGTCTGTTCCAGTGCCAAACGTTTAGTCTAAAGTCTGTTTTCCCCTTGCAATTTGAAGTTGGGTCCCATTCCCTCTGGAGCAACAGAGAATAGACTCTGGCGCAGCATCTACAGAGCATCTCTGCACATGGCTTGCATCTCACCTCTGGAAGGTCTCTTCCCCAGCCAAACCTGTTCCTACCTCAAGTAGGAACCGTTGCAGGCCCTTCCCCATGGTGCTGCCTTGAATTATGAATGTTGTAGCTGGAGAACATGGATTGAGGTGCAGAAGGTAGACTTCCTGGGGTGGGGGAGGGGTAGAACATGACACATCACTGCGTGACCCACTTGCTTGTAGCATGATTCTTGTATGAAGGCTGTAGAGGTGGATTTTTCTAAGTAACTGGTGTTGGGCACCAGGGACAAAGGAGTATTTGTGTTGGGGGTGTGGCATTGGAAGCCTGTGCGAAGGGAGACCTACACCCCACAGCTGACTCCACTTCCCATAAGCAAACTGGGGGGGGGGGGGAGGGGCAACAGCTGTGTGTCTCCAAGGCTGAGGTGGGCAGCCTTCAGCCTTGCCAGGCTGGTTTGGGGTTTTTACTCTCTCTATCTTATGCGGGAGGTCAGTGGCATTAGATGTGAAGAGACAGTTCCAGAAATTCAAAGTTGCAGAGATAAAGAGGTAATTCTCCTTATAGCACAGGGTCTTCTTCCCACTTCACTTTTCTAGATTCTGCTGCCACAGTATGCAACATTTTAAAAATTGAACCCAAGAGCAGCTTCAGAGCCCTCCTGCGACATTTGGACAGTTTATTAAAGGTTCCCATCCAGCACCAACCTTATTAACCTATGAGTTAAACACTCATTCTCCACGCCACCCTTTCACCCCCACACAGGAATTAATCTGCTCTATTTATAAACATGTTCTCTGCTGACTAATGTTTCTTTTTAAATAGTAATAATAAAAACATCAGAGCATCAGTTAAGTGATCAGATTTAATTATTGATAAGAAAACATTCATTTCTTATTCATGACAGTTATTATGGGACATCCTCTTCTGTTCTTCAGAAGCCAGCAATGAGGGTGGTGGTTTCAGCACAAGCCCAGAAAAGGGTGTGTGGGTTATGGCCTGTGGAAGCACCAGTCCCCCACCTCAAGGACTGCAGCGTCTAAAATGGGTGGGGATTCAGTGCCAGAAAAAGTTTGGCAGCTTCAGCACAGGCTGCTTTAAAAGGGGGGAATTAGGCAGACTCACAGAGTGAAGGTAAGGCTTTTTCATCATTATAACTGCAGGTGCCCAAAACAGAACCATCTAGAGGTCACCCGCTGCTAAATTACTGGGTGCTGGGGACCAGGGTTTGCCACCAGCAGGGTGGGCTCTGGACTAAGAGAGTGTTGGGGAAACTGGGGACTCCAGCTGTCATCAGCCCCCAGCCACAGATTCCCCACCCAGACACAAATCAGGCTACTCTCTGGTCCAGCTGTGCTGCTTTTAGGTCATTCAGATGGAACACAAGAGAGAGACAGAGAGCTCTAAATTGAGGGCTGATCAGGATTTTTCAGTGAGGACAACAGTAATTGAACCACCTGCTCAGAAGTGTGTTAGGAACCAGGTCACCCTATTGGGGTCCACCCAACTCCTACGCTGATTGACAGGGGCTCTCCAGGGTTCCCAGGCCCATGTGGAGATGCCATGGGGATTCAACTGGGACCTTCTGCATGCAAAGCAGGCACACTTCCACTAAGCAGTCCTCTGAATGCTCCCTGCCTTAGTGCTAATGGTGTCTTAAGACAAAATACAAATAATATTTTCCTTACGGTCAATTCCTTGAGCAGGACATTAAAACACAACTTAAATTGGTATTTAACCAAAGAAATAAATATGTAAAAAAAAAAAAGAGAAAATCCTCCCTGGATATTTACATTCCATTTCACAAGTGAAAAAAACTACAGAGGAAAGCCTATTAACAGTAAGGTGCAGTGAAACAGCAGCATGGTTCAAAAGGAAGTAACAGAAACATTCTCTAGGCCAATAAATAGAAATGCTATTTCTCTTCCAGCCACAGTTCAAGCCTAACTTTATAAACAGAAGTCCAGAATGGCTGGAAGTGTGATTTCTATTAAACCTCCTGAGAAGCAGGTATAGCAAGGATTCACTTGCTATGGAGATATACCCCCCAGGACACAGCCTGAAAGGGCTCATCCCTCACAAGCTCTGCTGGAATAAGAGGGCTGCTCTTGCCCCCGACCCCCCAAAAAATTCCAACAGGACTTGAGGATTGGCTGCATTGATAATATAAGTGATACACCCGTCCTTGCAAGGGGGGGGCAGGGTTTGCAAGGTAGGCTTATTGCTCCCATTTTATAGGAAAGGGCTGGCTCTTAACCAAAGCCACACAGAAGACCCACTGCTGAGCTATAATCTGAAGCCAAAGGTTCTGCACTCTCTTGCTAGCAATTGGGCTGGATTCCCCCCTAAGGAATTTGTTTGTTCCCCATGGACCCAGCGCCCTCCGGTGGCACCCTTCAGGCCATGAGGTTTATAGGGCAAATGCTAATGGAGACGGGGGCAGCAGCAGCAGTGGGGGCACATTTATTTGCAGGTGAAAGAGCCTATAAGTTTCACAAAGTTGTGCATTAGGAGTGAAGCTTTCTTAACTCCCCACCCCCCACCCCCCAAAAAAACCATCTATAAACCAGGAAACTTCCCACCCCATTGCTGCAATCCAGGGGGTGGGCGGGCGGGGGGGGGGGGGGAGTGGAGACAGAGAGAAAGTGTTCCCTTCCATTGCTCAAATTCAAAAGCCCAAACTGGAGTGCCAACAATTTGACCGGAGCAGCTAGGCCAGTGCTCAGAATGCAAAAAAACCCCCCAACCCTCTTTTCGACAGGGTGGTTCCTTTCTTGGTGAAATGCAGAAGTAGCCAAACGACATTCTTTTTGTACATCTATTGCTGTGGTTTTAAGGGTTGTATTGCTTTTTGGGAGTTCAGGAAAGTTGAGAATTAAAAAAAATACAAACGAGCTTTTTTCTTTTCTTTTCCCTGAAAGAGAAAACTAGAGAGTCCCAAATCTGATTGCTGAAGGCTGCCCCCCGCTCCCCTCCTCCTTCCAAGTCTTGCTTTTAAAAACCGTTTGTTGGAGGGGAAAAAAGCACCTTTTTCCGAACCGCATAACCTGTTTGCTCTAGAAGTCAGAGAAGAAATCTTGAGGGCCCAAGTGAATGATAAAAGGAGCCATGTCGAGAGGTTGGCAATAAGGGCCGTCAATGAAAAAGCCACCTACAGCAGAGAGAAGAGCAGAGAAGCAAGAGGAAGAGAAACCGCAGGTTAATTAAAGAAAAGGGAAAAGTAGCGAGCGCCGCTTAAATTTCTCTGCTCTTTCAAGCTGTAAGTGGGATTTTCATTGCAAAATGGGCACATTTTTTGGATACCTTTTTGGGGTAGGCGGGTGATTTTTTTTTAGGTAAATAAAAAAAATATATGGAACCATCCTATATTAGCAACCTCAAAAAAAAAGTTAACAGTTACCTGCTCCCCCCCTTTCATATATTTGTCAGCATATAAAAAATAAGGAACCGATAGCTTATTAGGATTTTCAAGTAAAGCAGAGAAATGTAAAATACGCAGCAAAAGGGCAGGTTTACAGACGTGGTTAGTAACTCCCGACATGACAAAAAAATAAATGGAGAGGAGAGGGCAGGGGGAATGACTTCATATCAATTATTGGAAATGATTTTGCCATCAAGTTGGAAAAGAGCATAGCACCCACAGAGAGCTGTCACAACTGACCAGGGAGAGGATCTCTCTGGAAAGCGAATCCTCAATAAAGTCAGCAAGATTTGTGCTTGAAAGGTTTTTAGTGTGGGTTGGGAGAATTTCATGGCATTAACCAAAACAAAAACACACACCAAAAAACACCCCCAACCCTCGAAATTTATCAAGCTGCCAATTTGCACGGAAACAAATCTTTGTTTGGTAAGTCTTATCTGCCATGCTTTTCCAAGCTCAGTGATGGTCTTCCTTTCATCCATAGGCCAGCAAGACAGTCAGTGGTTTTATCAATACTGTTCTCGATCTGAAGGCACCCCAAGCCTCAGTCCCATTCCCAACCTCCCCCCTCCCCGCATTAAAAATAGCAATCCCTGTACACAGATGCAAGGGAAGACGAACAGCAGACTTGATGCTGCCCATGCAAGACAGCCTTTAAAGCACCACCGCCACTGAACCAAAAAGCCAGAGGACAAAGTGGAAACAGCTGTGGAGGACGGAGAAATCACATTCCAAAGAAGCACAAATACTTAGGTGCTCACTTTCCACTGCCACCTTTTCCCAAAACCACAACTGTGGTTAACCCCGAAGAAAGCTGCTTGTTTATATACTCTGCCCCTGAAGAAGGCATCTTAAGGATAGAGCTCTTCCTCCATGGAGGTTTAGAGACCCCACAACTCAACCTCCTTTCCACACACACACACACACACCCCACCACACATTGACCAAGACCCACCTTGCCCCTGTCCAAGTACACCTGGAGGAGAGCAGAGTATATAAAGGCCTCCTCTGGGCAGCACAAAACCATCATAAAAAAGGTGAGCCACAAATGGGTGACGTTTGAAAAGAAGAGAGCAAGAGGAACACTTACGTTTTTTGTGGGGGTGATGCCTTAATAGCAGTTCCCTTAGCTAAGTCCCCTAGTGCAAAAGAGTGAAGAGCCCCCACATAACCACACATAGTCTTTCTCGAGAACAGTCTCCTGGATCTCAAAGCGAAGCAGGTATGTGCACAGGCAAACCCAATGCACATGACCCAGCAAATCGCCGCTTTTGCTTTCAATGCTCGAATGTTAAAAGAAAAGGGCAGATACTGGCCTATGGCTGAAACGGCTAACTTTCCACAGCAGCACTGGACGAGACCAGGACAATTAAGGTAGCAAGTTTTCATGGGGACCGTGTTGCTGCTTCAGATTCTTAGAATTGTACAAGGTTGTGGGTGGGAGGGATGGGAAAAGGATAGGCCTTGGTTTTAGCTCTGAAAAAGGGGGCAAAAAAATTCGCACCAATGAGCTACAAGATCCCAGACTGAGCGAAGGAGGCCACAAGAACATCCGTGAGTTGGGCTCATTTATTTGAGGTTGGTTTCTTTTTTTTAAAGGTGTGGGGGGGTGATTGGAGGAGCAGACTTTGGAATTAAAGGATCTAACTATTGGAGCATTTAACTCCCTGTAGATCTAACTATTGGACTTTTATTACATTCCAACGCTCTCATTTATGGTCTGAGAACTTTCTCAATTTGGATTATTTGATATGCCTGACTCATTTGAAATTTGAGGGGCAGGAGAAGAGGACATTCGAAACTTCTCTAGAGCCACCACCTCTGGTTCCCAAAGTAGCAAAATGAATCCTAACACAAGAAGAGAGCATATTCTGGATCAAAAGTGTCCAGGTAACCCCCCTAAATTAGCAGCAGATTGCAGAGAATGAGCAATCTGTCGCACGTAGACATAGCCCGCATTATCGCTGTAAGTGCTAAAGAGATAGGAAGTCCTTCCAAGACCTGGGGTGGCATATCCTAGGAAGGACCTCACAAAACCTCCACATGGAATTCGTTCAAAGCTTTCTCTTTGAAGCAGTAATTGAGCCCATATTCTACTGGATTACATGACTTGGTATTTACAAAGCTAAACAGGTTTTTCAGGGGGTGGGTCTTCTTCTTCTATTTTATTTTTAGTGCAGAGAGTATGTTTTTTAGAGAAGCAGCTACACCACATATCCAAAGGCCTAAAGGTGAGAGGCACACGGAGGCCATGGCCCTGTGTTAGAAAACAGGCGAAAACTCTCCATTACAACAAGAACTGGTTTTATTATTCTTTTGTGATCAGCGTCTTATACTCTATACATCCTTCACAAGTTTTTTTTTAAAGTTTTACATAATTTGGGTACTTCACTTAAAAACAATGATTTTAAGCATCTAAGTTTATTCCCTATAACAGAAGGCTAGTATAAGTTATTTTGGAAAAAAAATGAGGTAACCATTTTCACAGACCATTGTTTGCTTGCTTCAAGTTTTTAGAGAACTAAATTTGCATTTTCTTAAAATAAAAAAGTAGGAAAAGATGCTTCTTTACAAATGGTTTTTGCTCAAGTATGCGTTCAAAGAAAACCAGGATTAAAAGCAGGCAGGACGTCCTGTCAATCTGCCTGTATCACTTTTACTTCTAGCATTCTGTACTGTACTGCAGTGGTCAGTCAGCCAGAGGGGACTGGTTTCTGCCATTTGCTAAAAGAAGGAATAATGGGGCATTGGGTAGGTGGGAAGTTTCATAACTGGCAACAGAAGCATTCTCTTGGGCAAACCTAAAAAGAGAAGAAACCAAGAGGACTCCAGGTAAGTCTAACCATTGGAAAAAGGCAAGTTGTCTGTTTGCTTGTTTAACTGAGACAAGAGGAAGCTTCCTAATTTGGCCTCCTGGTGGCTACCCAAGGTCAAAGCAGCCAGTATGCTCAGGGGGACAAGGTCACCCTCCCCTGAAGCCAACTCCCTCCCAAAGCAGACCAGAGCAGACAAGGAACAGGAAGTGGTTCATTAGGGGCCTGCAACTAGTTTTGTTGTTGTTGTTTTTTTAAAGGAGAGATTCAGCTAGAACTTTGGCACATATGCCAGGGCAGGCTGGAGTTTGTTTCACAAACCTGCTATGGTGGCAAATACAGCATCAACACCCTGATACGTGTGTGGAAGGGAAGCGCATCCGAAAGCTGACCCACTGGGGCACTTGCACCCGTCCCTCTGCAGAAGGCCTCAAAGCAGACAGGAGAAATGGAGCTCAGACAAATAATTTGTGGGAGTTTGTCCTCTTAGGCGGGGGAAAGGGGCTGGAAAAATACAACCAGGTCTCTCTCTGCCTAATTTAACATTCTTGTGGCCTCACTAAGAGTCTGTTGCAGATGCTTGTTTTGTTTTGTTGGGGGAGGGAAAAAAGAGAGTAAAACAACAAGTGTTTCCTGTTTGAAGGGCCCCGGGTCTTTTCACCTACATATTTCTTTTCAGAAATCAGAAAGCAGCAACAGCAGTTATTCCAAGAAGATCGAGATGATCAGGGAAACTTTCCCAACATGCAAACAGCTTCACAGAGGCAGAGAGAGAGAGAGAGAAAGAGAAAGAGAAGAAAAAATGGGGGAAGGTGGGTGGGTGGGTGGGAACCTTACAGCCAGGAGCAGCGCTTCTGTCCCCAGACTCAGCACCACAACCAAGCAGTCAGACATTTCCAAAAAAGAGTGGTGAGGATCCTTTATGCAGAGAATGAGGGCAGCATTTCTCCAGGCAGGATGCTGGGAGTCAGCGATGGGCCGTGTAAGGTGGGAGGGAGAGGGAAAGGGGCAGAGAACGACACAATTTTAGGTGCCCAATTACCTCAGCCGCCCCCCCCTCCTGAATTCCTGCCCCACTTTCCAGAGCTATGATGAGAGAGAGAGGCACCGGCACTGTGGCGCGCTCAGCCTTTTCTCCAGAACTCCACTAAGGCAGCTCCCATTTCTCCACTCTGAGGTGAGAGCCCAGTGTCTTAAGGGAAGGGACTAAAAAGCCCTAAAAGATCAAGACATTAAAATCAGCTGCAGAAGCTCTCCTTTGCCTCTCACCCAACCTCTGAGCTGTGGATGTGGGGAAAGGCTTTCTCTGTGGCTGCCCCTTTTGTGCTCTGGAACAGCTCTTGCCGCTAGGAATATAGAACTACAGAACTGCCGAGTTGGGAGGGGACCCCCCAACGGTCTTCTAGCCCAAAGCAGGAATCACAGCTAAAGAATCCCTGACAGATAGCTAGATTAGATGGTTAGGATTCTCCCCTAATGCTGAACTGAATGGCTTCCATTTCCACCCATTTTGGTTTTGGTCGCACACTCCCTCAAACTCCTTTTATTCTGGCTGCTTTTAAATGTACAAGGAATGGTTGGAAGAGCTGGCTGTGACTTGAGTTTCCAAAACTCCTAACTGGCTGCCCCCCTCCACTTTGCCAAAAGCAGTCTTAAGAATGAAGCGTTCAGACCTGCAGGAACCTGAGTTGCAGGAAATGGTGCAGGCAAACCGCCATGTTCTCTGAGAAGGATGTATCCTCAAAACAACAAAGGCTTCTGACTCCTTCAATTGAGGAATGTGTCACAGCAAATGATTCAGGGAAGGGGGGCAGTTGGGATGCCACAGGATCCGGACCGTATCGCTGACTCCAATGGGCTTTGCTCTCATTGCTGCATAAAACTACATTCAAAGTAATCCAAAGAGCCAGGGGTTTTCCCCCCAATTAAACAAGACAAGGTTGTTGTTGTTGTTGTTGTTGTTGTTGGATGGGGGGCAGCATTGGGGCAGGGGGAGAACTACACACTTTCAGAGGAAGGAGTGTTGAGGTTCTTTTGCTCAGCACACCAAGTGGCACTGCCTAGTTTTTTGTTTGTTTGTGGGCAGAGGAGTAAGCAGAGCCAATTGGACTTGCTCACACAATCCTGTAGGAGGAAGAGTTCACACATTTCCCTGCTCATGTAACAGCCATTGCAGCTATTGTTGCTCATTATGAGATCTGCCACTGTGGACCACTGCCTCTCACCAAGCCCAGTTGAGGAGGAGAAGGGGTGCACAGCCTCAGGTGTGTGAACTTAACCACCACAACAACTATGACTCTGTTAACATGAAAGGGACCCAGGACTGTGTGGCTTCAACACTGTGTCTGTGTGTCCCCAAAAATAGAGCAGTGACAAAGAGCTGGTTCGCTGCAGATTGCAAAGAGGACCCAAGAAAGCTGTACAGCTACCAATAAGCCAGCCGTTTTGGGGGAGAGTTGGGCGATTCAAGTCAATCGAGCATTGGCCCTTCGGGTTCCTTTGAATGGAGTACGAGATGGCTGTAAGAAGGTAGGAGAGCTACTCAGGCAGGGGAAAGAGAGGTTCAAGTTCTGGTATGAAAGGGGAACAGGCAGTTAGAACAAGCAACCCTTCCACAGTCAGGCAGAAGCAGGAGGAGGAAGGAGGAAGCTACTCCAACCAGAACAAGAGCCACGGCAGGGGCCAACAGCCTTCCAGAGAGACAAAATGAGGTGCTGCGGTTTATCAACGTCGCTGGGGAGTCAATGATTCCTCCCAGGCCGCTCCCAGAAGCCTTTGGCTCACGCCCCGTGAGATAATAAATACTGTACATACATACAACATGGCCTGTGGGGTCACGTAAGGAAGAGGCTGTACATACCGTAAGCTGGTGCGGCAGTAGCTGTGCTGTATCCATAGGGTGTCCCATAGCCTGCAACAGAAACACATGGAGAGGGCAAAACTGATTTGTCATGGCAGAGTGTTGAGAAGAAGCAGATACTTGAAGGGGACCTCAGAAGAAGCCTTCAGGCATTTACACACTCAAGGAAACTCGAGTATCTAAAGGAAAAGCATCCCCTGCCCGGAAGTTGAGTGGGGCAGTTTAGACTACTGACACCCTACCTTAAACTGAGCCCCAAGGCAGCTAAAACAATTCCAAAAACTTATGGCAGAGAATCTGGGTGGGAAACCTTTCTGTTTTTAAACAAACGCCTTGACAAAAATGCAAATGTGCAGACTCATAATCGGTGCTTTTTCCCTAGAAAAACAGGTGCTGGTCCTCACCATGAAGTTGTTACAGTAAGTGCCACCCCTTTTTAACAAAAAAAGAGATGCTGTACTGTGTACCCTTGATTGCCCCTTGGAAAAAAAGCACTGCTCATAATCCCCAAGTTTGCTTGGTTTTTTGGCGGAGGGTGGAGAGATCTTCAAAAATGTAGGAAGTCTCCAAAGGTTTGCATTCAATGAAGATGGAAGCATCAATTTAATCCAAAACAGATGCCTATTTTGTTATTCCAAAGTAGACTGCTGGCTGCAGCTCTGCCTAGCCACCACAAAGTGCCACGGCACATTTGGGGGGGGGGGGGGGGAGAGATATGGGAGTAGGTGGCACATTCATTAAGAGCAGAGAAACATGCTTAAAGCACAGGCCAGTGTTACCTGCCGGGTGCTGGTGAGCTTAAAAACCAAAATGGGATGGAAGCCTTTCTATTTATTTATTATATATCTATTGAATTTACATCCCACCTTTTTCTCCAGGGAGCTCAAGGTGGCCTTGGGGGAGGGAGGTCAGGCTGAGAGAAGGCACTGACTGGCCCAACGTCACACTCAGCGAGCTTCTGAGGAATTGGACCCTGTTCTCTCCCAAGTCCTAGTCAAGACACCTTAACAACAATACCACACTGGGGCTGCTCAGAATCCTCTCATCCTCTCAGCCAGGGTTGGGGTACCTGCAACATTCTACAATCTTGCTGGCCTCCACCTCCCATCGCCCTTGACCTGTTGGGACATTCTGGCTGCTGGGATCTGGAGTGCAGCAACTCCTGGAGGGTGGGGGACGATTCGGTCCCCATTCCTGCCCCATGCAAAGCTTGACCCAGTGCTCCCGAGATGTGGGGTGGACCCCTGCAGCTGGGCTTGGCTCTCCGTTGCCACAACTGGGGGACACGCCTGGCTTGGTCATACCTGGTGCTAGGTAGCCAGTGGCAGCTGTTGCCCCAACAAATGCGCCCCGTGTGAGGGCCCCTCTCCCTCTTCCTCGAGCCACTTGGACCGCTGCAGACATGGCTGTGTTTACGATCCCTTTTGTCTGCATGGAGAGAAAAATGCAGATGAGGCACAGCCAAGGAAAGATGGATCCCAGGTAGCTGGACACCTGGGCTACTCAGGACACCCAGAGACTGTTCTCAGTGGTGCTCAAAATCTGGCGCTGCCTCCTCATTCAAGAGAGCACCAAGCTCCTTGAACACAAGAGCATAATAAAAGTCTGCTGGATGAGGGAAGTGGGTCATTAGTCCAGCATCCCGTTCTCAGATGCCCCAAAGGGAATCATGCAAGCAGAACCTGAGCACAAGAGCAACTCTCCTCTCTTGTGGCTTCCAGAAACTGGTATTCGGAAGCAGAGCAGAGCCATCATGGCCCGTGGGTTAATGAGAGCCCTCTCCTCCGTGTATCTGTCCAATCCCCTTTAACGTCATCCAATTTGGTGGTCATCCCTGCCTCCTGTGGCAGGGAGTTCCACTGTTTAACTATGCATGAAGAAGTATTTTCTTTTCTCTGTCCTGAATCTTTCAACATTCAGCTTCACTGGATGTCCCCAAGTTCACATGTTATGAGGGAGAAAAACTTCTCTACCGACTTTCTCCACGCCATCAATTATTTTTATAAATTTTCAATAATATTATCGGGCCACCTCTCATTTGCCTTTTCTCTAAACTCAAAAGTCCCAAACGCTGCACCTGTCCCCTTGATCACCTGGGCTGCCCTTTTCTGACCCTCAATGCTTAGGTCAAAATAAATATCCTCCCCTCGTTTTGTAGCACTGGGGACAAAATGTGTTGTGCTCTGGAGCTGCAAAACATCCCTGGAGTTCTTGGCTCCTTCAGATGGTCTCTTCCTCTCCAGTATGTTTGCATGAAGAGCCTGAATCCAATACCCTTTTCACGTTATAACCATCTTATTCCTTAATTACCTTCTGGCTCCATCTGCTCTGCTCTTCCTCCATAGTGGAAAGTAAATATGCTCTGTTCCTGGGCCTGGTTTTAGAAACCACATACACACAGGGGAGCAGGCCCAGCCAGGGGCAACTCGTCTGCACACCATCTCCATGATTCAGGCACTCTGCCAGCCTACCCAAGGCTCAAATCGCCAGTTCAGCTCATGGCAAGTGCCAAGCTGAAGCTGGAAAGCAGGACAGACGCCCTCCAAGGACCTCGTGGTGTCCTGTTCATTGGGGGAGATAGGAAGCCCAGAGCACTTGTTCTTTAGATGTCCCTTTTATGAAGAGGCACGTAGTAAGACCATTGATCCCCTGCTGGTGAGGCTCCCTGACCTCCCGGAAAAGCAAAAATTTGACCTTTTCCTGTTAAGCAAAGATCGTAAGACGAACTGGATGGTCACCAGATTCTGTGTACAGATCTGTAGGCGCAGACCATCCCCCGACCCAAACTAGTTCGTTAAGAAAATCCCCGAATTCGGTTCCATGGGTGACTCTGGGTCATCTCTCTGTGGTAGCTTATCTTAAAGTTTTAAGTGTCTTTACGCTTATCGCATTTATAAATTTTAAATTTATTGTTGTACATTGTTTTTAATGTTTGTTTTCCTTCTGGGATTGTACCCCCAAGTGTGTTTTATAAGCTGGTCTCCGACTCTAATAAATTATCTTGCTTGGTTGACTTTATGGTGTGTGTGTGTGTGTGTGTGTGTGTGTGTGTGTGTGTGTGTCCCAGCAGAGCTTTCTTGACTGGTCTCACAGTGAAGGGAGCAGCCTCAAAGGAACCTGCAAGAGCCAGGTCCCTGGTGCCTTGCAGTTCCCCAGATAGAAGCCTGCTGGATCAGTCCAACATCTGGTCCAGCACCCTGTTCTCACAGAGGCCAGCCAGATGCCTGTGGAAGACCAGCAAGCAAGACCCAAGCGCAAGAGTCCCCTCGCCTCCCGTGGTTTCCAGCAACTGCTATTCAGAAGCGCTGCTGCCTCCTACTGTGGAGACAGAGCAGAGCCTAGGAGCCATCGATTGCCCTAAAACAAGCTGAGAGAACTGGAGGAGGAGACAGCATTGTCTCTGCTTTCACTGAAACAGAAGGCCCTGGTCTGCTCTCTCAGCATAGACTGAGAACCTCTGCTGCCACAAACTGGTTCCTGGACCTGACCATCCCACCAGGAGAAGCAGCTACCTGGGCAGCTCCAGAGCATCCTCACCCAGTGGACCCAAACCATTTAAGTCAAGCTGCCATCCTCCAGAAGATTTGGACTGCAAGTTCCCGTCAGTGCCGATTTGTGCTGGCTGGGGCTGATGGGACTTGCAGTCTCAAACAACCAGAGAGCACCACACTGACAAAGACTGCTTTAATTAAGGCTTTGAAACAGGTGGCTGACCTGCAGCCCATCAGCTGGTGCTTGGTCCAACTCCTATCAGCCAGCATGGCCAACGGGCAAGGATGGAGGGAGCTGCACTCCCTCCAAGAGGAGAGCTAAAGGTCCCCCGTCCCTGCTAGAAAGTTCCAAAATCAGCTATCGGGTGTCAGCAACCTCGTTTCTGCTGCACCAGCCAAAAGGAAGTGGCTCACCCAGACAACCCTCACCTGGGGCAGAATCTTCTTCTTTTTGTTGGCAGCTGCGTTGGGGCCGGAGAAGAGCTTCTCGAGAGCTGCCAAAGCTGCGCTTGCCTTGGCCACCTTCTTGTTGGGACCAGCCCCTCGGAACTTCTGCCCATCTACTTCTACCTGGAAACAAGATGCCTGGTTTTACACCTGCTGCTCTGCATCCTCCACTGGGAGCCACCCAGCCTCCGCTGGGGGCTCTCAAGTCCACTACTCTTTCACACATCACAGCAAAGGTGGCGAGAATCTGGTGCCCTCCAGAAGTTGCCGTACTCCAACTCCCACTATATGGGAGCTGCTGATGGGAGCTGCAATTCCATCACATCTGAAAGGCCACAAGATTTGCCTCACACAGGACTAGTTACCAAGTCTACGCTCAACGCAGCAATACTTCTGGGGGCCTATATATGATGATGCACATGATATCTGCTGTACCCACACATTTCAAGGTGCATATTTAACACATTTTAGGTGTTCAGCTCCCACCCTTTGGAACTCCCTGCCAATTGACACAAGACAGGCGCCTTCACTGTTCTCTTTTTTTGCACCTGCTAAAAACATTTTTGTCTAGGCAAGTCTGTACAGTCATGTAGAATGTCCTTTGATCTCTGTTTTAGCTTGCTGTTGACGTTTTTAAACATGTGAAATCACAGTTTTTAACCGGTTTTACTCATAATTTCATTGTTAAAAACAAAACAATCTCCTCCTCAAAGTGCTTTACAACCAAGCAGTACATAATTCCTATGAAGTAAATAAATCAATTCTGTTGACTGACTCTCTCTCTCTCTCTGGCCCAGGACCTTGTACCCCATCAAAAGGTGCAGTAAAGCAAAACTGAGGCCAGGAGGCCACCATGTGCTTCCCCCCTCCTCACCTCCATCACGAAGCGCTTGTCATGGCTGCCGCCTGTCTCGGAAATCAGCTCATACTTGAGACCTCGCCGCTTCTCATTGAGCTCCATCACCGGATTCTTGCCACTAGCTGTGAGGATGGGACCCTGAGTTCTCACCTGAGCGAAGTAAAATACGTCAAAGTCAAGCAAATCAAACTGAACTGGCCCAAGATACAGACACACATACTTCTAAGGCAGGGACAGGCAGACTTCAAAAGCTTGTTCCCCGCCCCGCAGACCTCAGGGGCAGGAGGAGGAGTGAACACACACTCAGGATTAAGGAACAGGTGTCTGAGTATTCCCCAGCTGAAGAACTTGGGGGGGAGTGGGGGAAGGAGTCAGAAATCCTTGGTGATCTATTGCTGGTAACCTAGAGATCTTCCAGGAGGTTCTGATCTCTGAATAAGGCATGATTAGCCAACTGGCAAAGACACAAACGCACACACACGAAATGCAGCAACGAAGACAGCTGTGCTAGCAGTGCCTGTGGACCACATTAATCACTTAGCTAACACACCCTTGTTTCTTCAAGTTTCGCATGTTGCCATAAACATGTATTTGTAAGCCAAAATTCATACGGCAGCCCTCTTGCTTATAAAACTGTGTGGCAGCTGTTAAGTTAAACAAAGCCCTATGAGGGATGGCCTGACCACTGTATTCCAGGCATTTGGTAACGTCAAGGCTGCACTGCTGCAATGCGCTCTGCGTGGGGCTGCCCTTGAGTCTGTTTCTGAAGCTCCAGCAACTGCAGAGTGCAGTGGCCAAATTGCTAGTGGGGTCACCTGGCCGACCATGTGTGGCACCCTTGTTGAGGCCTCTGCACTGGCTGCCCATCTGCTACTGGGTCAGGGTCAAGGCCCTTGTATTAATTCACAAAGCCCTGGACAACTTGGGTCCAGAAGCTCAAGCACTCAGATCATCTGCAGGCATGTCATTAGTTGTTCCTCATGTTGGCGAGAGTCCTTCTGAGAGTAACAAGAAGCTGAGCCTCTAGTCCTATTGGCCCAGTCCTGTGGAATGCTCTGCCACTAGAGATTCCACAGGCACCTTCTGTCTCAGCTTTTAAATACATGCTGAAAACTTTGCTATGCCATCCGACTTATGTGGGCAATTAAGAATACATTGTTCCTGCACAGTACTCTTTTGGCGCCTGCTGAAAACATTCTTGTTAAGACAAGCCTTTCCACATACTTAAGAAAGTTAATGTGAATTTTAACGTTATGGTATTTTGACTTTATGTCTGTTTTAAAATACTGTAATTTTTTCCTTGATTTCCTTGTTTCATCTTTTCTGTAAGCTGTTTTGAGGTATTTTTTGAAGCAGTGCATAAATTTTACGAAATAACGAGTAATAGCTGATGTCTCATTTTAACTTTTCAAACGTATGGTTTTAGGTACAATTGTTGCAAATCGCTCTGATACCTTCCTCCTCCTCCCCAAAAATGAGGGCCACTGCTCATTCCAGGCAGCCATCTGCTGTAACAAGCCACTTGCCATCTCTCTTGAAAGACCCCTCAACCTTCCGCTCTGCCTGAAATGGGAATCCCTGGGCTCAGAAGGCCAGATCCAGCACAGCCAGAGCAGCCAGCGTTTCCAGTTACCATCCGGCACCTGCTCTGATCACCTTACCTGCTTCAAGCTCATGCCCCACACAGAAAACTGTGTTTGCTAACAGGAGATCTGGCTGTACCCATCTCAAAAGTCAGAGAAGAAGAAGAAGAAGAAGAAGAGTAGTTTGGATTTGATATCCTGCTTTATCACTACCTGAAGGAGTCTCCAAGCAGCTAACATTCTCCTTTCCCTTCCTCCCCCACAACAAACACTCTGTGAGGTGAGTGGGGCTGAGAGACTTCAGAGAAGTGTGACTGGCCCAAGGTCACCCAGCAGCTGCATGTGGAGGAGCGGAGACGCGAACCCGGTTCACCAGATTACGAGCCCACTGCTTTTAACCACTACACCACACTGGCTCTCCAGCTCAAATGAGTCACTGAACAGCTACAGACTGTTCAAGCAGGTTTCCTTTTAAAAGAAGAGCAGGGACTCATGATTTAGGAGCAAGGACCTGTGACAGCTGGAAAAAATTTTTTCCAGATTTTTGGAAGAGTTTGTAATGGCTGGGGAAGCTGCACGATATAGCTGGACTTCCCGCTCCCACCATAGCTGACAAACAGCCACGCTGGCTGGGACTGAGTCAAGCTCCATCCAGGAGGCCACAGGTTCTCCATCACTGCTGTGCAGATGTGTGAAACATCCTTGCTGTCACCTTGTTCAGGTGTCCAAGAGACACGGTGTCACAGCACGATGTGGTCTGTGTGGAGGACTGCCACAAAAGAGCAGAAAAGCAATACAACTTTGTAGTTGTATAATGAGTTTAAGGGCTTAGAAGTATTTGTAGACTTTTTCCTGTTACCCCTAAACTCTAACGGAGGCCTGCTCCCTGGCATTTTCAATTCTAAAAACGTATCTCAGGTCGAAGGCCCGGAAAGACTTGGGTCAACTGCTGCTGCCAGTCAGAGAAAACAGTACTGAGTTAGATGGACCTGTGTGTGGCCTGATGCCTTGGGCTATAGGTTTCCCCCCACATTAGTTTAGGGAGGAGGGGCAGTGTCTGAGGCTGAAAGAGAATAAGGTCTTCAGTTGTGGTTGCAGCCTGCAGCTCCAGTGTTGAGCACTAGATTCTCTAATGTTCAATTTTCCCATTTTGAGATGAAATTCTAGATATCATACAGAAAAATGAGTGGACACAGATGCAAGTTTCTAAAGGAGGTTCAGGCTAGGGAGGGAGCTGGATAGAACATGCAGCAGCTAAAGAGACTGGGGAAATCTCTTTACTGCCAGAAAGATTAATGCACAGAGGGAGGAGGAAGATCCCAGAATCACAGAATTCTAAGAGACCACAGGGTCATCTAGTCCAACCCCCTGCTATGCAGGGATCTCAACTAAAGCATCCATGACAGATGGCCATCCAATCTCTGTTTAAAAACCTCCAAGGAAGGAGACTCCACCACCTTCCTGGGAAGTCCATTCCACTGTTGAAAGGCCCTTATCCCCAGAAAGTTCTTCCTAATGTTTAATCAGAATCTCCTTTCTTGTCATTTGGATCCATTGGGGTTCAGGCCCTACCCTCTGGAGCAGCAGAAAACAATCCTGCTCCGTCTGCCAAGTGACAAACCAAGTGCTCTCCAGACTAGGTTGATGGACTCCCAATTCCCATCAGCTCCAGCCAACATGGCCAATGATTAGGGATGGTGGGATTTAGTTGTCCAGCAATATCTGAAAGGTGCCCCGTTGAGGGAGCCTGAGACACAAAAGCAAGAAACATTAGCACCCTGTTCTCACTAGCTCGGCCTTTCCACCTATTTACTATCTCCCACTTCCTCACTGGATGACGACTGAACAACCACCTCCAAGGTAGCAGAGGTGTCAATTGTGGAGTTTCCAGTATTATTGCTTGAGTTTGAAGAGACTGTCTCGTTTTTGCCTTCAGTGTCTGACTTCTCATCAGAGCTCGTACATTCCATGTCCACGTCGAAACCAGTGGGGTAGCCCATTGCTTGCAAAACCTGTATGTAGATAAAGAAAGAAAAGAAAAATCACATTTGTGACTAGGTAGGATATTGAACCTGCCCCTCTCTCCCCTTTTAAGAAGACCCCAAAAACACCATGCGTTTAGGGGGACCTGAATTGAATTCCATTGCTTGACCTGTTGAAGAGGAGGAAGGAGCAGCCTTACCCTAACCTAGTGCCAACTCATTAGGCCTGATGGGAGTTGTAGGCCAAAGTACCTGGAGGGCACCATGCTGGGAAAGACTGAACTAGTACTTCCTGTACCTAGTAGCAGCTTCCCAGCACTGCTGACCCTTTGGATATCATGAAGCAGGGGTGTGAATACTCCCGGGTTTTTGTAAAACAAACAAAAAACGAAGCCAAACTAAATTTAAATATCTGCTCCTAGAAGACATTGACTCCTGAATCCTGTATAAATTATGCAAATACCCAGAATTTTTCCTATTTTGTTTTGCATTTTATTGTGTTATTGTCTTCCTTAGTGGGCTGGGCAAACAGCTACTCTGAATAGTACTTTTTATAAGATCAGGTGAGAGACATTGGGGACAGGTTTATGGAACCCAGTTGGGGGTGGGGTGGCCTGAAAAAGTTTGGGAACCACGGAACTAAACCCTTCTCCACGGTCAGTCTGCTACATTCATGAAATTATCTGTGACAAGAAAGCTGCATCACCACATTTAGAGGAAATTGAAAACTGTGTGATTAAAATGACCCAGAGTCTAAATGTCATTGCTTTACATGGGGCTTAAACTTGTTTTGCCTTTCCATTGATTGCATGCAATAAGCAGCAAGGAGAGACAGTATGGTGTAGTGGCTAGAGTGTTGCACTTGGACTTGAGAAACCAGGGTTCAAATCCCCACTCAGTGGAACAGACTTCTGGGAGAGTTTTCAAGCAGATGCTGGATCTGTCCTGTATGATCTAGCTGAGATTCCTGCATTGCAGGGGGTTGGTCTGGATGACCTTCAGGGTCCCTTCCAACTCTACAATTCCTTGGTTCTATGAAGCACACAGAGTGTGACGTTGGGCCAGTTACGCTCTCTCTCTCAGCCTAACCTTCCCTCACAGGGTTGCTGCGGGGATTAACTGGAGAGGGGGGTGAGCCATGCACATCAACTTGCACTCCTTGGAAAAAAAGTGAAATATAAATGAAATAAATAAACAAACAAACGTGCCATAGTGTGACCTTTCCCCCTGAAACTGGTGTTTTCAGAACTGGGGCTCTTTCATTAAGAATACCAACGTTGACAGTTTGATGAGAATTCATTCATTCTATATCCCAATTAGAGAGATAGATAGGTAGATGCTCTAAAATGCACAGCAGGGGGTTGGGGGGGAGGGAAAGAAGGAATATTCAGCAACTGGATGGGAACGGGCAGTGCCCTAGGAAAAAACAGAAAGAGCTTCTCTCAAATACTTTGGAGGGACTTTCATGTTCAAAGTGAGCAATGCATAAAGGAAAAGTTTCTCTGGGCTCTGAAACGAAGGAATCAAACCGCTGCCAGATGAACTCTGAAGAACGAAGGCCTCATTCAGAACACATGAAAGGAACCACTTTTTGATTTATTTTTTAAAGACAGGTGGAACCACTGCAGGGCCTCTCATGACTGAGGATATGCCAGCTTGGAGGAAAAAAAGGATTCCTCCTCCCCACTCCTCCTCCAAGTCCTCCTTCTCAACCTGGCTATAGGTGAACTTCCCCTATCAGCTATCACCAGGGCCTTTGTCTTAAGGCTGCCACCTTGCTGAACTTAAGAATAGGAGAAGGGCGCTGCTGGAGCAAGCCAATGGCCCATCCATTAAGCACCCCATTCTCACAGTGACCAACCAGTAACCCACAAGCAAGACCTGAGCACAAGAACTCTCCCTCCTGAAGCATATTTGCTGCTATGTTCATTAGGGGTATAACATTGAAGAATGTAAGAGGTGCTGGATCATGCCAATGGCCCATCTAGCCCAACATCCTGTTCTGGGAAACAGGCAAGCAGGATTGGAGCACAAGAGCAATCATCTCCCCTCCTGCAGTTTCTAGAACCTGGTATTCAAAAGCATTGCTGCCCCCAATTGTGGAGAGCAGAGCAAAGTCATCAAAATTCCTCCCCTCCATGAATTTGTCTAATCCACTTTTAAAACCAGCTAGATTGGTGGCCATCACTGCCTCTTGTGACAGTGAGTTCCACAGTTTAACTCTGCACTGCATGAAAAGTCTTTTATTTCCCCTGCCCTGAAGCTTCTAACATCATTAGAATTTGGATAACCACAAATTCTAGTGTTAGGAGAGAGGGAGAAAAAGTTTACTCATTTCACTTACCCCAGACCAGGCATAATTTTATAAACTTCTATCACATCACCTCTTACCTGCCTTTTCTCTAAACTAAGCTAAACCAGGTCTGGGTCTTGTAAGAGTCCAAATGGGTTACCACTTGGCAACCATATATATATACAATGCCTTGGGTTCCAAGATAGAAGAAGTAGCAAATAAATATAAGAAAATATATAAAAGCAAATCAATGCTGGTAGGCTATGGAGTCGTTCTAACCTGCCTCTATGTTTAGTCTTAGCTATGGTTTACTGAACACATCAACTTCAAACTAGAGTTCATAAGGCTTGCCTGTTTTAATAAACCCTAGTCAAGATTAGCCTTACAACTTAACCACATGCTTTTCAGGGTTAATTACTTAAACAGCGGTTAATTGAAATCAAATGCTTTCACTTGCGCTAGAGGAGGGACAGGCAGAAGCCCAAGGTTCAAGCATGTGACACTAACCCATTGCTTAGTGTTACGTTCATGCTTTGCCTCTGTGACCTGGGAAGACAAAAGCTGGCTACTGCATTTGAACATGCCTTAACCACAGTTTGTTCAACAGATCACAAGCAGCCTCACAGAGAAGCAAACAAGTCACAGGTTTCCTTCAAAGCTTTGCTTGTTTCCCAGCTGCTCTTGCCTCCTGCCAAACATCTGGGCTACTTACAGTGGCCTACCAAACCATGGTTAAGCAAGGCTGTTGGGGCACATAGTTTGGTCACAATGCCAAACCACAATTAAAGCTTCAACCAGAGCCAGGGCCTTTTCAACACTGGCCCCGGCCTGGTGGAACGCTCTGCCTTGTGAGACCAGGGCCCTGCGGGATCTGATTTCTTTCCGCAGGGCCTGTAAGACAGAGTTGTTCCACCTGACCTTTGGCTTGGAATCCACTTGATCCCCTGCCCCTCTTTCCTTTCTCCTTCTGTGATGGAACTCCTATTTGGGAACTTCCCTGGCTTTCTTCTGGCCCACGAAGGACCAGTCTGGATAGTTGGCCTTGGTGAAGATTTGACGTTTTCATCCCCCCAAAAGTTTTTGATTTGAGTTTCTACTGAAATGAGGATGCATTTTAATGTTGTATTTTAATCTTGTTTTTAAGTTGTATTTTAATCAATTGTTTTTATAGCTGGTGTTAGCCACCCTGAGCCCGGTCTTGGCTGGGGAGGGTGGGATATAAATAAAAATTATTATTATTATTATTATTATTATTATTATTATTATTATAGCAAGCCAGAGTTACAAGGCAACAGCCCATGGCTTCACATGGTTTGTTGAGGGGTACAAACCATGGTTAGCCTGCGAACTGAGTTTGGATGTTCAAACAAACCACCTTCTTGGCTCAGCCACACAACTTTACCTTCACTGCAACATGAAGCTTGGCGGTTTTCTTGGAAGGCCCTGAAGCTTCATACGTTGTGCCATCCACATCAACTGACATGGTGAAGACCGGGGCATGGACAGGGCCGGACTGAGAAAGGAGCTTGTACTGCAATCCAGGCCGTATCTGATTCAGACGCATCAAAGCATTCATGAGATCTATTGCTTTGCTGTCAAGGACTGGAATGGGAGGAGAGAGAGAGAGAGAATTGGCAGTTGGAACATAGCAGGCCACATAGTGACGTGGGGTGAAAAACTTTCCACAGCCAATTTCCCACTGAAATGTTGTTTCATAAAATTAATTAGTAGCAATGAATGAATGAACACAAGGCATTTTGCCACTGTCTCCAGATGTTGGGCTACCATCATCCCTGGTCCATTGGCCATGCTGGATGGGGCACCACATTGGCCACCCACACTTAAAGGATTCAGTAATGCTTAAGGCACACATTAGGGTGCAAGCTCTCGTGGACTAGAGTCCATTTCATCAGATGCACGATATGTTATCCTAAATTGGCTCATGTCCAGAAGTAGTGGGGTCAGAGAGAAATGGAATACAGAAAATGCAGGCTATGGCGATTATGTCAAACCTTAAAATGTATGAAAAATTAGGCCAGTGGCAGCAGTGTTGGTGAACCATTTCTGAAAAATTTCAACTCTACACTGTCCCTTTTTAGGTGAGGCGACCAGAACGCCATACACAGTACAGTCCTACCTTGGTTCTCGAACAGAATGCGTTCCTGGAACCCTTCAGAAACCAAGGCGTGGCTTCCAATTGACTGCAGGAGCGTCCTGCAGGCAATCGGAAGCCGCACTGGACATTCGGCTTCCGAAAATCGTTCGAAAACTGGAACACTCACTTCTGGGTTTCGGTCGTTTGAGAGCCAATTTGTTCAGAAGCCAAGGCATTTGAGGTCCAAAGTACAACTGTATTCCAAATGCTGTCACGCCATAGATTTCCATAACAGCATTGTGTAGGCAGTTTTATTTTCAGTTCCTTTCCTAATGATCCCTGGTATGAAACTTATCTTTTTCAGAAATGAAATAATTGACAAAGACCCCTCCATAAGTGGGGCCAACCATTAGAATTCAATAAACACTTAGCAGAACACCCTTCCCCAACCCAGGGCTCTTAGAATGTTTTCGGCATCAACTCCCATCATTCTTGACCACTAGCTATCCCGGATGGGGCTAACGCAAGTCGTTGTCTGGTGGAGAGCACCAGGTTGAGGAACAATGCCAGAGCTATCAATAGCCTCATCCGCCATAGTTTCCAAGCCACAGTCTACAATCACTTGTAGCACTACCACAAGGGTACAGGCCTAGAAGCTGCTGAACCACTGCATACTCTCAAACACCAACGGCTGCGTAGAATGGCTGCATAGATCTGCCATTCCAAGAAACTGAGCACATTTTTCAAGATGCCTCAATGGAAGTTCCAAGTCAGGGACAGGGCCATCTGATGTCACTGGAGTCCCAGCCCTAACCAGTATGGCCAAGGACAACCCGGAAGGGTCAAATATTCCTCATCCCTACTTGTAAGTGCAGTACTGTGGAAGGAACAACACACACACTACCACCCTACTCCTCGATCAACTTGGGGGTCCCTGCCTCTACCCAATCCCCACATCACTTCAAAGGCTTTCAAATCAGCTCCCTGTACAGCACTTTGGCTCCTCCTTGGAGCAAAACAGAGGGGGGTGAAGATATGGCAACTTACTTTTCCTCAAGTTCCGCTTCATCTTTTTATTTGGGTCTTTCTCATCTCCCAACCCATCTTCAAAAGGCCTCTTCAAAGCGGAAGAGCCTGCACCTACAAAAGATAAAACTCTCATTAGGTGGGTTTTGGAGATGGACCAAAGTGAGCATTCAAACAGGGGTAGTAAACTAAAAAACACAACATACCCACCCAAACATTTGTTAAGTTAAAATTCTGATTGCAAGTAAAGCTCTTCTGCAACTTGGCTAAAATTCGCACAATCTCCCCTAATAATTCTGTACTGCCCTCATTTTGTATTCTAGTCTTGCCAATTCCCCAACTCCCACTGAATCAGCGTCGCCAAAGCAGCTGTTGAGAGCTTGGAGATCTTGCTCAATCCATTCCCATCTGGCTTCAGAATTTTCAGTGGGCATTGCGCATGCATTTCCAATAATATCTTCAAGGTCTAAAAACTTGGTCTTTTTGGTTTGTTTCTTCAAAGAAGGAAACACTGATTCTCGGAAATGTGAATTCTGTAAGCCCTGCTTACTGTTTCCAAACACTGCCATTCACCTGGAGCCTCAGCGGAGAGAGCAAATTAAACGTATCAAATGATTAAGGCTTGTACTTTGATGTCTCTGGCCCAAATCCAGCTCCCTCTCACCCAGCCACCCACTGCTCTTCCCATCAAGACCACCCAGCAGATTACTCCCTTCTGCAGCTGAGGGGGTGCATCCCACGAAACATGCAGTAGCAGCTTATGCAGTTATGTGTGGAGAAGCAAGAGACTGGGGCACAGACTTGACCTGCCTCAGAGGGCAGAATTAAACCTAAGGTGCTTAAGTCACGTGGATGGATGACTATTAGGAAAACTTCTCAATAGCAAGAGGAGCTGGACAATGGAACCCATGACCTAGAGAGAGGTGTGTGTGTGTGACAGACTCTCCTTGCCTGGAGGAGTCTTTGAGCAGAGGCAAGGCAGTCACCTGTCCCCAGCTCTGTGCTACAGAGACAGCTCTACACAGAACTCAGCAAGCTAAAGAGCATTAAAGAAAACCCTTAGCACTCCAAAAATGCAAGGAAACAAGAAACCAACAAGAAGGCGACGTGGAAAGTGAAGAAAGATAGATATGAAGCTTTCTAAAGGAAGAACAAGCTGGCATGTGGAGGAGATGAGGGCCACAGCAGAATCTTTTTCAACCCAAGGGCCACATTCCTTTCTGGCAACCTTCAGAGGGCCACACGCTGGTGGTGGAAAGGGGAAGAGGCACCAGTAGGTAGAGCACAAATATGTTTACCTTTGTACAGAAGGCTGGTTTCTACACATGCTCTCTCACACACCTCCCTATCCTCCATCCAGGCATGCAAAAAGGCATTATCAGAGCTCACAGTCACATTCACAGTCAGGAAACACAGACAGGGAGGGTATCGTTCTGGACTAGTGAGATGTAGCCTGGAGAGAGTCCCAAGGGCCATGCAGACAGGTCTGGAGGCCGCACCGGCCTATAGGTGGGTTGATGGTGTGTGACGTAGGGCCAGGCAGCTTAGTAATTTTAAACAAATAATGAATAAGGGCAGCAGATTGCTGCAAGGATAATTTTGCTTTGTAAGCTGCCTAGTTTTCCACCAGGGAAAGCCAGCACCCTCATTGGGAAGGAGGTGACTTTCTCCTAGGTAAACCTGCAAAAACCAGTTCAATTACAAGGGACTCAGGGGCAGATTAATTCAACGAGGCAATAACTTTGCTGGAGGAAAAGTAGGAAAGCAAGTCCAGGGATGCCACCTGGATACCGGTTGCAGGTGCCATCAGCTGTTGCCTAGACAAAACTTCCTACTTGCTCTATTCTAATGGTTAGTTACTAGTTTTACTGGGTTACAAATTTAGGTGTTTCTTACCTAACTCAGGGTCCTAGGATGGGAAGAGGTAGGCTGAAAACATTTACTTTGTTTTGTAACTTTAAAAAAAATGTGTTCATGGGATTCTTACTGTTAACAGAGATGGATCTTATTACCGGTGGGAATTTAACTGATTTACTGCCAGATCATTGGAAGTGTCTTGACATGGATTTGTTCTGTGTTTTAATATGTATCCCGGGTTTTTTTGTTTTTTGTTTTGCATACTGAATATAATTCTGATACTGTGTGTTAATTCACAGAATCAGTGAATTGTAGAGCTGGAAGGGACCCCAAGGGTCATCTAGTCCAACCCCCTGTAATGCAGGAATCTCGGCTACAGCATCCAGGACAGACAGCCACCCAACCTTTGCTTAAAAACCTCCTAGGAAGGAGAGTCCACCACCTTTGAGGGAGTCCGTTCCACTGTCAAACAGTGGGGTTCCACTGCATTTTGTTGTCAGGTGCTTTTGGCTCCCCTCCCCACAAGAAAGGAACGAGGCATGAAGAAACACAAACAGCTAGAAGAACGTTAGCACTGGGAAGGTCCCTAGAGACCAACTACAGGTGAAACTCGAAAAATTAGAATATCGTGGAAAAGTTCGTTTATTTCAGTAATTCAACTTAAAAGGTGAAACTAATACAGGAGATCGACTCATGACACGCAAAGCGAGATCTGCTTCTACTTCTCAGAGGTCCAATCTTGCTCAATTTGCAATCCTTGTTTTGCTGATTTCATTTAACATTCTAATTTTCTGAGATTGTTAATTTGGGGTTTTCATCAGCTGTAGGCCATGATCCGCACAATTATAACAAATCAAGGCTTGACATATCTCGCTTTGCATGTCATGAGTCGATCTCATATATGAGTTTCACCTTTTAAGTTGAATTACTGAAATAAATGAACTTTTCCACGATATTCTAATTTTTCGAGTTTCACCTGTATTGTGCTTGATGCAGGATATACAGTGCAGAATGCATCCCTGAAAGATGCCTCCCAGTCTCCCTGGGCTGTTTCCATGCACAAGCCTTGCTGACAGATCAGTCATGGTCAAAGAGGAGCTGGCAAAGTACAACGCCATACAGGACCAACAAACTGCAACAGAATGTGGCAGATGAAGGTGATTGACTACATGGAACTGGCGGAAATGACTGGCAGAATCCGAGACCAGGGAGAAGAGTCGGTGAAAGAAGATTGGAAGAAATTTAAAGACTATTTACAGAAATATTGTAAAATTAAGGAACCTTAGAAGGATGTTGGATAGAAACTAAGAGCTTTTTAGCTGTAATGCTTTAAGAGATATGAAAAAAGGCTTACAATTGGGCAAAAGTTTAATGGTAAGGATTTGCTGAACTAACAAACTGAACTGGAATACAAAAAAGGGAGGTATGAGGAGGTCTGGGGAAATAAGTCTAGAGAAGATAGGTTTGGAAAATTAATGTCTTTTTAACTGTTTTATTTTGTATGTTTCTTTTTATCCTTTACTTTTTTGTTATTTTTTTAAAAAAATTACTCTTTTTTCTGTATTTTGTATTTCTTCTATTTTTTGTAACTTTAATAAATATCATTTAAAAAAACCAAAAAAACCAAACTGCAACAGAATGAACAGGGCTGGGGCAGGGATGCTATAGAGACAGCACATTTGCCCTAGGCCAAATATTAATGAGGCTCACTGGCACATCCTGCGTGGGTATAAATAAGCACTGGATTTCCACAGCCACAAGTCACCTGGGAACAGAGCGTCTTGCTCTCTCCCTCTCTCCTTACCCTGAAGGGACTGATAAGCCACCTCCAGTCTGGGAGTCTCTCCTGCAAGTCTATCTTGGATGCTGCAGGGTAATAACTCCGCTATAAGCATCCCGGCTTCAGCATCCATCAGGTTGGCTGGAAGGGGAGGGAACAGAGAACAAGGGGCCTATCTATCGGCATCCATCATTTGCCTTAATAGCAATAAACTCACCCGTAATAGAGGGTGTCACAGGATCAATGTTCTCACTTTAAAAATAAATGGCTGGGGCTGCCTAGGCCATCACTAAAGTGCCAAGAAGCCATTATGCTTTTGACAGCAGCGGGTACCAAAAGAGGCAACAGTTTAATTGCTAGGAAGTCCCACATGCAGCCATTGGTGTGGGGCAGCTGCCCAGGGGAAATGGGGTCTGTGGGGAATTGCAGCTGGCAACTGAAGCCCAGGGACAGGCTACCCAGCTCCTGCAGCAAGGAGCCCCCTCAAGACACCTGTATCCAAACAACCCCCTGGAGCATGGCTGGCTCTGCCACGGCATCAATTAGATTTATGCCAGCTGGGTTTGAGAACCTTAATAAACGAACAAACAGACCTGTGTGTGTGGTTGTCTGGTAAACCACCCAAATGTTGCCTGCTATTCCCACATTGCAAACGGGAGGCAATGGGGAAGGCTAACAAATCAAAGGTCCGTATAGTTAAAGCCATGGTTTTCCCAGTAGTGATGTATGGAAGTGAGAGCTGGACCATAAAGAAGGCTGACTGCCGAAGAATGGATGCTTTTGAACTATGGTGCTGGAGGAGACTCTTGAGAGTCCCATGGACTGCAAGAAGATCAAACGTATCCATTCTGAAGGAAATCAGCCCTGAGTGCTCACTGGAAGGACAAATTGTGAAGCTGAGACTCCAAGACTTTGGCCACCTCACGAGAAGAGAAGACTCCCTGGAAAAGACCCTGATGTTGGGAAATATGGAGGGCACAAGGAGAAGGGGACGACAGAGGACGAGATGGTTGGATGGTGTTCTCAAAGCTACCAGCATGAGTTTGACCAAACTACGGGAGGCAGTGGAAGACGGGGTCACGAAGAGTCGGACATGACTGAATGACTAAACAACAACAAATCTGCACCTTGCAAGAAGTTCGAATTCTGAGTTGCACAACTGGGATGTCTATTAAGAGAGAAAGCCTGAGCAGCTGAGAAGAACCTGAGCAGCAGGTTAGGAGGGAAACTCAGGATTCCTTGCAATTACCGTATTTTTCGCCCTATAGGACGCACTTTTTCCCCTCCAAAAATGAAGGGGAAATGTGTGTGCGTCCTATGGGGCGAATGCAGGCTTTCGCTGAAGCCTGGAGAGCGAGAGGGGTCGGTGCACCGACCCCTCTCGCTCTCCAGGCTTCAGGAAGCTCTGCTCAACCCTCGGGAGACTGGCTCCGAGGGTTGCGCAGAGCTGCCTGCAGTCCCGGGCTCAGCGCACTTCTCCCCATCGCCAGCCCCACAAGCTCGGGGGACAGCGGGGAGGCGGAGCGCGCCTTCCCGCTGTTCCCCGACCTGGTTCTTCCAGCCCCGCACCTGGGGGGGAAATACTTTTTTTTTCCTTTATTTCCCCCCCAAAAAGCTACGTGTGTCCTATGGGCCGGTGCGTCCTATGGGGTGCAAAATGCGGTATTAATCTTTATTCTGCTTCATCTCCCTTTCAAAGCAGGTTATGAATCACACAGTGTTATACATAGAGGAAGACAGATATTTATCTTACAAGCACCTCAGGGTGGGTCCCCTCCCACACACTTTTAACTTCACAACCACCCTCTGAGGTAGGCAAGGCTGAAAGCAATGACTGCTCTGACACCAATTAGCAAGCTTGGTGGCTTTCGTGGACTCCCAGTCCAATATTCTAGCCACTGGTTCTCAGAAGGGTAGTTGTCTCCCAATTCCCTGGAGATCTTTAAGCAGAACCTAGATTTCCTGCATCAAGTGGGGGTGGGGATGTAAGTTTAGCTGGCCTACAAGGAATCCTCTACCTATAGGATTCTATGAAAAGACAAAACACATTACTTTTCCAAATTTGGAACAGACTAAAATGGAGCAGCTATGTATTTGGTCCCCCAAATCCATTCAGAAATATTCACATATTCTCTCTCTCTCCCCCCCCCACCCCACTGGAAAACTGTTTGTTCACTATGCATTTGAACACTGCATAACATATCCGAACCAAATTTTGAATGATGATGATTCCTAAGGTGGAGGTTTCAGTAAACAGCATCTGTCATGGATGCTTTAGCTGAGACTCCAGCATCACAGGGGGTTAGACTAGATCAGGGGCCAGCAAACTTTTTCAGCAGGGGGCCGGACCACTGTGCCTCAGGCCTTGTGGGGGGCTGGACTATATTTTTTTGGGGGGAAATGAACGAATTCCTATGCCCCACAAATAACCCAGAGATGCATTTTAAATGAAAGCACACATTCTACTCATGTAAAAACAGGCTGGTTGCCGGACCACCTGCGGGCTGGATTTAGAAGGCGATTGGGCCGGATCCGCCCCCTGGGGCTTAGTTTGCCTACCCATGGACTAGATGATCATTGAGGGTCCCTTTCAACTCTACAATTCTGTGATTTGGGTGCTGTTTGGAATCGAGGGGGCAGGCTGAACCTTTCACAACTGCACTGATTTTAGCAACTGATTTCAAAACTGCCCTGGTGGTAGTTCTCCCCCCACCCCCAATTTCTTAGAGTTCCCGAGCAATGCTGGGTAAAAGGCCGCTAATCATTTACATCTGTTAGCTGCCCCATAAACACAAATTCTCAGGGTGGAAGAAAAGACATACTTCATGCTGTTTCTGAAAGTTAAAGGGGGAAATGCTGCTCAGGAATGCTTGGGCCAAAGACTCAGAGCTACCACCCTCTTAGTTCCCACCCTCCTAAAAAAAGACAGCAAAACCAGATACTAAGCCTCCTCAACTGACAGGCAGATTCCCTCTCCGATTTCGTTTGTCCCACAACAGCTACCTTCTTTGTCGGATCCTGACCAGGAATATTTCTGGAACGACTTATTGGACGGGAGAGGATCCATTTCCAGCACCTTGTAGATCTGCCCAAAAGCTGACTGTCTCAAGGCATGCTGCAAGAAAGAAAGGTTATTTTCAAGCCCCATTGCTCCACAAGCTTCTCCTAAACACATATCGGGCTACATTCTGCCCCGCAGGCTGATGCCCACCACCCAGGTAACGGAGGCATGAGAAAAGCACATGAAGAGAGAGAAAGCCCCACTCCCACCAGCAAGCAACACCTGCGCTGCAGGCAAGACAGGTGCCAACCCAGTTTTTTCTTATGGGAGAAGACTCTTGAGCTCTGTAGGAAAAGCAATCTGTTCCTCCTCCCCATTCCCTGACTCCTGCGAGGAAGCCAGTTTTATGACACTTGAGGGCTACATATTTCAGAACCCACTCTATTTTTGTGCCTGCAATTATTTTAAAGCTGATTTTAATGTTGTATTTTAAATTGCTGGAATCTGCCCTAGGACCTAATGGTGAAGGATGTAGGAAATCGAAAAATGCCAGTTCCAATTTGTAGGTAGGCATTCAGGTTTAGTATTAAAACTCCACAGAGGGAAAGGCCCACTAATTTCATACCCAAACCACTCCACCGTCAGTCAATTTGTACCTCACCCCAAACCAGTTCATTTTTAATTAATCCAGTTGACTACCCAACAGATCCTGCTCTGAATAAATGAAAGTCACCTTCAAGTACTCACACAGTCATCTCAAGATACAGTCACCATAAACTAATCCCACTGCCCAACAGATAATCTGCCTAGTAACACAGATTACCCCCCCAGTTCAGTTTTCCCAAAACCCATTAACCACCAAGAAGCACTCAGAGAAAGATTCAGGGCCCACAGCCCACAAGGCCAGGTTTATCAACTCCCCTGGAAGAGGGAGCCATCTGTGCCTGCTTCCAAGGCCCAGAAGGAGGGAAAGGAAGGAAGAGTCCAGCATGAATACGCATATTACCCATACATAAACCGTACAACTTAAAATGCTGGTTTTCTAAAACAAGTACAGTCATACCTCATGTTACGTTTGCTTCATGTTACGTTCTTTCAGGTTATGTCCCACAGCGACCGGGAAGTACTGGAAAGGGTTATTTCTGGGTTTCGCCGCTCGCGCATGCGCAGAAGTGCAAAATGACATCACACGCATGTGCAGAAGCGGTGAATCGCAACCCGCACATGCACAGACATGCCACTGCGGGTTACGCTCTTTCCATGTTGCAAACGGGCCTCCAGAATGGATCCCATGCAAGGTGGTATTACTCAGTTAGGATGCAATTACCGTATACAATGTGCAGGATGCTGGTGTTTTCCATAGCCAACGTTAATGTCACAGGCTACCTTGGTTGTTGTTTTTTGTATTCATAGAGCACTGGTCAGGAAGCCAATGTGCTTATTTTGTTTTTGACCCAAATGAAAGCTCTGCACTAAGGGTTTTCCTAGGCTTGCCATACATCAGGAAAATTCCTGACATGTCCTGGTTTTCAGGTGTAAAGATGGCATCAGGGGTGAATTTTGCTGAATTGGCAAAATGTCAGGGAAAACCCGGATGTATGGCAACACGATGGAAAAAGCAGCAGAAACAGCTCAAAATATGGCGACTCTAGTTTTCCAGCCACTTGTGGCCACAGGAGTTGAACGAAAGGTGGTCCAGGATACTCTCCCACCCAGGCGTCTGGCACATTTTACCTGGGCACTGTGGGTAATGGCTTCTCTCTGTTGAACAGTCAGATTGGACAAGGCATCCGTTGGCTCCCGCTCACATGGATCATGCACACCAGGCCCACCTGTGGGGCAAGAAAGCAGGACAGCTCAGATCAGCACCAAGGACTTTAGAACCAGGGACTGGGGATCCCTGGCCCCTTCCAGGTGCTGTTGTGGCTGCAACTCTCTGCAGCCCCAGCTAGCAGGGCCAATGGTCAGGGATGGTGGGAGCTGCAGTTCAGCAACCCTGGCGACCCATCGTAGCCCTGGGCTTCCTTCTTTTCTGAACTGCTGTGAGGACAAAATTATTAAGGAATCCAGGTAGTTTCAGCAGAATAGGGGCAGGGGGAATGGCTGCCCAAAAGCACCTGGGTGGAGGTGGGGTTTCTCTAAATGAAAATGATAAGGGCCCAATTTCTCTATTATTCTAGGACTGTTCATTCTGCCATAAGCTGATGCTTTTAAGCCATCTTCTGCTGTGTTTTGTGGGATCTGACCATGATTACTTGAAGAATGCGAGTCCTTGTGTCTGCTCAGTGGGGCAGGAAACAGGGATACCAATGGGAAGGATGGATGGAAAGCAAGGAAAGTCTACACTGAAGCCTTTACCCAAGTATCTTTTCTCACAGTGAGAGATCAGGAGCAGACCTTGGGGGAGGGGAAGGACTCTAGGTCAGTGGTAAGAGAATCTGCTTCCACCGCAGAAGGACTTAGGTGCAATTCCTAGCAGATCCAGTTCAAAAGACCAGGCACCAGACCATGGGGAAAGACTCTCCTTTCTGCTGCCAGCCAGAGCGGACACCACTGGAGTAGACAAAGAGTCTGACCAGATATAAGGAAGCTCCCTTAGTTCCACTACACTCTTCTTAATGTAGAGAGAAGGGAAGAAGCAAATCTAAAGCCGGCTCTCCCCACAAGGAGAAAATAATGTCCAAATGAACCAAGGCATTTCAAAACCTATCGTAATGTAAGCGAAAGAGCCCCTCTGTGTTCAAGCACCACCTATTTCAAAACAGAACAAAGACTGCAAAATGGTACAGATCGCCCAATAAAACCACTGCGTTATTAAGAGACTTTCAGTGGTGCATGTTTGTTCCTTCCAAAGGTGTTAAAACAACACTCAATTGATTCACTTGCTTGGGGAAATACTACTTTAAAAACTCACAGGACTAGGACTGAGGCTGGCGCACAAGTAACAAACAGGACAAGTTGAAGAGATGTGTGCCGAGGCATGTACCACCCAGCACCTCAGGGAGTTCCTGTGGCAGCTCTTACCAGGTAGCAGGATCCCTGATGCCAAACACTCCATCACTCGCCGCAGAGCTTCACCGGCACCCAAGGGTCTATTGCACGTGCCTATGGCTTTCTCACAAATGAGCTCCAGTGGCTAGAAGACATTGAGATCCCTGTCAGTATGAATACCACCCATGGGGAAGAGGCAATGTTTGTTTGACACTTGGGTGCTAGGTTTTCTACTTTCATTCTGCATCAAGGGGTGGGGATTGTAAGTGTGTGTAAGGGAAGGTGGTGTACGCTTTAAAATGTTTGCGTACCAGGAAATGGTGGCATGAACTGTGCATTAATGAACTGTGGGGTTGAATGTTTAAGGAAGGAGCTGCGTGCAATGCCTGGGCAGACAAAGGGGACAAGAGGGATCACTCACAGCAAGGATGGGGAATCTGTGGCCCTCCAAATGGGTGTACGACTACAACTTCCAGCAGCCCTAGCCAGCATGGCCAAGAGTCAGGGATGATGGGAGCTGTAGTTTAGCAACATCTGGAGAGGGACAGGTTCCTCATTCCTGAGCCACAGACTGCTCTTCATGCCCAAGCCCTGGTTAAATGAATGGGAGCTACATCAATTACTATCCATTCCAATGGGCTTTTTCATAGGAGAAATCCCCAAATGGATTGTGTCTGCGGCAAAAGTAATTCAATCCACTTCCCACAAGGGTATCAGAAGATCCATGTCGAACAGTGCAAACAGTTATAGCTCTGTTTACTAAGGCAAGTGGCCCAAGCGAAGGGCACTTTGTCCTGACGTGCAGTCAGATTACTGCAATGTGCAGAGCTGCTTTTGAAGATGGTTCGGAAGCTTCAGCTCGCGCGGAATCCAGCAGCCAAGCTGCTCACCAGGGCAAGATGGCTTGAGCTCATAACGCCAACCCTGGCCCAACTGCACTGGCTGCCAATTAGTTCCCAAGCCCCATTCCAAAGTGCTGGTCTTGACCTATAAAGCCTTATGCAACTAGGAACCACAATAACCTAAGGACTGCCTCTCCTTATATGAACCAACTCAGATCCCATGATCATCATCTCAGGTCCTTCTTCAAGTTACCCCTCCATGGGAGGTCTGGAGAGCAGCAACACAAGAATAGGCCTTCTCAGCAGTGGCTCCCTGTTTGTCGAATGTTCTCCCTAGGAAGACTTGCCTGTTGTCTTCCTTACGTATCTTTAGATGCCAGCCAAAAACATTCCCCTATAACCAGGCCTTTCTTTGGCCCTTCAACTATCTGTGACCTTTTACAAGTTACGTTTTTAATAAAGAATGATTTTATTTTATTTTTAAATCCTCAATACTCTTTGGAATGAAGGAAATGATGAGCTTGTAATCTCTCTTTCCCCCACCATGCAATTTAACAACCCTTTTCCAACTGGTGGGGCTCAATTTCATTCCAGTACTCACCCATCCTTTCAGCGGCGCCCAAGTGTGGACTCTGTTGCACAAATCTCGCAGAATACGCAGCACAATCACACAGGACTTTAGTCCATTTGCCCTTGCCTAAAACAAACAGAATTGTTCCAATCCACTTGAAAAATGCCCAGAATAAGCAGTTGTTGTTTTTTAAAAGCAAGCCTCTGTGTTTTGTTTTTAATGTACAGGGATATAAGGAACACTCTTTTACATACAAACATGCATAACAACAATATGACAGTAAAAAAAGTTACCCAAAACTAGGGGGCGGGGGTAGAATTGCTTTCTTTTTTTTTAAAACAGGAGGCAGGATAAGAAAAGGAAGAAAGAATTTTTTAAAAAAGCAGCATTATGACATCGCTTTGTAACCATTCCAGACCATCACATGTGAGAAGCAAGTGGCTCACAGATCTGCAATATCTCAGCTGTTGAGTAGAGAAGGGGACTGAAAACACTAAAATATAAAAATAAAAAAGGCGGCATTTCTGATGTGTTTCAAAATAGAAAGAAAGAAAGAAAGAAAGACAAAAAGTAAAATGGGGAAAGCAGCAACTTCTACAATAAGGTAAGAACGAAAAGCCCAACCTGGAACCATTTGGCATGCCGCAGAGACGCCAAAGCATCAAGGCATTTTTGCCTGTCGAGTAAGTCCGGAGGGTCTTTCATCGGAACACTGTCTACTGGGAAAAGGGGAATATAAAGAAAAACAGAGACAGACACCATTTGACCAAGGGGGTTTCTGTCACAAAAACACAGAAGACTTGGCAGCATGAAGAGGGGGGTGGGGGACTTAATAAGGCTCCCAGAAGTCCTTTTGATTCCACCCCAAATTTTATTTTCTTCTCCCAGCACTGCAAAATGACATTTCATAAAATAAACGAAGCCAATTTTCGAAATAGTAAATATGTGTCCATGTAAAAGAAGGCATTTTTTCCCCAATTGGCCACAGTGAATCTGGGATCTTATTAATTTTTTTAATTTAAAAATGTAACACATCGGGGGCAGACCATAAAAAGTGTAACGCTTTGCATCATCCCTGCTAAGACTTTTGGAGTCGAATGGAAAATAAAACCAGAAGAGATTTACAAAATATTCAGCACATCCTGGCGCCTGGGAAGGACTTTGGCAGTTCCCCTCTCTCTGAATGTAGTGATCAATTCTTTATTATTCTCACCCCAGCGTCCCCCCTTCCAATTTCCAGGGAGCGAGGTTGGGATGTTTAACAATGATCAGATATTGCCATTAAAACCCCAGGAGCCAAGAAACTCTGTGCATTTGGCAACTGGACAAATGTCTCAGCCAGAGCTGCAACCCAGATGCAGTCACAACTTGGCAAGACAGCAACACCTCTACTGACGTTTATGCTCTTTTTGCAAAAAAAAAACCCCATACTTTTTTGCAGCAATTAAACATGTTTTAGCCAATTGCAACTGGACAATCCACAGCATCTTTATTTTTTCAGCACAGGGAAATTCACATCCACAAGGATTCACTTCTCTTTTTAAAGCCACACCACCTTAAAGCTCAGATGGCTTTAAAGGGGAATTAGACAATTTCGCTTAGGTTATTAGTGACAACTAGTCCCAATGGCTGCATGGAAGTTCTGGATTCATAGGCAGTATTCCTCTGAATATGAACCACTTGGGACCATGAGTTATTGCACTCACATGCATGCATAGGGACACCCCAGAGGCATCCACTTGGCCACTATGGGAAGCAGAACACTGGCCTCGGTCCAGTAGACCTGAAGGAGCATTTCCACCCCCATTGTTCTGCCCGGACACTGAGGTCCAGCGCCGAGGGCCTTCTAGTGGTTCCCTCCCTGCGAGAAGCCAAGTTACAGTGAACCAGGCAGAGGGCCTTCTCGGTAGTGGCGCCCGCCCTGTGGAACGCCCTCCCACCAGATGTGAAGGAAATAAGCAGCTATCCTAGCTTTAAAAGACATCTGAAGGCAGCCCTGTTTAGGGAAGCTTTTAATGTTTAACAGACCACTGTATTTTAATACTTTGTTGGAAGCCGCCCAGAGTGCCTGGGGAAACCCAGCCAGATGGGTGAGGTATAAATAATAAATTATTATTATTATTATTATTATTATTATTATTATTATTATGATTATGACTTTGATATGATTGAGCAGAAATTTTCTTACATTCACAGGAAATATATGAGATGACTGTGTGGGTCTCAAATATTTGTATGGGCAAGGGTCATGTCAATACCACACTTCAGAGCACATGCACAAGATCCCAGCTCAATTTCCAGATAATTTTTTTGGTGGAGTGGAGTATGTTTCTTCCCAGAGATTTCAAGACCTGTGGTAAGGAGGGAGGGGAAGCTGTGGCCTACCTGCTGCTGCAGGTCAACAGCTCAAACCATCCCTGACACGCTAGCTGGGTTGGCAGGAGCTGGGAGCCCAGCAGCGACCCTGAAGTAAACAGGAGCATGCTAAACGGACCAATATATGGGGGTCATAGTTCAGTGAGAGCACCTGCTTGGCATGCAGAAGGCATCAGGCTTAATCCTGACCATTGCCAGTTAAACGGTTCTGTGTGAACCATCCAGAGTGATGGCTAGCCAGAGTAGCCTGCATTGGGCTACCTGGGCTAACACAGAACAAAGCAGATTCACATACGCAAAGCCGAAATGCTTGTATGCTTTGGCAGGGGCCAAGCTGCGCTGATAGTCATATGCAATATTTTGGAGCTCCAATAAAACAGTCGTCCAACATCTGGGCAAAAGCTGTCCTGATGCATTGGGCTGCCCACTGTCAGAGACTGGTGATGGGGGGAAGTCAGGAGCCTTGGATTTCCAGGAAGGCAGGCAGGTGAGGCAAGGTATGGTCAGCACCACGGAGAGGGACCATGGTGTGAGTTTCGGGACCACGACTCCTGTAGCTGAGCCAGAACATCAACAGGATCCTGCAGCAACTTGCAGATTGATATAGCCAGGGCCAGGGGTTCATGGGGCAGAGCCCCACACCTTGAACTCTGTATCTGGCAAGGTAAAGGCCTAGTGCCTTATTCTGCTGTCAGGGGCTTCTTCTAGGTACTGGAGTTTCAAGCTGTGGAAATATTGTGCATGTTATGTGGTGTTAGAAATCTCCCAGGCGCAAGGTGCATGCATTTTGCACCTGGCATGGGTCCAACTGCGACCATGTGAAGATCTCTGGATGGCAGATTAGCGACTGACATCGCCATCTGGCTGGCCACTCCAGCTTTCTTAAGCAGGTAAGCAGAAGAGCTTGTTTATTTCCCATATTTTTCTCCAAGGAGTACATGGTTAAACCCCCTCCCCAGTTTTAATCACTACAGTGACCTTCTAAGATAGGTTAAGAGGCTGTAACTGACCCAAGGTCAGCCACTGAGCTTCATGTTTATGTTTATGGATATTGTTTTACGTATTTTCTTATGTGTATCATTTGACATGGTTTTGCTGTGCTTACTGTGCACATATGCTTATATATTTACCTACTGTAAGCTGCTTTGAGATTTTTCAAATGTTAAATGGTCTATAAACAGAAACGATGGTGGTGGTGGTATCTCATCAGGGCTCCACTGATCTCTCTGAGCAGCCTGCAAGAGAAACTCCTGAGTCTGATGACAAAGGCTCCTCCTCTTCAGGACTGTGGGGAGGAGATGTGGACTCTGGTTCCTCCAAGGCATGGCTCTATCTCCTTGGGGCTGCTGTCATCAGAGGACTGTATCTCTGAGGATCCCTGCTCTGGAGCCATAAAGAGAGAGACTTAAAAGCTTAAAATTGTTCTCTCTCATTGATGGTATGGACATGGCTTACAGGAACATTAGATATTCAAGAATTTACATTTCCTGAAATAAAATTATTTAGGCATCCTCTCTTATTGCTGAAAGAGAATCCAAGTTTAGTTTATAAAAAGTAGCTGGGTTTATCATTTTATCTACTGCGGTCTGGAAAGCCTGCCGGTTCAGCGTGTCACAGCCCTATGCAACCCGTAATCTAGCAGAAGAAATTAACAAGCGTAGAAGAGCATAAACCTCAAAGAAAATCCAAAGCCGTCTTGATTTGCAGCTTTCAGCTCTGGCTGTGACAAAAAGGAGCTGCAAAGCACCACACAGTTATGGTTCAACCCATATTAACTTTGCAGCAGATATTTGCATTGTTCTTTGCATTACGCACATCAACAGGATTGCAACACTCCCAATAAAAGCTGCAAAGTCGTAAATGGGATTAGCTGCTGGATGTTTTTACAAGCACAATAAAGGACAGTTTGGAGATTTTTTTTAAAAGTTGCTGTTTTGTTTCTCCCCTCCAACCCCAACTCTTGCCAGCATCTTTTAGTTCTGTGAGTGGAAAGGGCTTTGCCATTTCCTTTCTCCAATGGTTAAAACCAGGATATTTCCTGATGCAGAACAAAAACATTTTGCATGCATCTGGTGGGGGGAGTTGGGGGAGACAATAGAAACATCTGCTTCAAGATCATGCTTTGGACAATACAGCAACCAGTGGGTGAGTAAGAATCTCTTTTAATAAATTGCGGGGGTGGGGGAAAACAACAAGAGAGACTGACCGGCTGCAAGGCCGCTCCACCAACCATGCAGAGAGCACCTGGGCCCACCTTGCAGGGAAATCGTGCAACCAGGTAACCATTAAAGCCGCTGGCAAAGCAAGCAGAACCTTAAGAGCGGCACAAATGAGGAACTTTGCTCAAGTAAGACAGATTCTGTCTGCCTTAATAAGTTACCCGGAAGAAGATAACTATCACCAAAAAAAACGCAACACCCACAGGGGCTGGGCTTCCACAGTGCTCATTTAGCATTAATTGAAGAGGCCATGGTGAATGTGTTAGGAAGCCTTTGAAAGCAGCGAGGCTCTGAGAAGCTCAGTTTATCCTCTCTGTTTCCGCAAGGCCGAGTCCCCCACGTCGCAGGCAGCCAATGCGTGAGAGTTAAGTGTTGCAGAGGAACAGAGAGATGGAGAGAAAAGTGGAATCTTCAAGGGGGTGGCTCACAGCGTCAGGACTCGTTTTGGCGACCCTCACTAGAATAGGTGTGCCAGCTCATGCTCTGACCGTCAGGGAGGCAAAACATCTGCAAAAAAGACATTCGGGTGGACAGGACTGGGTGACTTTAACCACTTCATTACACGGGTGGAGGGGGGAGAGGAATGTAAGCAAGGAAGGAAGGACTGTGGGGCAGTGCCGCAAACACATCTGGGGTGAAATGCAGCCATGGGGAACTGCCCTCCAGAGTGAAAAGCTCTGTTCTGCCTTGGGCTGTGCCACCTGTGCTCCTGCTCACCTCCACCTGGCCCATTAAAACTGCAACCCTTCAGTTATTTGTATGCTCCCTTAACCCAAGAGATTTATTATTTTTTAAAGGAGGCAGGGTCAAAAAGCTGCAGGCTTTCCTTGGGGAGGTCTTCTCTCTTCTGCTCACCCACCCTCCAAATTCAGCCCAGAGACTGAGCTGGGTGTCAGGTCTGTTGGTGCAGGATAACTAAAGGCAGCTCATTTGCAGAGTTGGGCCAATGGGACAGGGCAGGGCATGGCAGAGAGATCTGAAGGGACCAAGAAACGAGAATGAAACATATTTCCACCTACTGGGAAAGGAGAAACTTATATACACACGGCAGAATAATTGATTCCTTCATTGCAGGGGTTAGATGAATTCTATAATTCAAAAGAAGGATTTGCAGAGGAGGGGTGGAATCAGCACATTTTTTAAAAAAGGGCAAAAAGAGAATTTAAAAAGAGTTTTTTAAGGGCCCACTGAGCAAAGTCCCAGCGTATGCATCTATTAGGGATTGGGGGGGGGGGGGGAGAGACCTGTGGCCCTTTCTCTCCACATGTTGATGGGGAACAAACCCCCCAGCCAATATGGCCAGTGGTCAGGGATGATGGGAGCTGTAGCCTAGCAACATCTAGAGAGACCCTAGTTCTGTGCCTCTGGTATAAATATATAAAAACTCCAAATTGTTACAGCTAAAAAAGAAATGGTCAGCAACCAACAAAACTATAGGAATGCTGGGCTGTGCGGCAAGTGCAAGGAACGTCGCCTGGCCTTCACAGCTGCAGCAGCAGCCCTGGCACTGGGTCCCTCCGCTGCCACCAGGAAGGCCAGGCCAGGTGACATTCCTTGCGCTTGCCACCCGGGTCCAGTCTTCACAGCTTCAGCAGCGGCTCCAGCACTGGGTCCCTTTGACAATGGGGGTGAAAGGTGGGAGGAAAGAAGGGAGGGCAGGCGCTATCAGGATCCGCGTCAGCTGCATGGCTCCCTTTGATGGGGGCGGGGGGGGGGAGAGAAAGGGCTGGCTTGGGGGGGGAGCTGCTTTAGGAGGAGAGAGAAAGGGCTGGCTGGGGGAGAGAGAGAACTTTTGCCTCCCTTTCCTCCCCCCCATAAACTCCCCCCTCCCGTGTCCAGTTAGCCACCTCCTTCCACACACCACCCTGCGCACGCTCCTTGTCCCTCCAATGACAATGGGGAGATCACTGCCAGTTTTTTGTACTGGGAGTAGATCACAACCTTTTGGAAGCTGGACGTGCCGGCTATATATCAAGATTCATAATTTATCTAACATACGATCCTTCTAGTTCTCCTTCTCATTCTCTCTACCAACCACAAGCCTTGCCCACTCTCAACCCTGCTGACTTCTCTTTTTTCCATTCTTTTCACAAATAAGAACAGATAAGAAAAGGTGGGTGGGAGGCTGATTTTTTGCCTCTGGGAAAAATCAAGGTAATAACTTCATAAAATGGTTTTAAAAAACCAAACCAACCCCAAACCTAACTTCTTTATTCCCAATGCATATTGAGTAGACAAGAACATCAGAAGCCCCCTTCTGGGTCAGACCAAAGCTCCACCTAGTCCAGCCTCCTGGTCTCACAGAAGCCAACCAGATGCCCCAATGGGAAGCCAACGGGCAGGATCCGCGTGCAGCAGATCTCTTTCCCCTCATGTTGCTCAACAACTGGTATTTAGAAACCTACTGAGTACATATTACTCAACACTACAGGCAAAATGTGGCCATCATGACTGGTAGCTATTGACAGATCTGTGACAGATGAGGCTAATCCACTTTTAAGGCCGATGATACACCTTGTGGCAAATTTCAGAATCTAACCATACGCTTTGGGAAGAAGTACTTCCTTTTGTCTCTTTCAAATCTCCCAGCATGCAGATCCATTGGATGTCTCCCACTGGCTTGTAGCTTAGAAGAGAGGAAAGTTCCTATCCACTTCTCTACACCACACAGAATTTCATTTTTCAAATGAGCAGAATTGGATTGCTTTGGTACATCAGTGAAGTACATTGTCCTTGAGAAGAAAGTGTTATCCTCAAAAATATACTGGGATTTAAAAGAGGGTATCTGTTTCTCTACCACTGTTTCCATGTCTCCTTAACAACTCAGTGATGCTTCACATATCTTGTATTAATTCCCGATTCTTTCAATCCATGCCTGGAGGGAAAGTCTGGATTCTAATAAAATGCTTACAATTACGATTGCTAAGCCAGGGGCTGGCATTTACCCCTGCTAAATTAATGCAGTTTATTAGTTGCAGGGGCCCACAAATTTAGGCCAGGCCTGGTAGTCAACCATTGCCTCTGGTAGTTTGCAAAACTGGGCCACTTTGCTGCCTGCCTTCTGAATTCACTGCCTACAGAGAGTTTTTATAGGGGAGAAAAAGCAAGGATTTCTGCTCCCCACTGAATCCCTGCAAAGGCGAGGGCTTGGTGTGAGGCATTCAGCCTATTACCTTCCCAATTCCCGCTTCCACACATCTACATCTCCAACCCATCCACTTTGGCCATGAAGCACCCCTATCGCCATTCCACCTGTGTGAAACACTTCTCCTTCCAGGGGCTCCAAACACCTGTCCCCAATTCCATCCTGAAGGGACAAATTAAAACTGACCAACGCTTCTCATAGTGATGATGGTTCTGTGTGGGGTGGAGGGCAGTGAGGGGAGAGGGGAAACAGAGGAATGTGTGGTATGTCTAGAAATGGAGAAAGAGCAACCAGGAGTCAAAAGTCTGACATTGCTCAATAGCTAAATTATGGGGAGGGGGAGGATATAAAGCACTGGAGACACAAGGCAGGAATTCTATTCCAGTGGGGATGAATGGGACAACCCTATGTGTGCCTACTCATAAGTAAGTCCCATGGAGTTCAATGTGGCCTACTCTTGGGTAAGGGGGTACTTGGGGTAGGGTTGGTGCTCAACTTTATCGCCGGCTTCCTATGAATGCAGAGGAAACATCCTCCATCCATGTCTTTTCTTGTGCCTGAACAGCAAAGTCCAAGTGCGTAACAGGAGATGGGACAAGACACGGCGAGGAGACAGATGACACCCAGAGAACGTTATGTGCAGCGGTTTAAGTATGGCACTTTAGCAGTAACCTCAACTCTGTCCTGCTCATGGGTATTATTGGCTTAAAGGTAAACACACATCAATAATTAGCAGAGAAGGGGAATCTTCTGGAGAAGGAAAAATACCCAACAGCTTCATCACCACCATGTTGGGCAACGCATTTGTGAGAAGCCCCTTCTCCAGAGTATCCACTCTTAAGGCTCAGATTATTTAACACAGCATTTAATCAAAAAGCAAACAGACTTGGTATCTGTTGTTAACCAATAGCAAAACTGAAAGGGAGCCAGCAAAGGAATTTGCTAGGTGTGCCAAAGTCCAAGCTGAGCAGGTATAAAAGTAGGACCTGACACTCGTTCCGAAAGGAGGCAGCAGAGGCACAGCACAGTCGTTGACTACCTTTAACATACACACAAAGCCACAAAGCTAGGCGGGGGCCAAAAATCCCAGCCAAGGGGTAGGCAACCTGGTTACCTTCCAGGTGTCACTGAACTACAATCACCCTTGACCACTGGCCACTCTTGGCTGGGGCTGAAGGGAGTCCAACAACATCTAGAGCAGCCTTTCTCAACCTGTGGGTCCCCAGATGTTGTTGAACTACAACTCCCACCACCCTAGCTAGCAAGGCCAGAGCTCAGGGATGATGGGAGTTGTAGTCCAGCGACATCTGGGGACCCATAGGTTGAGAACCGCTGATCTAGAGGGTACCAGGTTGTCTAACCCAGTCCTGTCCACCCCTTCCCCACCCCAGAAATGTGAGCTGATCAATTTAACAGTGGTTCCCGAAGACCAGTGGTTCCCCAAGTGGGTAGTATAGCTCGGGGGGGGGGGGTGGATTACTGGGGACGGCAAGGGATATGTAAATGAATACCAGAAACTGAAAAGCTGGTATCACTGTTCATTCATTTTGCTGAATTAGTTAATTAAACTAAAATATTTTAAATTGGATTTTGAATAAATGTGCAATTAATTCTTACTGTTTTGGGTTTTGTGGTTATCATCTTCCTTGTTGGGTCATGCAAACCACTTTTTTGAATACTGCTTTTATGGGGTAGGAGGCACTGGGGATGAATTTGTGGAACCAAGGGGGCAGTGGTCCGAGAAAGTTTGGGAACCACTGGTCTAGACCAAATGATGTTTGCAAAGCTAAGAGTTATGTATAGGGAAAGATTCTGTTCCATCTGGATAGGAGACCAGTCTGTTTCTGAAATAAATTTAAAGTCCTGCTTGCAGCATACTCAACGTCACGGACAGGAACACAGCCTTGTAGTCCAAAAACTTAATCATAATCATTTTCCCATGGGCAACATGTTAAGAGTTTGGGTTAGAAGGATTCCGGTCCTGCCTGTCTTAATGGAGGCAGCCCCCACAACAGCGGGGGATCGTCGATGAATGAAAAACAAAGATGACAGAGGGCAAATAATCCTTGCAAGTTCCCCCCAGGGACAGGGGGAAGGGGCTTCAATCACAGTTCATCTCGGTGCCTGGCTCCAACTCTAGCATGGAATGTGGGAGGCCGGGGGCTGCTGAGTGCAAAAGCACTTTGCCTGGCGAAAACCCTCCTATGCTGCCATTAAGAAACAGAGGTTCTCCTTTTAACTGGCTTTAAAATACCGGCATAAGGGTTGCAACAACATATTGCCAAATATACCAGCTACAGGGATCAGAAGTTTGAATTGAAATAAGATTTTCTTTGGCGTGAGAATCAGTTGGGGGGAGGGAAGCCCACGGTTTGTTTATTCTAAGCTTCTTTTATATATTTATGATTTGGCAACCCTCTCCAGAATATAAAATAAAAATATCTTTACAAGTGAGGAAGCGGGGTTGGAGTAATATTGATATTAGCAAGCAAAAAATGGAAGCTGTGTGATTTGAAATGAAGAAAGGAGGGGGAGGGAAAGCTCAAATATGACAGTGTTGGAAATTCCCCTCACCTCCATTTAAAAAACAACAGACAAGGAAAGAGAGACTGAGATTTGTGTGTTCTACTGACAGAATGTAATGTAAGATAAAGTTTAATTGGGCCATAAATCTCCAGCTGGAAGGAAAAGAATTTGGGGGCTGTGATCAGAACCCTGCAGAGATTCTGGAAGTTGGAAAGGAGTATTACCGTATTTTTCCATGTATAAGACACCCCCTATTTTTGGGGACTCCAAATTAAGAAAACACCCCTCAGGACTACCTGTGCATAAGATGAGCCCTAATTTTAAACCTAATTTTTTGTTTAAAAAAACCTAGTATTATACACGAAAAAATACGGCAAATCTTCAGTGCATTTGAAAACTGCCCACCTTTTCCTAGGTTGAGGGGGAAATGGCAAAGATCTATGACATGTTTTACTAGTGAGACAGAATGGTTTCTAGCAGACTGTCGCCTGTTCCGGGACATCAAAGCAAGGGACGGAGAAATAAGACCTCTGAGAAACTTGGAGATTCAGTTCTGCCCAAAGCCATGATGGGAGAAAACAACAGCTGGGACGTGAAAGAGGCAACACCATATATGGACAGAAGGAATCTCCATCGATATAACAGTTTTCACACGCAGGGCAGAAGAAAGATAATAGTTTTGAGTTCCACACATGAAGCTTTATAAACTTATATATTGTAACATCACAAGTGGAAATCACTAATTCTGTAGCAGCTGATTAAGGATTATTGTAATTGTATTGTAATTGACGCAGTGAAATGCACCCAAACCATCAGGCAGGGAGTCACTAGAACTAAAATGTATTAATTTGAAGTTGATTGCCACTTTGATAATTGTATAATTTGGGGATTAATTGTTATTGTTATAATTTGGCTATTATTTGGGGTATATTGGAAAACTAATAAAAATTATGTAAGAGTTGGGGATTAGTAGCAAAAGCAGTATCTCAGAGGGAAGAAAACGGGTGGGTAAGCTGTGACCCTCTAGATGGGCTCCAACTCCCATCAGCCCCAGCCATCATGGCCAATGGTCAAGGATGGTTGGGAGTTCAACATCATCTGCAGAACCAAAAGGTTCCCCACCCCAGGAATAAAAATTAATAATATTTTAGACCAAGACCTGCCTTAACAGAGAGATTTTCACACAGGAGTGAGAAGTGGGGGCAAGATGAACCTATCAGAGGAGTGCATTCTAACATCTAGGGTCAGCCATGGAAAAGGACCCGAATGAACCATGTTTATATGATATTGAAAGCTGACTTGGGTGGGCTGTTCTGAAAATAGTGTCCTAGTAACAATCTCATAAACTAACAAACAGAGTTAACTGAAGCTTAGCAACTGTACTCCTGTATACAGCTTTCTCTGAATGGGGCTGTCGAATCCCTAGTGAGATCAGATGCTTCTCCCCATCCTTTTGGCAAGTAAACTGAGGTTTGCTGGTAGCACAACAAGGAGAGAGAACTCCCTTTTCACCTGCACAGTATAAGGAGGAAAATCATTAGCACAATCAGGAAAACAAGGGAACTCCTCTCAATACCTCCATCCTTCTTCTCAGCTTCGTCCCGGATTAGAGGGGAGGTTAGGGTCACCTTGAGAGTTAGTGGAAGCTCCTTTGTGCTACGGATGATGATGGCTGCCTCACCCACATGATGCTCCACGTGATATTTCTCCTCTGTGAGTTTCTGAAACAGTTCAGAATTGCTCAGTTCAGTCACTGCGGTGGGGAATCACAATCTCAGCAAAGAAAAAGACGTCTTTATGCTGGATGGAGCTGATGGGAGTTGTAAATTTTCAGGAGGGCAAAGTATTGACTAACTTCCTAGAAACTGTTCCTTTGAAACAATTTGAAAACCAACACTAGAAAACCAAACAACCCATCTTCTCATTTTCCTTCCACTGGAGATGGTAAGGCCAATATAATCTTCTCCCTCTAAGTTGGGCTGAGAACTTAGAAGTTCTCATTATTTATGCATAACTCAGGGAAGTTTGTAGTGGGCCAACCTGAGCACCCAGGGTTGATGGGGACACCCTGTTGGTGACTATGTGGATTATTCCGAAAGTGAATCCAACCCCAGCAACAGTTAAAGTAGAGGTATTAGAGCTGCCAGTGGTTCAAAGGCCAGTCTGAACCAACACACATTTTCCTTTTTTATAAAGGGCAAGTCAGAAGGAAGATACCCCTATCCGTTCTCATTCTCCACTAACTGAGCCCCTTACAAAGTGGACAATATATACTAAATAATAACAACTTCTCTTGACACACATAGTTTAGTAGGGGAGTTGGAGAATTTGCTTTATGAGACATCTGTGATTACTTTTTTAAAATAATAATAATAATAGTACTATTACTTTTAAATTGTGTGTGAATTCTTAAATTATTTGTTTTGGCAGCCAGAAAATTAAGAGCTAAAATTGTGGCTCCCAATGCTGAAAGTTATTTCTGTTTTGCAATGGCTTACAGCCAAACAAATAAAGTTGTTACTTAGCTGCCTACCAACCTAGTGAGAAAAAGTTTATATCCTTAATAACATTATAATCATTAGTACTATTTATTAGATGTAGTTTTACAGATAAATGAGAGGGCAGCTCCAATTCTGAGAGAGAACAGAAACAAAGAAGGCACTTAGGCTTTGTTAGATCAGGTCAGAGGGACCTATTTTCCCCCCCCCCCCCAATCTGTGTTGTCTACATTTGTTACTGTGATATCTGGGTTTCTCGACTTCCTTGAAACTGATGTTTTCAGAACTTCTTGACCCAAATAATTTTGATGCACATCTGGACTTTCAAAGAGACACTCCACTGAAAGGGACCACTGAAGGACAGATAATACACTCGTACAAAAGACATAGCTATCAACTTATCCCTTTTCTTGTGAGGAATCCTATTCGGAATAAGGGAATTTCCCTCTAAAAAAGGGAAAAGTTGACAGCTATGACAAAAGAGCGGCAGGCTAGGCAGATGCACAGAATTTATTTTTTATTCATTCAGTTTATATAGCATCCTTTATCAAAAGATCCCAACAACAGTTAAGAACACGTTCTGGAGCACCAATTATAAAAATCATAATAAAAAGAATAATACCCAAAGATGAGCATATCCATGGCAATGTGTCCCATGTGCTGGGGACAAACTGCAGAGGATGCTTAACACTTCCACACCTTGTGGGGAGCTTCTGTTTGCCCACAGTTGAAAACAGAACACTGGGTTTGGTCTGGCCTGGTCATTCTCAAATATGAGATCTCACTGTTAAGACAAATGAGTCTTCTGGCTTTTTAGGGGAGAAGGGTGTTGCAAGAGAATTGCATGCTGAGTGTTCGGCTTTCTGCAAACCTGTAAAAAGCCAGCACACTTTTGGGTTACAGAATTTTGGTTCCTGAACTGTGGCCATATATCACGGCACAGCAAGGGCATACTGAAAAGAAAAAAAAGATGTTTCCAAGCCATCGCCCTGAGCAACAGTCAGAAGGAACAAAGCAGAGAAAAGCAAGGCACTTGTGCCATTTCTGCTCACCTTCTCTGGAGGATAGCCTAGATTTAAGGGCAGAGAACAAGCGATTCATCTTTAAACTGTTTCAGGTTTTCCGTGGTGGAAAATTCAGTTAATGTTTCTTCTTTGCCCATGACAGCATTCAATTTTTAAAATAAAAAACACCAGCGCTGAGCAGTGCTTAGCTGAGCCACTCATCACAGCCACAGACTGCCCTAATTTTACTCACCTGGATTTGGATGGGGAGGTTGTCTTTGACGAGAGACAGTAAGGTCTCAGTGGGCTTCTCTTTGCACATAAGAACCAGCTCCAAGTCCATGTCGTCTTTTATCAGCAGACCTTTCGCTACCAAGCCAATCCTCATCACTCCACACAAGACCCGGCCACCATGGTCCCTGAAGACAGGAATAGATATATTATCCCCAGAACAATAACTGCAGTGATATTTTGCACACTCAACATGTGTGTGCATGTAACAATATGTTCTGCCTCACACCCTTAGCACAGGGCAACAATTTTGCTGCACCCTTATTTCAAACTCCTGAAAGAGACAGAGGGCTATGAGTAATAACAAGGAGAAAACCTGTAAGTAATGAGTTTGTTTTCCAGAGGTGTAGCTCTGTTAATCATCTCTTGCAGCAAAAAGAGCAAAGAGTTTTGGGGCACTTTAAAAACTTCCTCTGCAACTAACCTTAGGGAAACCGTCCTTGAAGAAAGAAACTTCAATGGAAGCCTCCAAGGTGACACTATTGAGTCGCCACACAAAGGAGCTCAGTGCTATCATTTGTGGGCTGAATTGGCACAATGGATTTTTATCATATTCCATGTGTTAACTAGCTTGCCAGTTCTCAAATGCCTGTATTGTCAATTACCAGTTTGTTTGCTGCTAACCATCAATAAGGTAATTATTAGGATCTGTACTTTTTGGCATTTCCCTTCCTTTTGACATCATTGTTCAAAATCCGCCCCACTGGGTTGTAAACTTAATGCATCTGATGAAGTAAGCTTGAGTCCATAAAACTTTATGCCGTAACACATTTGCTATTCCTGAGCTTCCCCTTAAAATAAACAAGATCCCTCATGGTTCTAAATCAAGGGTCAGCAAACTTTTTCAGCAGGGGGCCGGCCCACTGTCCCTCAGACCTTGTGGGGGGCCGGACTGTATTTTGGAAAAATAATAATGAATGAATTCCTATGCCCCACAAATAACCCAGAGATGCATTTTAAATAAAAGGACACATTCTATTCATGTAAAAACACGCTGATTCCCGGACCATCGGCAGGCCGGATTTAGAAGGCAATTGGGCTGGATACAGCCCCCAGGCAGTGGTTGCGGCAGCTACCCAGGGTTTCACCTGGAGGTGCCAAGACTGGACCTGTGACCTTCTGCGTGCCAAGCATGTCCGCTGCCACTAGCCTGCTGCCCCTTCCCTATTTGCAGTCTTTTTAAGTATTCAAATACTCTTAATAATAAATGAAACTGTTGCTGTATCAGGGCCATATTTAGTTGAAAGAAAGTTATTTTTAAATTGATTCAACTGACTGAGGGATGAGGAATCTGTGGCCTTGTGGGAGCTGGCAGCCTGCACTGCCACTAGCATCCCTGACCATTGGCGTTGCTGGGAGCTGGAGTCCAGTGACATCCAGATGAAGACAAGATGAAGAAGAAGAAGAAGAGTTTGGATTTGATATCCCGCCTTTCACTCCCCTTCAGGAGTCTCAAAGCGGCTCACATTCTCCTTTCCCTTCCTCCCCCACAACAAACACTCTGTGAGGTGAGTGGGGCTGAGAGACTTCAAAGAAGTGTGACTGGCCCAAGGTCACCCAGCAGCTGCATGTGGAGGAGCGGAGACACGAACCCCGTTCACCAGATTACGAGTCCACCGCTCTTAACCACTACACCACACTGGCTCCAGCTAATTATGTTGGAAGATTCAGGACAGAGGGAAGGAAGTCCTCCTTCACACTGTTAAACTATGGAGCTCTCTCCCACAGCCAGTGTGGTGTAGTGGTTAAGAGTGGCAGTTTTGTAATCTGGGGAACCAGGTTCGCTTCCCCACTCCTCCACATGCAGCTGCTGGGTGTCCTTGGGCCAGGCACACTTCTCTGAAGTCTCTCAGCCCCACTCACCTCACAGAGTGTTTATTGTGGGGGAGGAAGGGAAAGGAGAATGTGAGCTGCTTTGAGACTCCTTAAAGGGAGTGAAAGGCGGGATATCAAATCCAAACTCTTCTTCTCTTCTTCTTCTTCTTCCCACAGCAGGCAGAGATGGCTACCAACTGGGAAGGCTTTAAGAGACAAGTTCATGGAGGAGGAGAGGCTCTCAATGGCTGGGCTCTGTCTCCACAGCTAGAGGCAGCAGGGCTTCTGAATAACACTTGCTGGAAACAAAAACAAAAAAGTGTGTGTGTGTGTGTGTGTGTGTGTGTGACCTTGTGCTCAAATCCTGCTTGTTTTTCTCCCACAATGGGCATCCGGTTGGCCACTGTGAAAACAGGATGTTGGGTTAAATGGGCTGTTGCCCTGATCCAGCAGGCCCTTATGTTCTTAAATGTTACATCCCTAACAAATGCAGCAAGAAATGTGGCTAATCAGGCTGATTTCTACTGCATTCAGTACAACCCTATGAATTTTTATTGGCAAACCATCCCCACTGCGCTCCATGGGGCTTAGTCCCACGACAGTGTGGACTTGGGGCACAGCCTACGAACAGTCTTTGTCAGCACAAGTTGCTTAGACATCATCTGTGGCTTCGACAGACTGAACCATTTTTCATCACTGCACCATGTATTCAGTTCTCAGTTGTCCAGATACATTGACCCTGTACACGGTCGCTTGAGGAACCCAGTTGGATTCTTTCTTTGGAGGTTCCTGGAGGCTTTCTTTCCATGATGGCTAAGCTGTCCAGACAGCACTCCTTTCATACAAAGCCATGGGAATCGAGTCCCTCTCCCTTGGAGGCAACTGTAGGAGAGGCTGCTTTCGTCCATCCCAAAAAGACATTGGAAAGCAAGCTGCTTGCTAAAGGTTAAACAGACTATGCTAGCCTCTAGGCTGCGGACAGTTTAAAAGGGCTGGAGTGTCACACAGCCATCATAGCCAAGGGTTACTGATGTCAGGGCTCCCTGTAGAATTAACCACCGGGGGCCAAATTCAGCAATTTTCCGGGCCTTAAGACGACCTGGAGAAAAAGTGTGGACGATGCCAGGCTTGTCAGCTTCAGGAAATTGCTTATCATCACCTGTTCTTCCATTAATATCCTACTTTTCCTTCAAGGAGCTCAGAGTGAGATGAATTTCATACTCACAACAACCCACAGAGGACGGAGGTAGACGGAGAGAGATGCAAGCAGCTCAGTCACCCCAGTGAGAGCTTTGTGGCTAAGTGGGGCTTTGCACCTAGGTCTTCCCAGCCCTAGTCCAACATTCTAGCCACCAAGCCAAGCTGCTGGCTCTCAAAAGATGAAGCCAAGCTAGGATTTCTAATAGAAGAGGCCAAGACGCAAGAGTAGATACAGGGGAAACTTGAAAAATTAGAATATCGTGGGAAAGTTCATTTATTTCAGGAATTCAGCTTAAAAGGTGAAACTAATATATGAGATCGATTCATGACATGCAAAGCGAGATGTGCTTCTACTTCTCAGAGGTCCAATCTTGCTCCATTTGCAATCCTTGTTTCGCTGATTTCATTGAATATTCTAATTTTCTCAGATGGTTAATTTGGAGTTTTCATCAGCTGTACGCCATGATCATCACAATTGTAACAAATCAAGGCTTGACATATCTTGCTTGGCATGTCACGAGTCTATCTCATATACTAGTTTCACCTTTCAAGTTGAATTACTGAAATCAAGGAACTTTTCCACGATATTCTAATTTTTCGAGTTTCACCTATATAACAAATAACGGCTTGACATATCTCGCTTGGCATGTCATGAGTCTATCTCATATATTAGTTTCACCTTTCAAGTTGAATTACTGAAATAAATGAACTTTTCCACAATATTCTAATTTTTTGAGTTTCACCTGTATACTAGGCTTAAGTTACAGGATGGAAGAGTCTGGATGAACATTGTAAGAAACTTTAATTGTAGTAATGAAACAAAACCTTAGGAGGAACGGTTGAGGGAGTTGGGTAAGTTTAGCCTAAAAAAGATAAGACTGAGAGGTGATATGATAGCCCTCTTCAAATACCTGAAGAGATGTCACACAGAAGATGGAGCAAGCTTGTTTTCTGCTGCTCCAGAGGGTAGGATCCAAATTAGTGGATTCAAATTACAAGGAAGTGGATACCCACTAAACATTAGGAAGAACTTTCTGACAGTGAGAGCTGTTCGACTGTGGAATGGATAACCTCAGAAGGTGGTGAGCTCTCCTTCTTTGGGGTTTTAAAACAGAGGTTGGCTGGCCATCTGTGGGGGAGTTGTGGTTCCAACTTTGCAGGGGGTTGGACTAGATGACCCTTTGGGTCTCTTCCAGCTCTACAGTTCTATAATTCTATGTTAACAGCAGCTCCACAATGAGTTGGCAATTAGATACCTCCCCCCCCCAACCTAACCAGGAGAAGAACTTCCTGACAGTAAGAGCTGTTCGACAGTGGAATTTGCTGCCAAGGAGTGTGGTGGAGTCTCCTTCTTTGGAGGTCTTTAAGCAGAGGCTTGACAACCATATGTCAGGAGTGCTCTGATGGTGTTTCCTGCTTGGCAGGGGGTTGGACTCGATGGCCCTTGTGGTCTCTTCCAACTCTATGATTCTATGATTCTATAAGCAGAATTATTTAGAAAACAATTAAAATGTATGCAAATATGTTTCTGGGAGATCTACTCATGATAGTTTTCTTCTTAGGCTGCAGTGTTGCAGGAATTCTCTTTAAGCACAGAGTCTACCCTCTCAAACTAAACCATGAAATAATGGTATGTGTGCTTTGTATGCTTGGTAAAGATACCCCTGACTGTTAGGTCCAGTCGCGGACGACTCTGGGGTTGCAGCGCTCATCTCGCTTTACTGGCCGAGGAAGCCGGTGTACAGCTTCCAGGTCATGTGGCCAGCATGACTAAGCTGCTTCTGGCGAACCAGAGCAGCACACGAAAACGCCGTTTACCTTCCCGCCGGAGCGGTCCCTATTTATCTACTTGCACTTTGACATGCTTTCGAACTGCTAGGTGGGCAGGAGCAGGGACCGAGCAAGGGGAGCTCACCCCATTGCGGGGATTCGAACTGCCAACCTTCTGATCGGCAAGTCCTAGGCTCTGTGGTTTAACCCACAGCACCACCCGCATCCCTAAGCCTACAGCACCCAGTATTCCCAGGCGGTCTCCCATCCAAATACTAACCAGACCTGACCCTGCTTAGCTTCTGAGATCAGACAAGATCAGGCGTGTTCAGGGTAGTATGGTCATAGACTGTATGCCTGGTGGTGAGTCACAAAAAACATATAGGGTGCTCATGAGATACCCAGACCTGCAAGTGATGGTGGCAGAAGTGGGGGTGCAAGGTTCAAGCCACTGCAAGTAGAAGACACACAACATCTGGTGAAGAAGACCCCTCCTTTAAGGGACCCTGAGCAGGAATGTTGTAAGCACCAGATAGATGACAGAGGTGTGCATTTATTGGCCATTCAACTGAAGCCTGGGGTGGGAAGACTGGCCCACCCTTTTCTTCTTCATGCAGCACCTAGTTAAGGTGGTTGGCCACAGTGAGAACAGGATGGGGACTAGATGGGCCACTGGGCTGATCCAGCAGACTCTTTTTGTTCTTACGTCACATTTTAAAAGGGGAAGAAGCTGAAAAAGGAGAGAGAAAAAGAGAGAGCGTGCACGCATTTACACACAGCTCTGCTCAGAAACTCCAAAACTGACCTCTTCCCTCAAAAATTTGGGCCAAGTAGGAGGAAAAGCATCTGTTGTCTCCTGGTGGGGACAGTCACACAGCCAGCAGACATGATCTGTCGTCTTACTGGCTTTTTAACCAGACAAGAACTTGCTCTGTCCTGGTTTTGCTGTTCAAAGGCTTCTTCCAATCACATCAGATTTTCTGCTCTGCAGAAGCTATGGCATGAACATTCCGTGTCTTTTCAGCAAAACTCAGCAGAACAGAACCCTCACCCACTGAGCAAGCTTTTCATTATAAAGGTGCGCAGAAAGGAATGAGATTTGATTTTCCCTTTTTCTTTTTGGTGGGCCCGACAGGTGAAACCCCTGGCCTTGATGCCGTTCTCCAGCATGCTATTCTGCAGGCAATCAGCTCTTTGTGGGAACATCTGGACACAGACGTTTGTATGCGCACGCACACACACACAAAAACACACTGTGCCCTAAATTTAGAGTGGGCTCATGAAAAATCTGGCACAGAAAACCAGGAAGAAAAGAGCCACCAGGCTGCTGGAGTGTCTCAAACAGCACTACTCGCAAGCCTAGAGCTTACACCAGAAATGTTTTGTTAAAAGGGCAATCAGCGCCTCATTTATTCCCAGTCAAAAATAGGAAAGAAAATGCATGCTGCTAATGCACTTTGAAGAAGAGATGCTGATGATGAACTGCAGCCAGGCAGGAGGAAGGAATGAAGGAAGGGCAGTGGCTCAGAAATGGATCCCAACAGCCCTGCTGCCGCCACCACAGCGATCAGCCTCCAGCTTCCAGGAATGAGACTTTCACCTGCTCTCTTGCCTTTGCTAATGAGGCATGGCCATTCAAAGCAACTTGCTGCTTGATTTCATGCACAGTATGCAGAGATCTGTCTTATCCTTATGCAATGTCAACTCTCTACTTGTGCAGGGGAAAAGTTGTTGTTTGACCTAAGGCAAGAAGTTAGCACGAAAGAGAGAAAAGGAAGGTCTAGTTCGCGCATCAACTATGGATTAGTATGATGTGGACAAGCAGAAAGGAGCAACAGCTGGCCTCTGGCTCTGAGTCTCCTGCCCTCCCTGCGCACGGCCAAGAGGAGATAAGAAGCTTTTGCTACCACATTCGACTGACCACCACTTTGCTGTGTTGTATGAACTCTGAACTGCAGTTAACGAAGCCAGTTTTGTTAACCATAGCTGGTTTGTAACTGTGGTTAACATCAACCCACAGTTAAAGTATAGGTTTCTCAAATTCCTCCCTCTGACTGCACAGAAGAGAGAAGAGGGAAATGGCATGAGCAGAGGTTGTGCAAAGTGATGGTTTAGTGTAGGGCTAGGCGTGGCCCAAGGATGTTGACAAGCTGCTTATAGCGGTTCAGGCCACAAGATCCACTTGCCCACCGAGGCTTCTTTGAGCTGGTGCAAACAGGAGGGAGGAGGTTAGGCAAGTGGGTTCAGGAAGTGGTTAAAGTCTCTTTGCCTGGCACCTTGAAGGAGGTGGCAGTGCAGGTGCTCCTAAAAGGCCCTGACATCTACTACACTTTTATTAATAGCAAGGTCAAGACATAGGGATAACCATGGATTTTACTGAAAGGGGGAATTAGACAAAATCATGAAAGAAGAGAGATCTATCCATGGTGATTAGCCATGACAGAAAAACGGCATGCCTGCATTAGGGGCTGCTGCCCTCCTGCCCCTCTTATGGACTTCCCAGAGGCATCCCAGTTATGGTCCAGTGAGAAGATGCTTGCTGGACTGCATAGGGTGCTGGTCTGATTCTTCTTGTGCCACACTAGTCATGGAAATTAGGACTGGAGCACATTCATGGAATTGCAGAGTTGGAAGGGACCCAAGAGTCAGCTAGTTCAATTCCCTGCAATGCTGGAACCATTCAGACCATTGATCCATCTTACTCAGTACTGTCTACACTACCTGGCAGCATCTCTCCAATGTCTGCAAGAGGGGTCTTGAAAACCCTACCTGGAGACACCACGGATTCAACTTGGGTTCTTTTGTATGCAAAACCATGAGCTCCACCCCTGAGCTATGACCCCTCCCTTTTCAGAGAAAGCCTTCCCCCCAGAGTACCAGATATTGATGCTTTTTGGCCTTCCCAGTGGATCTACTAAGGAACAGCTGGGCCTTTTGCCTGATTCAACAAGGTTCTTCTTCATACAGTAATGGTCGCGCATTGTGTGAAGTATACTTGCAGGACTTAAACAGGATCAAACACAAAGGAGTGATTTTAACTAAAAACCATTACTCTAGGAAATATTTTTATGCCACAACGGGGACTAAAAGCATGCTCTACAGAAGTCAAGATGCCGTGTTGGATACAGGAGGCCCCATATAGCATCAATTCCCCTCGCCCCCCCCCCCAGTCTGCCAATACATGGGCAGCAAAAAGGGTCCAACACAATTCCAAGAGGCAGCGCACTCTCCTGGGATGGGCAGTGCCAGTGTGGTGTAGTGGTTAAGAGCGGCAGTCACGTAATCTGGGGAACCGGGTTCGCGTCTCCGCTCCTCCACATGCGGCTGCTGGGTGACCTTGGGCCAGTCACACTTCTCTGAAGTCTCTCAGCCCCACTCACCTCACAGAGTGTTTGTTGTGGGGGAGGAAGGGAAAGGAGAATGTTAGCCGCTTTGAGACTCCTGAAGGGGAGTGAAAGGCGGGATATCAAATCCAAACTCTTCTTCTTCGAGATCAGACTAACCTGATCTCGTTTTTTGACAGAATTACAAGCCTGGTAGATGAAGGGAATGCAGTGGATGTAGCCTACCTTGATTTCAGCAAGGCATTTGACAAGGTGCCCCATGATATTCTTGTAAAGAAGCTGGTAAAATGCGGTCTTGACTATGCTACCACTCAGTGGATTTGTAACTGGCTGACTGACCGAACCCAAAGGGTGCTCATCAATGGTTCCTCTTCATCCTGGAGAAGAGTGACTAGTGGGGTGCCACAGGGTTCTGTCTTGGGCCCGGTCTTATTCAACATCTTTATCAACGACTTGGATGATGGACTCAAGGGCATCCTGATCAAATTTGCAGGTGACACCAAACTGGGAGGGGTGGCTAACACCCCAGAGGACAGGATCACACTTCAAAACGACCTTGACAGATTAGAGAACTGGGCCAAAACAAACAAGATGAATTTTAACAGGGAGAAATGTAAAGTATTGCACTTGGGCAAAAAAAAGGAGAGGCACAAATACAAGATGGGGGACACCTGGCTTGAGAGCAGTACATGTGAAAAGGATCTAGGAGTCTTGGTTGACCACAAACTTGACATGAGCCAACAGTGTGACGCGGCAGCTAAAAAAGCCAATGCAATTCTGGGCTGCGTCAATAGGAGTATAGCATCTAGATCAAGGGAAGTAATAGTGCCACTGTATTCTGCTCTGGTCAGACCTCACCTGGAGTACTGTGTCCAGTTCTGGGCACCACAGTTCTAGAAGGACACTGACAAACTGGAACGTGTCCAGAGGAGGGCAACCAAAATGGTCAAAGGCCTGGAAACGATGCCTTATGAGGAACGGCTAAGGGAGCTGGGCATGTTTAGCCTGGAGAAGAGGAGGTTAAGGGGTGATATGATAGCCATGTTCAAATATAGAAAAGGATGTCACATAGAGGAGGGAGAAAGGTTGTTTTCTGCTGCTCCAGAGAAGCGGACACAGAGCAATGGATCCAAACTACAAGAAAGAAGATTCCACCTAAACATTAGAAAGAACTTCCTGACAGTAAGAGCTGTTCGACAGTGGAATTTGCTGCCAAGGAGTGTGGTGGAGTCTCCTTCTTTGGAGGTCTTTAAGCAGAGGCTTGACAACCATATGTCAGGAGTGCTCTGATGGTGTTTCCTGCTTGGCAGGGGGTTGGACTCGATGGCCCTTGTGGTCTCTTCCAACTCTTCTATGATTCTATGATTCTTCTTCTTCAGTGAGGAAATCACACTGGCCTGGAAAGCACAGTTCCCTTCCAAAGCCCCGACAGCCTGGACCAGACTGAGAAATGGCAGTTATTACGGTAGCTGGGATATCGCTGGGATATCCCACAAGTGAAAGGAGGATGCCTCCCCATTGTTCTGAAAATGTTTCTTATTGTACAGTATTTTGCTTTAAAAGGATCTTAAAATTTATTATTGTTGGCGAAAGACATGCAACATTTTGAGTGCAAATGTGCCTCTGAATCTGACCTCAAAAGATTCCCCCCAGGCATCAAAAGTTTGGGAAGCATTAAGGGAAATAGTCAGATGGTATAGTTCTATTAATATGCTCTCCCTCTCTCTCTCTCTCTCTCTCTCTCTCTCTCTCTCACACACACACACACACACACACACACACACACAGAGCTGGTGCAGCAATGCAACCACAAAACATTGATTTGCAGACTCAGCTCTGCAGATACTGCCCAGGCACCCGCTTACACTAATCAAACACCATGCAAACACTTTGGGCTGGCAAGGAGGAAATGCATTTTAAAATATTAATACACAAACACACAGCTTTTGACTGTTTAACATAAGCATCATTAATTACAAGTTGAGCAGGCCAGAGACGCAGAGCAGTGAAACGGTGTTCTGAGACCTCTTAGGCAGCCGTTACCAAATCAATCTTCTCTTTTAAGTATAGATAATTTGCTTCAAGTGATTACCCGTCTATCTCTTCTTCTCCTCTCACTCTTCCATTTGTGCACACGCACACATGCACGGCTTTCTACGCTAAATGTTCGCTGCAGCCTTCAAGTCCCAAGTCTGTTTACTTTCTGAAAAGCAGAGGCACGTGAAAACACAAGCAGTTGTTCCAGCTGTTTTCCAAACAGCCAGGACAGGGCTAGAGAGTCAGAAACTGGCACAGCTACAAGAAACAGACACGGACACACGGCAACATATGTTTTGCACACAATCTGTCATCACAATGGATTCACAACTCCCTTCTCGTAGCAGAGGCTATCCCTCCTAGCTAAATGAGACATGGTTCTTAAGCTCACCCACGGCTGCTAACCTGGCATTGAGCAAATCCACATGCCTCAGCAGTTACAGGGGCTTAACTGCACTTGTTAATTCTTTCTGCTAGTAGGGAGCTCCAGCAGCTGAACTGCAAACGATACAGAGTGATCCTTCCAAACTCAGCCCCCTTTCAGCATTAGTGCCTTGCCTTATTTAACCCCAGCACACTCCTAAGTTGGCAGCTGCAGGAGTCTCGTTGCAAGAGGAAAGGCAGATGGATGCTCCATTCCTTCGTAAATCGGGGAAAGGGATGTCCTCAGGCAATGACCTCTCCTTACGACCCCAGTGGGCAGCTAGATTAAGATCAGGCAATGAGTCCTCTTGTCCCACCAGCCGCTCATTTCTAGGCAATCCTGGGAGAAGGCCAACAGCAAACTTCAAATCTTCTTCCTTTGGATCAATCAAAATCCTGGCTTGAAAGACCTCAGGAGTACAGAGGGAGCTGTTTCCTACAGAGCTGCTGGTCCCCTGATCATTACAAAGCTTTAGGTTCTCCAGATGTTGCTGGACTCCAACTTCCATTAGCTCCTGCTACCATGGCCAATGGTAAATAATGGTGGGAGTCAGGGTCTAACAACAACTGGAGGCTCAAAGCTTTCTGAGTACCAACTTGGTCTTCAGAACTCACAGTTCACTAAGGCAGCCTCATCCAACCTAGTGCCCTCCTGATGTTGCTGGACCACTTCTGGCACCATTGACTACTCTGGTGTAATAGGTGTACAGTGTAGAAATGGGAAAGGGATCATTTCTCAAAAATCCTTGAATCAAGCCGTGGAAACCCAGATTCTGCAGAACTACAGCAGCAAGGTCTCTCACCACAGGCCATGCTGGCTGGGGCTGGAGGGCCACAGGTTCCCAACTTCTACCCTAGAGACAAGTTTCATACTTAGGAGTAACCTCAAGACTGGATTGTTGCATTGCATGCTGTGTGGGAGGTCTGGAAGCTGCAACTGGTGCAAAATGCAGCAGAGCACCATTCTGCTAGCATGCAACACCTTTGCCATTACACGACTGGGCCAGGCATACAAAGCCCTGATGGATTAGAGAGAGAGAGAGAGAGAGAGACTAAATAAGACATGAAGCAGCTATGGGGGGATATATTGGACATATGATGCAACAGGAGTGGGAAACCCGATTTTAAGAAATTGTATTAAATTAAAGTAATTTGGTTTGATTTGTAATAATTTGGAAAATTAATAAAAATAATTATTGTGTTTTTGTAAAAAAAAGAGAATGTAGAAGAAGGTTGGTAGGTATGACGCAGAAATCAAGAGGAACAAATGGAGCGAAAGATAAGGAAATGAAAAATGTTATTCTTGCTTTGAAGCAGGCTCTTGTGTCCCCTCTGTGCTGGCACTTCCAAACCCCTATAAACCATTTAGACCAGTGGTGTCCAAACTTTTTTCAAAGAGGGCCAGATTTAATGAAGTGAAGGGCTGTGAGGGCCGACCAAAGTTGTTGAGGTTTTTTTTGGATTTTACTCCAGACCCCCGAAACGGACTTTGGACATGCCTGATTTAGTCTAAATGTACACGAAGCAAAAGGAGTGGCCTCTGGGGTCCTGATATGACGATGGAGCCCAGCCTGGAGGATGGTGGGATATTATTCAAAGAATCTGGACCTGGTAGTAAAGTCTGGCTGGCATGTTTGAGAGTGGTGGCAGCTTCTAGCTTACTAGTAGAAGAGGCTAACAAGATAACTTTGGGCGATGAGATAGAGGTTTGAGCCCCACATGGAGTCCCTCAGATCTTAGGAACTGATGGGGGAAACTGTTACACCCAGGGCAGCAGTCACGCTATGAGGTTGCCTTGCTCACCAACCCAAATGTGACATTTAGGTGGGTAAACACAGTGAACCCAGCCTCCCTCCTTCCAACTACCAGAAGCTTGGAAGCCCATGATTGTGTACAGGTTTTGAATGAAAAGACAGTGGTACATCCCAATTTACAGGATTTTCCATTGGAAAACATTGAAATGGAGATGTTTGTTGATGGGTCCAGTCACATGTTGGATGGCAAAGGACATTCAGGCTTTGCAGTGGTCACACTGGAAGAGGTTCTACACCAGGAAAGAATTTCCTCACAATACTCAGCACAAATGGCAGAACTGATAGCTCTCACTAAGGCCCTTCAATTGGCAGAGCGAAAGCCGGCTGACATTTACACAGATAGCACGTATGCTTATAACATGGTACATGCCCACTGACTTTTATAGAAAGAGCGGGGTTTTGTAACTGCCTCAGGGCAGCATGGAGCCCATGGTGAGCAGATCATTGCTCTATTAGAGGCACTGCTCTTGCCAGCAAAAATAGCAGCAATGCTCCTATTAGCACATGGGAAATGTGCCAATACAGAAGGGAATAAGAAGGCTGATGCAGCCTCAAAGATGGCAGCTCACTTGCCCACTATCACACAATATCCTATTCCCAGAGAACCACTAGCATATTCACAAACAGGGAAGAAGGTGATGAATTGTTGGGTGGTTGGTGGGCTTTTCGAGATGGTCGTTTCTTGGTGACTACACCCCTTCTCAGACTTTTACTGAAAGAATTACATTCCAAAGCCCAAATGGGAAGTGAGGCTCACCTGATGGCGAGGACTATAGTGGCTTGAGGGCTGTTCATGGAGGCATACTCTATAGTCTATAGCTATGATGTTTGCCAGCAATCGCACACGGTAGGAAAGGGACCGACACCGCCCCCCCCCTGCACCAACAGGAGGTCGCCCATGGGCCCAGTACCCAATGGAAAGACTGTCAGTGGACTGCAGAATTACCACCCAGTAACAGATACAAACATATATTGGTGTTTGTGGACCAACTCGCTGGATTTGTTTAGGCATTCCCATGCTGCAACTGTACAGCTCAGGAAGTGGTCAAGAAACTACTTGAAATAATTCCTAGATTTGGAATACCAGCAGCTTTGGATTCAACTCAAGGGACACACTGTACAGCTCTAATAGTTAAGGAACTCTCAAGAGCTTTAAACATACAAGTGCTCTCCCCATCATGTTGACCCACATTTTGACCCCCCGAAAACCAAAAAAACCAACTGGAAAACCCCAGAAAAACTCCCCGAAACCTTACTAAAGTACAGATCAGTACAGGTCCTCAGCTAACCAGCAAAAAACAAGCAAGAAAGGAAAAAAATGTTCACTGTTCGGATATCTGAATCTGCAGTGTGTATAACGAGCTTTGAGTACCAATTCCTCATGTTCAGATAAGTGAATTTTCGCAAAGTGAGCATTCAGAAAGAGGGATCCAACTGTAATAACATATTATATTACCTATTATACATTAGATATGACATAATACAATATAATACACTATATATATATATATATATATATATATATATACACACACACACGATTATATCTTATTGCATGTTTTCATATATTTTTTTACGCCACTTGAGTTATTTTCTGAATATAAAGCAGATTAAAGAATGAGGCTTCAATAAACCTTAGCCCTTTTAGGGAGTGCATTTTAACCCACTCACTTGCCGCTGCCCACATCTGAAGGCTCCTCCTTGCTGTCCATGCTGCCCTCGGCCCTGCTGGACCTGCTCATTTCATCCATCCAATCGGAGACCTGCTTGAGGGCGCACTCCACTGTGGAAACCATGTTCTGGACAGCTTCGAGTTCTTCTGGAGACGGGTAAATGGTTGAGTGCTTCATCATCACGTGCCGGTCATCGTTGGCAAACGATCGGATGGATCTCTGTTGAGAGGGTTAGGAAATAACAGGGAGAAAGAAGGTGGGAGGAGGCAGAAGAAGTTGTCAACAGCTCTTCTTTTATGAAATGAGAGGATGAGGGTATTATTTGAAAAAGGGATGGTTGACTCAAACCTGCTGGGCATTTTAGGGCATCACACTTCTGTCCCAATGGCAGCAGACAAACCTATCAGAAGGAGGCCCAACACCTGTTCAAACCTGTGGAGTCTGCTTTAAAACCAAAAGAAACAAACAAACGGAATCCCAAAGCCAATGTCTACTGGCCATGTTGGCTAGGCTAGGCCTCTACAGCCAGGGACAGCAATGCTTCTGAATACCAGTGACTGGAAGAAGATGTAGGAAGGGAGAGTGCTCTTGTGCTTGGGTCCTGCTTGTGTGTTCCCCACAGGGGCATCTGAGTAGTCACTGTGGGAACAGGATGCTGGTCTAGATGGGCCATTGGCTTGAAAGAGTGGGCCTCCTCTTATGTTCCCCAAGAACTAGCAGTAGGGAGCTACCTTATCCCAAGTCTGACCACTGATCTGAAGGTGCCTCCAACTGTGGAGGTAAATGACTAGCAAACATTGACAGCCCTCACTTCCTCCATGGATTTGTCCACTTCTCTTTTAAAGCCATCCAAGTAGGTGGCCATCACTGCCTCTCATGGGAGTGAGTTCCATAGTTTAATAATGCACTGGAGGAAGAGGAGGTGCTGGTGGTCTACCAGCAGCAATTGGTTATGATCACCAAATGTCCAGAGACAGTCTTCCTCTGACTGCCATATACTGGGGAACGGCAGCAGGAGAATGCAACTGTCTCCTTGTCCTGTTTGATGTTTCTTGCGTGGATCTGGCTGACCACTCTTGGAAACAGGATGCTGGACTGCACAGGCCAGTCTTTCCCAACCTAGTGCCCTCCAGATTTTGTTGGTCAGAGTTCCAGCTCCCACCAGCCCCAGCTGGCATGGGCAATAGTTAAAGATAATGGGATGTGATTGATCCAACCATATCTGGGAGGAGCCAGGTTAGGAAAGCCTGAGACAGGCCCCTGACCCAATCCTGGAGGACTCTATAAGTAAAGGTAAAGGGACCCCTGACCGTTAGGTCCAGTCATGACCAACTCTGGGGTTGCGGCGCTCATCTCGCTTTATTGGCCGAGGGAGCCGGCGTACAGCTTCCAGGTCATGTGGCCAGCAGGACTAAGCAGCTTCTGACGAACCAGAGCAGCGCACGGAAACGCCGTTTACCTTCCCGCCAGAGCGGTACCTATTGATCTACTTGCACTTTACATGCTTTCGAACTGCTAGGTTGGCAGGAGCTGGGACTGAGCAACGGGAGCTCACCCCGTCACGGGGATTCGAACCGCCGACCTTCTGATCGGCAAGCCCTAGGCTCTGTGGTTTAACCCACAGCGCCACCTATCCTTAAGCAAATGCAAGTCCAGAATTGTTCAGTCTTCATCTGTCTTCATCCCCACAAGATTTGGAGGAGGAGGAAGAGGAAGCGACCCCTCTCAGCAGTGCCCCTCCTGGCGCTCAGCTACCCTCCCTCTCCTGCCTCCGCCACCCACAGGAGAAGAGGGGAAGCAGAAGGGCACCAGAGCAATGAAAACCTCCACTCCATTGCCCTATGGCTCATGGATTTCCAGGCTGCTTCTGACTCAGATGCACTGGCAGGCAATAAATCCTCCTGAAACTCTGTCTCCCATTTGCTTCTGAACTGGCACCTGAAACATGTTCTTTTCCCTTCCTTCCTTCCACTCTGTCTCTTAGCAATAACATTTGGAGGACCACAGAAGAAATCAATAGGCTTGGGATGCTCTCCCATCAGTTGGCCAGCAGGAATTCATTAATTGTGAGTGTGCCACCAGCCCTACACCCCCTCCTGCTCGGCAGCCATTGGTCCAAAATAGATTTTAAAGAAAGGGCAGAACATCGCAATAGTTCAAGTACAGGAAGGCACAGCTGTCCTTCTCCTTTCTCTCGGCACTCTACAACCAAAAAGGGGTAAGGAGGAGTGGGGACCAAAAGCAGCATCCCTGGAATCCCTGTGCCTGGGCAGGTGAGTTTGGAAGCCCACGTTCCAAGCCCACAGCAGGGGTTTCACCTTGCGGAAGGGCAGGGAAAGGGCTGGAATGGGCTGAGAACATCAGCATTTGGTTATACAACCCAGCAGAGTTCAAGGTCGCCTGAGCCACTCTCTCAAGCAAGATAGCTGGTGCCACTTCCAGCAAAAAAAAGAGTCACGTTATTCTTGAGCGTTCTCCCCCCCCCCCCCCATGCCTTCACTCAATAATTCATAGACTGCTGCCTCCGTGCTCCCTGGGTTTTGATGATGCCCCAGCCATAAATCAAAGACCATTTTGCTCTGCTTGAGAGTGGTGCCAGACCACCTCCCTTTTAACTCAGCAGCATCTCCTCCTTCTCCCCCGGAAGCTGTTTTGGCAAGTCTGCTAGCAGGCCAGGAAGGGAGAGGGAGAGAGGGAGGAAGTCTTCCCATGGCCTCCTTCCTGCCTGCTCATTGCCCCAGCGCCTGCAGCCATGGGGACCTACCATGGCTGGCTACAGTAAGCTTCAGCTCTGGTACCCTTCCCCTTCCTCTTTCTCCTTCTCCCTCCTCCGGGGTGTCTTCGCTAGGCACTGTTTCGCCTGCCAGAACCTCCTCATAAGCCTCTCAGTCGCTTGACGGCTCAGGAGGTCACGCAGGTGCAATGCTCCAGAAGTCAGACTCTGCAGCACACCTGCAAAGAAAGCACAGAGAAGGAGGAGGGGCGTGTTTCAGAAACAGAAAGCTGAAGTCGAAAGTGGTGAGAGATTGGGAACAAATCCGGAATGTGAGAATATGGGGGGCGGGGGGGAGGCTCATGGGGGGAACAGAAGCCACACTGTGTTTTCAAGTAACTTTTTAAAAATTGATTTTCAGCATACAGGAAAGTAAGAAACAGTTTAATACCAACTGTATAAAAAAAGAAAAGTTAATTGTAAGAAATAAAACTTGAAGTTGACTTTCTGGGCATGTGCATAATAAACATCTTACATGAGTGATCTATTCTGGTAAGTACCGTATTTTTTGCTCTATAAGACTCACTTTTCCCCTCCTAAAAAGTAAGGGGAAATGTGTGTGCGTCTTATGGAGCGAATGCAGGCTGCGCAGCTATCCCAGAAGCCAGAACAGCAAGAGGGATTGCTGCTTTCACTGCGCAGGGATCCCTCTTGCTGTTCTGGCTTCTGAGATTCAGAATCTTTTTTTCTTGTTTTCCTCCTCCAAAAACTAGGTGCGTCTTGTGGTCTGGTGCGTCTTATAGAGCGAAAAATACGGTACATCCAGCAAGCATCTCAATCAATTTCTGAACATTCTGTCCCATTTTTCCATTTTGGGGTCTAGGGAACTGGAAACGCTATGAAGGGTGTATGGAAACCAACAGAACTCAAATCATCCAAATCCACTTAAAGGCTGTAGAGATGGAGACTGTGCATGTTCCTGCATTACACCCTTACATCACAAAATCATACCATATATATTTTTTAGTCTGGCCTCTAGGAACTCTTAATTTGAATGTCTAATTTTCAAGCAATGCAACGTCCCATACTTTCACATACCACTGGAAACAAATCTGAAATATGGGGTGGGGGAGGTTTAGGGGGGAGCAGAAGCTATGCTGCTTTGTGAAAAACAGAAGCCCCCACGGAAGACGCAAGCCACTATGAGCCTCCTTTGCCAACACTAACCAGCCCAGAGAATTTCCAGCACTGCCTACCCTCTAAGCTTCAGTGGTGCGGTTATTCAGGAAAACACATTCTGAGTATGAGAAATGTTCAGCGGAAATTTCTGCTGCCCTAAAATCAATGGGAGATCAGATCTGGCATGTTTGTTTGACTTCTGCTCAGTAAACAAAACTAACAACAACAAAGTATTTTATATTAATGTCATGCGCTGCATAAATATCTGAATTCCCCACCACCACCACCAACAGGAAAAAAACTGCTGAACTGAAATATTTTATAGGGAAGGAGCAGGGGAAGAATCAATAAAGTGCACTTAGTGCAGTTTAAATGTTATTTTCAAATAAATTCAACGTTTTATTTAGAAATTTGTTTTAGTGGAGCCCTTTTTGTGGCCTGCTTAATTTTATTCTTACCTATTATATGCCACCAGAGTATCCTCGTGAGATCCAGTGTGGCTTAGTGGTTAGAGCTCTCTACGAGGACCCGGAGACCCAGGTTCAAATCACCATTCAGTCATGAAACCCACCACTTCTCAGTTTGCCCTACCTCACAAGGTGGTTGTGAGGATAAAAAGGGTGGAGGGGAGGAAGTACACACATCACTATTAGCTCTTTGGAGAAAAGGTGGCGATATAAATGATACACGCTGAATCAAACTGTAGAGTGGAAGAGCCATCTAGTCTAACCACCTGCAATGCAGAAATATAAACTAAAGCATCCATGACAGATGTTCATGTACGTATTTGCAACATATACCTGGCCTTTCTCATCAAAGGGCTTCTACCTGCCGAAGGAATGACCCTGAGAATGATGGCAAAAGGGAAGCACAGATTCTCGAATTTCGTTTGCATCCATATAACCTGATGCCTGTTTTATCTGTAAAAGCCGTGCATTTCCAGAGAACACATTTCTAACCTTTCTCAGCTGCCCTACTTGGTCCTCACATTTGCCTTCTCTTTTCTCTCCCCCTGCCCCTCCTGCCCCATTTACAGCTGGGAAGTCTGCAAATGTTTTTCTGCAGAACTGCTGGATTTTGTCCGGGAGGTTTGCAAGTTGCAATTATCTTTGCTTGTTTGTCAATTCTGTTTCGCTCTGTCTAAATATGTCATTTGCCGCTGCCTCCCCCCCCCCCCATTTAATTGCTGGGATCCTCTATGCCCTGCCTTGGCATGCCCTGGCACTCTCTGTCTCTCTCTTGGTGGGTACAATGGTTTGATTATTCCCAGTCGTGGTCCAACCGCCAAAGAGTGCCTTTGCCTGCTTTCAAATCACACCCCTCCCCAAACACACACCATCCCCTTGTTGTTGCCAAGCAGAAGTTTATTACCTCAAATAAAGGGTTGGGGGATAGGGCAAGAGAGACTGTTTGATAGACAGCAACCCAATGGATAATTATTTCATATTCAGGTCAGCACAGCGTGCAGGCGGCTGCAAAAAGGGAGAATTCCATACTGGGAATCATTAGGAAAGGAATCGAAAATAAAACCGCCAATATCACAGCACTGCTTTTCAAATCTATGGTGCGGCTGCGCATGGAACATTGTACACAGCTCTGGCCTCCTCACTTCAGAAAAGATTGTTGTTTAGCAAAGATCCAGAGCTAGAGCAACTTCCCTTTGAGGAAAGGCAGAAACCATTTTTGTGGGGAGGGTTAGTTATGGGGTGGGGAGCAAGCAAGAAGGGGTATAATGTAAGAGGTGTCTAAGATTGTACATGGTGTTGAAAGAGACATTTTTCTCCCCATTAAAGCGATATGCAGGTCCCTCCATCCAATCACAGTGTCAGGAAACTGTGTTTTAGGCAAGCAATTGCATAACAAGCCAACAATTCCCATTGATTCCTATGGGGAAATTTCTAATATGTCTCTGACCACCCCAAAATGATTGAATAAAACCGGGGAAACCCTCTGAAACCTTGCAGAAGGCAAACAAGGAAGGAATAAGTGCTCTCTTATTTATCCTATCTCCTTCCCTCCTTCCCACTATGGTTTCTAACGAAACGGGTGCCACAGACCAGCAAAACACAAAAAGTAAGGGTTGTTTAAGGCTGCTTATCTGTTTGCAGTACTACACGCAGGTCCAGCTGCCTGGATATCTGGATCTGTGGTGTGTATAGTGAGGTTACCAATTCCTTGTGTATGGATAAGTGAATTTTCATATAAATGAGCACCAGGATAGCAGGACCTGTGTGTATAACCTTGTGGAGCCATCCAAATGAAACTTAATTGTCGTAAGACTCAGGACAGGCAAAAGAGAAAGTGCCTCTTCGCACAGCGCACAGCTAAATGACAGACTCTGCTCCACAAGACGATCAACATGGATGTCTTTTAAAGAGGTTCAGACAAATCCGCGGAGGGCGGAGCCAGAAGTGGCCACTAGCCATGATGTCTATGTTCTGCCTCAAGTGCCAGAGACAGCATGGCTCTTTTGTTGGGCACCGCAGGTGGAGACAGGTGCTGCTGAACTCAGGTCCCACATGAATCCGACTGGCCAGTGTGGTAACAGGATGTTGGACCAGATGGGATTTTGGCTCTCCTTATGTTAACTTTCATAAAATGCAATGGCAAATAAGTTAAGTTTTGACATCCCTGGGACTTAATCTCAGGGTTGTGAGTTTGAGCCCCATGTTGGGCAAAATAATAATAATAATAATAATAATAATAATAATAATTTATTTATACCCTACCCATCTGGTTGAGTTTCCCCAGCCACTCTGGATGGCTCCCAATCGAGTGTTAAAAACAATACAGCATTAAATATTAAAAACTTCCCTAAACAGGGCTGCCTTCAGATGTCTTTTAAAGATAAGATAACTGCTTATTTCCTTCACATCTGAAGGGACGGCATTCCACAGGGCAGGCGCCACTACCAAGAAGGCCCTCTGCCTGGTTCCCTGTAACCTCACTTCTCGCAGTGAGGGAACCACCAGAAGGTCCTCAACGCTGGACCTCAGTGTCTGGGCTGAACAATGGGGGTGGAGACGCTCCTTCAGGTATACAAGGCTAAGGCTGTTTAGGGCTTTAAAGGTCAGCACCTGCATTCCTGCATTGCAGGGGGCTGGACCAGATGACCCTTGTAACAGGAGCCAACTCCAAGAGCCCAAGGTTCCTTCCAATTCTACAATTCTATTATTATACTATTCTGTGATTCTCTGACCTGGCATCAAAAACAGGGATGGGGAAGAGCAACTAAGCTCCTAGCCCTAACTTTGCTATCACATCACACCCACACACCAATACAGTTTAATAAAACTGGCTACTGCCATCCATACAAAAACATTTGTGGTTTCATTGCATAATTACAGTGCAGCCAAAACAGCAGTGATGCCAGCCATGAAACCATGGTTTAGGAAGAAGCACATCCTATCTAGGAAACCTTCTGGGTGCCACAGGCCAGTAGCAGGCAGAGCAACGAATGTAAATGTTACCTTTGTGCAACAGGCTAGTTTCTGCACCCACCCAGCCACCTCTCTACCCTCCATCCAGACAAACAAAGGGCATAAGCAGAGGTTCAAGGACACAGTCATGTCAAGCCAAAACACTCAAGAGGGGCATTAAGTAGGGCTGGTGTGTGGCCTAGGGAGAGTGAGTGATGCTGAATGGGAATGCAGAGTCTCAGGGGCCAGACATAGAGGCTTATAGGGACGTATTTGGCCCCTGGCCTGAGGTTTCACACCCCGGATTTAGTGTAACAGATGGATCTGGAATCAAGGCTCATTTCTCCCTAACAAATAATGACCACTAGTCAGCCTTCAACCATTGGTGTAGGCTTAAGGAGAATGAGCTGTCTGATAATGGAATCGACAATTCTGATTTCTGGAATCACACTAAGTTAAACCCTTTGTGGCTTGTTTACCCCCTAGTAAGAAGACTGATGTCGGGTGCGCAGGATGAAAATGTTAAAATGCACTGCGCATGCAGAGTGCAGCCTACAGTGACGTGGGCTTTACAGAGAAAATTGCAAATATGCCAAAAATGCAAAAGCAAACATTTTCAGTTTACATTGGAAACTTTTCTTATATCCTATGGAATGACCTAGTTTAAGCATGTTTACTTTACTTTGTATTTAGCAAACAAAGTTTGTATTTTACTTGTGTGTGGTAAGCAACATCCACCCATTGTTACTAATGCCCCGCAACAAAGCACTAGAAAGTTTTCCACTTTGGAGGCTTTCAACCCCACTTCACTGCTTACTAAATCAAAATTTACAGCTTAGAAATACATGCAAACTCGTCCAGTAGGCAAAACTAGATCAATGGAATTAAGTTTCAAATTCTAGTGAAATGAAATCATACAAGGGATAGGCTGGAAAGCTAGCTGCTCTGAGGTCAAACCCACCTCGATCATGCTTAGGATGAGAACACCCCTTTTCAGAAGCCCCACTGATATAGGTCATTCCTGCTCAGAAACCACCAGAGTTCTTGGCTTGCCAAGCAGATTCTCAAAGCAGCCATGTCCAATCCCACTCCCTAACTCAAAGCTTGTGGTTTCCTCCTTCGCCTCGTTCCTACTTTGACACCCATCCAGCCAGAATGCAATACGTTTTACTCTTTTCCTGCAATCCCATCTCCCCATCAACAGTGCCGTCCTTGAAGCTTTCCTGCTAAATTACTGGGTGTGCCCATATCCCACCCCAGAATTCAAGACTTACCTCTGTCAAGTATCTTGGATGCACCAAGCTCAAGCGACCTCTTTGGAAAACCCAGAGGAGCTTGTAAGTGCTGACAAACACACCTTGGTTTATCAGAACGCTGTCACACTGAGAAAACTGCACTCGGTAACCTGTGGCTAATTTGGAGGTGTAGCAACAAAGCAGCTTTACAGAACCTCCGTGCTTCGCTAGCAAGGACGACGAGTTTGACAGGTATCATTGTTAAAGCTTGTTCAACCAGCCTTTCCTCCCAACAGAGAGAAAGGAAACAAAAAACAGAAAGGTATCTGGGCAGAGACTGCTCATTTTAAGCAGATTACAAGAAACACCTTTGTGTTAAGACTGAGGCAGCTGAGGAATCCATCCCTCTCTCCCAAAACGCTTCTCCAGAGCAAGAAATCCACACCTCCATACAAAAATGTTTAAAATAGAAGACATTGTGCAGGTAGCTTCTCTCGCTACACAGCTGAAAAATTAGAAAGCGCATTGTGTTCCTTCTGCAGTATAATTTTAATTCCTGGCCTCTGTCCAATGTGCTCTCTGGTAGCATCTGTCACAGTCGGAAACTGTGCATCTGGGTCACAGGAGAGAGAGAGCGGCTCTGAGAAGCCCTAAGTTTCGGTGCTGGGAACTGATGTTGTAAATTGAACTCTTTTCTGGGTAGGGGAGAGACAGAGATCAGAACGAAGGTTTGCAGAGCTGACCAGAGGGAAGATACCTTGCTAGCAAGCAAATGGAATGCTTAACCACGGGTGAAAACTGAGCAAAAAGTCCAAATGCAGCCAGTATATCTACTGGGGTCCTTCCAGCTCCCACAGTACATGCTACTGTGCTGAAATTCCCTTCAGCTCTAAAAACAACATTGCCCTTGGTGGAAGAAGATTGGAAGAAATTTAAAGCTTATTTACAGAAACATTGTAAAATTAAGGAATGTTAGAAGGATGTTGGAATGAAATAATGCGGTTTTAGCAGAAATGCTATAAAGGATTAAGGAAAAATAGATTGCTAAATGGTGAAGGAGGGAAAGTAAAGTTACATTATATTAAGACAGAATAGAGGACAAAAACTGGAAAAGATGGAAAGGATTTGCTGAAATAGCTAATTGAACTAGAATACAAAAAGGGAGGTGTGAGGAGGTCAAGGAAATAAGCAAATGAAAGATAAGTTATGGGAAGATTTATTGTATTTTTTCTTTTTTCTTTCTTTCTTTCTTTTTCTTGTTTCTTTTTTTATTATCGTGATGTGATGTTTTGTATTTCTTAAATATGCTGTTTTTTTAATTCTTTCTTTTTGTAACCCTTTAAAATTCAATAAATATTATTTTTAAAAAAATAAATAAAAACAACATTGCCCTGTGACACAGGTAACCTATATCAGCCCCTGCTTTGCACACACACAGCTCCAGAGTTCCATCACATTATCACCAATTAAAAATAATCAGATGGCGGGAGAAGGGAAAGGCCGGAGATTCTGGAGAGGTCCTGTCCGTCAGAAGCAGGCAATTACTAGACTAGAGGGATTGCTAATCGGGCCCGGTGCAAAAGGCACCTTCCTGTGTTGCTAGGAAGCACTGCTTATAGAGAAGCATGTAGAACCAGTTCTTTGGATCCCAGCCTCTGTTTCCATACTCAAAATTCCAAAACATAGGCCAAAAAATATACCCAGAACACCAAAATGTTCAGGAGAAGAGTAACTGCTCCTTGTGAGTGCCTGTACCAGCTAACACTCCCGGAAGGTGCAGCAGCTGTAGAGCTTGTTGGTGTTTTGCAACTTTGGCCTGTTGCAGGACCTTAGCCAGACCTTAGCAAAGCATACGCAGAGTTCCAGAAAGCAATCAGTTGCAGGCAGGATGGACGAAGCAGGAGCCAGACGCTGCTACCAGTAACTTGTTTACTTAGAGGTGTCTATTATTTACAGCAGACTCTACAAGTTACTATATAAGGTAAAGGGACCCCTGACCATTAGGTCCAGTCGCGACCGACTCTGGGGTTGCGGCGCTCATCTCGCTTTATTGGCCGAGGGAGCCGGCGTACAGCTTCCGGGTCATGTGGCCAGCATGACTAAGCTGCTTCTGGCGAACCAGAGCAGCGCACGGAAACACCGTTTACCTTCCCGCCGGAGCGGTACCTATTTATCTACTTGCACTTTTTGTGCTTTCGAACTGCTAGGATGGCAGGAGCAGGGACCGAGCAACGGGAGCTCACCCTGTCGCGGGGATTCGAACCGCCGACCTTCTGATTGGCAAGTCCTAGGCTCTGTGGTTTAACCCACAGTGCTACCCACGTCCCTTAAGTTGCTATATACAAGAACAGAAAACAGATCTTAACTAGCTCTCTCTTAACAAACTCCAAACGACTCTCAGAACACCACACTGACCAACAAACTATCCAGTCAGTAGGGTCATAAGTCATCATGCCTGTGTGAGACCTCAACCAATGGTAAAGCTTTATCCAGGGTCCCATATCTCCAGAGCAAGGATACAGGGGTGAATGCAGGCAGGTGAAGCTCCCAGCATCTTGCCAAAAGCCTCTGGTTGTGGTGGTGGTTGCCTAAAAAAAATCAGACTTAACCAGCTGGCCGCATTTCCAGAAGAAAGCCTTACAGGTCAAACACAGCTGTGCTAAAATGCTGCCACCTGCATCTCTCTACCTCCCACACATGACACTCTGCCACACTCCCAATATCACCTTGAACCTAAACGCAGCACCATCGTCCTTGCCTCTTCCTACAATGTGGGGAAGGGGGGGACACAAGGGCATTTTGTAGCCCAAGAGGTGTGGCCAAGATTGCAAAGGAGCCACCCAGCTGCTGTCTTTCTTTCTTGAAGGCACTTGTACAATTCTGCAAAGTATACACATGTACAGTTCTCCCTGGGGACAAAAGTGGGTACTGGCAGGAAAGACTCTCGCAAGGGCAATAAGAACCACAGCACACCTTAGACAGGCTTGCCTTCCCAGAATACCTCAAGTACATGCAAACACAGGGAAATCACTAGAATACATGACACAAAGACAAGAATATGCAAAAGGGAAAAGGCTGCATTTGTAGTATGTGGGAGAAGACGATCGTCCACCATGCAGTTCACAGAACTCTCCAAACCAGGGGTGGGGAATCTCAGGTCTGGGGGGCAAACATGGCCCTCAAAGCCTCTTTACCTGGCCCTCAGGACTCTCCCAGAACATGTCCCCTTCCTATGCCACTCACTGGCCCTGCTTTCCACCCTTGACCACTATTTCCTGGCAGAAATGCTTTTGAACTAATGCCTCTGACTTGCCTGGATGGAAGAAAGAAAGATGTCTAGGAGTTTCTGGAGTTCAAACACAGTGGTACCAATGGAATCCATTCCGGAAGTCCGTTCGACTTCCAAAATGTTAGGAAACCAAGGCGCGGCTTCCAGTTGGCTGCAGGAAGCTCCTGCAGCCAACTGGAAGTCACATAAGCCGCGTCAGACATTCAGGTACCAAAGAGTGTTTGCAAACCGGAACACTCACTTCTGGGTTTGTGGTGTTGGGGAGCCAAAACGCTAGACTCACAAGGCATTTGGGATCCAAGGTACGACTGTAAAGCCTAATCTTCAAAGGTAAGGAGTCACATCCACGGCTGCTCCCCCACTTTGCCTCTCATCACACCCACTACTGGCATGCTGCCCCTGGAAGGCTAACGTGGCCCTCGGAGCTGCCCTAAACTTTAGTTAATCCAATCTTCCTTGCACACAACTTGAAAACAGCCAGCAAGCAGTGTTAGAAACTGGGATAGAAAAGCTAGGAGCCAAATGGCTCCTGGGACCTGGGTTGTGGGCGCCAAAACAGAATGTCTAGTCGCCATTTGTGGGGGTCGGCAACACTTATTTATTATATTCATAAGCATAAACTAATTCACATAAGTGGCACATTGTTAGTAGCACATTTTTAACAAAAATTGCTAATACGTTTAATTTGGTGTATACAATAAAAATATTGGTACCATACTTCAATTTTTGAAATACTCTACTCTTTATTGCTATACGCCTTACCATATTGTCTATCCTTAACATATACTTCAAGGCTTCAAAGCATATACATTTTGGTGTTTGTTTGTTTGTTTGTTTGTTTGTTTATTTATTTATTTATTTATTATTTCCTGCCCATATGGCTGAGTTTCCCCAGCCACTCTAGGCGGTTCCCAACAGAATATTAAACAGAATAAAACTTCAAATATTAAAAAATTCCCTAAATAGGCCTGCCTTCAGATGTCTTCTAAAAGTCAGATAGTTGTTTATTTCCTTGACATCTGATAGGAGGGCGTCCCACAGGGTGGGTGCCACCACCGAGAAGGCCCTCTGTCTGGTTCCCTGGCGAAACAGTCTGCGGGCAGGTAGGGTCTCAGCCTGCATACCAGGTGGAGCTGGTAGACAGATGCCCTAGACACAGAATTGACCTGCGTCTCCATGGACAGCTGTGAGTCCAAAATGCAAAGTGAAGCAGTTTGCCTGGGCGGCAGCTCCCAGTGGGGCAGTGCCATGCCCAACACATGCTGCTTGGGTGCTTGCTTGTGGCTGCCAGATGCGCATCTCCTTCTCCTGCTCGTCCACCAACAACAGACGCCAATGGCTGACCAGCTCATTGGGAACTCTCAGCACAGGGAGGCAAGTATTTAAGCTGAAGTGGTTGTGGGAGGGTGATTTATTCACAGGAGAGCTGTAGAGGCGCTCTCTGGGGTTAGAAGACTGAATTGCCTTTTCAGGTTTGTGTAGAGAATAATCCTCAGCTGGTATCTTCCCAGGGGTAGTCAACCTTTTTATACCTACCGCCCACTAATGCATCTTTCTTGATGATAAAATTTCCTTACCGCCCACCAGTGCTGCAGTAACTCAATTATTTTAGCACAAGTAGAAAGGAGGGGGTTTTTTAAAAAAAAAAAAAAGTACTTCAATTTATCTTTTAATTTCTACTTTATGCATGTTTATAATGTTTTTAACTTTATGAAGTTAAATGTGGAAACAATAAATTGAAATTACTTTTAAAGGTAAAAGTAAAGGTACCCCTGCCCGTACGGGCCAGTCGTGTCCGACTCTAGGGTTGTGCGCCCATCTCACTTAAGAGGCCGGGGGCCAGCGCTGTCCGGAGACACTTCTGGGTCACGTGGCCAGCGTGACGAAGCTGCTCTGGCGAGCCGGCACCAGCGCAGCACACGGAAAAACCGTTTACCTTCCCGCTGTAAAGCGGTACCTATTTATCTACTTGCACTTAGGGGTGCTTTCAAACTGCTAGGTGGGCAGGAGCTGGGACCGAAAGACGGGAGCTCACCCCGCAGCGGAGATTCGAACCACCGACCATACGATCGGCAAGTCCTAGGCACTGAGGTTTTACCCACAGCACCACCCACGTCCCTCCGAAATTACTTTTAACTGGCGATTAATGAGATCCTTGAGGCTGATGCTGTGAGACTAAGTATGTGATATCTGGTTCGATTTTCGTAAGGGACAAACGAAGGTCTCCTCTTTCAGTGATATTCAGATGGTTTCTCTGTTTGCTCATAATATGATTAACAGCACTGAAGCCTGATTCTACAAGATACGTGGTAGGGAAAGGTATCAATAAATTGAATATCATTTTCCACATATTTGGATATAATGCAGGCATTTTTTTATTTTGTCAGAGTTTTTGGTATCCATCACTGCCGAAATTACATTTACTCTCTTCGTCATTTTTAAGTTCTAATAGTTTTTCTTGGCAAGTTATATCAACCTCAGCAACATTTGCTATAAAAGGATTTATCATCCAGTCATGCACCTTCAAGTTCAAAACACATTCGTACCTCGTTTTGTGGCCAGGATCTGTTCCGGAGCCCCAGCCGCTAGCCGAAAAGGACGCAGGGCAAATTGCTGCGTCTGCGCAATGTGCAGAATGGTTTGCGCTTCTGCACATGCACGAAGTGCGATTTAGCGCTTCTGTGCATGCGTGAGCGGCAAACCCAAAAGTAACCTGTTCCGGTACTTCCGGGTTTGCCGTGGATGTTCGCCGGAATGGACGCTAGACGAGGCGGACGTTCGTGGAGGTATTACTGTATCTTGAAATCGTTTCTCCATATCCAATTTATTATTATTGTCCTGGCACAGCTGTCAAAACATTCTATTATCTTTGGTGTTAGATTTGATCTTATTTACAGCTGTAATTATTATACTTAATGATGAATGGAAACTTGTACTTAATGTTTTCCTACAATGTTGTCTGTGCACAACACAATGCATACACAAAACGTTTGGCACTTCTTCCTTCAAGTAAGCAAGAAATCCACAATAGTGACCTACCATTGATGGTGCAACAATATTGTTCAAGGGTATATTATTTTGTGCAAAGTATGATTTCACAGCATTAAATATTGATAATCCTTTTGTATCTGTAATCAGAATGACAGTGAATAGCATTTCTTCTTGCAATGTTTTCATCAAGGTACCGGACATATGTCATCAGTAGAGCATTATTATCTGCAATGACAGATTTGTCCAATTGTATGGAAAATGAAGAATTTTGGAGAATACCTATAAGTTTATTTTCAACATTAGCCACTATTTCATCAATGCGTCTCTTTACTGTGCTATAACTAAGGGGCAGTGTTTTTAAAACTTCAGGTATATCCTGATGCATTACTGTTGAGATAAATTCTTAATAGAGGGTATTATCAAAGTTTCTCCAATATTATGGCTTTTACCACTTTTGCAATTAATTGTGATACACGATAAACTGCAGTTAATCCATCCTCATTCTTTGCATGTTGTTTTTGAAATGATGCAGCTATTGTTGAGCGATTTTGAAATCTTTCATAGATTTCTTGAAAATATTCAATGGGCTTATCTTTATCTTGTGAATGCTTTGTAGCAAGATGTTCTCGAAATCGACTTGGCTTCATTGCTTCATTAGATAATGTCTTGTGGCACAGTAAACACATTGGAAGCTGTTTATTTGTAACAGATTTCAACGAAACCCATCTTCAGGTACTCTGGTAAATAGCCAAGAGCATATTTCTTTTATCCAGACATGGGTTCTAAATTTGTTGCACAATTTAACAACTACTTTTACTCTTACCATGTTTTGATCTGCACTCCACACAGTGCTCCCCACCCCTTTCCCCTTTTATTACAAACATCAAAAACAACACTGTATTAGGTGGCAATTTTTATTATGTGTCACCATAAAAATAAATCCCCCTTTTTCTACTTTTCCTTTCTTCTTCTTTAGCTTCCTTATATTATATCAATATAAGGGGGGTCTCTTTTTCCCTTTCGCTTTATTCTCTCCATCTCCTTCCTTTCCTTCTTTTCCTTCTTTCTTTTACTTTATAAGCTAACAAAACTTAACTTGCCAAAACACGAGCCACGCCAAACACCATGATTCTGCCTGTCCCTGCTTTCTCTCCTCCACTATTTTCCACCATGTTTTCTATTTTTCTTCCTTTTTTCAGTTTTTTCCCTTCCTTTTCCTTTTCATCTCCTTTTTAAAATTCTGCTCTTTTACCTTCCTTATGGCAATGTCCAGAAGTAAAGTAAGGCTGAGCTAGTTAGCCCAATTATTATTATTAGTCAACCACAATTCCCTCCTTCTCCTGCCTATTACTTTTCTTTTCCCTCTTTCTCCTATTTTACAAGTACTCTACTCTGCTTCTGCCTGTCCTTGAAGAAGAGTTTGGATTTTATATCCTGCCTTTCACTCCCCTTAAGGCAACCTTTCTCAACCTGTGGGTCCCCAGATGTTGTTGAACTACAACGCCCATCACCCCTAGCTAGCAAGGTCAGAGCTCAGGGATGATGGGAGTGGTAGTCCAACAACATCTGGGGACCTACAGGTGGAGAACCGCTGCCTTAAGGAGTCTCAAAGCGGCTCACATTCTCCTTTCCCTTCCTCCCCCACAACAAACACTCTGTGAGGTGAGTGGGGCTGAGAGACTTCAAAGAAGTGTGACTGGCCCAAGGTCACCCAGCAGATGCATGTGGAGGAGCAGAGACGTGAACCCGGTTCCCCAGATTACGAGACTACCGCTCTTAACCACTACACCACACTGTCCCTGCTATCGTGCTAGGGGTCATGGGAGTTGTAGTTCCAAAACATCTTGAGAGAGAATATTATGAAAATGATATACAGGTGGTACATGACCCCAGTCAAGCTTGCAAAAATCTATCATTTGCCCGATAATAAATGTTGGAAATGTAAAGAAACTGAAGGTACATTCTTTCACCTTTGGTGGACGCGCCCAAGGATTAAGGCTTTCTGGGAGATGATCTATAATGAATTGAAAAAGGTATTTAAATATACCTTCTTGAAGAAACCAGAGGCCTTTCTCCTGGGCATAGTCGGCCAATTGGTGCCAAAGAAGGATAGAACTTTTTTTATGTATGCAACAACAGCAGCAAGAATACTCATCGCGAAGTATTGGAAGACACAAGACCTACCCACTCTGGAAGAATGGCAGATGAAGGTGATGGACTATATGGAACTGGCGGGAATGACTGGCAGAATCCGAGACCAGGGAGAAGAGTCGGTGGAAGAAGATTGGAAAAAATTTAAAGGCTATCTACAGAAATATTGTAAAATTAATGAATGTTAGAATGATGTTGGATAGAAATTAAGTGGTTTTCAGCTGTAATACTATAAGGGAATATGAAAAATGGATTATTAATAGGTAAAAATTTAACGTTACAATATTTTAAGATTAAAGACTAGGATAAACAAAGAGGGTAAGGATTTGCTGAACCAACAAACCGAACTGGAATACAAAAAAGGGAGGCGTGAGGAGGTCCGGGAAACAAGCTAATGAAAAATAAGTAATGGAAAGATTGAGTTGTTTTTAACCATTTTTATTTTGTATTTTCTTCTTTTTTTATTTTTATTTTGTAATATTTTGAAAATCTTAATAAATATCTTATAAAAAAAACATCTGGAGGGCCGAGTTTGCCTATGCCTGCCTTATATGGTACGCCAGGCCATACAGGGTGGACACATTCACAGGCAGGGACACATTCACTTTTCTACTGCAGCTGCCCTGCTTATGCATGTAATAATAATAATAATAAATAAATTAATAATAATAAAATTTATTTATACCCCACCATCCCCGGCCAAAACCGGGCTCAGAGCGGCTAAAATTTAATATATAACATATTACCATAAAATCAAGCAATCAATTAACAGACATCCTAAGATCAAATCAGAATCAAAGTGAAATCTAATCAGATGGCAACCCGCAAATTAGGGATGGGGACCTTAATGCCCACCTGGCCTAACTGTTTATACTGATCTTATATGAGCCTGTGAGAAAAGTTGGGGGGGGGCACTTTCATGCAAGTTCTTATGGGGGAAAGCGAAGTCAGACTGAACCCCGACCAAAGGCCTGGTGGAACAGCTCCGTCTTGTAGGGCCTGCAGAAAGATATCAGATCCCGCAGGACCCTGGTCTCTTGTGGGAGAGCGTTCCACCAAGTTGGGGCCACAGCAAAAAAGGCCTTGGCCCTGGTCGAGGCCAGTCTAATCTCCTTGAGGCCCAGGACCTCCAAGATGTTATTATTTGCGGACTGTAAGGTCCTCTGTGGGGCGTACCAGGAGAGGCGGTCCCTTAGGTACGGGGGTCCTAGGCTGTATACCCACTTAGTGCCTCTGAAACATAAGCAAAACAAAAGGGGGGGATTCAAACTTGGCTACCACACTTCCGTGTGTTACACTCACTCTTGTTTGTGCTTTCATGTGCGCTTGCACCCGCCCACACTTCCTGGTAACCACCGAGTGCGAATAGAGCACTTCTCTCTCTCGATGGAAGGAGGATTCAGATTGTGCCATAGAACCCCCTACCGCCCACCTGGAATCCTGAAATGCCCACTAGTGAGCCATGCTCTAGCGCACGGGTAGGCAAACTAAGGCCCAGGGGCCGGATCCAGCCCAATCGCCTTCTCAATCCAGTCCATGGACAGTCTGGGAATCAGCGTGTTTTTACATAAGTAGAATGTGTGCTTTTATTTAAAATACATCTCTGGGTTATTTGTGGGGCACAGGAATTCGTTCACTTTTTTCCTTCAAAATATAGTCTGGCCCCCCAAAAGGTCTGAGGGACAGTGAACTGGCCCCCTGCTGAAAAAGTCTGCTGACCCCTGCTCTAGCCTATCACAATTCCTTCCCTGTATACTTGAAACTGCCTTCCAGAACACCCCCGTGAGCAGCCGTCCTCCCCCTAATTCTTTCACATCTCACCTCATCCTGTAAGTCTGGTTACTCTGAGAATGAACTTCTGTGTAGATGTCCCAGGTCACTTCCCCTCCACACCCTCAGCTTCTGGTTTAGTGCCCTACATCTTAATCTGCAGAAAACCAGACATGGAGCAATTCAGGCTGGAGATGGACCACAACTCTGATCAGGAAGAAGTTTATGGGGTGTTGCTTGCTGCCTCTGATGACACTCACACATGATTCGTTTGGCCCTCAATTGCCCCAGTTAAACAGGCTCTGGAAACCATGACAGAGACCCATTTACCAAAGAAAATAAACAAATAAATAAACACATAAATACAGGGTGAGCACGCACATCATGCACAGCAAGCCCACTTAAATGCACTTTCGATGTGGGGTGGGGTTGAGAGACAGATTGGTCTGCCTCCAGTCAGATACACTAAAATATTTAACGAAAGGGCATGCAGGAGTAGGTTAAATCAGCAGTCGTACTAGCAAGGAAAAGGGCTGTCCTTGCACATTACGGCACCTTACGGTTTTTGAGCCGCACCACCACCAACTGTCATAGGGACAGACAGAGAGGATCAGCTGCAGTGGAAGAATCTCTGATTCCGGTGTCAGGTCCTGTTACCAACTGTATTTCCGAGTCCCTGACTTCCCTTGCCTTTGCATCCCAATTTTTTTAAAAAAATAAATGCATAAAATCATTGAGGCAGCAACTGACAAGCTAGCAGTGCATTTAAGCGAAGGCTCATTAAACTTTAAACCAGCTAAGAGAGACAAGGAACGGGGCCGTGGTACCAATGCAGATTTGCAAAACGAAAAGAAGAGGGACGGGGAGAGAAGTGCCAACTTGTTCAAAATACAGTCAATAAGGGCCAGCCAAGGAAATAATTCAAGAGGGCAAACAGCTGCTGCCACTACTGCATTCCTTTAGTACGGATAATCAGGGTTTGGAACCAGCATAAAAATGAAATGAAAAATAAAATAAATACTTTCTGGATTGGATTTGAATGTCTGCACTATGTTTTAAAACACGCTTCCTTAATAGAAGCCAGAGGTTTTGGATTGTCTTTAGACATTTCAAAATGGTGTGAATAAGATAAATAATGAGGTTCGTATGCACATGCACACACACAGCATTTTTTAAAAAAATAAGCCAAGCCAAGCCCGTTTGCAAGTTTCATAAAACTTCTTTCCTGCACTGCTTTCTACTTTTCTCAGGTGCTACAATCGCTATGATTCACAGTGGTGCCATCAAGGCAGGACACTGTGGCCATCAGGAGCACCTGCCATTGTCTTCCAACACAACAGGACTGGCTCATCACATTTTAAAGCATGTGAAATAATACATTTTACCATCTAACTAGGGCAGATGGGGGTGGGGTTCGGCATAATGACATTATGTCCAGAGTCCACAATCACACAACGGCACCACTGGTTATTCCTGGACCAGGCATTGCTCAAAATAAGGGAGGATCAGTACTTTCTGTAAGAGGCCCTCAGTCCCAATCCGCAAACCAGAGGATACTGCGAGCTGCAGCTAAACGAGTCAGTGAGCCAGTGTGTGGAAGATCACAACAGTGAGGAGCCCAAAAGCTGCATCTGCCCAAGGGAGGAGCCCACAAACGGATTTGGCTCCTACACAGGATTATATGCAACTTTTCGCTTGAGTCAGAATGGATGTGGCTCTAGTTTTCGTCCCACTTCAAAGTGTACAGACTGACTCACTTGCGAGGACTGCCATTTATTTATTTATTCAGCTACATTTATACCAAGCTTTCCCTGAAAACAGCTCAAGGTGGCATGCAGAGTTATCCCTCTCCCCGTAATTATCCTCACAACGACCCTGTGAAGTAGGTTCAGCTGAGAGACAGTGACTAGCTTAAGATCACCCAGCGAGCTTCACAGCTGAGTGGGGACTAGAACACCCACCTCCTCCGGTCTCATGCCAGCACTCTAACCACTGCACAACAGTGGCTCATGAGTGGGGAAGGGCTGTAGCTCAGTAGTAGACCTTTTGCTCCTCTTGTGGCATGTTCAGGTAGGGCTGGGAACAGGCCCCTCTGGACCAATGATCCGACTGGGTGTAAGGCAGCTTCCCATGTTCTTATCCGACTCTGCAATAACCTTTGTGCACTAAGACAGCTCTCTTCAGGGAGTACAACGTGCCTGGTTTGCACCACGATCAAGTCTGTGGTGGACAGAAATTAGACAACAGTTCAGTGGCCACTTCCTAGTGGCAGCCGAGAATTTCAGAAGAGCACTTCTTATGTTTGCTAGCAGGAGTCCTAACTCCAGATTGCTTAAAGCAGACACTTATGGTGTGAAAGCTTCCGGGAGGTTTTCTTGAGCATGCAATCCTTGCTTTGCAAATTTAAGCATACTTCAGCAGACCCGAGATTCTGGCACGAAAGGAAGTGGACCAGGTAAGACTGCAATCAACCCGTCCTTGGTGCAGACTGATCTGACAGGAGGGGTGGGGCTGGGAGGAGGGAGGAGGGAGGAAGAGAAACAGCAGGTTCTGTTTTGCATACTGGACCAAAGAATCTCTTAGGATGCAATCCAAAAAACAAAACACCAAACCCACTTACTTGGGAACAAGCTCTGCTGGTTATAATGGGATTACTTGTGAGTATGCATACATAGGACTGTACTGCTATGAAAAATGTCCATGCATGCCCAGGCAGAATGACACAACTACCACTCTTCCATTTTAACTACAGGCTCCATTCCTCATCCCCACCCCCACCCCTGAGCATGAAATATGTGCTGAGACGGCTTGCATGTCAAAAGGCGCTGATTACGCATCACATTTCAGCAGTGGCTTCTCTTGGGTTTCTGCTCTTGCCTCAGCCTGAGGTGTCTCAGATGCAGCCACACAGATCTGTCACTGAGAAACAAGCACGCAGTCATTTAGTGTCAGAGCAAATGTCCCTTTGGTGTGCCTGCATGGGGGGGGGGGGGGGAGAAGAAAGCATAGCTGCAATTCTGCGCAATTGCCTGATTAATCACAGTGCAAACAGCACCACTTTGCCCCCTTCAGTATCTGTGGCCATGGAAGGAGGGGGAGAAGTCGCTGCTGGTGCAAGAGAGGGGAAACCACCACCCACCCCTCGCACAAGTCCGTCTTGCAACCTGGGCATCCAGCACTATCCAGGCCAGAGTCCAGAAGGGTTGTCTTGACTTGAGGGGCAAGCGGTGCTAGCCATGATGTCTGCGCTCTGTTTCCTCAGCTGGAGGCAGCGCTACTTCTGAATACCAGTTGCAGGATGGAAGAACACAGGTGGGTTTAGGGGAGCGTGACCGGTTCAGTCGCACTGGGTGAGGAGTCTCAGGGGTGCTGCAGGGGACGCCACAACTATTATTTAGAATGGAGTGCGAGAGGTGGAGGGGCACCAAATTTTGGCATTGCACAGGGCGCCACTGAAAACTGAGACCCCACTAGGGAGAGGGCTCAAATTCTGCATGCTGGTTTCCCACAGTGGGCATCTGGTTGGCCACTGTGAGAACAGGATGCTGGGGTAGATGAGCCACTGGCCTGATCCAGGATGCACTTCTTACACCCAGTACACACTGAATAGCAAGATGGGGCTCCCCCTGGAGGGGAAAGGGTTGTGGCTCACTGAAAGAGAATATGCTGTGGATACAGAAGGTCCCTACCCTGTTTCCCCGAAAGTAAGACATCCCCCGAAAATAAGACCTACTTCCAGTTTTGCCTCTCGCTGTAATATAAGACAGCCCCCCCCCCGAATATAAGGCCTCCCCGATAATAAGGCTACCCCGGAATATAAGGCCCCCAAAGCTACCGTAAGGCATTGTACCGTATACAGGTAATAAATTTCCTCTTTTTTTTGTTCAACAATAAATGTGTACCGTATTCTTCTTCATGGAAAAATAAGACATCGCCTGAAAATAAGACCTAGCGCACTTTTGGGAGCAAAAACTAATATAAGACACAGTCTTATTTTCGGGGAAACAGGGTAGGTTTAATCCCTGGCTTCTCCAGGTAGGGCTGCAAGAGATCCCTATGTCTGTCAGTCCGTACAGGTAACACTGAGCTAGATGGTCTGGCACAGTGTAAAGTCATTTCCTACATTCCCTTGTTGCCTAAGAGCCCCAAATGCAGTACTGCCAGAATTACAGAACTGTAGAATTGGAAGGGACCCTAGGAATTTCAACATGCAGTGCCCCATTCAATTTGAAACCATACCAGACCGTACTTAACTTTGCAAAAGTGCTAGGAGTTTTATTGCTGCACCACTAGGTAGGAAGCCAGGCCTTAAGCTTTTGCACCCCTAAATTTAGGGCCAGTGCTATATTCAGAAGGCCATCCTCAGGTCCTCCAAACCAGCTATGTGAGGTGGGTGGAAAGTAAAGGAGGAGTTTTTCAGGGGTGGTGTTTCACCTGCCCTGTTCCGACAGTGGCCAACCAGATGCTTGGGGAAACCAGCAAGCAGGTCCCAAGCGCAAGATCACTCTCCCCTTCTGTGGCTTCCAGAAGCAGCAATTCAGAAGCATAACTGCCTCTGAGCATGGAGGCAGACCAGCGCCATCTTGGCCAGTAGCCATCAGTAGCTGCCTCCTCCATGAATTTGTCCAATCCTCTTTTATTTTAATTTTATTATTCCAATCTTTATTACATTTTTAAAATTTAAAAAGAAAGCATATATTAAACATTACATCCAAATATTCAAAACTAAAAAGAAAAAATACAACACAAAAAAGAATAAAAATATAAAAGGGAAATAAAAGGGGGGGGGGAGAGAAAAGAGAAAGGAAAAAAGGAATTGATAAAGTACACCAAATTATTCAAAGGATACGAACAGTGATTTGATTATTCTATTCGCCAAGTTCCCAGAAAGAAATTACATTTGTATTCCTTCTTTTCTTTCTTTACAGTCTCTTTCTGTTCTGGAAAACTAGTTTAAATCCCTTCTATGTTGATTGGCTTCCCTCTATCTCTTTGCGGTTTCTATACTTTTCTTAAGTAGCGAGTATTCTGTATTCATTTATTAACATCAATCTATCCCATATAACTGTGAAATTAATCTAGGCACAACAAAGTATTATTTTTGTAAACATATTTTATCAGATAGTTTTTGAAGCAATCCCATTCCTTTTTTACCTAATCACTTGAGTGGTTTCTTATTAGGTCTGTCATTTTGGCTAGTTCAAGGTACTCACACAACTTTAATTGCCACTCATCTTTCGTTGGTGTTAATTCACTTTTCCAATATTTTACTATTAGCACTCTGGCCGCTGTTGTCGTGTAGAGAAGCACTCGTTTATTTTCGTTTGGAATGCTTATCATTAGAATGCCTAATAGGAAAGCTTCAGGTTTGTTTAAAAATGTGTGTTTTAGCATTCTTTTTAGTTCCTCATAGATCATGTCCCAATTTTTTTTAATGTGGGGACATGTCCACCACATGTGGAAAAAGGTTCCTTCATTTTGTTTACATCTCCAACACATATTGTTATTATTTTTATATATTTTTGCTAATTTGGATGGGGTCAGGTGCCATCTGTATATCATTTTCATAAAGTTTTCTTTTATCAGATAGCACGCGGTGAATTTTAAGTCTTTTTTCCATAATTTTAAGTCTTTTTTCCATAATTTCCCCCATTTTTCCATCTCAATTGACAACCAAAATCATGTGCCCACTTCACCATCACCCCCTTCACCTCCTCGTCCTTAAGGTTCCAGTCTAGTAATAGTCTGTATGTTTTAGATATCTTTTTATTGTTTAATAATAATTCTTTTTCTAAATCCGATATATTTGTGTCAAATCCATTTATCTTTTTATCTGCCTTAAAAATTTCATTTAACTGATAATACTGTAGCCAGTTCAGTCCTGTCTGCTTTAATTCTTCATATTTTTAAATTTTCAATTGGTTATTTTCTTCTTCTAACATTTCCTTATACGTTAGCCAATTATTACCCATATTTTTCTTTTTTACTGCTATTGCTTCTGCCGGTGACAACCACCAAGGGGTTTTGGGATCCAGTAATTTTTTTTGTTTCTTTCCCATACAGTAAATAGAGATTTCCTAATTATATGATTGAGGAATCCTTTATGGGTTTTAACTTTACTATATCTCAGATAACCGTGCCAGTGTCCAAACCTCTTTTCAACCTTTCCAGACTGGTGGCCATCACTGCTGCAGAGGACAGCTTGCTATCTTCCTAACACCGGGGGACCTTCCTTGCTAACTAGGGCTTGCTTTATCAGGTTGTAAACCTTATTTTGAAGGAACCCCTGGAAAGCAAGCAGGGACAGGTGAACCAAATAGAGTGAAGGAAAGCAAAGACTCACTGCTGAGCTAAACTGGAAATTAATTTGCAAAATACATAATAGGCAGAAGGCAACAATATTCCAAGCAGCGGCACATTCACTGCTGGATGGAGAGGAGTGGCAAAGCTCTTGTGCACCTTTCACCATTGTGCTCAATCTGGTTCCCCTGTGGAAATTTCTTAAGGTATTTTTTATAAAGGGTGGGATAAACCACAGTCATAAGACAAGAATACAATGGGATCTGCTAAATGCTGCACTGCAGAGCTAAAAATAGTTACACGCTGCAGGACGCTTGCATATCCAGGAATAATTCCTAAGGGACTAATGCTGAGAAAACAAGCGGGGCGGGGGGCAGGTGGATGGAAGAAAAGCATGGAGACAGCAAAAGTAAGAAATGGGGGCAGGTGGGAGAAGAGAAGAAGGAGGATGAATTTTGCAATGCTTAACGTTTTCCTCCCGTAAGTTAGCAACAAGAGCGAGACTAGTAAGAAGGAGATACTGCATGTATCTTTTAATAGAAAAAAATAAATGCAAAAATTCATCTGCATTTTGTGCACAAGGAAATTAGAAAGTGTGCAGTGTGGGAAAGGGACAAATTGGGGGGGGGGAATTCTGTCCTTCTACAAGCAGCGATAAAGATCACAGGAAGCAAACTGTAAGACTAATTGCTGCCAACCTGGTGCCCTCCAGATATTTTGAACTAGAGCTTCCATCAGGCATGCTGGCTTGGGCTGATGGAAGTTGAAGACCAAAACATCTGGCAAGCACAAGGTTAGGGAAGGCTGGATTAGATCATAATTTTATGGCAAGGGACAAAGCGTTTCTCTCTAGACTAGGAGCCTCTTCACACCTTATGCTCCAAAGCACATGCCTAGATGTATTTAAAGATGCAGCTAAAAAAACTTAACAGCACAATCAGAACAGGCAATGCCCACCAGGGCCAGGGTTGTCTATACACTGTGGGCAAACACAAGGCTGCCCTGTGCAGAGTGTGGAATATCCTCAAGGAGTTCCTCAGACTCTGGACTGGAGCAAACTGATCTAGGGCAATAGTGTGAAGTATCTTCTAGCTACCCCACGTGCCAAAGGGACAACCCAAAACACGTGACATCAAGTTCCAAGGTATCAACATTCAAGAACAGGGTAGGTGGAAGCTAACGATGACTAACAACCTTTTGGGGACATATTCCAGCAACTTGCCACATGTATCCAAGCATGATGTGTGTTTTTTTAATACCATGCTAAACCACTGAGCCTCTTGGGCTTGCTGATCGGAAGCTTGGCGGTTCGAATCCCCACGACGGGGTGAGCTCCCGTTGCTCTGTCCCTGCTCCTGCCCACCTAGCAGTTCAAAAGCACATCAAAGTGCAAGTAGATAAATAGGTACCGCTCTGGCGGGAAGGTAAACGGCGTTTCCGTGCGCTGTTCTGGTTCGCCAGAAGCGGCTTAGTCATGCTGGCCACATGACCCGGAAAAACTGTCTGTGGACAAACGTCGGCTCCCTCGGCCAGTAAAGCGAGATGAGCGCCACAACCCCAGAGTCGGTCACGACTGGACCTAACAGTCAGGGGTCCTTTACCTTTAAGAAGAAATAGCACCACCACAAAAACAACTGTGAGGGTAATGCACCTTTGACTGTCCCTGAAAACTAACAATATGACTTTCAATAGGGTAAAATTTAAGGTTCTGCACATAGGCAGAAATAATCAGATGCAGAAATACAGGATGAGGTACCCCTGGCTTGACAGCAGAACATGTGAACAGGATCTAGAGGGGGGTCTTAGTCAACGCGAGTCAACAATATGATGGAGCAGGGGGAAATCCCTAATGCAGTTCTGAGCTCTGTTGTTGCTGTTGTTTAGTCGCTGAGTCATGTCCGACTCTTTGTGACCCCCTGGACCAGAGCAGGCCAGGCACTCCTGTCTTCCACTGCTTCCCGCAGTTTGGTCAAACTCATGTTAGTAGCTTCGAGAACACTGTCCCACCATCTCGTCCTCCGTTGTCCCCTTCTCCTTGTGCCCTCCATCTTTCCCAACATCAGGGTCTTTTCCAGGGAGTCTTTTCTTCTCATGAGGTGGCCAAAGTCTTGGAGCCTCAGCTCTGAGCTCTATAGTGTCCAGATAAAGGGAAGTTATAGCACCACACTTTTCTGCCTTGGTCAGACCCCACCTAGAGTCCTGTGTTCAGTTCTGGGCATAACAGTTTAAGAAGGATGTTGACAAGGTAAAGCTTGTGTTGAGAAGGGAAACCAAGATGATAAAGGGCCTGAAAACCTAGCATTATGGGGAACAGTTGAGGGAATTGTGTATATTTAGCCTAGACAAGACAGAGAGGTGACAAGATTTCCATCTTAAAATACCTGAAGGGCTGTCACATGGAAGATGGAGTAAGCTTATTTTCTCCTGCTCCAGAGTGTAGGACCTGAACCAACAGATTCAAATTATAAAAAAGGAGATTGCAGCTAAACATTAGGAAGAACTTTCTGGCAGTAAGAGCTGTTCGACAGAGGGACAGTGGACGATCTCAGAAGTTCTTCACTGGAGGCTTGTTTTAACAGAGGTTGGATGGTCTCCTGTCAGGAGTTCTTTAGCTGCGATTCCTGCATTGCAGGGGTTGGACTAGATGACCCTTGGTGTCCCTTCCAACTCTACGATTCTATGATTCTAATCCTAAAAAAGGAAACATTTCCCAAGCAGCTTTGTTTCCAGAGATAGACAATATTTGAGATATTAGAACTGTTCATGCTCCAGTGCTTCTTAATCAGCACATTAATCCATAGTCACTAACACCATGGGCTTTCAGATGGGTTTCCTAAAAAGACCAAGATTAAAATAGGAGGTTTTTCAACTGTGACCTGGCAAAGGCCAAATGGCATCTCCCATTAGTCTTCTAATGAGATTCAGATATATGACCAGCCTTAGTTCAGGGAGTGTGGTGCGAGCTGCTCCAGAGATGGCAATCCAACACTTGTGCCAATTTACAGGTTGCTTTTCGTAAGGCAAGAAGCCATTGCAAGGGGATTGCACCTCATCCGATTTACCGTATTTTTCGCTCTATAGGACGCACTTTTTTCCCCTCCAGAAATGAAGGGGAAATGTGTGTGAGTCCTATGGAGCGAATGCAGGCTTTCGCTGAAGCCTGGAGAGTGAGAGGGGTCGGTGCGCACCGACCCCTCTCGCTCTCCAGGCTTCAGGAAGCTATCTGCAAGCCTTCGGAGCGTGGCGGGAGTACAGCCTGAAGCCTGAAGCCCGGGGAGCGCAGCGCCAACTCCCGCTGCACACCTCGGGCTTCAGGCAGCTATCTGCAAGCTATCTGCAAGCCGGGCTCAGAAGGCTTGCGGATAGCAGCAAGCTCCAGCAGCGAAGGCGAGGTTGCATGCAACCTCGCCGCCGCTCCCGGACCCGTTCTGGGGGCTAGGGTTGGGGGAAGCTCGGGCTTCCCCTGCCCCAGCCCCGTGGCTAAAAACAAAGCCAAGACAGCTAGCGGGATCCATCCCTCTCGCTGTCTTGGCTTCTGCCAAAGCCGCGCGCAGCCTCTCCAGGCTGGAGAGGTTGCATGCGGCTAAAGAGGAAGCCAAGACAGCCAGCAGGATGGATCCCGCTCGTTGTCTTGGCTTCTTTGCTCTTTGGGGCTGGGGGGGGGATAAAATTTATTTTCTTTATTCCCCCCACCCCAAATCTAGGTGCGCCCTATGGTCCGGTGTGCCCTATAGAGCGAAAAAGACGGTAAGCAGGGAGTGTTTCTTGCAACCGACCTGCGTGTGGAGATGGCTGGCTGTGACATCACAGAGGCATTCTCATACCTACACGCCCATGTGGGTAGAAGCCAGAGGCTCGCCACACACAGGTTTATTTCATAAAAAGAGGCAGGACTACATCGCTCCAACGTGTAGTCACTCCCTTAAGAGAAGGGGTCAAACGCAAATGTGAAGATTTGCACCAGGAACCTCGTTAAGCCACCACAAGGATGACTGCTCATCCCAGATACTGTTAAGTAGTAAAAGGCTGAAGAAGGCAATGGAGAATGCCTGGCTGTGCTCGGCATAGTTCTATTTTGAAGGGATGAGGGCTGGGGATTCACACTTTCGGAAACAAAATGAAAAAAACAGCTTACAACAAGCCAAAGCCAATGGCTGGAACCAATTACTATTTCAACCAAGCGCAATAGAAGCTGCCACTGCAACCAAGCAAGCAAAGGAAAAATATTCCAACACTGATGAGGAATAAATTGAATAAGACATCCTCAGGAATGACAGAAGAGAACGGCTGGGGAAACCATTTCTCCATCTGCCAGTAAGGTGACGGAATGACTCAGAAAAGTCTTGGGGGTTGGTAGAAAAGGGAGGGGAGCGATAATGCCTTGGATCTGCCTTTACAGTCATCGAAAACCTCATTTTGCACCTTACAAAGAGGCCTAGAGGTGTATTCTTTGGCATTACTATTTATATCAAGGGCATATGTCCCGAGTTCTCCCTTAATCCTGAAGCACCAGAGAAGCTTTCGCCAAACTAATGTTCTCCAGGTTTTCTGGACTACCATTTCCATCATCCCTGGCCACTGGCCATGCTGGTGGGAGTTGCAGCACAACGAACCTGGAGGAGGAAGGCTGTTCCAGGTTGTGGCATCAGAGAGCAAAGGATCCCGCATGCGCACTGGAGAACATTAGAAGCATGGAAAGCTACTTTATTCTGAGTCTAGCCACTGGACCACACTGAGTGGCCATGACTCTCAAGGGTCCGACAGAAAGTCTTTCCCAGACCTACCAGGGGATGCCAGCGAATGAACCTGGGACCTTCTGTATGCAAAGAAGCTACTCTGCCCAGGCTTGTACCACCATCCCCCCCCCAATGCAGCTGCAGCAGGCGATAAGCAGCATTGCATTAAACCTCATGAGACCAAAAATGGAAGGGTGGTAGAAGGTTAGCAGGACACTCCTCTTAAAGGTAAAAATAAAGGGACCCCTGACCATTAGGTCCAGTCGTGGCCGACTCTGGGGCTGCGGCGCTCATCTTGCTTTACTGGCCGAGGGAGCCAGCATACAGCTTCCGGGTCATGTGGCCAGCATGACTAAGCCGCTTCTGGAGAACCAGAGCAGCGCACGGAAACGCCGTTTGCCTTCCCGCCAGGGCGGTACCTATTTATATACTTGCACTTTGACGTGCTTTTGAACTGCTAGGTTGGCAGGAGCAGGGACCGAGCAACAGGAGCTCACCCCGTCGCAGGGATTCGAACCGCCGACCTTCTGATCGGCAAGCCCAAGGTTCAGTGGTTTAACCCACAGCGCCACCTGTGTCCTGACATTCCTCTTAAAAGACACTTATTCCCAGGATCAATAAAGCTTTACTCCAAGTAAAGCTCATTTAAGGGTGTGTGCATGTTTAAGGAATAGAGTGGTACCTTGGGTTACATACGCTTCAGGTTACATATGCTTTAGGTTACAGACTCCACTAACCCAGAAATAGTGCTTCAGGTTAAGAACTTTGCTTCAGGATGAGAACAGAAATCGTGCCACTGTAGTATATTAAAAGGGGAGCATGAGGCATAAAAACCCATGCTTTGCAGCAGGTATGGTGAGGTCCCCTGTGTGATCTGAACGGCTCCAAGGTGGAGAGACGACTTTCAAAAGCAGCTCTGCTTCCCAAGAGGAAACAAATCTGTCAGGGGTCACTGAGGCAGCATACCCAAATGGCGCCCACCCACCAGGCTACGTTCACTGCAGGTCCCACTAATGAACTGTCCAGGAAACAGAGAGTGGGGATTAAATTCTGTGCCTGCAGAAACACCCACCAAAATCCTCTCTACTTCACTTGACACCACTAGCCAGAATATGACCTCTGACTTTACCGGGAGCCTTTGGGCTGGACTCCCAAAGGTATAGGGGTTCCCCCAGGCTATTTCTACTCAAGGGTTACAAATACACTCTGGAATACAGCTATAACGGAGAAAAATACGCATAATTTGAGATTTTGACAAGGACTAGAACCTCCAGATACTTTTACGTATACAGCAGAATCATCCTTTTGAACACAAGCCTAATCATAAGCCTGGCAAATCTGTAATTACATTTGATAATCAGATAACGCTATTATTATTTACTTGGACTTTGTTATTTAACCCATGCACAACTGGACCCATGCTATGTGCTATTTTGTATTTAACCTTTTAATTTTAATGTGTTATAACTGTTCTCTCCGTTTCAATATACATTACAAAATGAAATTTTTAAAGAGCAGCAAATGAAGGCCACATCTTTGCTTTTGAACCCTTTCTCCATGGAAACTTTATACCAGGGACACAGAGGTGGTGTAGAGCGAGAGCAGTACAGTCTTCTGCTGTCAGGGTAAGATAAGAACAGAGACGCCCTTCACATCTAGGCCACCACCCTTCCAAAAACAAGCCCAGATGGGAACATTTCTTGGTATCTCAGGCAGCGACCTTCAGCGTCAGTAAACAGCTGGTCAGCCTTGGTTTAGTTTGAAGGCTGATTTCCTCATCTTGTACATCATAGGCAAGTAGACTTCAGGTTTGTCAAAATCCACTGTTTTTATTGCAGACCTCCACAAACTTTCAACCACAGACAAGCAAGTTAGAATTAAATGTGCAATTGAGCAAATTCTGAGCAGGAGACTTCAGTACCAGGACTGAACTGAGCTCACGAACCTTTCACCAGGGCCAGCCAAGGACATTTTGACGGCTGAGGAAACCACAAAATTCCCCCTCCCATTTGGGAAGAAGGAGTGAGTGAAAGCTTACATCGGGAACAAGGTGGGGAGGGAAATCAAATCAGAATTAACCAACAAAGGCCATCAGAGTGCGTAAGGGGCCTTCTCTGAATCACACCAGGTGGGCAAAGACCCCAGGAGACCCCAGAGGGCAGCCCTTGCCATTTCCTCCCTAGAGGTGGGAAGAGACCAGCAGTGTCTCCTACACTGGTACCTCTGGTTGCGAACGGGATCCGTTCCAGAGCCCCGTTCACAACCTGAAAGGAACGCAACTTGCATCTGCACATGCGCGGATCGCAATTTGCCACTTCTGCGCATGTGCGTGACATCATTTTGCATGTCTGTGCATGCGGCGCAACCCGGAAGTAACCCTTTCCAGTACTTCGGGGTTGCCACAGGACGCAACCTGAAAAGACGTAACCTGAACTGAACATAAAAAGAGGTATGACTGTATTTGCCAACAGGTTGCTGTTGAGGCAGCATTTGGAGAGGGGTCTAGCCAAAGAAGAAGCAGACCCAGCCTCCAAGGAGCATGCACAGCTGTTGCTGCCACTGTGGCAGAGGCCAGGTCTGCTGCCCCTGTGCATCCTACTGCTTGAGGTCCTGCCTTCCATACACAAGCCTACTCCTAGTTAGTGCTCTGCTTTTCAGCAGACTACTTTACGTGGAACAAGTCAGGCTTCTGTTGCTATGGTTCAACAACTGGGAGCAAGAAGCCCTTGCAGAGCTGCTACAAACCATCCAAAGATCTGCTAGTAGATTCAAGTCTGACATCTGCCCATCCCAGTTCGATGCTCAGCTAGAGGATCAAGCAATCCCAAATGCTATTTAAACTAATTACTTGAAATTGTTTATATGCTGTCTTTGGGGGGCATGCCCCACACAAGAAAGCATACAAGATTATAAGATGACAAACAATCATAGCAATGAGTTACAATAACATTAACAGCTATTAAAAAGACCATTGAAAATAAATAACAGGGCTTAATAAAGATACCTATGGTGTATTCTGCAATATACACACAAAAAAGTGGGTTTTTAAACATCAAGGCCATGTACATCTCTGTGGGAAGGGAATTCCCCAATCTGGGGGCCACCAGAGAAAAGGCCCCCAACTTCTGTGCATGTCAACTAAATCACAGGCAGGCACACTAGCAGGACCTCTGGGGCAGATCTCAATGCCCGGACAGGATCGTATTACACTTCAAATAAGTCGGCCCCAAACATTTAGGGCAAGGGTAGCTAACATGTTTTGGGTTAAGGTCAACCCTCCAAGATCAGAATACGAAAGTGTTAAAAAGTGGGCCGTAGCCAATTTTAACTTTTTGAAAAATGGGCAATTTTATTGGCGTCTTGGGGCACAAAAAACTCAGCAGAGTTCGCTAGTTGCGCTGCAAGTTGACCACCCCCTGGTCTTGCGCTTTACAAAGTTAAAACCAGCACTTTGGGCCTTGAAAATGAAGTCGTACCCAGTGCAACTGGTACAGAATTGGTGTCCCACACTCTGACCCCCTTACCCCTGCAAGCCACCAAGCAGCAACAGTTTGCACCAGCTAGAGTTTCTGGGTGGTCTTCAAAGGCAGACGGACATAGAACACATTACAGTAGCCTAACCTGGACATGACTAGTGAATGGATTACTGACACGTGGTCTGATTTCTCTAGCTAGGTTCATAGCTGGCATCCCAGCCTCATGTGGTAAAAGGTACTCCTAGCCACTTGTGCTTCCACAGACAGCAATGAGTGCAGGTGTCAACACCACCCACCTACTCCCAGCAAAGCTATGAACCTGGTCCTTGCTCCTGTTACCATGCACAGCACTAAGGGGCGTGATAAGGAGGTGATTTCCCCCCCTCCAGCTTTAATTTTTTCTAATTGTTATTTTTCATCCCTCCCCCAATCTGCTGAGCAGCACTTGAAACCAAAATATTGTTTTGCGACAGATGGGAAGCCTCAGAAACAGAAGAACAGGACTTATAATAATCTGCAGTTTCATTTCCATAAAGTCTCTCAGAAGCCTTGGTGCCATTTGCTCATGGAGTGATTTCAGAAAGATATGTCCGGATGACAACCGCTTCTGCATTTAACGCTCAAGGTTAAGTGAAGCCTCTTTGGATCCTTATGAAATAGGCAGCAACAACCCAACCTTTTCCTGCGCTAGAAAAACCATGGTACTTTCCATGAAGCATAGGGAAGCTGCTGCAAGTGTCAGTTGAAGCAGAATTTGAACCCTGAATTGAAAACTTCAAAATTCATATTGAGTATGTCTGGAAACATCTTTCATTAATGATTTGGAAGAGCCTAAGATTGGCCACGGTCTGATAGGAGAGTTTTAACCATGTAGAGGTATAAACTATATACCTGGCACCTAGATTTTACAAATCCTGTTCACTTTAGGTTGGGTGAGATTCACCTAGCAGGCAGAAGGCATACACAATGGGCTTTCTCCCTCTCCCTGTGCACCCTCCCCCAATTGGTCCTGGGTAGTGATGTAGGTGAGAATATTCTCCAGAGAATATTTTCGAGAATGAGAATATTCTCGAGAATATTCTCTACTAGAAAATTCTCCAAAGAATATTCTCCACAAACTGTAGATTCTAATGTAAGAACCAGTTTTACAACCCACGTTTAAAAAATCTAGTAAATAGTAAGTCAAGCTGTGATATTGCCAGTGTAATGAATAATGATTTTTTTGATCCAGTTACATCATTGGGCATTGTGTCATTCACCATTGGCAGTTGTGAAATGTGAGCTACAGAAAACATTTGTTTTGTTTTGTTTTGTTTTAGTTTTTAAAATGCTATTCATTTAATTTGATGAACATTTGAATTTGTATGTATTTCAACTATATATAATAGCCTTTTTTCTATTTTGGTGTGACCTTATTCTTAGCAATTCTATACCCTTGGCCATACAGTGGTACCGCAGGTTAAGTACTTAATTCATTCCGGAGGTCCGTTCTTAACCTGAAACTGTTCATAACCTGAAGCACCACTTTAGCTAATGGGGCCTCCTGCTGCCGCCACGCCGCCAGAGCACGATTTCTGTTCTTATCCTGAAGCAAAGTTCTTAACCTGAAGCACTATTTCTGGGTTAGCGGAGTCTGTAACCTGAAGCGTATGTAACCTGAAGCGTATGTAACCTGAGGTACCACTGTACAGTGTGATTTTTCTTACAGAAAGTAGCTATAACGCTTTTATACACTTAAAGTACCTAGGCTAGTGATGTGACTTTAAAAGCTACATTTCATACATACACAACATAATTAGAATTCAAAGTTGATGGTAAATATACAGTCAGTGGCAGGTTTAGTGATTAACGTGAGTTATTTACGCAATGTGAATCACGTTGAATTTTCAATTTCAAGTTTGTTGCAAAAAAACAAAGAATGTGAATTCACTGCATTGCCCCATTGAATAAAAGTATCTGTACAGTTTTTGGTTGCCATCTGAACAAGTTTACCCATGAATAAACATGTATATTAACTAATTATATCATTTTTGATGTATTAAATAAAATGAATATTCTCCTATTTTAAATGAAAATTCTCTAATATTCTCATTAATCAAGAATACTCTTGAGAATATTCTCCAAAAGATTATTCTCGAGAATTTAACATCACTAGTCCTGGATGGGTTGGGAGAACCCCCAGAACAGGAGCACGTGGGGGGAGCATTCTGCCTAGCAGTCAGAAGTGCTTATGCAGACAGAACAGCTGTTATAGTGTGACACTGAATTCCACCCTAACCAAGTTAGTCCTATTCAAAGCAGATCCACTGAAATTAATGGGCATGACTAAATGTATGTCTATTAATTTCAGTAGCTCTAGTGTGACTATAATGCAGCTGAATGCAATTCTATATACCCAAAATTATGTGAAATAGACTATATTTGAATTTTATGCTTTCATTGTGATACATTTGCGGGTTCGTTTCCCAAGATGCAAACATCATTTCTTTGGGCTTTCGACATGCCCAATCTCGGTACATTGTGATTCAGACGTACACACACACACTCTCTTAGAGACCCAGCATAGTGTAGTGGTTAGAGTGGAGGTGAGGAACCTGTGGCTCTCAAGCAGTGTTTGAAACTCACCAGTCACATTCCACAACAGGGAATGGTCCAATTGCAAGCAATTTCTGGAGTCTTGTCTGCAATTGATTAAAATTGCTGTCCCTGCTAAGAAGCTGTTGCCCATTGCTGGCTGACCGTTTCATCAGCTGATGTTTGCATCACAGCATGGGTCAGGCCAGCTAATAGGTAGCAACATTTCATGCGCAGGGCTGAGGTGAATGGGCCTGAAGTGTGGGCTTGTTCGGTGTGGTTCTGGCCTGACAGTGAGGCTGCTTATTTATTGAGATTATTATTTCCATTGCAACTAGACATTCTGCTGTAGCAACTGTAATCTAGGTTTAAGGTGGCAAGCGGGACCTAGTTTATATATCTGAGTTTCTGACCTCTCACAGTATTTGCCTCACCACAACTCCCATCATCCCTGGCCGTTGGCCATGTTGACTGGGACTGATGCAAGCTGTAATCCGACAACTTCTGACTGGCCACCCCTGCTTTAGAATATTTAGGCTAGGACCAGAGAAAGTCAGATTCAAATCCCGAATCCACCAATGAGGTCGCCTTTCATTCTCTCTCCATGCCTTACCTTCCTGACAGGGTTCATGCTGCCTATGTTCACCAGACAAAGAGAAGGGAAAATGTAATCAACGAAACAATAAATTAAGCCAAGCCAAGTAAAACACAGCACTTGTCTTACCCCCTTCAAATCCCTCTCCCAAAACCCACCTTCCCAAGGATGTCATCAGCCCTACCAAATTATGTCTGGATACATATAAACTTAAGAAACACAGACAGCCAAAGTGGTGCAGTGATTAGAGTGTCAGACTGAGGCTCAGGAGACCAGGGTTCAAATGTCCACTTGCCTATAAAGCTCCCTGGATGACCTTGGGCCAGTCACTGCCTCTCAGCCTAACCTACCTCACAGGGTTGCTGTGCAGATTAAACCAAGAGGGGGAGAACCATGTATGCCATCTTGAGCTCCTTGGAAGAAAAAGGTGGGATATAAATGCAATAAATATTAAAGACAACGACAATAATATTCTTAATATTCCCCACAGGGCACAGATTTGTCCACTTGCACTCTAGAAAAGCAACATAGCAGTTTGATGGTACTATACAAGTGACAGAATTCTCGATTAAGAGTTTAATTACTGTTACTGCATATTTAAACCCATCCTTCACAATCACACCTCCTCTTCTGCCAGGAAAACGTGCCTGCCTTATGCCAAGCTGCATTTGGGGGGCTCATCCATTCCCCACACCATGCACAAGCGCATGCATTTATCCTACAAGGCCTGCTCCTGTTTTGAAGCATTTGAGCAACTGAAGAAGACCGCCAGGGCTCATTCTCGGCTCCCTCCTTGGCGCTGCTGCTAGGCAGCATGTACTGTAGTTCAGTGCAGGAAGCACAATCGGTTTTGCTCAGCACTGCAGAAGTTTCTGCAAAGCTAAGCTGCAAGGGGCAGGGGAGAGCTCACTTCCCAAAAATTCATTCAATCACTGTGATGTCTTTATGGGGGAGGATGCTAAAAAAAAACCTGACATACAGCCAGTGGCGTAGCGTTGGTTGTCAGCAACCGGGGCAAGGCAAGTACCGTATTTTTCGCTCTATAACACGCCCCCGACCATAACACGCACGTAGTTTTTAGAGGAGGAAAATCCGTAGGCATGCCACCCGTAGGCATTTCCTCCATAACACGCAGACATTTCCCCTTACTTTCTAGGAGGAAAAAAGTGAGTGTTATGGTGCAAAAAATACGGTAATTTGCGCCCCCTAACCCGTGGATTTGCGCCCCCTAACCCTAACCCCCAGATGTTGCGCCCAGTGCAGCCGCCCCCCCTGCACCCCCCACGCTACGCCACTGCATACAGCCACCCTTGCAAAGAAACAACAATACCCTTCCCTTCTCAAACAGTGAACTTCTAAGGCCCTTTTAGTGGGAGATATTTTTTTAAAAGTCTCTCGCACACCAAACAACCCCTACACAGCAGCCCACAAAAGTCCCAAGCCCAAATATCCATTTTTAAATATTGCTGGTTTCATGGAAATTTCATCCAGAGAAGAATTTCACACAAAAAACTGCCAGTAAAAAACACCATCTCTCCACCCGCAAACTTGGTGGGCCCCCAACTGAATGAGTCCTTTCTTTTAAAATCTATTTTATTGGTTTTTAATAAACAACCATACAACATCAAACTATGTATGGAGTTCAGTCATCTAAGCCCGTATCATACAATGCACAGGATGCCGCATCTCCTCCGCAGGGTGACATGTGCTGTAGGAAGAAGAAGCTGATTTACTAAATGTAAGGAAAAAACAAAAGCTAAGCCACATCAATCCTATCCTATCCTATCCTTTTTTAAATAAAAAAAAAACCTGACTTCTTATCATCCTGCTCTGCTGAATTAGATGCCCTGATACAGCTGCCTCCCACCCTCTAGCAAACCACTTGTGAGGAGTTGAGTCCTGAACCAGTTTGGTTGCTAATTCACTCCTAAAGACTGTAGTGATGAGCCCTCAAAATCAATGACATATGCAGATGTGATAAGAGTACAGGGACTGAAGATGTTATACGCCACTAGAGAGCCAGAGAATTCACTGTGCAGCTGCTCTGCTATCCCTCTCCCGAGAAGAGAATCTGGGTGATCAAGTTTCTGGTGCACAGCCATGGCATGGGGGGCGGGGGGTAGATGCATTGCCGGCTGACAAGTACTAGGCACAGGTAACTTGCACTATCAAAGCACAGCAGAAAAAGTGCAAGTGCAGGCCGGCTGAAAGCTAAGCCACCGTCTTGCCTAGCAAGCAAACCCTCCTGCCCTTCTCTCCTTCAAAGTCCTTGCCATTTACATCACCAATATACAAAAAGGGTGGTGGTGGCACAGGGTCTTCCAAGCGAGACCACTTAATTCTAGCAAGACTTTTGTATCAAAAGCAGCAGCTAATATGGAACCATAGCTGTCAACTTTCAGATTTGAAAATAAGGGATCAGCAGCCTCGAAAATAAAGGATCAGCAGCCTCACCTGTCCCAGGGACAGTCAACGGGATAGCTAACAATCCGGGATAGCAGCGGGAAACGGCGCTGGAATAAGGGAATTTCCAGCAAAAAAAGGGAAGGTTGACAGCTATGTATGGAACAGCCACCCCAGACAAGACAATTTCATCAGAGCTTTCCAAAAGAGCAATAGGAAACATCTCACCAGAATGCAAACACCAACTCCCCATGCATGATTTGCGGCGGCACACTTCGGCTGCTGCGGTAATGGAGCAATTTCCAAGAGCTGCTGCTAAATAGAGAGTGATTCTCCCAGAAATACACAATCATGATACTTTCCACTAAGAACAGAACTCTCCCCAAGTTAAGAGAGACGTATGAGATGTACAGGAAATCAGCCAACTTTTAGAGGCCGCTTTAAGATCTTTCCCCTGGTCAACTGGTTGACTGCGGCAGCCGCACCATCTTGGTCTGGAGGTTTGCTACATGGAGAGGGTCCCCCCCCCCCCGCCACTGTAAGTCTTCCATATAATGTTAATATAGCTGCAGTTAACAAGGTGGGCACTAACAGGAATGCAGAACACACATTCTCCTGGACAGACATAGAACTAAACATCAATATAAAATAAGCACGAGACCTGGATTTAACATTCTTACATCCTCCATTCAATTCTGTGCACACACACAGACATGCAGTATAATCTTTCTCACCTACAAACACAATCACTTTCTTACCCCCCCCCAAAGTGTCGGCCTATATGAAAACATCCAAATCCATAACATTCTTGCTAAGCCCACCAAAATGTCACAAAAATGGTTTGCAATCTCCAGAGCTCTCTTCAGCAGATTAGATGCTAATCAGCTAGAAAGTGGAGCAGAGGAAAAGTTGTCTGGTGGCGAAGGCAGGCTGTCTGCATCCAGTCAGACAATAAGGAATCAACCATTGCATGCTCCTAGGTCACAGCAGCCTGAAGCGCCACATGAAACTTGTACAGGTGAAACTTGAAAAATTAGAATATCGTGGAAAAGTTCCTTGAGGTCCGTAATTCAACTTGAAAGGTGAAACTCATATGTGAGATAGACTCGTGACATGCCAAGCGAGATTATGTCAAGCCTTGATTTGTTATCATTGCGATGATCATGGCCTACAGCTGATGAAAACCCCAAATTAACAATCTCAGAAAATTAGAATATTCAAGGAAATCAGCAAAACAAGGATTGCAAATTGAGCAAGATTGGACCTCTGAGAAGTAGAAGCAGATCTCGCTTTGCATGTCATGAGTCGATCTCATATATGAGTTTCACCTTTCAAGTTGAATTAGTGAAATAAAGGAACTTTTCCACGATATTCTAATTTTTTGAGTTTCACCTGTATAAGCAAGCACCTAACAACAGTCTTGTTTGAATGCCTGCTACCTCCTCACATCCCATCTTAAGACCGTCACCTGATGCAGCTTCCATGTGGTCACTACCAGTCAATCTTTTTTGTCAGCTGTAGCAGGAAACATTTGTCCCCCAGCTTCCTAAGTTAGTTAACTGCACAGATTCTGAGAGCTATGACATCACAGGTATTCCAGGGGCTCCCAAACACCATTACTCTGACGACGCCAGAAGGACTGACCCGAGAATAACCTCTGTCCATCACCGATGCGCACCAAGGACTCAAGAGACTACTTTAAGCACAGCGTGAGTGAGTGCCCAGATTCTCCCACGCCCACTGTGCAGAAGCCAATGCCAATAATTAACAATCCATGATAGTTCCGTTTGGCAGAAAGGAATCACCAGCAGCAAAGCTTCGCGACATAGCCCTCATTTGCAGCTGCCAATAAAACAGAGCGGAGAAAGCAGCTGTAAGATGGTTGTTTGGCTGATCCAGCCTCCTCAGACAACCTATAAATTCAAGGCTCGTTACGGACTGCTTATCTCAATGCAATTTTATTGTAGTCACATATACAGGTTTTTAATGGGGCCATTCAGTGAGGTTAATAGCAATTTCTGAGAACTCAAAGCCCACTACATGTCTTTTCCACAATGCTTACAACAACCCTGTGAAGTAGGGAAGCATTATTCCCCCCCCCCCCCCGAACAGGGAGTTTTTCCAAGGCTACCTTGCAGATTTAATAGCAGAGGTAAGATTCTTATTTATTTATTTAATAGGTGAATATGCTTTTTCGGTGGCGCTGTGGGTTAAACCACAGAGCCTAGGGCTTGCCAATCAGAAGATCGGCGGTTCGAATCCCCGCGATGGGGGGAGCTCCCGTTGCTCGGTCCCTGCTCCTGCCAACCTAGCAGTTCGAAAGCACGTCAAAGTACAAGTAGATAAATAGGTACCGCTCCAGCAGGAAGGTAAACAGCGTTTCCGTGCGCTGCTCTGGTTCGCCAGAAGCGGCTTAGTCATGCTGGCCACATGACCTGGAAGCTGTACGCCGGCTCCCTCGGCCAATAAAGCAAGATGAGCGCCGCAACCCCAGAGTCGGTCACGACTGGACCTAATGGTCAGGGGTCCCTTTACCAGTGTGGTGGTGTGGTTAAGAGCAGTAGTCTCGTAATCTGGGGAACCGGGTTCGCGTCTCCGCTCCTCCACATGCAGCTGCTGGGTGACCTTGGGCCAGTCACACTTCTCTGAAGTCTCTCAGCCCCACTCACCTCACAGAGTGTTTGTTGTGGGGGAGGAAGGGAAAGGAGAATGTTAGCCGCTTTGAGACTCCTTAAAGGGAGTGAAAGGCGGGATATCAAATCCAAACTCTTCTTCTTCTTCTTCTTTATGCTTTTTCCAACTCTCTGGAGTGGCCGACATAAAAATTAAACCATACCCAAGGAAGGAGAGAAAAGTGGAAAGCAAGAATCACAACATCAAGGCAGCAATGTCAACTTTAAAATAGCCACAGAACACCTATTATTTTGCAGTTCCTGGTTCTGAAGCTGCCCTTTCAACCCTACCTAAGCACAAAAGATTGCCAACATCAGATCTGCAGATACGGCTGGAGTGCAGAATTCTCAGGAAACCGAAGTGAAAAGAGAGGGGGGTCGGGGACATCAAAATGTGTGGCGGAAAAGCCTTGGAATTCCAGGTAGACAGGCAGGGCTAAGCCTAAGCCTTTTTTCTGCTCGAGTCAAAGGAGAAGATGGTGCCACTCCTATTCATTTCAGAAACAGAAGCTGACTGGACTACCAGTTTAATGTTACTTTGAGAGGATGCTATAACTCCCCAAGGAGAAATGAGGTGACAGCGCTTGGAACCTGTCAGTTTAGAGAAAGGTGGGTAAGAGGTGCCACGAAGGAAGCGTGAAATGATGCATGGAACGTGGGTAGAGAAGGTTTTCTTCCTCTTGTGTAACACTAGAACTCGTGGACATGGAAGGAACCTGAATGTTGGAGGATTCAGGGCAGACAAAAGAAAGTACAGTGGTACCTCTGGTTGTGAATGGGATTCGTTCCAGAGGCCCATTCGCAACATGAGCAGAACACAACCTGTGTCTGCGGGTTGCGATTTGCTGCTTCTGCGCATGACGTCATTTTGAGCGTCTGCACATGCGCGAGCGGCGAAACCCGGAAGTAACCCTTTCCGGTACTTCCGGGTCGCCACGGGACGCAACCTGAAAACGCTCAACCTGAAGCAAACGTAACATGAGGTATGACTGTACTTCTTCATGCAGCACACGATGGCTACTGGCCACGGTGGCTGCGCTCTGTCTCCACAGCCAGAGGAGGTAAAGCTTCTGAACCCCAGTGACTGGAAGCCAAAGGACAGAGAGTGGCCCTTGAGCTCAGGCCCACTGGGGGCATCTAGTTGGCCACTGTGAGAACAGCATGCTGGACTACATGGGCCACTGTCCCGATTCAACAGGTTCTTCTTATGCTCAACACTGGTAACCAGGACAGTATCCTCCGCAGTACCCAACTACACAATATACAGAGCTGTATCTCCAACACTTTGCTATTGCTCTGCATCCCCAGCATCTACTGCCAGGCAACATCAGTTTTTCAACACTGTAATTTGTCACCAGCTAAACATCGGGTGGCGCTGTGGGTTAAACCACAGAGCCTAGGGCTTGCCGATCAGAAGGTCGGCGGTTCGAATCCCCGCGACGGGGTGAGCTCCCGTTGCTCGGTCCCTGCTCCTGCCAACCTAGCAGTTCAAAAGCACGTCCAAGTGCAAGTAGATAAATAGGTACCGCTCCGGCAGGAAGGTAAACAGCGTTTCCGTGCGCTGCTCTGGTTTGCCAGAAGCGGCTTAGTCATGCTGGCCACATGACCCGGAAGCTGTACGCCGGCTCCCTCGGCCAGTAAAGCGAGATAAGCACCGCAACTCCAGAGTCGGCCACGACTGGACCTAACGGTCAGGGGTCCCTTTACCTTTAAACATCGCAATAGTGATAAATCATGATGTCTCAAGGAGCAAGAAGGAAATAAGGTGAAGAGAAGCAGCCAAGATACATCACTACAGCCCTATAGTATTGGCCCCACACCTGGGGAACACCAAGGGAGAGGAGATCACAAGGCTGGGCAGACATGGCACCACACACACAAACAAGGTGTCCTGGACCACATAAAAGACTGCCCCTTGCCCAGGCGAGGCACCAGGTCAAAGCTGCCTCCACCAGTACCTGGTGTGCAGAGGCAAGAGGACGGAGCCCCGGCCCCAGGCCAAGAGACTCCAGGTTGAAGCTACTATCACTTCCATCATCACCTGTGCCCAGTATGAGGAGGTAGGAGGAATGAGCACCGGCCCCGGCCCCACAGGGCACCAGGGTGAAGCTGCTATCGCTTCGCTGCCAGTGCCCGGTGCAAGGAGGGAGGGAGGAGCACCGGTCCTACAAGGCACTGGGGTGAAGCCACCACCAGCACCCTGTACAGGGAGAAAGGAGGCAGCCCATCTGCTTGGCCAGAGAAGGAAGTAAGGTGCCGGCTGGCTGGCAAGCCTCATTTGCAATGTACCACCAGGTGAAAAATTAGGTAATTGCCATCGTGATCTGGCCTTCCAACTGGTCCTGGATGATGTATTGATACATCACCCAGGCCTACTGCTGCCTGAGGCAGCTTTTCCTCCATCTGACAATAGGGCTTGTTTCACTGTTGAGACTTGATGCTCAGGAGAGCTGTTGCTTTAGGCCTTGCCTGAGAGCTTCCTAGAACAGTATTTCCCAACCTGTGGGTTGCAAAGCCTCTGGCAAGTGGGTCAAGTAAGCACAAAATAATTATTGTTTATAACCCTTACAACTTTTTGATTTGTGATTTGATTTGGCCTATTATATTGCTATGTTGGCATTTGCAACTGAATGTTAGCAAGGTGTCTTACATTCCCATAAACAAAACTGTGAATGATTTTGTAAGTACAGTACTATAAATACTTCAACCAATTCCACATTACTAGAGAATTTTTGCTTCGGTCCCTCGAGTAATGATAACGATAGAAGCTAACTTACTGGTAAAATGCAAGCTGTCAAAGACCTAAGATCCAAAATTCATGTTAAATCAATGGGTCACCATACTGAGTAAGTTTGTATGTGTGGGTCGCCATACCAAAAAGGTTGGGGACCATTGTCCCAGAGGTACCTAGCAGGCCACTATTGAAAAATGTGCTCTCCTAGATGAACCATTGGCTATTCTTAAGTCCTTACAAAGGGCAAGAGAAATTGCCAGATCTGTCCTCTTATCAGTAGTTCTTGTTCATGGTAGCCAAGACTTTAAGTTGCATTTTTAGAGGCAGGATACTTCTAAATGTTAGGTGCTGGAAACAAACTTTCATGGTCAAGCTGCGTATTGTTATTATTATTATTATGAAGAAACACTGGCTGGCCATTGTTGGCTGCTAGTGGGGTAGATAGCCTGTGGCCCCACAGGCACTGATAGATCACAATCCCTGACCATTGGTTATGTTGGCTGAGGCTGCTGCAAGCTGGAAACCCGACAACGTTTGGATGGATATGGGAGTCTCAGCCCTGGACCACGTGGTCTGGTCCAAAAAGGCTTGCGTTCTTGCGTTCCTAACAAGTACAGTGGTACCTCGGGTTAAGTACTTAATTCGTTCCAGAGGTCCATTCTTAACCTGAAACTGTTCTTAACCTGAAGCACCACTTTAGCTAATGGGGCCTCCCGCTGCTGCCGCATGGCTGGAGCACGATTTCTGTTCTCATCCTGAAGCAAAGTTCTTAACCTGAAGCACTATTTCTGGGTTAGCAGAGTCTGTAACCTGAAGCGTATGTAACCTGAAGCGTATGTAACACGAGGTACCACTGTACTCAATAAATGACCTCATAAAGTCCTTTTGGTGAAAACCAGACCTAAGCTCTCTTAAATGATATTTAGAAATCACACAAACAGTAGCGAAACCTCACAATGGAAAAACAAACTTTATAGTTAGGGGTGTTGTGTATTTTCTTCCAACCATCCACCTCCAAAAAAAAATTTAAAAAAATTACACAATTTAATATAAATGTTTCTTCCGCACAAAATGACACATTGGAGAGAAAAGCCACTGTAATGAGCAGCCCTGAGCCTTCCTGACATATAAACCTCAAAACGGATGAATTAGTGCCTAGTAAAACAGCATATAATTTACATTTTGTTATGTCAATCACTGGAAGCAACCAAAGGCTCTTTATGACTAAGCAAGCCAAAACCACAACATGCAAGAACGGCTCTAAATCATCCCCCACACAGAGAGAGAGCAGTCAACAAGGAGGAGGAAGGGAATCTCCCAAAAGGAATGAGAGGGTCCTGGAGTGATCTCGCTCCCTAGGAATTCCACGCCGGCAGCGCAAGCCCATTATTTTTCCTGACAAGTCACTAAAGATGAACATACCACAAATAGCCATAAATTACCGAACTGGTTGTACCACAATTTCCAGCTTATGAGCACAAGCAATTAAATACAACTGGGCAACACGGCAGCTTGATGGTTTTGGCAACTCCCAGCTCTGCCCAATACACTGCTGGAATAAGGACAGGAATTCCGGCTTGACCAAGAACATCAACAGAAGCCAAAACGCCAGTACCACTGCCAAGAGCCACACTCCTCACAAGACTTGGTGTAAGGACTTGACCCCAGGCTGATGTGAATGGACAGGGAATGCGTTTCTGCTGGTAGTTTACCACTTCTTTGCTGTTGGCTATGATCCTGAGGACACACGGTTTGCCTGAGAGTAGTAGGAGCACAGGCAAAGCAAAGACTAGTATATCCATGGGATGGAGCGACTCTCTTATAAGGAAAGGTTGCAGCATTTGGGACTCTTTCGTGAATAAGTAGCAACATTATAGAAGCTTATAAAACTATGCATGGCATGCAGAAAGTGGGCAGAGAAATGTTTTACTCCCTCTCTCATAACACTGGAACTTATGCACATCCAAGGAAGCTGCATGTTGGAAGAGTTAGGACGGATAAAAGGAAATATTTATTCACACAGCACATAGTTAAACTATGGAACTCCTTCCCACAAGAAGCAGTGGTGGCCATCAACCTTAGGTAAAGGGACCCCTGAACATTAGGTCCAGTCGAAGACGACTCTGGGGTTGCGGCGCTCATCTCGCTTTACTGGCCGAGGGAGCCGGCGTACAGCTTCCGGGTCATGTGGCCAGCAGGACTAAGCCGCTTCTGGCGAACCAGAGCAGCGCACGGAAATGGTGTTTACCTTCCCACCAGAGTGGTACCTATTTATCTACTTGCACTTTGACATGCTTTTAAACTGCTAGGTTGGCAGGAGCAGGGACTGAGTAACGGGAGCTCACCCCGTCGCAGGGATTCGAACCGCCGACCTTTCGATCGGTAAGTCCTAGGCTCTGTGGTTTAACCCACAGCGCCACCTGCGTCCCGGCCATCAACCTAGATTGCTTTAAAAGAGGGTTGGACAAATTCAGAGAGGGCTATTGGTGGCTACTAGCCATGATGGCTATGCTCTGCCTGCATCGTTGGGAGGCAGCCACACTTCTGAACACCAGATGCTGGAAACCACAAGAATCCTAATTGTGCTTGAATCCTATTTACTGGTTTCCCCTTGGACTTCTGGTTGGCCCTTCTGAGAAAAGATGCTGGACCACTGGGGTCTTGGGCCTGATCTAACTTGCAGCCTCCTGGCCAGAAACAGTTAGCTAGAGTGCCCTTTTCTAATGTCACCACCCTCCTAAACGCAAGGAGGGATTGGAGGTCCACTATGCTTTCTTCTCAGCATGAGAAGGAGGAGGAGGAGGAACAGCCGTCGACATCTCCCTGCCCCCTGCAAAAAAAGTGGCAGCATGAGCCATACAGAAGCAAAGTCCATTCCAGTCAAAGGAAGTGGGAGAACCAAAGGAGAAGAAAGCGCTGACTGGGCTGGGGGCGGGGAGGCAAGGTAGGCTTGGAGATTTCATTTAGGCACCACCCCATTTGTTTTGGAAGTTTTACTGTGCTTCATTTTAAATCAAGTTTGCCATGTGCTTCTACTACAGGTGAGGTAGTGTATAAATGTTTTAAAGTTTTAATAAAAAGGAAGCATACATGTGTGAACACACATTGCAGTAAACTGGCAGCATTAGAAATTTGCTAGGTGCATTTTGCACCTGGCTATCAGCCACTTGCAACCAAATGAAGATGCCTGGATGCCAGGATAGTGCCCAATGTCTCCACTATCCGGAGGTGCATGCCTGGGGATCCTTGGATCTTGTCTGTTTCCACACATTAACAACACATCCTGTAGACTTCTATCCGTGGTATTTTATCTGCACAATCAAAACAAATTTCAGGAACCAAAAATTCCTATCGAATAATACGACTTCCAAACCATTTGGCCCCAAAATAGCAACTAGACCTTCCATTTTGGTGACTATAACCCTGGTTTATGGAGCCATTTGGCACCTGGGTTATGTATCTAATATTGTTCCCATGACTTAAAAGCCATTTCATATTCCTAAGCATCTATATAATCCCGTAATAATAAACACAACAACACTTAACACTTACTTTAGGGGTGGGTAACCTCCAGCCACCTCCAGCCTCCCCATTTAGCCTGCAAGGATGTTTTCCTTAGGTTGTAACCACCTGACATCAGGTGTGACACAGGTAGAGATGGGGCTACAGAAAGCATGACTGAACTCCCTGCACATCAACTGCTGCACAGAGAGTTCAATTCTGCGTAAGCAGTACTCACTCCCTACTTTGACAGTTGGGTGGCACAAACCACCTGGGGTCATTATTATGTCAGATGAGTGGCAGGTGGGTGGTCCGACCTTGCTGTCAAAGTTGGCCTACAAAGGGCAAGATACAGGTCTGGCCCACTGGGCTGAAAGGGAACCCCATTCCTGAGTGACACAGTGAGCTAGTGTGGCACAGTGGCAAGGAGTCCAAGGTACACATATCCCCAGTTCAAACTTCATCTCTGCTATTAATTCAACAGGTGGCCTTAGGCAAGTCACTCTCTCCCCCCAGCCTCAGCCCTCCCATTTGCAATATAAGGAGGGACAGTAATAATACCGGTTTACTTTACACAGTTGCTGCAAGTATTATGATTAGGTAGTGCATGTGAAATGCTCTGAAAATATCAAAGTGTCAGGCAAGTATCATTTAGCAAATGACATTTAGAATGTTTAAAGCACTTTACTGAATTGCAGTAACTCTTACAACAGCCCTTTAAGGTAGACCAGTATTGTTATTCTACACACTGCAAGGGAGAAATGAAGAGGGAGAAGTAGGAGAATGTGCTTTAGCTTAAGGTGTCTTAGGGATTTCACAGCAGAAGGGAAATTTGTACCAGGGCCATGCTAACCTGCTAGATTCCCATCCAGTAGCAGAATAGGTGGAATATACTTTAATATGACATGGGCCCTCAAAATTTGTCAGGTTAGTGCAAAACAATCACTGGAGAACAGAATCCAAAGACAATAATACATAACCTTATGGGAGCAAAATGGTTGCCTCTGCAGTGTGGGAGTAAAGGGACCCCAGGAATGCTGCTTGAGTCAGAACTCTATGGGGTACGGACCCTGAATCTTCTTCCAAGTCTCCCAAGAGCTTGTGTGTGTGAAATGAATTCAGGAGAAATTCAATGGAGGTGGTCTTGGTTACTGGGTAGTATATTGATTTGGGGGGAAACAATTTAAGCCGACTGACTAGAGTTTATTGGGGGTGATGGTTGGGGGGCAATCATAGGGGAATTGATTTGGACATTCATTGCGGCAAATCAACTGAAAAGTGGGAGTACAGTAGTACCTCTGGTTACGAACTTAATTCGTTCCGGAGGTCCGTTCTTAACCTGAAACCGTTCTTAACCTGAGGTATCACTTTAGCTAATGGGGCCTCCCGCCACTGTGCCATTTCTGTTCTCATCCTGGGGCAAAGTCTGTAACCCGAGGTGTTTGTAACCCAAGGTGTCTGTAACCCAACGCACCACTGTAATCCAAAGAGGGGTGCAAATTAGCATAATTTACCTGGGGTGGTCTCGGTGTGAAATTTTGTTGGCTTGCCTTCTGTGGCATTTAAAGTCAATACCTGCATCTATACAAATAAATCAGCATTTTTGCAAATGTGGACCCAAATCTTTAAAGTACATAGTAAGACCAGAGCTACCCATTACACTGGTTCCATTCCAAATATTAACCAGCCTATGAAGGCAAGAGCATGGAGAGCCAACAGTCAGGTCAGTTGGCCTTCTAATCTTTTCTTTGCAAGAACCCTTGCAGAGGCAGCTCAGGATTCAGACAGCTTGGGAGGGGCGGGGGGGGAGGGAGATGTCTGCAGGAAAAGTGCCGCTGCCCATAAGCCTTGCTAAGTACCTTACCAGATGCCCTGCTAAGGCTCAGCAGCATCTCAGGGACTTCTCCTCTGGCCTAAGGAACGGAGTTTGGAAGCAAAGGTTGGCAGGAGCTCTCATTCTCTCTGCATCCCCTTTCTTTCTTTCTTTCTTTCTTTCTTTCTTTCTTTCGTTCGTTCCTTCTTTCTTTCTCTCTCTCTCTCTCTCTCTCCCCCTCCTTCCTCTCCACCACCTCCAGAAAGCCAAGTCTCCAAAGCACAGTTGGTTCTACAGCTGTGTGGAAAAAACGTGTGGGTGCTTTTTTAAAGCATTATTTCTATAAAAAGAATTTAAGTTTTCAAATCTTGCCTAAGGCAACAGGCACACTCACCAAAAATAAAGGTAGAAAAGGGGGAAGAAAGCAACAGCAACGCCCACCTGGTTAATTTTTTTCTTTAAAGTCTAATGATCCATTATTTTTTTTAGTGAGAAAGGAAAGGGAAGGCTTCTACGCACCCAGTGAAGGGCATATTGAGAAGGGTATAAAGGGCCAATAATCAAGTGGAAATGTTTAAACCACATCATTTTTATTACGGAGCGGGGGAATGAGGCACTGTTTCCATTAAAAGATGCAAAGCTCTCCAAAATGCAACCGTGGTTCAGACCACTCAGTGGTAGTATTTTAAGCAAGTGTAAACCCACACCCACCTCTTTCCCTGTCAGCATTTCAGGCATTTAAATGCCCTTATCTGAGCATCCAGGAAGGTCTTTATTTAGCCTCCTCACCAGCAGGGAGAAGCTCTACACACACTAAGCCAGTAGGACACCCAGTGGTTCCAGTGGTGCTGCGGGGAAGGGCGCATAGGAGGGAAACCAACTATGGCATATGGGTAGCAATACAGCCGAGGTTTTAACCCTTTTGGGGTCCATGGGCTCCTTGACCAACTACATGCTTTCTGGGGCACCCCTGCGGGGCTCAGGAACCCCCCTTGCTTACAAAGCTGGCAGCCTCTCACCCTTTGTCGAACACCCTCTCCTCTCCCCTCTCCCTGGGAGTCCTCCGGGCAACTGCTGCTGCTGTCTAGGTCTCTGAGCTGCCCCTTCCCGACCCCAAAGAGCAGCACCATTCGCCTGGGGAGCTTATAGCCAGGGCTGCTGCAACAAACAGCTGCGCAAGCCTTGGGGAGGCAGAGAGGCAAGAGGGCATCAGAGGAGGGAGGGAAGGAAGGAAGGAAGGAAGGAAAGAGGGACAGAGGCCAGGGTTGCCCACCGCTCCCCTGACCATCATTCATTCCCCTGGCCATTCTTTCAAGCTGAACTTTTTGTGTAGTCCTGCCATGTCACCCTGACCAGCAACTTTTTGTTCACAGGAAGGTACCGGTAACTTTTGAGCCCATAGTAGGAAACGGTTTCCAACTTCTAGAAACAAACTTGGAGACAGCAAGAAGCATTTAGGCATCACCTTGCACAGGAAAGGAACACGAGTGTCAAGATTTCTTAACACGGAGTGTCCGGGTACCTCAAATGTTTTTGCTGCCCAGACCATGAGTCATCCTCCCTAGAGACAAAGCAGCGGGGAGTTTTGCAGCCTGCTGAGACATTCATTTGTAAGACACAAACCTGAACCCAGGACTCATTAATCCCACCCTATGAGTAGAAACATTTCTCCTCTTTTCTCAAATACTGCTGCACCAAGAGAACCCATCTGCAAGTCATGGTCTTGCATGTGAAGAAATCGCAACGGTCAGAAAAGCCAAGAAAACTATTGTTATATAATGGAACTGTTTACATGGTGCCTTACAGAGCAGCACAAGCAAAACTAGAGGTTCCTGCCCCATAGACCTTACAATATGAATATACCGTACATATCAACAAAGAGGTCTAGCAAAAAAAGAGGAGGAAAGGAAAAGAGGTAGAAGAAACAGAGATGTGCTGATAAATTGGCTTTGGGCAAACTGAGGTCAGGATTGGGCACAGACCAGAGGGGCACAGAATCAACAACAATGAATCTCCTTCAGAATGAAAGCGGGCCAAAGTAGAATGTATAATGTGTTTAGTTGCACAGTGAAGTGGTACATCATCAGGCTTCTCTCACACCTGAGTCCCAATTCTTAAGTGTCGGCTGGTACTGTAAAAGACCACCACCAACTGACTACACAGTGGTTTGTTAAAAAAACAGAGTGGTCTTGGTTGTTGTTTTTTTAAAGAAAATAGAGATACAGAGCAGAGGATGAAATTTAAATGTACGGTCAAGGCCAATTCCATATTTCAACACCTGGCTGGCAAGAAAACCTTTCACATCCCTGAGAGTGGCCAGCCCTTCACACCAGGTGAGTGTGCAGAATGACATTCCCATTAGATGTTCAGCAAAGGAGCGAAAGAGGCCCCACATCTGCTTCTAAAAGAGAATGAAAGTGCAAGACGACAATGGTTAGGATCACGAGCATGCTGAGCATGAAGTACTGCTGTCTTGCTTAAACCTTTGGCACTGGAACTGCAAGTCAAGATAGTCATAACAACCTCAGTATTGCCCCCAGTTGCTGGGGGAACGCAAGTGGGACATAACAAATATTTTATTCACTTATATTTGCTTTCCACCTGCCATAGAACCCAAGGCAGTGGTGGTTCCAAAACTAGTCACTCATTCAGGCATTGATCAGAATCAGATCTGCCTCACGCGTATTTGGATCTTAGATCTCATACCCTGGTTACAGGCTTCTTATAGACATCTGGTTGGTCACTGTGATAGACAGGATACTGGACCAGATGAGACTTTGGTTTATTCAGAAAGGCTCTCCTTATGAACAACCCTTTAGTTCCAATACTCTACAACAGGCTTCCTCAACCTCGGCCCTCCAGATGTTTTTGGCCTACAACTCCCATGATCCCTAGCTAGCCGGACCAGTGATCAGGGATGCTGGGAATTGTAGTCTCAAAACATCTGGAGGGCCGAGGTTGAGGAAGCCTGCTCTACAATAACAAATCCAACTGCAATAATAACATATTGTCCTGTTTACCCCTGACCACAGTTCTCTGCTTCTATTTTTAGACTATAGACCCCTTGAGAGAGCCAGTGTGGTGTAGTGGTTAAGAGCGGTGGACTCGTAATCTGGTGAACCGGGTTTGCTTCCCCGCTCCTCCAGATGCAGCTGCTGGGTGACCTTGGGCTAGTCACACTTCTCTGAAGTCTCTCAGTCCCACTGACCTCACAGAGTGTTTGTTGTGGGGGAGGAAGGGAAGGAGAAAGTTAGCCACTTTGAGACTCCTTTGGGTAGCGATAAAGCGGGATATCAAATCCAAACTCTTCTTTTTCTTCTTGAGGCAAGGGCTTATCAAACCTGTAGGAAGCTACCTGGTACCAAGAATCAGATCATTAGTCCACCTAGCTTAGAAAAGTCTATACCAGCCTTTCTCAACCTGGGCCCTCCAGTACGGGTTAGTCTACAACTCCCATCATCCCTAGCTATTGGTCATGCTGGCTGAGGCTGATGGGAATTGTAGTCCAAAACTTCAGGAGAGCACCTGGCTTATTTCCCAGCCTCACAAGAAGCTATCAGGGATTAAACTTGGAACTTTTTTTCACGCAAAGCAAAGCTACAGCCCTTCCACATGAAGTCCCATATACATAGGTTATGCCATATAAATACATGAAACAAGCACTATAATGTGGGTGCCTGCTCTCGTTATTCTTCAAGCCAATACAGGCATCTCCCCCCCACCCCCAACTATAGAATAAAGTTCAGAGAGAACAAGCATCCTGCTTACAAATATTTGTTTTGTTAGGAAGAAGAAGAAGAAAATGCTTGGCAAAGCCCCTCCAGGAGCAGTGATGTGGGAGGGTGGATAAGCCCACACGCAAGATCGGCTACTTAAGAGGGCCATCAGCTGTATAAGGTAAAGGTAAAGGGACCCCTGACCATTAGGTCCAGTCGTGACCGACTCCAGGGTTGTGGCGCTCATCTCGCTTTATTGGCCGAGGGAGCCGGCGTTCAGCTTCTGGGTCATGTGGCTGGCATGACTAAGCCACTTCTGGCGAACCAGAGCAGCGCACGGAAACACCGTTTACCTTCCCGCCAGAGGGGTACCTATTTATCTACTTGCACTTTGATGCGCTTTCGAACTGCTAGGTTGGCAGGAGCAGGGACCGAGCAACGGTGGTTCTCAGAGCTCCAGCCCTGACTATACAACATTTGTATCTCACCTTTCAAGAACAAGTTTATTGGGGGGGGGGTTGGTTTTCTTTTAGATAGACAGCAATTAAACCTATCTTCATTTATGTTTGTCACTACTTGTGTTGCTATATAGTCACATCACATTCCAGTCTATGGATCAAGGAAGGTCTAAGCTTTGTTCGCCTCTACATAGTTCCATCCTTATTTTAGACGTTGTGATATATTGAAATGTTTAGCTGGTTATATACAGTGGACGCGCGGGTTGCAATTTGGCGCTTCTGCGCATGTGCAACCGCCGAAACCCGGAAGTAACCCGTTCCGGTACTTCCGGGTTTCATAACCCAAAAAAAACCCGCAACCTGAAGTGGCTGTAACCCGAGGTATGGCTGTATTGTGAGGTTGAAAACCAGATATCGTCCGCTGTTAAGAGACAGAAACTGGAAACTTTTATCATGGAACTGTATATTTGAAAGGGACCCCAAGGGTCAACTAGTCCAACCTCCTGCAATGCATTACAAATGCTTTTAAAACTACAGTGTCAGACTAGATGAACACTCTTACTTGCAGGCAATGATCAGCTGCAGACAAACACCACTGCTGTAGAGAAAGGTGGAGGGGTTATGCCAATGAAAATGGGTGAAAAGAAGCAAGGACTTCAAAAGGCTCTGGAGGGACATGACCCCTTTGAGTGGGCACAAAAATCATTAGGTACCCAGAACAAATAACATTTCACCTGTTAGCCAGACCTTCACTCTCCAGTCAGAAGAGAATGAGGCACATTTTGATGCCGGCCAGTGAGGGATTCTGTGCAACTTGCAAAATCTACATCAACAGAAGCCATTTCAGTCAAAGATACCAGAGCTGCTAGCTTGTACGCAAGGATCAACTGCAGTGAGGCAGCTGCTATAGACAGCCATCAAACACCATCCTGTATCCATCTCTTATCCTTTCATGCTGGCAAAAAGCCAGGAGGTCCCAATGCTTACAGTAGCCCTTCTGAGGACACACATAGGAACTGGATATCTCACTGCATGGAAAAAGGCCCCGTGGCGTAATTGCTGGAATATTGTTATTTTTCCCTTAAAAAAGGAACACAGGATCCATTTAGAAAGCCTTTGCATATCTTTTCTTTTTTTAAAAAAAGAAAACAATTTCAAGGTGAAGGATGTTCCATCCAAATCATGCAGCTTCACCCATTCTCATCGACATCTCTCCCTTTGTATCCAGCAGGTCCCCAAACCAAAAAACTCCATCTTGTCCTTTGCATCCCTCTTAAAGAGACATGACTCCTACCTTGAAAGTCACCAGGTGGTGTGAGCAGCCATTTCTACAGCACCACAAATTTCTAAAGATTCACACACACACACACACACACACACAACAGCAACACCCCCCCCCCCAAAAAAATCCTGATTGCATTGCCTCTTTTTAAGCTCTTGGCAATTGCCCTGATTTCGCAGGAGGAAACATTTTTTAAAAATCAATTTCCAAACCAGATATTTTTTCTCAGTTTGTTCCATTGCACTCAGCCCTGCCAATGTCCCAAACGCTAATCAGAAAACATGCCTGAAAACTCTGTGGAAGGCCACTGCAGTGCACACAGTTTCAGATCTTGACAGAACAGTTCAATGTTCAAATCCAAAGTTCAATGCCTCTTAGCTGAACTCACTCCAAGTCCTGTTGTGACGATAAGATGGGAGAACAGCCCACACACATATGCACAACACTATGTATATCACTCTGTGCTCCATGCTGGAGAAAGCATATGCAGGGATAGCCAGCATGGTACCCTCCAGATGTTCTGAACTATAACTCCCAACTAACATGGATTAAGCTACAAAATGATGGGACTTGCAGTTTAGAACAGCTGTGGCCAGGCACCATGCTGGCTACACTACGCAATCTAAGTAATAATGACTATTCCATCCAAATCCACTCCTAAAGCACACTGAATGCCCTTCAGCTGTCCCCTCTTGCTAACGATATAATCCTAAGCACACTTACTTGAATGCAAACGCTGTTACAAACAGTGACACTTACTTCCCAGTAAAGACGGTTGTCCGCCCCTTGCTCAGTTTGTTGGGTATGCTTATAATGTACACTTAGGGGTTAATTTTGAGCGGGACTTTCCCCTGGAACCTATTTTCCTCGGCCCACTCCAGGCCTGAGGAATACGTGATGAAATTCAGTGCGTCTGAACATAACGGGGTGGGGTGGGGTGGGGGGTGTAGCTCACTGGAAGAGCATCTGCTCTGCATGCAGAATGTCTCAGGTGCAATCCCTGAAGTCTCTGTATGAGGCTGGGAGTGTTTCCTGTCTGAAACTCTGGAGTATAACCAATACTGAGCTATATGGATCAAGGTGGAGTGTAAGGTGTCAATCCTGTATTCCTATACACACAAAGTACATTTTCCTCCTAAGTGAACGACCACAAACCCATCTAGACTTCTGAGATTATGGGGCAGTGCTTCCAGGTCAGAGGAGGCAATTTCAAGGCAGGTTTCCGAAATTTCCAAGTGTTTTAAAGAATGCAATAATTAGGTTTTGGAAAATTAAGCAAGCACCAGGGGATTGGTATTTTTATTTATTTACATATATGTTATATAACACAGATAAAGACTTACAGAAAGGATAGTATTTTAACGAACCTTTTCAAAATGAATGAAATTTAATTATTATCAATGAAATCAATAGTTTTCATCTATTGAAGAAAACAAACGTAAATTGTCTTCTCTGGAGTAGCAGTAATGTGTGTTAATTTAAAAGAGAACTTGCATAAATTACCATATTGTTGATATCTAATAAGATAATGAACATTTTTTAAAAAAAACATAAAACAAATAGGTTTGTTTGGAATGAGATTTAGTAGCAACAGAACATCTGCATGTGTGGTGGTCTTGCCCCAACATTTAAGTATTTTGCTATCCAGAGGATGGTCACATGAAATTAATGCTGGGATCAAAAACAGTGCCTATAAATACCAATTGTTCAAGCATACCCAAAATATATTGAGTCATGATTTCTTGCTGATGGACAGTCCCTAACTTGGTTATAGCACAGAACTGTAAACATCCCAAAATTCCATTGAACCAAGATTGAGCAAATAAGATCTGGCAGTCAGCACAACTGAAAATGCAGTCCTTGCGCTAGCTGTCCTGCACACACCTTTGCACCAGCCATTCGTGGCCTAGAATGTTTTGCAAAGCTTCACTTCTGGGTTAGCCAGAGGACATTTTTACATACCAACTGACAACTGACATAAGCTTACTAGACATCAGGCCATGTAATGATAAAACTACAGCATTAACGAATTTCACTGACCCGAATAGTCACTAACAAAGATATTAACAGAATCAGAAACACCAGAGCAGGGGTAGGCAACCTAGGGGCCGGATCCAGCCCAATCGCCTTCTAAATTTGGCCCACGGACGGTCCGGGAATCAGCGTGTTTTTACATGAGTAGAAGGTGTGCTTTTATTTCAAACGCATCTCTGGGTTATTCGCGGGACATAGGAATGCATTCATTTTTTTGTTCAAAATATAGGCTGGTCCCCCTACATGGTCTGAGGGACGGTGGACCGGCCCCCTGCTGAAAAAGGTTGCTGACCCCTGCACTAGAGGTTAGCATGGTCACCAGTTAGATGGCAAATGTAAATGGAGTTTTGGTTTTGCGGGCAGGTGAGAGCCAGTGGAGGGAGGGGAGCGACAGCAGGCAGAAACGCTGTATATCAGGAGGTTAGTAGAAAAATTCATGTGCTTTCTGTTCTATTTAAACATACCATCTTCTACAGATGTTGCTCCTCCTGCCTTTCCACATTCCTCCCCAACATCAAATCTGGGGTTTAATCATTAATAATCAGGAGACAGTAAGTTCAGAGAGAGAGAGAGAGAGAGAATAAGGGCAAGGGGGAAGAGAAGCAAAAGCAAAGCATGAACATTTGCAATTAAGAACTGCATACAGAACCGATGCTCAGGCAGAGCACGGAGTGTTCAGAAGCCACCAGGAAGTGCAGTTGCTTCATTTTTGGAAAAATCAGGTCAGCCTGAGAGACAATCTGATGCGCCATGCCAGCTGCATGAAGGCTGAATTTCGATGGCTACGGATAAGAGAGGAAGCAAGGTCAAGCAAAGGAATGCACCTGCTTAAACATTAAGCGTGCACACACTCATTCTTGCTCTCTTTAAAATTAAAACTCCTCAAAAAACCAAGCACCTGAGGAAAATCAGGGCCCCATCTCTCATTTGTTACTACCACTGGTAATAACAGTGTGGCACATTCATCACCACACTAAAGGAAAGCACATCTAACCCCAGTTGTGTACAAGGAATTGGACAGTTCACTTTCACCACAGCTGACAGCTGTCAATACTTCACAAAGTCAGCACCAACCTCGTCTCTAGAACAGACATTAAGACAACCATTCTAGCAGTGAACTGTCCTACAAAACTCTTTCAAGCCATGAGATTCTCCTTAGCAGACAATGTCCACACCACAAGCAGAACAGACAATAGCCAAAACGTTTTTTACAGAAAACCCCCCCAAAACTGAAGCAATATAGGAATGACTAGAAGTTATAATGCTGGATGTAAACTTGCAAGTCATACTGGAATCTTCCTCATGCTGGATGCTGGGAACCCGTGTTAAGAAAAATAAATAAGGAAACCAGGGTTAAGAAAAATAAATAAGAGAAACACATAGCAGTTATCTTCGAGTTTGTGTCCAAACGAAAAAAGAACGAAAAAGCAGCACACATGATATGCTTCTATCACTCTTACAGGACATTGGTTCTGAGGAAGAGTCCTGTGTTACTTAGAAAGTTTACACACATCATCACGCCAGTGAAATTCATTCAGAATCCATCCCCAGTTCCACATTCACAACAGCTTAAAATGATTACATGATATGAAAAGGAAGCAATATTCAAAGATTATTAGCATCCCCAGTTGAGCTGTAAACATGGATTCAAAAGACAGGTGGGGAATCCAGCCTTTTGCTACCCTCACTGTAAATCCAACAAGGTGGGGTTAAGGAGTAAACAATCTATTACTTGTGTACGTGCCGGTGGGCTTCCTGTCTTTCTCATGGCACACTATGAATCAGAGAACCCAGGAGCAACCAATTCCATCCAAAACATTGGTTGGTATATCCCAAAATTGCTGCCCAGTGCCTCTTACCTTCCTCACATCACTGTTGCCCCTGAGCTTCACACTCACCCTCCCATCAGCAGACCTTCGCTAGATACCTGAAAGTCTCCACCCAGTTCTGCATTATCTCAGGGTACACTCCCAGAACCCTATTCCCCAAAGCCACCACTGCCAGCCTTGCTTTTACCCGCCCAGTTGAATCTCTCTCCTTTCCTGCACCCAAACTGCACCAGGTACCCCTTAATCTGTGGAGCACCCCCTGCTCTCTCACACTAGTGTCCACTAGCTTATATGGTCAGCTGTCCAACACTCAGTGGCCCCTTCAAAGTCTGAAACTTAAGCTTCCCTACCTGACATCCATGGGCGCTGATTACAGTACTCCCTTCTCTACAACACTTCTCTACAACCCAGCGGGAAAACCCACTGCAAAAACACCACCCTCGCCGGACGTATTCCTGCTATTGCTCCAAGGCGGCACCCAGGATCCCGCAACCCCGCTCCCACCTCGCAGCCGCGCTAAACCCCGACCAGACCCCGTCATAGCTGTCAACGTTTCCCTTTTTAAAAAGGAAATTCCCTTATTCCGAATAGGATTCCTCGGAAGAAAAGGGAAAAGTTGACAGCTATGGACCCCGTGCACGCAGATACCACCTCCTCCTAAGATCCAACCCGCATCCCCCAGGGCTTGTTCTTGACCCCAGAGCCCCTTTATTGCGGCGGGTGCAGCTGCTCCTCTTCCAGCCTCCACAACTCCCCTTCTCCCACCACACCTTGCTGTCCCACGCACCATTATGACCCTGCTACAGCAGCAGCCTCTCTTCCCACGGACCCCTACCATCACCATCAAGGGGGAGCCCCCTCCCACTGCTTCGCACAGCAGGATCCTATGCAAATTTACTTGGAAGCGAACCCGCACAGCGTCCAGTGCGGGGGGGGGGGGCGCACTCGCTAGAAGGGTGCATGTGTCAGGATCGGAGATTCGGAGCTCTCAGCGGGGACGCCTGTGCTGCCGGGGCCATATGGCCCTCCTTCCCCAGCTGCACCCCCTCGACGCCCCCCTCCCCAGCCCCCCGAAGGATGGAGCCCCATTTTCCCCTCGATTTCCACTGCACCGCCCCTTTTCCATCTTGCACGTTGCACCCCCCCGCCGCCGCCTCCAGACCCTTTGCATGCTCCGCGCTGCATCCCCCCACCACGTTATCCCCAGGGTGGGGGGGGGTCCTTACCCGCCTCCACACAGTCCCCCCGGCCCGGCTCGGTCCGGCTCTTGCAAGCTCCGCAGCAGGCAGCGTTCGGGGGCTCCAGGGCCACGTGACAGCGCCCAGCGCCCCCATAGGCTGGGCCCGGACCAGGGCTGCCGGGCAACGGTGAGCCCGCCCTCTTTCCCACCCTCCCTCTTTCCCTGCACCTGAGAGAGGACGAGTGCGCGAGGCAGAGCCGCCTTACGCCGGCAGCGCAGCCCGCCACGCAAGTGGCGTAGCGCGGCGTTCCCCGAGTCCCTGCGCAACAGCGGCACGACCAACGGAATTGGCGTAAGATGCCCGCCGATGTTTTTTTTTTCTACCTGTGACGTCGCTCCCCCCCCCCGCCCCGTTACGCACATTACGCACCCCGGCTCTTCTATCTCCCGTTCCGCGCAAAGTGCGTAAGTCTCCCCTTTCGGCGTCCCAGTTGCTGTACCTGAGGGGTTAGCGCGTGCGCAGAGCTGAGCAAAATGCGTAATGCTTTGGCTAGAATACGGAGCGCCTCCTCCTCCCCTCGGGGGCTTAACCAGAAAAGGGGCGGGGCTTATGGTCTTTTAAAATATAGATGGGGGGGTGATTAAGGTGCGGTTGGGTAAGGTAAAGTAAAAAGGCGTTAGGCAGGTGCGGAAAGGCGAGAGTTTGGGGGAGAAAGAAGTGAGAGGGGGGCCCGGAGGCGGGTGAGGTAAAAAGTGGAGGAGAAAGATAGCATGATGGAATATAAATATAAAACTGCGTATAATTAGGGACGAAGGTCGAGGTTAAAAAAAAAGAAAGGAGTGATAGAGCCAAAAGATGCTGCTGAGGGAGAAACGGCTGAAGCGGGGAGGGAAGCTGAGGTAAAAAGCCAAAGGGAGGAATGGAGTTCGGCGAAGGTCGGCGTGAGGGGAAAGGCAGGCTGAGGTAAAGGAGCGCGAAAAGTGTGGAAATGGGAGGCGTCGCGTGAGGCGGGGAGGCAGCCTTTAGCAAGGGGAGGGTGAAGCGGGAAAGGAGCAGCACGCGGCCATGAGGATGGGGGGGTTAGAAATAAGGGGGAGCAAGTAAGTGGGTATAAGCGATGGCGGGCTCTGGGGGCGAGCCGAGGGGGTTTCGAAGGAGGCGGCGAGGCGGCGTCTGGCTGCTGGAGGGGGAAAGAGCGGAGGCGGGAAGGAGAGGCTGCCGCCCCTGGAGCTGGGCAAACGGGGGGGGGGGGGACAGGGTCTGAGAGAGAAAAGTGGGGAGGGGGTTTCATATTCGTTTTAACTATAACGTGGAAATATATAAGATACCTGCACTGCATTGTCAGACGGAAAGCGACACACCTTCAGGTGCTCTCATTGAGACACACACTGCCCAGGGGAAGGAAGAACTGAAATGGCCCTGAATAAGACTGCTTCCTATGTTCATAGCTGTCAACTTTCAGATTTGAAAATAAGGGATCAGCAGCCTCGAAAATAAGGGACCTGCAGCCTCACTTGTCCCAGGGACAGTCTACGGGATATCTAACAATCCGGGAAAGCAGCGGGAAACGGCGCTGGAATAAGGGAATTTCCCGCCAAAAAACGGGAAGGTTGACAGCTATGCCTATGTTATCCAGCTCCTTGAGCACCTGCATGCTAATATACATTTCCTGAATACTTGGTTCATATGCTGATAAAGTCCTCCTTTTATATTGGGGATGTGGTTAGGGACTAAAACATCAAACTCAGGTCACAAGGGAGAAACTTGGAAGGCACGCTTAGCAAATCCACACCGTGATCAACTCTCGTCTGGAGCTTAGCTGTCAACTTTTCCCTTTTTTAAAGGGAAATTCCCTTACTCCAAATAGGATTCCTCACAAGAATAGGGGAAAGTTGACAGCTATGGTCTGACCAGTGTTCCCACTGTGGAAGGAGGTGTGGATCCAGAACTGGCCTCCACAGTCACTTACGGACTCATTGTTAAAACTGTGTTTATGGAAGACAATCTTACTCGGCTACGAGTGATCGCCAAATAAGCAGAATAGCTTTGCAATCCAATTCAAAGTGAAAAAATTATGCCAGTGGCTAATAAACAAGCCCTGTGGTCTGTAGATAATAGAATCCTAAGTGTGTCTCATTGTAAAATAGAGTAACTAGCCCACCTCCTAAGCTGTTTATGGGGGACACCAAACTTTACTGAGGTTTGCAGAATGAAGCCATATTCTGCCCCAGACAGGTGAAGTGGCAGAGGGGAGAGAGAGGCACATTGCTTGATAGCAGCCCTGAGATAAGAGTTAAAATGTACAGACAGGTTGCTAAAAGAAGCTGGTTACTTTAAGGGGCTGGGCTTTGAGGACCAGCATAATTAATCCCTTTACCCCATCTATGATGCTCTTATCAACCAACTGCCCAAGAGTTTCAAAGAGGATTAACAAACACCTTTCAAGACTTGCTTTGTGAACAACTCTGGGGGTTTTTCTCTCTGACAGCTGCTTATTTTCTTTTCCATGCCTCATCTCCCTACTCATGTGTAGGCCGCTGCTCATAAGCAGGCTGCTGCAGCTGCTACTGTTAGCTGAGCAAGTGCTCCAGAGCTTGCAGTCTTATGGGCAACCATTGTTTGGACAGATGCTTTTAAAATGCAGCCTCTCTGGGGCAGGGCCATTGTTTCAGTGGTTTACCTGAGGCAGCCTCCTTCCTACTCGCCCTCCCACCCATCATAGACCTATTCCTGTGACCTCAGCACTCCTGGGTCAAGCCAGAAGCATACATCTAAAAACTTAGTTTTCTTTCAACAGTATTCTGTTATACTTTTCTATGCATCCTGGCAGAGTAGAACTGCATAAATTAATGTACCTAAGATAGCCACGCCCATCATTTTCTACTCTGAGTAGGAGTAGTAATGCAAGTATAAACTATTACCATACAGAGAGGTGAAGTAGGTTGCCTGTCGGACCAGAATGACAAAACTTCTTAACCCTGACTTTCCATTTCCCTAGAGTGGCAATACCTTCTTTGGTATTTATAACTAATACGATGAAACAGTAACAGGAAGAGAGAGGCAGGTAAACACTGGATCACATGTGTTAAGACAGGACAGAACTGATGCTACAAAGGTCTGCAGCCACCAAATTCCTTTAGAAATGATGTATTCAAAAGTTTTAAAATCAGGACAGTTTCCTGCACCTGTAATTCGTATGTGAAACCCTCACAGACTGAATTGTTTCCTTTCAGGAAAGGTGTATTAACCAAAGGGCTGGTGCTTAGTAGGCTAGCACCTATCTTGAATACAGAAGTTTCCCAGGTTCACAGCCTGGCACCTCCATGTGGGACTGAGGAAGTCCCCTATCTGAAAACATGGAGAGCCACTGCAGTATGCTTCATGGTTGAGATCCCAGCTTGCCCGGTGTTTGAAATATATTATAGGAAGTGGGGAGATATGATCCTACCTAAAAGCTGAGGCTTTTGACCAAATGATTATTACACCAAAGATACTACCCCTTAGTCATCACTGCCTCAGTTACCATGAGTACTACTTGCACTAACTGCACATCAAATGTGCCTAGGAGTGCATGCCCCCCCCCAAAAAACCCCTCTTGAGAATTGCTTGCTAAGAATTAGGCAACAAGATTGAGATCAGTTGTGCAATTGATCACTAATCTGCTTGCCAGAGGCAAAAAGCAAATGCTTTTGGGAGGGAAGCCAGGAGACAAACTACCCCCCCACACACACACACGTCCAGCAAACTACACACATTGTCACAAATAAAGTTGTATGCTCTGACCATAGGCTTCCTTTGTGCATACTGGAGAAGAGGACAAGCAGGGTAGGATGTGAGTGACTCTTTCCAGACTAATTATTTACAAAGCCAATTAAGATAAATGTTTTAAAATGTATTTTAAAAAGTTTTGAAAAATACATTGAATTTTGCATAACTCACTGTCGACATCTAGTGTCACATTTGTATATTGCACTTTACAACACATTTAAAATATTTTATTTGCATCTGTATAGCTGAGTCCATAGAATGGCTCCTGAGCTGTCCGTTCTTGAGCATAGCATAAAATGGGGTTTTCTTGCCTTATTTTCACAAGATGAACCTTTGGTATGATTTTTTGTTTGCAATGGTTTGACCCCTTTCCATTTTAACAGTACAAATTCTACAAACACCTTCCATATTGCCTCCTATATATTTCCCATCTTACCTTAATGGCACATGTTAATTTATCGTTAATAGCTACAGGTGAAACTCGAAAAATTAGAATATCATAGAAAAGTTCCTTAATTTCAGTAATTCAACTTAAAAGGTGAAACTAATATATGAGATAGACTCGTGACATGCTAAGCGAGATATGTCAAGCCTTGATTTATCATTGTGATGATCATGGCGTACAGCTGATGAAAAACCCCAATTAACAATCTTAGAAAATTAGAATATTCAAGGAAATCAGCAAAACAAGGATTGCAAATCGAGCAAGATTGGACCTCTGAGAAGTAGAAACACATCTCACTTTGCATGTCATGAGTCGATCTCATATATTAGTTTCACCTTTTAAGTTGAATTCCTGAAATAAATGAACTTTTCCACGATATTCTAATTTTTCAAGTTTCACCTGTATATCCCACACCTCTTTATACCATTCTTCCATTTTATATTCTGCTTGCCCCTTCCACTTCCACGTTTCTCCCATATTTTCCCCCAATTTTGAGTATTTATCTGCCCTGTTGTCTCCTTTTCCCACACCTCTTTTAATTGATCTTGTTGATCCTCCATGTCTGCTAATATTTTATAAATTTCACTGGTTTCCCCTATTTATAACTATATTTTCTTCTTTATCTCCGTTTTTTATAATTTTTTATAGTTTTGTATATTCTTTGCACTTCTTGTTTTCCCTTAAGCACTTCTTTGTCCATTGCTCCAGTTGTATACAGTTAAACCAAATTATTTTACTTCCTGTTAGAGCTTCTCTTATTTGTTCTCATTTTCTCCACCCACTTCTTTATTTTAAGTATTTTTTGTTCCTTTTTTATTAAGAAAAAATCATTTTCAGATAAATAAATAAATAAATAAATAAAGAAGAAAAGAAATAAAGTTACATCAAAACATCATAAAAAATTCCATATATTGAGTTTACTCTGTATCTCCTGACTTCCCCCCATCCCATCCATGGGTCCTATTACTTCTATTTTCAACTGCATATCAGTACTACTCCAATTTTTCATATTTCTAAATTATCTACACTTTCTGTTGTATTACAAGTGTATTTAAAATCCTGCTAATGTTGATTTTGTGTACAGTATATATAAATATATACACACACACACACACACATATATATATATATATATATATATATAAAATAAACATTTCCCATTCTTTTTTGAATTTCTTGTCTTCTTGGTTCCTGAGCTTCCCAGTTGATTTTGCCATTTCGGCATAGTCCATCAACTTGATTTGCCATTCTTCTTTAGTCATGGTTGTGTCTTCCTTCCACCTCTGAGCTAACAACATCCAGGCGGCCATTGCAGTATACATGAACAGTTTCTTCTGATGTGTTGGGATATGGGTACCTATAATTCCTAAGACTTCTAGTTTTTTCAAAGGTTATTTTAAACATTTTTTTCATTTCATTGTATATCATTTCCCAGATTTTTAAAATTACATTGCAATTCCACCACATATGATAAAAGGTATCTTCTTTTTCTTTACATTTCCAGCATATATTGTGCTTGTTCTATACATTTTTGCTAATTTTATTGGGGTTAAGTACCACGATACATCCTTTTCATATACTGTAGTTTTCTTTCAGTGAATAATATGCTGTAAATTTCAGATCTGTTTTCCATAGCCTCTCCCAATCTGTCATTTGTACAGCCATACCTCGGGTTAAAGACGCTTCGGGTTAAATATTTTCAGGTTGCGCCTTGCGGCGACCTGGAAGTACCAGAAAGGGTTACTTCTGGGTTTCACCGCTCGCGCATGTGCAGACTCTCAAAATGACATCATGTGCAGAAGCAGCGAATCGAGGCACGCGCAGAGGCGGGTTGCGTTCTGCTCAGGTTGCTAACAGGGCTCCAGAATGGATCGCAACTGTATATTATGTCCCACATCCTTTGTTCATTGTATCATCACAGATTTAACCTGTTCATCTTTTGTATCCCATTCCAGGAGCAAATTATACATTTTTGACAGTAATTTAAAGTTATTTTCTAAAATCTCTCTTTGAAATCTTAATAATAACTAAAACCAGTATTTTTATCCATTTTTAAAAAAGTAATTTAATTGATGGTATTGTAGCCAATCTGTTACCAGGTCTCTCACCTCTTCAAAGTCTTTTAATTTTACCTGGTTTTCTACCTCAGGTAACAGCTCTTTGTATGTTAGCCAGTTAGTCCTGATAGTCACTTTCTTTACAGATAGTGTTTCTAATGGGGAAAGCCACCATGGTGTTTTTTGTTCTAATAAGTTTTTATACTTCTCTCATACTTTAAAAAATGGTTTTCTTATTATATAATTCTGAAAGCCTTTGTGTGCTTTCACTTTGTCATACCATAAATATGCATGCCATGCAAATCTATTGTCATGTCCTCCTAAATCTAACACATCTCCATTGTTCAATAATATCCATTCCCAGATCCAGCAGATGCAAGATGCCACATAATATAATCTCAAATCCGGCAGGGCGAAACCTCCTCTCTCTCTCGTATCTGATAATAATTTATATTTTATTCTTGGTTTCTTCCCTTGCCAGATAAATCTAGAAATATCTTCTTGCCATTCTTTGATGCATCCAGCACTGCTTATCACCAGGATTGATTGAAATAGAAATAATATTCTTGATTTTTTTGTTGATGGTGCTGCTTATGAGGCTGAGAGGAGGAGGAGAGAGTTGTTTTATTGTGACTGGTTTTATATTTGGAGGCAATGAACCAAAGTGAAATCTACAGCTTGGTGATCCAAAGAGGCAACATCGTTGGCTAATAGAATACAGTACAAACTATTCCTGCTATAGAGATGGTGACATGGCTATTAGCTGTAATTAAAGAAAGAAAAACAGATCTAAGTGAGCCAGGATGAAATGTAAACTATTCAAGTGTTTGCTATGTTAACAAAGCAGATAGGTTCAATTCTTCACATGTGTGAACAGAGACATAATCTTTTCTAATGCATTTGAAAAACAAAAACTCTGAGATCAATACTTTTGTTCTCAGATTCCAAATTTCGCCTTCAGGGACTTATTCAGGATTCTCTTTTGGAGTTAATGGGATTTGTGTCACCTGTATCTGAAGGCAGGGTTTGAATTTAAACACCCCAAGTGACTCTACTTTGAGTAGGCACACATGTATATTGCTGTACACCTGACCAATCTCACTGAAATCAATAACACTTTATAGGTAGTTTAGAATAAATTAAGCCACTGAAGTGCATGTAGTTGGGTAGGGAAGACTAATAACTCCTTCGGTCCCCACAAAAGTGCCTGTATTTAGTTGCTCTTTCCCAAAAGTCATGTGTTTTTAGAATAGAAGCATATTAACAGCAGTACTGTAGCATGTTGCCCACAGCTTTTTTGCAGTTACCCACATCCTTGGGGCTGTAAAAAGGCCAGATTAGAAGAAACCTCTGTCATCTTTAACACACACCCCTTCTTCCAAGTTGAGAGATGCATAATTGCAGATGTGCACAGTGTCCCATACAACAGCACAGCCTTTGCCAACCTGGAGCCCTCCTGGATGTTTCGCTGGCTGGGGCTGATGGGAGTTGTAGTCTAAAACATCTGGAGGGCATCACATTGGTGAAGGCTCCTATTAGCAGATCAACCTAAGGGATAGGGTGAGAAAATACACAACTTCTGACCACGTAATAATTACTTCCTAACATGCAGATTAGTGCTTTAAGCAAGAGAAGGATGGGTAGAGGATTCCAGCATAACCAGAGGTCTTTGGTTTTTATCCAAAGGACTGCTGCCAGACTGTAAATACATAAAGTCAACAAGTGCCAATTTCCATTATCATTGTAGGCCTTCTTGCAGCCAAAACCAGGGCAGGCCTAATACTTTTGGGCACCTATAGCAAAGCACAAAATAGTGTTCATTCCCCACCAGGAAATAAGAGGGAGGGTGAAGACCAGCAGCTTCTCCTATTTACCAAGAGGCTGCGGAGGGGTGGGGGGCAGCTGCAAAAGAAATGGCAGATTTGAACTCCAAGGAACATGCTGCAGCTGTCAGTGCCATCACAGCAGTGGGCAATGCATTAATGCATTCTTGGAGGCCAAATCTGATGCCCCTGTGGATCCTGCCACCAGAGATCGTTGCCTCACCTTGCCTCATGGGTGGGCCAGCCCTAGACAAAATGACTACAGCAATTGCTGCTGACCACTGTTTTTGGCCTGGTTCACATTTTCGACACTGCAGTTTATCAAACAACTGGGACAGGTCCAAGGAAGGCAACCAATGATGGTGAGGAGCCGGGAGGCCAAACCCTATGAGGAAATATTGAAAGGTTTGGATATGTTTAGCATGCAGAAAAGGTGATTAAGAAGTAATGAAAGAGCTATTGTGGCTAGTAGTCATGTTTCACCTCTACTGTCAGACACAGTATGCCTCTGAATGCAAGTTGCTGCAAGTCACAAGCGGGGAGATCGTTGTACTTTGGGAATAGGAATCTGGACTAGATGGACTGTTAGCCTGATCCAGCAGCCAAACTCTTCTGATGCCATTGAATAGTCAAAGGACTGACAACGGAGCAAACTTGTTTTCTCTTCTTCAAGTGGGAAGGACCTGAACCAATGGGGTCAAATGCTAAGGAAGAGAATTAGGAAATCCTTCCTGATGGCATGATAGTATTGAGCAGTGAAACAGACCTGCCTCAGCAAGCTATGTACTTGATGGCTGTGTACTACCCCCAGTGTCAGAGGTGGTATGCCTCTGAATGCCAGTTTCTGTAAATCATGTGGGTTGTGCTCAGGTCCTGCTTGCCGGTTTCCCATTGGAGCATCTGGTTGGCAACCACGTGAATGGGTTGCTGGACTAGATAGGCAAGTGGTCTAATCCAGTGTTCCCCAACCTTGGGCCTCCAGCTGTTTTTGGACTACAACTCCCATCATCCCTCGCTAGCAAGACCAGTGGAACACTGGTCTAATCCACCAGAGCTCTTCTAATATTTAAGTGGTGGACTCTCCCTTGGAGGTTTTTAAGCAGTAACTGAGATGGTCACTTATTGGGTGTGCTTTAATAGTGGCTTTTCAGTATAAACAGGGGGCTGGAGTAGATTGCCTTTGAGGTTCCTTGCATCTCCATGTTTGGCAGTAAGCAGAACCTAATGATGATGGGAGAATATGGTATAAGGGTCTCAAGTGTAGAGTCCTAGCATGTGGTTCAGGATAGTACCTTTTGCGTTTACTTTAGGAATTTGTGCAATCCAGTACCTTTTTATGGGACACTTTTTTCTGTTAAAATACACACAGAGAATGATAATGATGACTTTTATTCATCCCCTTTGCTGTTTAAAGACTGAAATGTTTTCAGTTCTTCTAATTTCTTACTTAAAGCCTATTGATTTTTTTCCCCTCCCAGGGTTCTTCTGGGATGGGAGACCTTGTGGAATTGTGTCTCATGCAAATTGTATCAGAGCTGCCTGCAAATTGTGGTGAGCAGGCAGAATAAATATAACTTTGCCATATTAATAACTAGGCAAAAGACTTATTTAAGCTCATGTTCCTAGTGAAATATTTATGTAGCATATTTGAATGCTGAAGAGTGGACATCAGGACATCAGGAAAACAGCAACCATCTCATCACCATCAAATTCAGGACCAGGATGCAATTGCGAATCAAAAGGCCTGGTCTGAGATGGCAGAGCAGACCAGCTCTTCACACTGCTGTTGGAAGTTCCCACTCTTGAATGCTCCCCTTGTGACTTTACTGTTATTATTTATTAAATTTGTATACCGCCCTATACCCATAGGTCCATAGGGTGATTCACAACATAAAATTACAGTCTAAAAAAAAATACAAAATATACCTAATAAAATCAAGAGCAAATGCAATCCAATAATCACCCCTTCCACAACACATTTAAAAGGGCATGCCACAGGAGCAGTGGGAGCCTGGGGAGGAGCTTCCTTGTCCTGATGCCCAACATATTGGTGAAATCAAAATAACAGACCACACTCCAGTGAACCCACAGTTCCTATTAATTGCATCAGAAAATGTACTAAAGTTCTAAAATTGGATATTTTAGTACTGTCCTAAATCAAACAGTAGAACAAAAAAGACACTGGATTTTTTTTTAAAGGAGAATACAGAAGGAGTAAGTTAAGGATTGCTGCAAGAAACAATGAAGGCAGTGTTTAGAGCATAGAGGCATATGTATTCAAGAAAAATCAATACTGAATAAAATTCACACAAAAGAGGCAATTAGAACAGGAAGTCTTCCCTGGAAGAACAAAGGCACAGGGCAACAAGTTCAAAACAAGTTAATAAACAATTACAAATTACGGTAAGCAAAAAGAACTGGAAGCAATAGATAAAACAATGGTACAATTACTACATTTAAAACAAAAATATTATGAATATGGGGGTCAGGGATCCAAACTTTTAAGTGCCAGGTTCCAAAATGGGAAACAAAGCAATAATTACAGGTATAGAAAAGCTAGTAGAAAGGGTTTATAGTACAAAATTAATACGTGCAGAATTTTGAACGTTTTTCTTCTCTTTGTTTTACTTCTCCCCCTCTCGAAATGAATGTGGTAAAGACAGAGCTAATGATCACTTTGTCTTTCTTAGACAGCTTCGCTGTCATTGTTGGACCATCCTCTGCTTGTTGCTTTGAAGTTTGCAGCTGATCAGTAAGTGCCTCAGCCCGGTGGCATTATGTCCTTCGCTGGTGTCCAGAGTGCGTACGCACCAGGCAAGACCAGAGACTGGGTGTAGAGCATAAACAAAACCTGCTGTGCTAGCCCAACCCTTGGTGCTGGGCAGGTACGGGGCATAGAGGTTTCACGAGGCTGCACTGCACCGTGCTGCCTGCTTGCTTGCCTGTGCAGGGGGGAGCCCAGCCAGCCAACGCAGCCCTTGGTGGGCACATCCGCCCAACTCTGGCCAGGCAGCCATTCAGCAGCGGGGGGGGGGGGGGGACAGTGGCAAAGCAAAGCTAGGCTGGGCTCCAGGGATAAGAGACCCCTGGTGGCAGGCAGGGCAAGTTTCCCAGCATGGGGGTGCCTGGCTTGCCCCCTCAAAATCATGTACCTGGGGCAACACACACCCGGTCCTCCCCACACTACACTCCTACCTCAGACAGCTTTTGGCTAAGTTCCAAAGGGATGAGATAACTGAAGATGGACAAACATACAGGAGAAACATAAGAGAGATTCAACTGATTCCAAAACAGGACAAAGTTGGCTGCAGATGCAACAACATGAGCTTGATGGTAATCAAAGGCATCAGGCAGCGGACGTGGACAGAAGTGACCAAAGGAAAGCAGCTGAAATGCAAACTATTCCTTGTATAACTACAAGGCTGAGAAAGCCAATAGAGAGGCTAATAGAGAACTGTTGATTCATTACCACTGAGGTAATGAAAGTAGGAAATAAAATAAATTGTGGAATCAAAGCAATAACCAGGAAGGTAAAGGGACCCCTGACCCTTAAGTCCAGTCATGGACAATTCTGGGGTTGCGGCGCTCATCTCGCTTTACTGGCCGAGGGAGCCGGCGTGCAGCTTCCGGGTCATGTGGCCAGCATGACTAAGCCGCTTCTGGCAAACCAGAGCAGCGGATGGAAACGCCGTTTACCTTCCCGCCGGAGCGGTACCTATTTATCTACTTGCACTTGGACGTGCTTTCGAACTGCTAGCTCAGCAGGAGCAGGGACTGAGCAATGAGAGCTCACCCCGTCACGGGGATTCGAACCACCGACCTAGGGTTAACCCACAGCACCACCCGTGTCCTAAAGAGGTGTTTATGCCAGAGCATTTCACTTCCCTGTATTAGCAGCATTTTTCCTGGAAAGCTTCTCAGTTCGCTTTAATGAAAGAGATATCTTTTCTGTTGCATCTGTCAAGGGAGGTGGCTCCCATGGCTAGTTGGAATATATTAGTATTAATACTACTTGTGCCCTTTGGAGGATAGGATCAGGCTCTCCTATTTCTAGCAAACTGAACAGGAAGGCAGATGAAGTTTCAGTGCTGTAGATCATAGCAGCACCTTATTATTCAGACTTTCAAATAATCCATATGGTAGACGAGTGAATTGTTTGTGCATGTTGTCTTTTGCACACAGATTCATCCACACATGTTTAATATTTAAAATATTCCTAAACTACAATATTTGAAATCTGTAGACAAACATTTTTGTGCAGGATAACTTACTTTTCTTTATGTTTACGTGTTATTGACATGGAATTGTTGATGTTACTGAGTCTGGTGTGGGACGCAATCCACAGCCATACTGCAAAATCCCCAAACGAGGAGAATTATTTAAGAGCTTCTTCTGAAGTCTGTCAATTCTACTACACTTTGCATCTTGCAGACTGTAGCCAACACCAGGTGAGAGACCCACAGGTTTGTATTACTTGTTTGTATCCTGAAGCACATCTGTTCTTCCTGTAGAAAGTGGGCGATTCTGCTTCTCAGCTCTGCATTAGCTAATTGATATCTGGCTTGGTGACCTTCCAGCAAGGTCACTGGAATAGCATCTCCAAATACAAAGCACAGGAGCACTACAGGATTCTGAGAAACAATATTATGTAAGTTCCCTCCTTTCCCTTGTGAGACAATTGTCCAGCCTACACGGTCTCCTTCTGATTACAGTCTACTATTTCTGTTAGAAAGAAAACATTTGAGCGCTAGGAAGAAGGTGGAAATTAGCACCCCTGCAATGTTTGCGCTTGCGTGTGTGCACATGTACATGCATGTGCCTGCATGTGTAAGCAAGTGAGCAAGCCTGAGCTTGTACTAAGGTGCCAAACAAGGCCACCAGTACCGTAATTAATGTTCAAAGCTTCTAAAAGTGAAATTTATAAATAGGGATAATTTGACCTTTTAAAGGTGCATACACATCAGTTTCCCACTTTGCAGAGGACTTGTCCCTCTGCTGGTGCTGAAACACTCCCCCCAGTGCCTTTTGTTGCTTGTTCAGTCCACATATTTCTGACACTGGCTAATTTAGGTATTCCATCCGAAAGCTGAAGTAAGAGCCCATAAACCTAAACTGTCAGTTTCCAAATGCCAACCACATGTTATGAGCTACATTATGGATATGTCATCAGCACAGATTATTTGCATATCTTTTTAATGCCGCTTTAAGAAAAGGTATTCTTAGACTGAATGCTTCATTTCCCCAACACTTTGTACATGCCTGCAGTTAAACTCCAAGGGGGTGGCTTTGCAAGGAGAGTGCCTTCCCGCTCAGCATAGTGAACCATGGAATTGTGATACAGACTGCTCAAAGAATACTAAAAATGCTTCTGATTGAAACTAAATTAGGAGGGTGGGAGCATGGGCATAGCCAAGGAGGGGTAGCCCCCCCCCAAATAAATAAAAATACATAGCTGCTGCGGTTCTAAACCCCCCCCCCCCAAGTCCGGCCCCCTAACAAAAATCCTGGCTATGCCCATGGGTGGGAGAGCTCAAACAGCGAGAATCCAATGATCTTGAACAGGGTCCCAGCAGGGCCCCCCATTTCCTAGGACATGGATGTCAGTGCTGGCACAGACACATTCTAAATACACACCTTGCTTGCTGTGCTTGCACTGTTCTTTAAAACCAAAAAGCAAGGGTGTATGTGTGCTGCTTATTGGATCAACGTCTTAGCTTGCTAAGCCATGCAGTTCACCTGCTGTGCCTTTTAACTTTTGTCTGTGTGCCATACTGATCTGAACATTAAAGATTTGGGCAGAAGCAGTAATCCATGTTTTGAGTTCTTCATCCTGTGAGAGCAGGCATATACCTACACTAGGGGCTGCTGCCCCTGCTTAGCACCAACCCCTTTGTCGTCCCCCCACTAGACCAACCCCCTTCCCTTTACAGCTCACCCACCACAAAGCTTGCCTCCTCTCTCATGCCTACACTCTTTTTAAACAGCTTGCCTGAGCCTGCCTGCCATTCCTCATGCGGCACCATAGTTTGGACAATACACTAAACCAGGCATAGGCAAACTCGGCCCTCCAGATGTTTTGAGACGACAGTTCCCATCATCCCTGACCACTGGGCCTGTTAGCTAGGGTTGATGGGAGTTGTAGTCCCAAAACATCTGGAGGGTCGAGTTTGCCTATGCCTGCCCTAAACTGTGACTAATTGAGAAGTGAAATATTTTTATCTCCTCTTCATGGCCACAAGTACATCACAAACATGAGCAGGGAGGAAGCATGCCAGGATGAGAAAAAATACAAATACTGTACAGTGGAACCTCTACTCATGTATGGAATCCGTTCTGGAGGTCCGTTCATGAGTCGATCCGGGTCGCTGGTAGAAGCACTGTTCTGTGTGTGTGCATTTGGCAGTGGCACCGTTCTGCATGTGCAGACGGCAGAAGTCACTTCTGCATGTGCGCGAATCGCGGCAAACCCGGTATTTACTTGTGGGTTTGCTGCGGTTGCGAGTCGAATTGTTCGCGAGTAGGGGCAGTGGTAAGTCGAGGTTCTACTGCACTGTCAACTCCATGGACTTGTAGCAATTAGAGCCAAGCAGTGTTGATGAAACCAGAAGTGACTGGCAGCAACTATGTAGTTCACAACTACTGTATCTATTTTAGGTACAATTACAGCAGCGAGCAATATTTTCACAGTACCTTTCCTTCATCTTAGGAACATAGGAAGCTCAATATTGTGCCCCCCTGGGACTGGCAGCAGCTGTGCAGGATTCCAGGGGGCAGCCTTTGTCAGCCCTCCCCAGAAACACCTGGGAATCAATCTGGGATGCTCCGCATGCAAAGCACTGTCAGAGATTTTCCGTCCTCCCCATGAGTCCGGGTGGACCACATGGGCCTGGTATGAACCTCCTTAATCTACTATGGGTACATTTCTGCAGAGACCAAAACAAAGCAGAACAAAACACCTTTCAGCCAGGACATAAAAAGATTGAAACAGGATTTCCTCTTGCAAAAAATTGTGTGTGTGTAAGTGTGAGAGAGATGCTGGGCCTTCAGGTGTGTTGTTGCACCTGGAGCTGTGCTTTGAGGATAATTCCAGTGAGCATGAAGGGCTTGCTGGTCTTCTGAGGCTGTTTCTCCTGGTCCCTCAGCAGTGAGCACAAAGTGGGTGAAATTGTTGCAAGTAGCATAGGCGGGAGGAGGGGGAACATATGCACTGCACTGGATGAAAGAAAAGCTAAAAATCTCTCAAGTCTGTGTTTGTTGGCAAGGAAAGGATAGGTATAAAAAGCAAATTCCCTGGATGCCAAGATCTGAGTTTGGAGTAAGTACTCTCTGGTGAGAACCTCAGGAAAACCTCAGATTTAATATTGCAAAAAAGCATCAAGGTAAAGTGTGGAAATATAGGAGATTAGACCTTTAAAATATGCTCTTGTGAGTTCCAAAAACTTCCATTTTCCCCTAGCGTCGAAAGCTAAATATGGTTTACTTACACAGGTCAGATTTATGTGCTTTTCCATACAGCAGAAAACAGGCAGTTCCTAAATTATTAGTTCAGTAATACAAGAAAGGTCGACAGGTAAAACAATAGGCTTGATTACCTTCCTCCCAAGGTGAGAGAGAGTGACTTAACTAATGCCTGGCAGGATAGTTTATGGAATTAATCCCTTCATGCATTAATTGAACTTAAGCAAGATTATCCCATGTTTGTTAAGCAAAAAGGGGTGCTGCATTTTAAATTTATAGGAAGATGTTACGGGAAAGTTTGTTTATTGAGCAGGTTGAGTCACGGAGTGTTTTTTTTCTGCCTGCCAGCAAACAATTAACTAGCAACTGCTCCTGATTGGCCAGAGTTCCAAGGGCGGCAGATGGAGTGGAGTGAGAGATTGTGTGAGAGATTCATTTGGTCTGTGAGGGGGATTCACTCAGGAGGGTTCATTCTGACAGGTGGTAGAGCTGAGGAGAGCCGAGAACTCTCAGTATATGCTCCTAGGTTGTGAATCACAGAACACTATTAAAATAGACAAGACACAGTTCCACACAGTGTTTTACAGGAAAAAGGGTCCTCAGAGGAAAGGGCAGTAGTGATTCCGAAGCCAGGGAGGATTTGGGGGTCTGTAAGGAAACAGTCCAAGGGACACGGGTGGCGCTGTGGGTTAAACCACGGAGCCTAAGACTTGCCGATCAGAAGGTCAGCGGTTCGAATCCCCGCAATGGGGTGAGCTCCCGTTGCTCAGTCCCTGCTCCTGCCAACCTAGCAGTTCGGAAGCACGTCAAAGTGCAAGTAGATAAATAGGTACCACACTGGCGGGAAGGTAAACGGCGTTTCCGGGCGCTGCTCTGGTTCGCCAGAAGCGGCTTAGTCCTGCTGGCCACATGACCCGGAAGCTGTACACCAGCTCCCTCGGCCAATAAAGTGAGATGAGCGCCGCAACCCCAGAGTCGGCCACGACTGGACCTAATGGTCAGGGGTCCCTTTACCTTTACCTTTAAGGAAACAGTCCAGTTAAAATCCTACATTCCTGAAGTGTGAGTGGAGAAGTCTGATCTATGAAAGATGTGTAAAAGGAAGTAACCTTAAGCCTGAGCAGTATACAGCCTATAACTTGAGACAGAACACCTTTAATAAAAAAGCAACACCACTCTTTGTTACATTTCTGTGGAAGAAGAAGAACCGAAACAACTTTATCTGTTTATTATCTGTTATAATAAAGTTTATTTGCAACCTGTTTTCCCAACAGAAAAACCCACTGTCGCTCGTGATTCATTCTCCATTGGGGATTTCACTTGAGGGAAATGGAAACAGACGACTGGTTTAGCGGTGCCAGGGAGAGAGAGGGCCGTTGCGCCATTGCATGAGACATTGCACCTGGAGATTTCAATTGAGAATTGGCGCTGTCTCCTCTAAAATCCAAGAAACAAAGTAAAAACTGTAGCTATATAACTGCTGGTGGGAGTAGGATTCAAAAAAGACATATTAATTGAAATAGACTTGCAGCCAAGTCTTCCATTATATATTATCCATATTTTGTATTGTTTATTCCTTCATACGTATATCATTTGAACATAATAAATGGTATAAACAGGGTGGCCTCGTTTGTACACGTTGTAGATTGCACTTTATCTTCGGGTCGGTTTGCATCACCTTGACGCTAAGCTGCTGGTTGGATCCAGGGATTAGAAGGGTCTCGGCATATAGCCCAGCACCCCCTCAAACTTAAAACAATATATTTAAATTGCATTTAATAATGTTTTAGAATGTAGGTATTAAAATACAGTTTATTTTCTCTTAGAACAATGCATACAGTCATACTTTGACAGTTTTTTAAAAAGAATGTGCAAAAGCCCCTAAATGCTCTACATAGACCTCAGTAACATGGAGGACAGCTATCAGTACTCCTCCGATTGATCTCAGTCCTTGATCTGGGATATAAGGGCTTGGGTGGCACTTAAGGTGTCGTAAAGCCAAGATGTTCAGGGCTCTATATATTATTATGAAAGCTTTGAACTTAATCCTTTAGCATAAGGGCAACCAGTGCAGATGTTTTAACAGAGGTGTCACATGTTATCAGCTCTCTGCCCTATCACCAGTCATGACATTATACATTGGCATCTCTTGTGGGAGCAAATTCCAGAGTTTAATCATGTGTTATAGGATTAAGTACTTTATTTATTTATTTTAAAAATATTTATTGATTGATTTTCACATTTTTATACATTTAATCTCTTTCCAATTCATATATAAAGTTACAAGGTTCTATGAACCTTTTGACTTCCTCCCCTCCCTCCCCTGGGTTCTTATATTATAAGATAATTTTTTGCATCTTATACTTTTCCCAACGTTACATATCTCTAATTTATCATAGTCAATTTCACATTACAAATGTCATTACAATGCTAACAATGATTTTAACTGTTTACAATGGTTTATTAAATAAACTACAAATTTACTCCAGTCTCTAACAAATACTTGATCTTCTTGGTTTCTGATCTTCCCCATCAGTTTTGCCATTTCTGCATATTCCATCTGCCATTCTTCCTTTATTGGCAATGTTTATTCCTTCCATTTTTGGGCTAGTAACATTCTTGCTGCCACTGTTGCATACATAAAAAGTCTTTTGCCTTCTCTTGGTATTTCTACACCTATTAAACTTAAAAGAAAGGCTTCTGGTTTTTAAACAAATGTATTTTTAAACATTTTCTTTAATTTATTATAAATAATTTCCCAGAAGTCTTTCACCTTACAACATGACCACCACATATGGTAAAAAGTACCCCCCCTACATTTCCAACACCATAGATCAGCATGGTATAGATCAGAGCTTTCCAAACTGTGTGCCACGACACGTTAATGGTCAGCTGCAGTGTGTAGGTGTGTTGCGCGAACACTCCCCACACTAGTAAAACAGAATTACTGTGTCATAAAATGATGCAAAACTGAATTTGTTGAGAAATGATGTCAAAAAAAGTCACCAACATGAAAACCTCTGGTGTATATACCGTAGTTCTGGTGTATATAGAACAAGATCAGAGTTAAATGCTTTAATGTTGCAAGGTGGGGGTAGTAGATAACAACCTGGCAATTGCACTTTGCATCAGTTGTTCCTATTCTCCTTCGAAATAAGTCTGCATCGAATTCACCAGGGCAATCATCATAGGTGCTATGTCCTCCTTTCATAGGAAAGGCCACAACTGGTGAACCAGTCCTGTGTTTTACTTCACTTCTACTGCTTGTACCTCTAAGGTAAGGGCCAGGCCAAGTAGTAGCACCAAACAGTGCATCTGCTGCTTAAGAGAACTACAATCCCATTCAAGGATGAATAAAACATTCTCCTCCTCCATCCTTCCCCAGGGTTTCCCTCTTATCTGAATCAAGTTCCCTTTTGTTCACCCTATTCCTGAACAACTGAGACACCAGCTTCAATTCTCTCTAGGATCAGAAGATGGAAAGAAGAGGTGAGGTTGGGTGGACTCACGCAAGCAGAGGCAAGGATACCCTGGACAGCTTCATATAGGGCTCACATGTTGCTTCCACAGTCTCAGTCTAATACCACAAAGAGGTAAGCTTTAGCTCTATTTCCGCTGTAGCTCTGCTTTTGCTAAGAGAAGCCTACTTTGGCAGCTGTTGACTTCAGTGAAGTGGGGGAGGCTGTGTTTGCTTTAGGGCTGGAGTCCTCTGAATCAGAGGAGGAAAATGCAACATTCTTGGGCCAGAGCGATCCTGGCTCCTTGGTTTCCTTCTTGCAAAAGTGCTTTCAGTTAGTTAGGTGCCTCTGGAACCCCCCCTCAGAGCAATTTCCTTTCAACTCTTCGATTCTATGTCTCCAGCATCCTGTTCTCCACAGTGGCCAGCTAGATGTGTCTCAGTATAGCCCTCTATTGATGCTTCAGGCTGCCACCACTCCAACATGACATGGTGCCTCTGATTCGGAAGGGAGCATATAGTTGTTATGACTAGTAGCTACAGATCTCTTTAAAAGTGTATTGGACAAATTCATGAAGAATACGGCTGTCCAAGTTCGTGACCATTGCCACATCTTATGGGAGAGAATTCCATATTTAAACTATGTGGAGGATTTCCTTCTGCCTGTCATGAATCTTCCAACATTCAGATTCATAGGATCACCCCCATTATGCTCTAATATTATGTAAGAGGGAGAAAAATGTTTCTCCTTCCACTTTCTCCATGATTGTGTGCACCTCTGCAAAGTCCCCTCCTTTTATTTACCTCAGGGAAATGTTCTTTCAAACATTAGTTGCCCTTTTCTGAACCTTTTCCAGTGCTACAATATCATTTTAGAGGTGAGGCTCAATTATTTCATTAAGACTGGCACAGTATCTGGAATGGGTGGTGCCATTTTTATACGCCTTTTTGTAGAGGAGGAGCTTCATTAGCAAGCAAAATTCCTGCAGACTGAGAATTGTAGCTCATATAGTGTGATTACCTTCCTGGCTTTTCTTTGTTGTATCTATCTCATTCTTGGGGTCAATGGAACCTCTTGCATGTGTTTTAACCTCTGCACAATTTTTCTAAAGAGATATTGCAAGGCTTCAGAAAGTGGAACGCTCTGTTTGTGCACAGTGGACTGTCCTGTGATCTTTATGCTGTCTCTATGCAAATCTATTACACTGAAAGGCAATTTGGCTTGACCAGCTACAAATCCCCTGGGATCTGTCTTGATGTCACCCAAAGAGGGGTGGCTGGGAGAGATGTCTAATTCGTGATATCCCTGGTGCTGCTCTCTGGCTAGACTTGGCAGCCCAAGCAATTTGCTTTTAATTGATGAAAGGGTCTTGTTATGCTGCTGCCGCTGAGAAAATGCCTGGGGTGTGTGGTGACAACCCATGGGTGAGAAGGATCATGCTGGCAGAAAGCAAAATGTGTGACACCGCCTTGAACCACAATGATAATTACTTGATCTGATCCTGTTTATTCTGCTAGATTGCAAAGTAAGTAATAGAATGAACAGGCATCTAAGCCTGAATCTGTAACTTGCTTATAAATATGTATAGTAATTAGAACTCGAGTTCTTGAGAGTCACCTTGAGGACTTAGAATAAGCATGCAGGTGCTTTTCTTGGAAATGTAAATGTCACTGCAGCATCTCACCTGTGCCCCCAAGTGGTGGTTTGCTATTACTGCCTGTTGGCATAGCCTCTGCCTGGCCGCTGAGCCACTGCATTAATCAGGAAGCAGATGCTGCTACTGTTTCTGGAAGAGAATGTCGCTGCTCCTAAAGAAAAATGAATCCTTTTTGGAAAATGAGAAATGAGCCTTCAGAGGTTTTTCTGCTGGGGCAAGTGGTCCAGCACAGAGACTTTGAAGACATAATATTCTGGCTTGAGTTCTTTATTTATCATTAAAAATTGCTTGTGGAAGAAACAAGAGAGAGGGATGCAAGGCAGAGAAGAGTCTGGTGGTGGCTGTGTACACATCACTGGCTTAAAATGCAGCTAGGTCATTCTTTTTCTCAACTGAAGCTGCTGGGTTGCTGGGGTTGGGGTGCTCATAAAAATCCAGTGTTTCCTTAGGATCGCCAGAAAAAGGAATCCTCACCCTGATCTACACAAATGGACTGAGGAGGATGTGTTCTCAAGCACAGGCAACTGGGAAGCTGCTCTGTGTTTATTTGCCGGAAGCCAGTGTGAAAACGTGACTGTACTTGCACTGAAATAGGTCTTTCCAGTCCTTGACCCAGACTGAGCGTGAAATATTTAACACTTGAGTGTGAAACTCGCTGTCTACTTTGAGCTGCTGGCTCCCACTGCCTGTTTCTTTGCTTCTGAGCTCATAAAACATTCCGGTGATTCATTCCCTCTGTGTCACATCTGACAAGATAACTCTGATTCTCCATCACTGTTGGTATCAGTGTTGATTTCTTAAAAGAACGTACAAACAAGCCAGACAGTCATCTTTAATTCTGCTTAGTTCTAGTGTCTACCTCACCTCCAGGAAGGAGCTATTACTTCACAGTTACTACTGTAGCTTATTACTGCAGGGTAAAAAAACCTCTTGTCCCTGCTTAGCACAGGCTGCTTCAGCTGCAAGTCTGCCCTACATGTGGGGGCCCTACATGTGCCCTTCTAATGTACCATGTGGTCTGATTATCAGTAATATTCTTGAAACGTGCTAAGCTTGGGCCAGGTAAATGCTTCTGGTTTTTATTTTTAAAAGCCATTTGCACAATATCTAGGTTAGAATGGCACAACTGGGGCTAGAAAGATAATGTTGCAGCCTGGCATGCTCCTGTTCAGTATTTCAGCCATTCAGCCGTGCTCTCTTCTGAATATTCTACATATTACATTTCTCATGGGTTTTCCAATTTTCCAACAGTCATCCAGCATCACATGGTCACTGGGCATGGAGGATGTGGAGGATGGTCAGAGGCTGAGAAGGAATGGGAGGAGATTGGGAACTTCCGGAGGCGGCGCCATCGGCAATGGCGGATTCCCTCTAGTCTTGAGGGAGTAGCTCCGCGGAAATCGGGTCTTGCCGCTACGGCGAAGTGGGGACCCTTTTGAAAACCACAGGCGGGTAAAGCCTGTGACCATGGGACTCGGCGGGCACCCTTAGTGCCCCCCCCCAATTTGCGAGGGAACCCTGAAAAGAGTTCCGGAGCGAAACGGGGAGTCTGGCGCAGTGCCGAGAGTCAATTGCTTCTTCCGTGGAGTGAAGCCGCGCAGCTGTTGCCGGAGAGCGCTGACCTTTTTCCTGTGACAATTCGGCTATTAAACAACTACCCGTGAGTAGGTCAAGTTTGAAGATCGGGGAATTTAAGGAAAAATTAAGGATTAATTTGGCACTGAAGCGGGAAGGTGTAAACAGGAAGTCCGCCTTCCTTTTCTGTAAATAGATCAAAGCAAAGACTGTCTAAGCTAAGACCCTGAAAATCGCGCTGAAAAAGACTCAAATCCTACATCAACAAAAAGAGAAATCCCTCCCTGTGGATAGAACTTTTTTTATGTATGCCACAACAGCAGCAAGAATACTCATCACAAAGTATTGGAAGACACAAGAGCTACCCACCTTGGAAGAATGGCAGATGAAGGTGATGGACTATATGGAACAGGCGGAAATGACTGGCAGAATCCGAGACCAGGGAGAAGAGTTGATGGAAGAAGACTGGGAAAAGTTTAAAGATTATTTACAGAAATATTGTAAAATTAATGAATGCTAGAATGATGTTGGATAGAAATTAAGCGGTCTTTAGCTGAAATGTCACAAGGGAATATGAAAAAAATGGATTATTAATAGGTAAAAATTTAAAATTACAATACTTTATGATTAATGACTAGGATATACAAAGAGGGGAGGGATTTGCTGAACTAACAAATTGAACTGGAATACAAAAAAGGGAGGCGTGAGGAGGTCTGGGAAATAAGCAAATGAAGGATAAGTAAAGGAAAGAATGAATTGTTTTTAATCATTTTTATTTTGTATCTTTCTTTTTTCTTTTTTTTTAATCTTGTAATACTCTGAAAATCTTAATAAATATCTTATAAAAAAAAAAGGAATGGGAGGAGATTGGGAGTTGGACGACCCCAGGAAGAGTCCTCGTGGGTTGGGGGTTAGTTTCGCTTGAATGTGGGGCCCCAAGGAGTTCTAACTCACAGTAGGGACTCAACGGGCTGGGAGACATAGATCTTGGGCCTAGCAGGCTTTCAGAAGACTGCTATTTCCCCGTGACACTGGATACCCCAGGCCCAACACCACTGATCATAGCGCCGCCTTGTGTGTTGTTCCTCCTTAGTGAAGAGTCATACCCTTCTGAAAGGCATTGAGAGACAACTCAGATCTAACTGGTTGACCCCTCTCCAAGGACACATCAGCACTGGAATTAAAAAACAACATACAGAGACAGCCATGACGGGTGTAAGCGCCCTGCTCTTCAAAAAATGAGTGCAGAGGGGGCATCAAGTCATGGATAAATGACTTAGCTACAGGTAACAGGTGCCATGTACCACATGTACAACCAATGCTTTCAAAAATTCAAGTCTTAGTAATTGTTATACAAAAAAACTAGGGTTGGCTTTTAGAGCCCATTAAGGGATTCAGTCCCCTGTCCATTATCAGCAGAGAAGAATGCATGGAGCCAAAGCAAGGCAGATCTTTATTTTACTGTTGCAACACAGTTTCTCCACCCATTGCTAGGATGTGAGGAGACACCAAATCTTAATTTGCGGGCCCAGGATTTGAAGGATTTGTAAGTGAAAGGAGCCATTGGGAGAGGTTTCTCTAAGGTATTTCCTTCTGCAAATGGTTGGGCTTATTAAGAGTCAAAATAGCTTCAATAGCTATGCATACTTACCTGGGGCACAGTGGACATTTATTTTATTTATGACACCTTAGAATTCTTATAACAGTAATGATTCGTGTTATGTACTGAAGTCTCACCCTGGGCCAGCAGGGGGATACTGTAGATAGTTATGCAAATGAAGGATCGAAAGTGACGTTCAGTGATTGGATAGTTTGTATGCAAATGAAGGATCGAAAGTGACGTTCAGTGATTGGATAGTTTTAGAAAGTTGCAACAGTTACGCTGTTCTGGAGCTCTATATAAGCAGGCTGACTGAGCTCTTCAATTCAGTTCAGTTCTGGCCTCTGAAATAAACAAGTGCTGTTCCAGCTTACAAATAAAGAGCTGCTTTGGAAGAATCGCTGTGTCGTCTGATATGTTCACCCACAACTTAACAATTCAAGTTCTGGGGAGAACCAGGGCATTTGGGTCATCCCAGTTTAACCCCCTCCCAAAGGTTTCGTTGTACAACATAAAACCTCAGGATGCCCCTCTGCCTGCCAATGTCTCCCTCTTGTGCATAGTTGGTGCTGTTTTATCTACATAAGTACTTATGTTGCAGAAAAGGACAACCCCGTCCCTGCTTCCAGTGACATTTAAAGCTATAAAAAATTACTGGACAAGCACAGAAGGCATTTGCCTCAGCATTTAGCCATCTGTTGCTCACGTACAGAGCTGGCAGCAGGGAGAATGGTTTCCAGCTCAGGCTAGCCATTGCCCAAAACTCCAGGCTACCCAGAGGCTAATTTTTAGGGATCATTTGCAGAACTGGCTGGCTGTCCCTCTACACCTGGGCAGAACAAAGCCACAGACCTGGGCTTTCATTGATGTCAGTCAGTAGATATTCCAGCTATGCACTGTGCCAAATGTTTAGAATGGGCGATTTGGATATTGTAGGTGCTTATGCCCTCCCGGAATTTTTAGTGCGTGTGTGCGTGCACATGTATGTGTGCATTTCCTCCTGAAGGGATTGGGGATGAAAGAATTCAGACATATAACATGAAAACATTTAGCAGCCATACATAGCAGAGTGATCCCCTCCCCACTGTCCCAAAAAACACTCCACTAACTTTTTGCTCTCCCCATAGGGTTGGGTGTCCGGACAGGTTGAGGGATGGATCAGTTGCTAGAGCATCAGACTCTTAGGTTGAATCTACACACATAGTACACACACATTTCACGCTGTGAAGATGCTTTTCTTAAAAAAAATGTTTTCAAAAGTATATTGAATTTGCCATAGCTCACCATCGTTTGTGTATTTGTATGTGCACAAAATGTTTTATTTTTCAGCTGTATAGCTGTCCTTAATCTCAGGGTTGGGGGTTTGGGCCTCACATTGGGTGAGAGATTCATGCATTGCAAACGGTTGGACTAGATGACCCTCATGGTCCCTTCCAACACTATCACAGATCTGTGATTCTATTTCCTTCTGCACAGGTTCCTTGAGCAGGAAACAGTAGAAGGGTATTAAGAACATCTTGAGTTAATCTTACAAACGATCTGTATTCCTTTTTAGTTCAGAGGAACATGATACGGTATGTGGAGAAAGAGCGAGAAATGATTTTCCTCTTCTGGAATCCAATGAGGTCGTCCAATGAAGCTGAATATTGGAAGGTTAAGGAAATATAAACGGAAGTGCTTCTTCCTAAAGATGGGGGAGAAATCTGAATTGGTTTGCCTTTAAAGGTAAACTTATCTGCCCTCCAAATCAATACATGAACTGCAACACAGCAGTTCTTTGAAATTTTCACTTTTCTGAATACCGCTCTCTAGTCACATAGTTGTACAAAAATACTAATGAAGTGTGCATAGTGAAATTGTAAAAAGGTCTAGATTGGGGAAACTTTCATAGAAAACATGTATTTTATTAGAAATTTGCTGCAAAATGCTGGTAAGTTTTGATGAGCATTTTAAAATAATAATAATTACAAATTTATGGATGTGTGGGGAGCTTGCCTTATTACGGTGCTGGAGCCCAGTATAGGTTGTCTAATGGAGGGAAATCAGTGATATGTGATGGGTGCATGTAATGCTGTGCAGCAGAGTGAGCTACTTTGCTCAGGAGCTAGACAATCTGAGGAGGCCAACACTTGATTTGTGGGTTGGGTACCCCCCCCTTTTGTCTGTAAGAGGTGGAAGAAAGAAGGTCATCATGTTGGGAGCTTAATTCATCCCAGTGATGTTTCCTAGGCCAGGGGTGAGAAACCTCAGGCACAAGCTCCAGATGCTGTTATCCAGGGATCTGTATTTGGCCCTTGGGATTCTCCCTGGCACCACACCCATCACCGGTTCTCCTCTATGTCCTCCTTGATTGTTTATGGCTGGCTAGAATGTGCTCTCGAACCGTGCTGCTTGCTTGCCTGAGCGGAGAGATATATATGTGTGTCGTGCGTAGAAGCCTCTGATGTGTGACTGAAATGGATAATACGGGAGAAAGGCAAGCCACATCCTCTGCTTCAATCAAATATTGCTTCTAGGCTGGCCTTGCCCTTGCCCATCGCTGGCATGTGGCCCTCAGAATGTTGAGCACTGCACATTGTGGCCCCTGGGCTCAAAAACACTCCTCACTGCTGTTCTAGGCCATGCTGCTTTTGTTTGTGATAAGGAGCCATTTGCCACAGTGAACTCTGATAGCGCCTCTTGCTTGTATTGGTGGATGATAGAAAGCTGTGCATGACGCTTTAGATGCAGACCTCATCCCTCTACATTTGTCTGAAGTGTTATAAAGCCAGTTTCTCCAACATGAGGATCCAGTGATATTTTGTTAGCAGCCTTCTTGCAAGAGACCCTACATTGATCAACTGCAGCTATCCAATTCAACGTATTTTCCTGATAAACATCTTTGAGTGCCAAGATTTAGGATTTCATTCATCACGGTTTAATTTGGGTTCCAGTGTCGGTAATAGAATGCCATGCAGGAATTTGGAAAGAAGCAATACTGGAAAAGAAGAAAGATCAACAGAAGCTGTTCTGATTTCAGCGTTAAGAGCAAGGAAAAGGCAAGGCAAAACTGTCAGGAGAAGCTGTCAGAGTTGTTGAGAGCTTATCTCTGTGTCTCGGCTGGCAATTGCCTGATCTCTTCCCTCCCCCGCCTCTGGTACCTTGCTGCAGTGTTTAATAGAATTAGGACAAGACCAGAATAGAATTTTGCTCTCTGGACATGTCAGCTGTGATCAATGGCTTATAGAACAGAGAAGTTTATAACCTTTTAATGCTGAGATGAGGGTCACTTTTAGCTCATGAGAACTGGTTCCACCCCCCAAAAAACCAGTCCTTAGTACTATTATGTTTTGTTATGTGTACTCCCTCTTCCCCTTATTTTGTGTTTTTATGCTGTGTTCCTGCTTCTCTGCACTGAGTGCCAAAGAGCAAGTGGATAATTTTATTCTTTAAGAATCTTGTCTCCTGGCCATTCTGCTGAGGACAGCAGGGAGTCACTTATATCACAGGAACACAGGAAATGGCCTTATGCTCACTATTGTTGACTGACTGACTGGCATTATTTCCTTAGTCAGCTGCTATGTACTGAGTTGAATAGGATCCAAAATGCAGCAGTCTGATTGGTCCTAGAACAATAGGATTCAGAATGCAGCAGTCTGATTGGTCCTAGAACAATAGGATTCAGAACGCAGCAGTCTGATTGGTCCTAGAACAATAGGATCCAGAATGCAGCAGTCTAATTAGTCCACAGGAGCCACCCAATCCAGCTCCAGGTGGAAGTGAATCCGCAACCTGATTGGCCTACAGGAGAATCCCGGAATCAGCCAATCACGTGGGGCCCATTGTGTAAATAATGTATATAAAGCAGACAATCTGGGGGAACTTCCATTCCTCCTCACCACTATGAGCTGAATAAAGAGCATGAAATCCACTCTCGACTCCGAGTATATTTCATCGGCTATATACCAAGAAGAGTAAAACATGTGTTTAATTAAATACCTGCTTGATACATGGTATGGTCACTTCTGCCATGATCACTTCTGATCATATCATGCAAGATAATCGGGCATGTTGGCTGTTCACTTTCTTCCTAGTGGGAGTATAGTGCTATAAGTTTGGTAGAGGGTAAGACCCTCCCCCCAAGAAATTAATGAATGTCAGGATCTGGCCATGGGCTTAGCCAGGATTTATTTTAGGGGGCAGAGAGGAGTAGCTAATGAAGATGATGGACTATGCTGAAATGGCAAAATTGCCTGGAAAAATCAGAGACCAGGAAAAAGAAATTTAAGGAATGGGGAAAAATTTATAATGTATTTAAGAGAATGTAAACAACTAAAAACTTTGGCAGAATTAGAGTAATACTTGTAACATACAAAATGCAATGGAAAATGGGTAATAATATTTCTAACAAATTAAAGAAAAGGGGATAAGCTGAATGAAAAAGGGATTGATAACGGAAACCAGGGAAGGACGGAGGGAAGTCAAAGGATTCTGAGAATCCTAAATGTGAAAGTGTATGATATGTTTAAATTGAAACTTGTTATATAAAATTTAATAAAAAATATTTATTAAAAAAAAGAAAAGAAAGAAGAAAAGGCCAGAAGCTTATTGGCTCTGGCAGGAAGAGGACTGGGAACCAGGACTACCGGATTGGCCCCAAGCTTGCTGAAGCTGTTATAAGAGACACTTGGGTATCAGGTTCTGCACTCCCTCCATGGAAGACTTTGGGTGTATATAGATGTAAAATAAACCATATATCTAAAAATGTTACAACCACCACCATGCCCCATATTCACATTGGAAACACACAATGAACACCTGGAATGCCTGGCTTCTTGCTACCATGGCAGAGACTGGGATGGCATGTAACAATTGCAATGGTGAAATAATAACTCCAGAGGGCAATAATTGTACATAAGGTACGCTATAATTCCCTTAGTATCTGATATTCAGGCATTCATGCCATTGCACTTATGTACAGTGGTACCTCGGGTTAAGAACTTAATTCGTTCTGGAGGTCCGTTCTTAACCTGAAACTGTTCTTAACCTGAGGTACCACTTTAGCTAATGGGGCCTCCCGCTGCCGCGATTTCTGTTCTCATCCTGAAGCAAAGTTCTTAACCCGAGGTACTATTTCTGGGTTAGCGGAGTCTGTAGCAAGATACTTGAAGGAGCGCTTAGTTGTGCTCCACTTTTATCAGAGGCTGGCTTTACATAAGTGTGACACAGGGCCTTTTCCACATTGGCCCTGAGCTCCTTCCACTGCCAGTTGTGTTTGGCTCCTTCCTCCTCTCAACTTCCTCATGGGTCAAATATGTTTTCAATTTGCTCTGCCCTTGCTGCTACTTGAGATAATTTCATATTCCCCATGAATTCTCTTTTTACAAGTTGTATTTCATGGCTGTCTCACTGATGTGTTTTATTGCATTGTTTAAACGGTTGTGAGCTTCTCCAGTGAAGGAAAGTCTACCATCTCCTGTGCTGTTGGCATTTCAGCCCTTTGCTTCTTGTCTGGTCCTTTGGAGCAACAGAGAACAAGCTTCCTCCATCTTCTGCATTGTAGCCCTTCAGAGATTTGAAGGCTGCTCTCATCACATCTCCCTTTAACCTTCGGGTCTGCATGATAAACACATCTGGCTCTTCTAACTGTTCCTCACAGGACTTTGGTTTCCAGCAACCTTCACCACCCTGGTTGCCCTCCCCGGGACATGCTCCCGTTTATTAATGTCCTTTGTAAAATATGGCACCTAGAACTGGTCCATCATTTCCCTTCAGAACATACCCTGGGTCAACATTTGGCTAGTGCCAAAATACTTCCACATTCAAAGAATTTAGCTCCATGCTTCATGAAGGCATTAATCCTGCCCCTAAATTCAGTCTGCCTATGATGTAGGACCACCTTTTCAACAAGCTAAGCATCCCTACCTCCAAACCAATAAAGCAGGGGTCAGCAAACTTTTTCAGCAGGGGGCTGGTCCACTGTCCCTCAGACCTTGTGGGGGGCTGGACTATATTTTTTTTGGGGGGGGGAATGAACAAATTCCTATGCACCACAAATGACCCAGAGATGCATTTTAAATAAAAATATACATTCTAGTCATGTAAAAACATGCTGATTCCCGGACCATCCACAGGCCAGATTGAGAAGGTGAATGGGCCCATGCAACCCTACCCATGCAATAAAGACAGGAGTGCCTGGCCTGCTCTGGTCCAGGGGGTCACGAAGAGTCGGACATGACTCAGCGACTAAACAACAGCAACAACAGAGCTCAGAACTGCATTAGGGATTTCCCCCTGCTCCATCATATTGTTGACTCGCGTTGACTAAGACCCCCCTCTAGATCCTGTTCACATGTACTGCTGTCAAGCCAGGGGTACCTCATCCTGTATTTGTGCATCTGATTATTTCTGCCTATGTGCAGAACCTTAAATTTTACCCTATTGAAAGTCATATTGTTAGATTTCAGGGACAGTCAAAGGTGCATTACCCTCACAGTTGTTTTTGTGGCGGTGCTATTTCTTCTTAAAGGTAAAGGACCCCTGACTGTTAGGTCCAGTCGTGACCGACTCTGGGGTTGTGGCGCTCATCTCGCTTTACTGGCCGAGGGAGCCGACGTTTGTCCGCAGACAGTTTTTCCGGGTCATGTGGCCAGCATGACTAAGCCGCTTCTGGCAAACCAGAGCAGCGGATGGAAAAGCCGTTTACCTTCCCGCCAGAGCGGTACCTATTTATCTACTTGCACTTTGACGTGCTTTTGAACTGCGATCACTTCACACACACACCACAAAATACTTGAGGGCGTCAGGCTTCCTCAAGTTGATGGGCATCATCATTCAAATGGTGTGTGCGCGCTGGATCTTTTGATCAGTTATGTGGGGCAGGGCTTATAGAATCATAGGGTTGGTAGGGATACCAAAGGTCATCTAGTCCAACCTTCGATGGCCATCCAACCTCTGCTTGAAAACCTCTAAGGAAGGAGAGTCCACCACCTCCCAAGGGAGACAGTTCCACTGTCCAACACCTCTTACCATGGAAAAGTTTTTCCTGATGTTTAATTTGAATCTCCTTTCTTGTAATTTGAAGTCACTGATTTGGGTCCTACCTTCCAGAGCAGGAGAAAACAAGCACGCTCCCTCTTCCATGTGACAGCCCTTGAGATATTTGAAGATGGCTATCAATTCTCCTCTCAGTCTCCTCTTTTCCAGGCTAAACATACACAGTTCCTTCAACTGTTCCTCATAAGGCTTGGCTTCTAGACTCTTGATCATGGTTGGGAAACTAAGGCCTGGGGGCCGGATCCAGCCCAATCACCTTCTAAATCCAGCCCACGGACGGTTCGGGAATGAGTGTGTTTTTACATGAGTAGAATGTGTGCTTTTATTTAAAATGCATCTCTGGGTTATTTGTGGGGCATAGGAATTTGTTCATATTCCCCCCCCAAAAAAAAAAAAATATAGTCCACCCCACCACAAGCTCTGAGGGACAGTGGACCGGCCCCCTGCTGAAAAAGTTTGCTGACCCCTGCTCTTGATCATCCTAGTTGCCCTCTGCACACCTTCCAGCTTGTCAACATCCTTCCTAAATGGTGGTGCCCAGAATTAGACACACAGTATTCCAGGTGTGGTCTGACAGAGGCAGAATAGAGTGGTGCTATTACTTCAAAAAAGCAGAGACATCACCTTGTCAACAAAGGTCCGTATAGTTAAAGCCGTGGTTTTCCCAGTAGTGATGTATGGAAGTGAGAGCTGGACCATAAAGAAGGCTGATCGCCGAAGAATGGATGCTTTTGAAGTCTGGTGCTGGTGGAAACTCTTGAGAGTCCCATGGACTGCAAGAAGATCCAACCTATCCATTCTGAAGGAAATCAGCCCTGAGTGCTCACTGGAAGGACAGATCGTGAAGCTGAGGCTCCAAGACTTTGGCCACCTCATGAGAAGAGAAGACTTCCTGGAAAAGACCCTGATGCTGTCAAAGATGGAGGGCACAAGGAGAAGGGGATGACAGAGGACGAGATGGTTGGATAGTGTTCTCGAAGCTACGAACATGAGTTTGACCAAACTGTGGGAGACAGTGGGAGACAGGAGTGCCTGGCGTGCTCTGGTCCGTGGGGTCACGAAGAGTCAGACACGACTAAACAACAACAAGAGCAACAGCAACAGCAGCAGCAGCAGCAGCAGCAGCAGCAGCAGCAGCAGCAACAACAACAACAGAGAGCTATTTCATACTAGCCAGACATTGGTCCATCTAGCTCATCACCTGTCCAGCACCTGTCCAGCATCTGTCCAGTGTTTCAGGAAGCGAGATATTCCCAGCCTTGCCTAGAGGTGCCATGGGCTGAACCTGAGACCTTCAGCATGCAAAACAGGTACTCTGCCATTGAGCTAACATCCTTCCCCAATATGCATGGATGCACATGGCTTGTGCCTCATCTGAGCACAACAGACTCCTCGCTTAATCCTCATGAGTGCTACAGCTCATTTTCACCCACCATCATGTACTGCATCTTTGTAGAAGATATATGTGGGACTCCTTTACTCTGCATTGTGCTGCTCTTCTCTCTCTCTCTCTCTCTCTCTCTCTCTCTCTCTCTCTCTCTGTGTGTGTGTATGTGTAGCCAGGAATTGAGAGACACCATTTGTCAGCATCTCCCATTGCTTAATTGCCAAAGAGCTATTTATAATTTGTCACAGGAGCTGACAGCTGTGGTTTCTGTTCTTTTCATGGTGTGTGAGTTTTAGCAGCTTGTCACCATCAGAGGTTTGTGGCTTGGCTCAAGTCAGGTGCAAAGCCAGAACTGCAGCAGATGCCAAGGGCACTGCTGGAACCCAGGGGTTGGCTGGGTCCAAGATGGGGGAAACAGAGCCAAGTCAGTTGGATGGACTGGGGGAAAAAGGAGCTGGAACCCGGTGCCAGACTGACGCATCAGAACCAGGTAAGAAATTAAAGTGATTTAGGATACTGGAGCACATGATGAATGGGAGCCAAGTAAGATAAATTAGAACCAGAATTCTGGTGTGAGCCCAGGAGATGAAGCTAATCTGGAGCCAGGCAGCATCAAACAAGAACAGATGAGTAAGATCAGAAATGAGACAAATAATGACACCAGCACTGGGAAACAAACTGCCAGAACCAAGAGATGAGCCCAGAAAGCCATTGCATGTATCCTTTACTGCTTCTTGTAGGGCAGGCTGCAGTGACCAATGATCAACTAGTTAAGACCACCACCATTTTATCAGTGAGGTGATGCAATGGTTTCTGAAGGCAAGAATGCCAGTCCTCCCCACCCCTTTGGCATTCTCTCAGATCTGTCAGACTGTTGCTCCCTCCAGCTCAGTGTTGTTGACAGTGGCTGTCTTGGGTTTCAGGCAGGGGACATTCCCAGCCCTACCTGAGATGTAAAGGACGGAGTCTGACACCTTCTGCATGCAGAGCAAATGCTGTCACTGAGCTATTGCACAAAGCAGTGCAGATTGCCTGAGATTTTAGAAGAAACTTGTTTGCTGATATAAAATACAAAACAAAAACTGGGACCTGTAACAAAAGGTTGCAGTCGAGCACTCCAGTTAATCAGCCATGCCTTGCCTCCATATTCCATTTCAAACCCTGCCCACCTGCCAATAGTATTTTATGGGCTCAGTTCTATCCTCATTCAGCTCTTTTGGCTCCTAGCAGTTAGTGTCCCCTCTATTACTAATGCACTTTTACAAGCTTTGGGACACCTCCTCCCAAGCCCGCTAGTTTTATACATGGGTTGTGCTGTTTTGGCTACATGAGCTAGCCCAAGGGATTTTGCAGCCTGAAGGGCAAGATGATGCTTCCTTCCAGTCCCGTTCCACGTACAAAAGGTCAGCAGGCCACTGAATTTTATTTCAATATCCATCTCACCATGAGGACAGTGGCCTGGTTTAGTGGGTGCAGAATAGGTTGCATAGCACACACACACAGAGAGCTGTCACCACTCACTGTCTCTCAGTATTTGCTGCCTTGGGCAGCTACCTCACTCTGCCTCATGGTAGGGCCAGTCTTGATGAGCAACACCTAAGCACTGGAAATAGAAGGGGTGGCTGGGAACCAAAGAAGACTGCAAATAGACTTGTACTGCAGGCTGCTGACAGTCGTGACCAGGCAGGCAGGAGGATAGGGTACCAAACACATATTCCAGCAGGAACACCCTAAGTGCATGTTTTCTTTTACAGTGTAACAGTGCAAAGTCTAAACAAACAAACAAACAAACAAACAAACAAAATTCCTTCCAGTAGCACCTTAGAGACCAACTAAGTTTGTGATTGGTGTGAGCTTTCGTGTGCATGCACACTTCTTCAGATACACAGAAACAGAAGTCACCAGACCCTTATATATAGTGAGAGGGTGGGGAGGGGTATTACCAGAAGGGTGGTGGGAATGGGTGATTGGCTGATAGCTGTGGTAAACCTGTTGACGACTGTTAATGACTGCAATTGGTCTTACAGGAAAAAGCAAGGGGTGAGATGGCTAAAAATAGCTATATCATGTATAATGAGATAAGAATCCAATGTCTCTATTCAGACCAGGTCTCTCCATGGTTTTAAGTTTGGTAATAAGTTGCAATTCAGCAACATCTCTTTCCAGTTTATTTCTGAAATTCTTTTGTAATAAGACGGTCCGAATGCCAGAGAATCATTGCTGAGCCAGTTATCAGCTGACACTTCCTAATATACGTCCACTGGAGGTGATGAAGTGACGGGTCCACAAGGTTGTGTTTTTATTTTGCGTGAGTAAAGGAGTGTGGGCAAAATGAGATGCAGTGGTGGAACTGCAGCAGCTGGAATAGGTAAATGTGTGGATTTCCTTTCCTGGTTCTTCATCCTTCTGAACTGCAGCATCCTATAAAAAGGTTGCTTGAGTTGGAAAAGTGAAGTCATCTCTCCATGTTGGATGCTGCCATCTGGTGTTGTCTGAAGATTCTACAGAGCAGGCATCCCACTACCTTACCTGGAATAGTGTGGAAGGCTGCACCTATGAAGTTTTTGGAACAAATTGTTTATAGAAAATGAGTCTGGGGAAGATCTAAATACAAGCCAGAATTCCAGGCTGCAGTGGGATTGAATGGAATGCCCTGATAAGAGGAGGAGGAAGAGAATGATCACTAGAACAGAAAAGGCAATAGAGAAATTAACCTTTAGATGTCTTCATTTGTCTCTGGGAAGGGAAATAAACTAAAAAGGGAGAGAGAAATAAACAGCGACAAAAAGTTTGTTTTTTTTTAAAAAAAAAGGTCAGAAGAAAAAGGTAGCTTCCTTTTATAGAAAGGAAGTAAAAGGAGAGAAAATGAATGATAAGAATGATTGGGAAGGAACAAAACATTAATGTAAAGAATCAACAGAGGGGAAACTATAGGGTCCAAATCATACTATAGTATGTATATACTTGTTTGTAAACTTCTAGGATGTTTCATTGTGGTCTATTATATCTGGCCACATTGGAATCGCATTGCAGGAAATACCTGATAATAGCATAGGTGTCTGTGTGGGTGTCTGGAGGCAGTTGGCAGGTGGCTGGCAGTATCCAAATTGAGGTTGAATCCCAACAAGACAGGAGTGCTGTTTCTGTATGGGAGAGGTTATGGAATGTAGACTTGAAATTTACAGCGCTCCAATTGGAGAACAGCTTTTACCATGGACTTTGAAGACATTCAAACTCAGGGCTAAAGGAAAAATGTGCTAAGAGGAAGGCACTTTTGGCAAACCCTCACTGGGATCAACTTCTGCCAGGAAACCTATGACCCCATTGTGCCCATGTGGCCCCAGAATTGGCCTCCACTGTGTTCACGGAAGACAATCTTACTCGAGTGATCTCCAGATAATGAGTTTGAAAGCAAAACTATATGAAAATGATGTGCCTATGGTATTTAACTCCTAGTAAAATAGCTAAAATTTATAAATCAAAATTAAATGTATGTACCTTTTACCATAGATGGTGGTTATGAAAGGTAAAAAAAACTTCTGGAAGTTGAAAATAATGTTACAGGTACCGGTAACTTTTCCAAAGAAACTAGGATCTTTTCTTTTAGAAATATTAGGTGCAGATACCGAAGGACCAGGGTGGGGGGGAGTTCATTTATGCAACCACAGCTGCCTGGATGCTGCTAGCCCAGAGATGAAAGGTACGGTTCCAACCAAGGAAGAATGGCAGATAAAATTAATGGACTATGCAGAAATGGCAAAATTAACAGGCAGAATTAGAACAGGAAGAATCAATGTTTAATAAAAAAAAATGGGGAAAGTATATAATTTATTTGAAAAATTATTGTAAATATTAAATTCATTAGCAGGTTTGATTTAAAATGTAGTTAATTTGAACTAAGGAATATTTAAGGATTTATTAAAAATTGGAATTATAAAGATGGGGAGGGAATAATAACATAAGGATCCACAAAAGGTGGATATAACACTGATCCTAAAGGATCGACATTGGCTCCCAGGATGTTTCCAATCACAATTCAAAGTGTTGGTAAAAAAAAGGTAGAGGTATCCCTGCCCGTACGGGCCAGTCGTGTCCAACTCTAGGGTTGTGCGCTCATCTCACTTAAGAGGCCGGGAGCCAGCGCTGTCCGAAGACACTTCCGGGTCACGTGGCCAGCGTGACGAAGCTGCTCTGGCGAGCCAGCACCAGCGCAGCACACGGAAACGCCGTTTACCTTCCCACTATAAAGCGGTACCTATTTATCTACTTGCACTTAGGGGTGCTTTTGAACTGCTAGGTAGGCAGGAGCTGGGACCGAAAGACGGGAGCTCACCCCGCCGCGGGGATTCGAACCGCCGATCATACGATCGGCAAGTCCTAGGCACTGAGGTTTTACCCATAGCGCCACCCGCATCCCTAAAGTGTTGGTGCTGACCTTTAAAGCCCTAAATGGCCTCAGCTCTGTATACCTGAAAGAGCATCTCTATCCTCCATTGTTTAGCCCAGACACTGAGGTCCAGCTCCCAGCGCCTTCTGGCAGTTCCCTCACATGAGAAATATAGTTACAGGGAACCAGGCAGAGGGCCTTATTGGTAGTGGCACCTAGGTTGTGGAACACCCACCAGATGTCAAAGAAATAAAGTATTACACAACTTTTAGAAGACATCTGAAGGTAGCATTGTACAGGGAGGTTTTCAATGTGAGGTTTTTTTGTGTTTTAAGATTTTTGTTGGAAGCCCCCCAGTTGCTAGGGCAACCCAGAAAGATGGGTGTCGTCTTCTTCTTCTTCTTCTTCTTCTTCTTCTTCTTCTTCTTCTTCTTTATCCATCCTGTGCTTTTCTGGCATCACATGGGCATGCTAGGGCAGTTCAAAACATCTGGCGACTACCAGGTTAGAAAACCTGCTTTACAGCAAATTAAGGGAAAAGGTTTCGTTGGACCTAAGCTGGGTCTTGGCCAAAGTATCAGATATATTGATCTGCAAAGTTCAGTAACTGGGACGTGTGGGATCTGCTTTCCGATAAGTCTCAATCTTGATCTTGTCAGGATTTCTGGCACCTGAATATTTCAAGTTTTAACAGTTCCAAAGTTTTGAAAAGCTTTTACTCTGGCATGGTTGTAGGCTCTTCCATCAGCTATAATGGATGGGCATTTCAGGAGAGTGCTGATAGACTATGCACACATGGTTGAATCAGTGGCATGTGCATTATCCACTTGTTAACTCCTAAAAGGGATCGATCACTCTTCAGCACTGCTTGCAATTTTATCAACTGCCAAGAACAAAGAATTACTCTGGGGAGTGTAGTTCTAGGACAGGCATAAGCAAACTCGGCCCTCCAGATGTTTTGGGACTACAATTCCCACCATCCCTGACCACTGGTCCTGTTAGCTATGGATGTTGGGAGTTGTAGACCAAAAATATCTGGAAGGCCGAGTTTGCCTATGCGTGTTCTAGTACCACCAACAGCATATATATTGTGCATTTAAGCCATATTCTAGATATCCTCAGATATTGATCATTTGACTGGTTTACTGTTAGGTTGGAAGGTTTGTAAACTGTACTAAAGATGTAATAAAAGTAGTTGGGTGCTGAAGGATACAGAACAATAGAGTAGGTCTTTCCCCCCCTCCCCTCCCACCCCCCACCCCAAACACACAGAAAACACAGCCAGTTTAGGGTGCTTTTGGATGGTTCCTTATTGTGGGATAGCTACCGCTTAGACATGCAAAGCATGCAATGTCTTGGGCCACTTTTTATCTGAGGGGGAAGCTGTTAAAATTCTATAACTCTTCCTTTCCTCCTGACAGCAGCTTACCCCTTTTATGTTTCTGAGGCATTGCTGGCCCTACCATTAGGCAGAGTGAGGCTTGTGCCTCAGTCAGCAGATGCTGGGGAGTGCTGGGGAGGTATTGGGGGACAGAGCTATGTGAGTCATATGGCCTGCACTGCACTCACTAAACCAGGCTGCTGCCCCATCACCAGTACTGAAATAAGATTCACCTGGCAGGCCTTTCCCTACATGGACTGTGGTGGTGTGCGCGCCGTATTATTCACTTTGCACAGCAAAATGGCCCAGCCCTGGGTATGAGTGTTTCTTCTTGGAGTCCTTGCACATCACATATGTCCTATGTCACTGTAATGGGGTTATTGATAACAGAGTGTTCCTTGCCCTGTCCTTGAGTCTGTGCATGAAAAACTTCCTGGTGTTTCCATGACCACCTAAAGATTGGAGCAGAAGAAGCCTTGAAAATGCACTGGGAATCACGATGAAGAAGACATGCTTTTAGAACGCTAAGTATCACTTACTGCAACAACTTCATGGTACCAGCACCTATTTCTAGGAAACAAGCCCTGGTTAAAGGAGTTCCCATTTGGCTAGCCTGCCTCTGTTGCTAGGGGACATGAGTGGGGCTAGCGCTCCTGCTCAGATCCTGCTTCCCAGTGGGGCACCTAGTTGGCCACTGTGAGAACAAGATGATGGGCTAGATGGGCCACTGGCCCATAGCTGTCAACTTACAGATTTGAAAATAAGGGACCAGCAGCCTTGAAAATAAGGGACCAGCAGCCAAAATAAGGGACCTGCAGCCTCACCTGTTCCAGGCACTCCAGTCTTCCTGTCCTCCTGCAGTCCGGTCAAACTCATGCTGGGTAGCTTCAAGAACACTGTCCAACCAACTTTGTAACCAGAGGTTCAACTGAATAGAATCTGAATCACATGCACCACAAGGCCTATGAAGCCTCAACTTAAGATGGCTCCCCGGCCTGGCTTTGCACAGCAAAGTTTGCAGCAGCACGTGCAACAAAATGGCATCCAGCATTCAAAACCCCCCTCAGCTTGCATTAACTAGCCACACACAAGGCATGCAATCTCCACCCACCAGTCGTTCTTAGACTTCTTATTGGGTGAGCAACACAGCCAAGCAACACAGTTGGAGCCTCCCTGCTCCCTGGCTGGCAGGGAGGGAGGGAGAGGAGCTGCTTCCTTTGAAATTTAAGGGACATCATTTAAGGGACATTTAAGGGACATCCATCAATAAGGGACAGCAGCGGGACATGGCGCTGGAATAAGGGACTGTCCCTTCAAATAAGGGACACTTGACAGCTATGCACTGGCCTGATCCTGCAGCAAGGCTTTCCTCGTGCTCTTCAGTCTGGTAGCGACTGCAGTCTGTGTTTTATGCCACAAGGTGGAGTGTGACAACCGCATCTCTTCAGTGCAGTTGGAAAATGGTATAGATTCCTGGAGTTTATCCAGTGCGGAGCTTCATGACTGGTGTGCTAGGCTTTCCTGAGGTGATCCGTAATATAGTGCCCCCCCCCCGCCAGGGAAGAAGGGGTGAGTGAGGGGTCAGGGTGGGGGGATAATGATGCACATCACTTTTCTGTCTGTGCGCCTTGTGCTCAGGATTCAACATTCATTTGTATTCATTTATGTTGTGGTTGTGCTTCCAGGTCTGTGTCCCAGAGCTCAGCAAGAGGGACAGCTTGTAGGGGTGTGGAGCTGCTTTGCAAATCTTGGGTGGTGTGGGTGGGGGACCCTTCAGAGCCAGGACGGTGAAATTAACAGGATCCTGTGTGGTGGTGGATAATTTAACACTCACTGGGTGGAGATCTGGGTGGATCTGCATTTGCATATCACAATGGAGGAACACGAAGCTGTGTTTCCTGCCCACAGGCAAAGCAAGAGGTTTGAGGGCAGCTGATGTACTGCTTTGGGTAAAGAAGAAAGAGAGCAAATCCCTAAATCAGGGGGTAGGGGCTGCAGTTTGGGGCCCAAATTCCCTCATGGGCAACGTTCTGTAGACCACATGAGAGTGTTGGGTGAGAGGCAAAATTGGGCAGCAGAATGGATGTGACTTTCTACCACCCGGCCACATTCCAGGCATGCAGTTAGAGGGGGTTTTTCATCCAGGAACAGCACTGCCATACAGTTGGGAAGGGGTGGGCCCTTCGAAATCCCGCAGGACCTGCACATTGCACAATTTTTGCATTTTTGTCGGGGGGGGGAGGGAGGAAATTGCTTTCCCTCTGTGTGTACAGTGGTACCTCAGGTTACATACGCTTCAGGTTACATACGCTTCAGGTTACATACGCTTCAGGTTACAGACTCCGCTAACCCAGAAATAGTGCTTCAGGTTAAGAACTTTGCTTCAGGATGAGAACAGAAATCGTGCTCCGGCGGCAGCAGCAGGAGGCCCCATTAGCTAAAGTGGTGCTTCAGGTTAAGAACAGTTTCAGGTTAAGAACGGACCCCCAGAACGAATTAAGTACTTAAACCCGAGGTACCACTGTACTTTGTGTTAGAAAGATATACATTGCAGAAACTGGTCTGGGATTTTATAAGATGGTGGGGCTCTTCAAATATTTGATATTCTCCTTTGATGCCTCAGTGTGGGCTTAATTTACTTGTGGGTGATCATTCAATGTTTTGATGGAATTTCTTCATGGTGTATTTATAATTACATTTGTCATTGTTCTTATCGTTGTAAACTACTTTGGCAATTAAGCGGTACATAGGCTTCAGGCACCAGACCCGTTGGCAGGCCCACTCTGTCTTACAAAAGATGTCTGCAGACATGACATGAAGGCTGGTGTTATAAGAACCAGAGTATATTGAGAAGCAAAGCAGCTAGTAAGTCTTATATTTATTGCAATAGAAAAGTACTGTTGCAACAGGGTTCCCACTCCCTACACACAGGAGGCATGAGAGAACCCCGAAGAATGGTGCGCAAGCACTTATATAGACTTTTGAAATTTCCCACCCTGTAGCTCAAGACCGCCCCCTAAAACATCATACATACATCACAGAAGGAGGTGGTCTACAGCAGAAATACATGACAGGAGGCAGTCTACAGCAGAAATCCTGTCTGCCAGCATACCTGATAATGGTCACTGATTGTTTTAACCTGGGCAGCCTGGCCATTCTTTTGTGATGGTAAATACTTTAGTTCCTGAATCCAGGTTGAAGGCTCATCCTATTCATAGACAATTACGCCCTTTAAGACAGGATCTGTAAGCAAAAAGACAATGGGAAGGCTTTCCCCATTTGCCTCCCTTACTGCAGAGGAATATTTGAGGTCACTGGGAGAATCAAAATGGCTTCAGCGTTGCTCTCCTGTACTATTTCAGATGTGGTTTATATAGTTATGTATGTGTTTGCCATGTACATTTATGAACATTAATATTTAAAACCCTAGAATTCTTATAACACTGGCAACATCAACCGTGCCACGTGGGAATCCCTTGCAGATGACAGCAGTGCCTGGAGGCAAGTTGTGCATCTACACCAGTGACCAGAGGAGGAATGACTGCTGGGAGGAGTAAAGAAAAAAGAAACACCCTGGTCCATCTGCTGTGCACAACCGGACACCTTCCTCTGCCCCAGCTGCAACAAAACATGTCTTTCCCATATCGTTCCCCACAGCCGCAGCAGGCACTGTAACCTTCAAACACTTTGACCAACCCCCAAAGGTACACCCCCCATTGTCTCTCTAGACAGACGGATACAAACAATATTGCTATAATTTGGGGGCAGGACCCCACTAAATTAATAAATGGCAGGATTCTGATTATTTGGGGTGTAAAGGGAGAAATACAAACTGCAAAGGAATTCCTGAGCTAGCCTGTGCAAAATGACATGGCCAAGCAAGACAGGGCCATTGAGAGCCATCAGCAATGCAAGAAAACTTCCTCCTTGCTCTGAGGTGTGAAAGTGGGTTTGAAAGGTTGCCAGGGTAACTGGGTGTGAGGTGACAGGAAAAGAGAGTTTTTAGCAAGACGTTCTGGAAGGAGAGAGACTGGGATCCGTATTTGGCAGGCTGGCTGAAGGTTGGCTTCACTATTGTGGGGAGCAAGCCCTTATTGATATGACCATGTTGTAGGACCTGGACTCCCTCCACACAGAATGAAGGTGCACCTAGGTGAATAAACTATTTCTTAAAGCTACAACAGTCTTCGCCCTATCTCAATTCTCCAAAGGAACACAGACCTTGGGGGAGTAACTAGAACCCTCAGGAATTGTGCAGAGAGAGGGGATGGCACGACATTTGTAACAATAGTAAATGCTACTACCACTATTGCAACTAAAAATAAATTGAAGCAAGGCTTACTCTCTCTCTCTCTTTAATCTTTATTGATTTTATACAATGAATCAAAGTTGTAACTCTCCATCAGCAGTGTAAATAAAAGAAGTAAAAAAAAAGTTGGGCACAAGGTGATTATTCACATATTGAGAACTCCCCTCCTCCCCAGCCTGGGTTCTCTACATTTGTATATCAACTGCATATTAAATAACATCTATTTTGTAATTAGGGACGCGGGTGGCGCTGTGGGTTAAACCACAGAGCCTAGGACTTGCTGATCAGAAGGTCGGCGGTTCGAATCCCCGCGATGGGGTGAGCTCCCGTTGCTTGGTCCCTGCTCCTGCCAACCTAGCAGTTCGAAAGCACATCAAAGTGCAAGTAGATAAATAGGTACCTCTCTGGCAGGAAGGTAAACGGCGTTTCCGTGCGCTACTCTGGTTCGCCAGAAGCCGCTTAGTCATGCTGCCACATGACTTGGAAGCTGTCTGCAGACAAACGCCGGCTCCCTCGGCCTATAGAGCGAGATGAGCGTGCAACCCCAGAGTCGGTCACGACTGGACCTAATGGTGAGGGATCCCTTACTATTTTGCAATTATCCAATCCTTCTAAGAATTATATAACATTGCAGGAGTCATTCAAAGCCTGCCAAAGATTTTACATGTTTACAGTGATCTTTTAAATATTGTCTGTATTTATCTGTTAAATTTTTGATCTTCATTCCTAACTTTCCCTGTCAATCTTGCCATCTCAGTGTACTCAAATAATTTCGTCTGCCATTCCATTTTTGTTGGTATGTCCTTTCCAACATTGGGCTAACAGCATTCTCACAGCCATGGTTGCATACATAAATAATCTCCTTAAATCTTTCGGTATCTCTACACTTATAATCCTCAGGAAAAAGGCTTCCGGTTTCTTTGCAAAGGTTAAACTATTTTTAGCTCATTGTAGATCATTTCCCAAAATTCCTTTATCCTTTTGCAATTCCACCACATATGATACATACGTAGTTCCTTCCATTTCTTTACATTTCCAGCACAGGCTAGAGCTGGTTCTATATATTTTCGCTAGCTTACAGGGTGTCAAATACCAGTGATAGAGCATATTCATGTAGTTTTCTTTTAAAGTGTAACATGCCGTGAAATCTGTCCTCTCTCCAGAGTTTTTCCCAGGCTGACCTTTGAATGTTATATCCAAAATCTCTAGCCCATTGAATCATCACTGTTTTTACTTCTTCATATTTAACCGACCGATCCAGCAAGATCCTATACATTTTAGAAAGTAGTTTCCCCTTTATATTACATCCTTCTCAAATCTCGGTAAATCAGTGGCAAAGCCTTTTTTAAAAATCTGCTTTGGAGATATAATTCAACTGGTGATATTGTAGCCAGTCAGTTAAACAGTTTCTTACTTCCTCAATTTTTTTTTCAATTTCATCTGGTTTTCCTGTTCCTTAAGTAGTTCTTTATATGTTGCCCAGTCATTTATCGTTCATTTTCTTTACTGAGATCGTCTCTAGCGGTCATAGCCACCAGGGCGTTTTTTGTTCTAGCGTATCTTTATATTTATTCCATACCGTGTATAATGATCTTCTTATCACATGGTTCAGGAACCCTCTGTGTACTTTGACTTTTTTGTACCATAAGTATGCATGCTAACCAAATCTGTTATCAAAACTCTCTAAATCTAACATATCTGTGTTTTGTAAAAGTTTCCATTCCCTGATCCAGCAGAGGCAGGATGCCTCGTAATATAGTTTTAGATCTGGCAGGCAGAAGCCACCCCTATCTTCAATTTCTGTTAGTAACTTATGTTTAATTCTAGGTCGTCCCCCCCCCCGCCAATTAAACTTTGAAATATCTCTGCCAATCCTTGAAGGGTCCTGCCCCGCTGATCACAGGGACTGGTTGAAACAAAAACAACATCCTCGGCAGCATGTTCATTTTTATCCTCCCCCAAAATGATAGGTTCATTCTGCCCCAGATCTCCAGATTTCTTTTCATTTCTTTCCATGTCATTAAGTGTTGTTGTTGTGTAGTCGTTTAGTCATGTCTGACTCTTCGTGACCCCCTGGACCAGAGCACGCCAGGCACTCACTCCTGTCTTCCACTGCCTCCCGCAGTTTGGTCAAACTCATGCTGGTAGCTTCGAGAACACTATCCAACCATCTCGTCCTCTGTCGTCCCCTTCCCCATGGACAAAGACAACAGGCATGTCGTTAAGTAGTTGGCTTTAAATAAGTTAATATTTTTTGTTGTATTCCATAATCCTATATATTTGACTTTTTTTTACTTATAGTCATACCAGTAACTTTTTGTAGCTCATTTTTATCTTGTTCTGCCATGTGTTTCATCAACAACTTTGTTTTATTTTTGTTGCGTTTGAAACCTGCCACCTGACCAAAATCTGTGATCCTTTTGAAAACTATTGGCAGACTTTTTTTTTTTTGCCGTGTTTTTTTTTTTTAAATATAAATTTTATTTTATAACACCATACAAACAAAAAAGACAAACACAACACATTCACACCAAAAAAAACTAAATAAAGAAAAACATATCTATCTATAAAAATATATATATATACTCCTGACATAAGACAACAACAAATTAACTACATTAACTACTTAACACACAACACTGACTGACTTCCCTTCATCTCGGTTTCGGAATGTGTTATAAAATTTTCTATCTGCAGTTTCTTTTCCTCAAAAAAAAAAATTCTTTACATCACAAGTGTTATATCGCACCTACTGTGTTTTTTTAGTTTTTTTACCTCTGTTTCCATGTATGCCATGAATTTATTCCAATCTTTATTAAACTTTGTGTCTTTTTGATTTCTTATTTTCTGTGTCATTTTTGCCAATTCTAGATAGTCGAGTAGTTTCGATTGCCATTCATTTATGGTTGGGATTCTTGGTGTCTTCCAATTCTGCGCTATTAGAGTTCTGGCGGCCACTGTCGCATACTGAAAGAGTGTTTGATCTTCCTTTTTGATTTCCTCTCCAATTATCCCCAGCAAAAAGGCTTCAGGTCTCTTTATAAAGGTATATTTAAAGATTTTTTTTAGTTCATTGTAAACAGATTCCCAAAATTTTCTAATAGGCTCGCACAACCACCACATATGATAAAAATCGCCCTCCTTAATCTTGCACTTCCAGCATAATTTATGACCAGTTTTATATATTTTTCCCAGTTTTACGGGCGTTACGTACCACCTGTACATCATTTTGTACATATTTTCCCTGAGTGTTGTGCATGCCGAGAATCTCATACCTTTATTCCATAGTGCCTGCCATTTATCAAACTCTATGTTATACCCAAAGTCCATTGCCCATCTCACCATTACCTCCTTTACTTCTTCATCTTTGGTGTCCCATTCGAGCAACAGGCTATACATTTTCGATAGGAGTTTTGTTTTACTTTCTAATATTTCAATCTGGAATCTAGATTTTTTCTCACTTATCCCATTTTTTTTATCCTCGGTCCAGATAGAGTTGATTTGATGAAATTGGATCCAACCTGTCAATTTGTTCTTTATTTCTTCATATGGCCTAATCCTCCAACCGGTCTCTGTTTTTACTAATAAATCTTCGTAGGTCCATCTTTCTCCTTCGATATTTTTTTTTTTATTGTCAGGATATCGATTGGCGAAAGCCACCAAGGGGTATTCTGTTCCAATAATTTTTTATTCCTTTCCCACACCTCCAGTAATGGCCCTCTGAAGATATGGTTAGAAAATCCTTTATGGATCTTTCCCTTATTATGCCATAGGTAAGCGTGCCAACCGAATCTTAAATCAAATCCTTCTAAATCTAGCAGATCTTTATTTTTTATAATAATCCAATCCTTGACCCAACAGAGGCATGAGGCTTCATAATATAACTTTAAATTTGGGACTGCGAATCCTCCTCTATCTCTTTGGTCTGTGAGTAATTTGAATCTAATTCTCGGCCTTTTTCCTTGCCAGATGAATTTAGAAAGTATTTTCTGCCAGCCCTTGAATATTGATGTTCCCCTGATTATTGGTATATTCTGAAATAAGAATAGCAGTTTCGGTAATAGACTCATTTTTATTGCCGCCATTCTCCCCGACCAAAGACTTTTCTTTGGATTTTCTGTTGTTATTATAAGATCACCCACAAATGCTTTTAATTTATTTCCTACCCTTATGCCCTTTATACCTTCCTCCGCTCTTATTTTCCTTGTCAGGGTTTCCAAGACCAGTATAAATAGTAGTGGAGACAAAGCAAGGCTAACTTTCAACCCCCCCCTATTCCCCCCCCTCTTATTTATCATTATCATTACACAATATAGTACAGAAGTGTAATTTAATTTACTGTTAGGATTGCAAAAAATAAGTGAAAGCACTGTTGCAAAAACATAAAGGAACATTCCTCCATTTTTCCATACATATATTTGGCTGCTTTAAATGTTATCTCAAAATAATTTTATCTTCGTTAACCACAGACCTCATCTTCTCCATCCTATATATCCAGTTCTTTGTAGCAATTATTTTTGAAGCTGCTACCAAGACAACCAACACCTCCAAGTAATTTTTTGGAACGGTGTCTTTCAGTAATCCTACAAGTACTATCTGGGGAGCATAAGATAAATGAGTCTTATCGCTCCCATTATGGTGCTGAGGAGTGTGTTCCAAGCCTCCCACACTTATTCTCAGCATTGAAGCGTTTCCAACAGTTTAAGTTCAGCCACACATTTCCATGCTCCTGTGCCCTGGAAGGAAAGCTCAGAACAACCTATAAGCCTCCTTCAATGACTGATGCATGGGGAGTCGACTTGCATCCTCTTGCCTCTAATTTTAGTCCTGCGTTAAGGAGCGGCTTAGTTCGCTTTGATGCGGAGGTGGCACAAACGATGACCGGACCAGAGGGGCTTTAGTGAGGATGACTCAGGGCTGGCGGCTTATGGTGCAAAACCCTCCGAGCGTGGCAAGGCTGGCCAATTTGGGGCCTTAACGTCTTATATTAAGGTCCCTTAATTGGACTAAGCCAGTTAATTCACCATATGGGGTTTGTGTGCTCCGCTGACTGACTGGTTTGCTCGCTGGCAATGCTCCCATCCTTCCCATTACCATCCCAAATGCTGGAAAGTCAGCTGAGAGTTGGGAAGAAGGATTAAAGAGGGTTTGATTGTTACAGTTTAATAAAGGGAGCAGATGGTCTGACCTGCACAGGGCTAATGAGCTTCAGGCCAAAGGAGGCTTCGAACTGGCCAGCCATCCCAAAAGACCCGCTCATCTTGAAGGGGGCATGGCAGTTCCCAGCCCAATTGCAGTCCTGACAGCGGCCACCAAGCAGTGCAGCGTTTATATGTGAGGTTTCATGTCTACAAGCAAACCACCGCAACATGACCCTTCTTCATTCTTACCTGTGCTTTGACTGTTTTGTATTTCTGACCCTCCCTCCCCACTGAACTTTCATATGGAAAAGCAGAGGGCAGCAGCTAGTCACTCTCTGGGGCTTTCGGCATTTGTTGAATCCACGAAGCAGAGCACCCCTTCCTTTAATCAGGATCAGGGCTGGCCCACCTGTGGGGCAGACTGAGGCAGCTGCCTTGGGTCGCAGAATCCAGGGGGGAAGCTCCACCACAAGCGCCCTGCCCACATGCTGCCTCCACCAACTGAGAAATGAGCAAAAGAGGCTGCAACCTCTCACAAGAGCCCCATAGTTTCTCGCCAGAAGCCATCACTGCCACCGCTTCTGCTTGCTTCTCCTGTGTCATTGCGAGCACCTAAGCCCTCTGCTGCCATCACCACTGCAGGAGAAGTGGCTTCAGCTTTTGGGTTCTCCTTCTCACTTCTCTGGATTCTGGTGAGATTTTGTAGGGCTTTCACTAGAGCTTGCCAGAGCTCAGACCGTGCAGCCCAAGCCACACAACCTAAGAAAGTGAGGCTGAATTCAGCGGGGGAACAGAGCCGCCTTTATTATTCGCCTCAGGGGGGCAAGTGGGACTTGTTGTGCCACCCCTCATCAAGACAGCCCTTTCATTGTAGAGTCTAGTGTTCAAAATGCTTATTATGGTGCATTTTGACACTTGCTCTGCCATTCGTACATTGCCACATTAGCAGGTGCATAAATGAGTGTATTTTCAAGTATCTGTATGTACCATATGGAGTTCAGCTGGGATCCAGTGCTGTGGAGAGGAAATTGCTGTGTGGAAAGCTTTGCCACCAAGGGGGTTCTGCCTTGATCCCTTTTGACCCAATTTTGCAGATGTGTGCCAGTAATAACAGAGAGTGAGTGGAAAGTTGATATGCCTTCATCTATGCATTCTGGGACGCGGGTGGTGCTGTGGGTTAAACCACAGAGCCTAGGACTTGCCGATCAGAAGGTTGGCAGTTCGAATCCCCGTGACGGGGTGAGCTCCCGTTGCTCGGTCCCTGCTCCTGCCAACCTAGCAGTTCGAAAGCACGTCAAAGTGCAAGTAGATAAATAGGAACCACTCCAGCGTGAAGGTAAACGGCATTTCCGTGTGCTGCTCTGGTTCGCCAGAAGCGGCTTAGTCATGCTGGCCACATGACCCGGAAGCTGTACACCGGCTCCCTCAGCCAGTAAAGCGAGATGAGCGCCACCACCCCAGGGTCGGCCACGACTGGACCTAATGGTCAGGGGTCCCTTTACCTTTACCTATGCATTCAAACCATGAGTTTCTGGTGCATGAGTGGGAAACCTTTTTCTGCCCAAGGACCTCATGCTCACTTGCGCAGCTTCCAGGGGCCACATACCAGTAGCAGTTGGGGCCAGAAGCATACGTGGGCAAGGCAATTCCTTGCAGCCACTCAGACGTTGAATTTGTGGCACACCCACACCTCTCCACCTTGCATACAGAGCTAATATTCAGTTGCAGGATGCTTTCCAGCCAGCCAAAGGCACTTGCGGAGCCAGTGGTGGCAGTGGCCCACAGAGAGGGCCAAAGCCTGGTAAAAATCCCAAGGAGCAGACAGAGGGGCCTGGAGGACTGTACTTAGCCCCTTGGCAAGAGGCTGTCCATTTCTGATCTAGGGTCATGGCACTTGCAGGTGGGTGCCTAAAACAGCGAGGAACAAATGTTCTGCTTCAGGTTTAAGGCTCCACTGCCTGGGAATCCCCCCAGGAAGCCAGACTAAAAGGGTCCTAGTGTTTCTCTACGAGGAAATTTTGGAGTCACTTTTGGAGGAAACTGATTTTCTAGATCCAAGCACACCACTTCTAGGGGGCTGAGGTTTCTTCGGCCCCCTCAGTATTTGTTGGAAGGGGGCCAGGAGGAGGAGGCCAAGCATGGAGCCCAGTGCAGCGCAGCTTCAATGGCTGGCTCCTCCAGAGACCTTGGCCTCCTTCAGATGATGCGACGTCACACACATTTGCATGATGTGCATGATGTCACATGTGTGCAACATGTTCTGGGCCTCCTCAATCTTAGGGGCAACTTTGTGCCTCTGTCTATCAGCCTTTCTCCACCTGTGGGTCCCCAGATGTTGTCGAACTACAACTCCCATCTCCCCTAGCTAGCAAGGCCAGAGCTCAGGGATGATGGGAGTTGTAGTCCAACAACATCTGGGGACCCACAGGTGGAGAACCACTGGTCTAGATCCTTTTCAATCAGGGTTTAGGCCCAGTTTTGGCTCCAAAGCTGCTTCAGTTTTTGATTACCTCTGCCAGGAGAGAGACGGGGAAAATATGACCTTGTTAATTCTCCTCAGCCTCTCAGTGGCTTTTGGTACCATCAACCACAGCATCTGTCAGAAGCTGTCCAAGTTGGGGGTGGGTGACATTGCTTTTTGGTGGTTCTGGTCCTACTTGAGGGCCATTTCCAGAGGGTGATGTTTAGGGAGTGCTCTTTGGCCCTTTGTAGCCTTCAATGTGGGGTTCCTCAGAGTTCGATTTTATCCACTATGCACTTCAACATCTACATGAAACTTCTGAGTTGTGTCATTCAGAGTTTTGGAGTATGTTGTCAGCAGTATAATGATGCCACACAGTTCTCCTTTACACCTGCAGGTGAGGCAGTAGGAGTGCTGGACCAACAATCTGAAGCTGAATCCAGATAAAATCGACTCTATGCCGCTGCAAATAAAACGTTTTAACTGTGTTATAAAGTGCAATATAAAAATGTGACACTAGATGGCGACAGTGAGCTATGCAAAATTCAATGTTCAAAACATTTTTATATGTGTGTAGATTCCACCATTATTAGTAGGCGGTTCCCTAGATGATGGATGGGAAGTTGCCTGGTCTTGGTGGGGTTACACTCCCTCTGAAGGAGCAGGTATACAGCTTGGGGTCCTTTTGGATCCATTGCTGTCACTTGAGTTACAGGTGGCCTCAGTGGCCCAGCTGCACCTTATCTGGACATGGATAACCTAACATCTGTATACTATACTGTACTATACTATACTATACTATACTATACTATACTATACTTATGAAGTGTCCTGTCTCTTCTGGTTGCGGGAGTGGATCTTAATAAAAAATACAGATTTATTAGATTTAGAGGGTCATGGTAATAGATTTGTGGTATGAAAACGAAAGTCCATAAAGGATTCCTGAACCATTTGATAAGAAAATCAATCGACAAGGTATGGGACAGATATTTGTTTAGTCGTTTAGTCGTGTCCGACTCTTCGTGACCCCCTGGACCAGAGCACGCCAGGCACTTCTGTCCTCCACTGCCTCCCGCAGTTGGGTCAAACTCATGCTGGTAGCTTCGAGAACACTGTCCAACCATCTTGTCCTCTGTCGTCCCCTTCTTCTTGTGCCCTCCATCTTTCCCAAGATCAGGGTCTTTTCCAGGGAGTTTTCTCTTCTCAGGAGGTGGCCAAAGTCTTGGAGCCTCAGCTTCAGGATCTGTCCTTCCAGTGAGCACTCAGGGCTGATTTCCTTCAGAATGGAGAGGTTTGATCTTCTTGCAGTCCATGGGACTCTCAAGAGTCTCCTCCAGCACCATAATTCAAAAGCATCAATTCTTCGGCGATCAGCCTTCTTTATGGTCCAGCTCTCACTTCCATACATCACTACTGGGAAAACCATGGCTTTAACTATACAGACAGATATAAGAATCTATTAGAATGAAGAGCACTATGGTTGCTCTCTCCATCGGAAGCAATTTCAGTTAAAAAAGTAAATATGAGAGACAAGTGGGCCACCTATAAATACTTGTAATAATAATAATAATAATAATAATAATAATAATAATAATAATATATTTTTTATATTCCACCCTCCCTGGCCAGGGCTGAGCTCAGGTCGGCCAACACCAAATATAACTTACAATAAAAAGTAATAGAAGAAAAACAACAACAAACAAACAGTTAATTAAAATACAGTGGACACTTGGGTTGCAATTCGGTGCTTCTGCGACCACTGAAACCCAGAAGTAACCCGTTCCGGTACTTCTGGGTTTCGGCGGGTCCGTAACCCGAAAAAACGCAACCTGAAGCGTCTGTAACCCAAGGTATGACTGTTTGGCTTAAATTACAGCTTAAAATACAGCTTAAATTGTAGCCTCATTTTAGTAGTAGCCCATAAATCAAGACCATAAAGGGAGGAAATATCAGATATTCATCCGAGCCAGCAATCCATGCTGGTCCTACATGGGCCAGGAAAAAAGTCCAGGGAATATTTATATACCAAATCCCATATAAGGCGTCAAAGTGAGTCGAAGCTGAAGGCCAGGCGGAACAGCTCCGTCTTGCAGGCCCTGCGAAAAGATGTCAAATCCCGCAGGGCCCTGGTGTCTTGTAACAGAGCATTCCACCAAGTCGGGGCCAGTGTTGAAAAGGCCCTGGCCCTAGTTGAGACCAATCTAACCTCCTTGAGGCTTGGGACCTCCAAAGTGTGGACCTTAAGGTCCTCCGCGAGGTATACCAGGAGAGGTGGTCCCGTAGGTACAAGGGTCCTAGGCCACATAGGGCTAGGGCAGGGGACCAATTAGAATTGGAAAAAATTGAAGATATTAGACTGTTAATGGATTGGCTTCAGTATCACCAATTAAATGATGTTTTTAAGGTTGACAAAAAGAAAGGTTTTGATACAATGAGATTGAGGTTTGAAATAGATCTGTTGGAAAAGAATGTGAAAGTGTTATAAAAAATGTACAAATGTATAAATAGAATGGCATACGAAAGTTAAGGCAGTGATGATACATTGGGCTAGAGACTTTGGATATAATACCCAACTTTCATCCTGGGAAAAGTTATGGAAAGAGGAAATAAAATTTACTGCATGCTGTTCGTTGAAAGAAAACTATGTGAAAGTGATGTATTGTTGGTATCTAACACCGAGCAAAATTGCTAAAATGTGCAAAACAAGTTCTAAAATGTGTTGGAAATGCAAAGAGAAAGAGGGCACTTTCTACCATATGTGGTGGGCATGTACATTGGTAAAGGCTTTCTGGGAAATGATATATAATGAGTTAAAGAAAATATTTTAAAATACATTTGTCAAAAAACCAAAAGCCTTTTTTACTAGGTATAATAGGTGAAGAGTTCCCAAGAGAAGATTAAAAAAAATAATAAATTGTATGCAACGACGCGGCAATAATGCTACTAGCCAAGAGATGGAAAGAAGGAGAAGTACCAACAAAAGAAGAATGGCAGTGAAACTGATAGAGTAGGCAGAGATTGCGAGACTGGCAGGAAAGATCCAAAACCAGGAGGATCAAGTATTTTCTAAAGACTGGAGTAAATTTGTACTTTATTTGAAAGAGCACTGTAAACAGTTAAAATCTTTGGCAGGGATGTAAAGACACTTGTAATGTGAAATTCTTTATGGTAATTATGGTTATATAATAGATAGATATTATATAATAGATAGATAGCATGAGTTTGACTAAACTGTGGGAGGCAGTGGAAGACAGGAGTGCCTGGCGTTTACTATGTTTACTATGCTCTGGTAATCTCTAGGTTAAAAAGGTAAAGGCACCCCAGACCGTTAGGTCCAGTCATGACTGACTCTGGAGTTACAGTGCTCATCTCGCTTTATTGGCCGAGGGAGCTGGCGTGCAGCTTCCGGGTCATGTGGCCAGCATGACTAAGCCGCTTCTGGCGAACCAGAGCAGCGCACGAAAACGCCGTTTACCTTCCTGCCAGAGTGCTACCTATTTATCTACTTGCACTTTGATGTGCTTTCGAACTGCTAGGTGGGCAGATCTTTAGGTGCCAGCGAAAGCATTCCTCTTTTCCCAGGCCTTTGGCTAATTCAACAACCTGTGATGTTTTAACAACTGTGTGTGTTGGGGGGATATTGTTTTGGTTTATGTTTTGATACTGTAAACCGCTCTGTGATTCCCAGATGAAGGGCAATATAAAATAATAATAAATATAAATAAATAAAATTTTGGAGAGCCAAACTAAAGCAAGCCAGTTCTGGAACCTTTTGATTTGTTTTTGCAAACCAAGTAGCCGATTTGGGTGTGTGCATCATAAAATGGCATTAAATTGTTAGTTGTTTCACTCATTATTTCATTTTTAATGCTGGGGAGTAGAAGAGGAAATTGTGGGATATTCTTGCTTCTGATGCCTAAATAACTTCACCAGCTTTGGGATATTATGCGTGCGCGCGCACACACACACACACACACACACCACAAACACCAGTTCATGAAGGCTAAGCAATCCCTATTTGCTTCTGGGTTCACATCACAAAACAAAATGCAAAGCACAGATTTTTAAAAAGTGGATGGTTCTCATGGCTTGGCATAGCCTACAGTGAGCTGGAGAAATTCAGAGGTTTTGGACTACAATTTTCATCATTCGCAGCCAAACAGTTGTAGTCCAAAATATGGTTCTATGTTCAAATTGCTAACTAGTTGTTGCTGCTGCTGTTCCTGATTTTAGTTTTTATGGTTGAATCTTTATTGTACAGTTTTATTCTCTTAACTGTTTGCCGCCTTGGGAGTTAAAAGATGCAATATGAGTGGTTTCAGATGGTGTTTATGGGGGGGGAGGAATCAGTGCCTCATGTATAAATAAATGAATGCGTGAATGAATGTAGCATCAAAATGCTGGCTTGTATATTTTCCCCATTTAATCTGGATGTGCTCTTTCTGTGGAAAATCCAATGTGGGGGGAACACACCAACCTGTTGCCCACAACCACATTTGTGATATGAAGCCCCTATTTGGAAGCACCCTAAATCTCACAAACAAACAGGTAATTGCAAAGAATGCTTTATTGAAGTGGGCTTGCAAGTCAACAGCACTAAAAAACAAAGAGGAGGGGTGGTATTTGCCTCCTGGAAGCTTGGTTCCCCTGGGTACAAAAGCTTCTGTTTCCCTATCAAAGGGATTGTGAACATAGTTTATCTGCAAGACTCCAGCTGTGTTATCTCTGCAGATTTATCTAGCTATGTGAACTCCCCAGCAACCCACCCCCCAAATCCCTCCTTCCAATGCACCAGGTGCCAGACAGGATCATTGTAAGAGTAGAGAGGGGTGGGGAATCTAACACCTACTGCTACACACAAATTTCTCTTCCCTGCACAAAAATTACTGCATATTGAATGGCTCTGACATGTTTGTATTTTAGGACATTTCAGTCTCTGTCTTTCTCCCTAGCAATGTGTGGGCTAGTGGCATAATATCACTGATCTACCTCACAAGATCACTGTAAGAATTATCTCTGGAATGTATGTAAATGTGTTATAAATGTCTATTCTTTATTGCTCCTGTTATGTACTGAGTTGAATAGGATCCAAACTGTAGCAGTCTGATTGGTCCTAGAACAATAGGATCCAAAAGGCAGCAGTCTGATTGGTCCTAGAACAATAGGATTCAGAATGCAGCAGTCTGATTGGTCCTAGAACAATGCAGCAGTATGATTGGTTGGCAGGAACCACCCAATCCTGCTCCAGATAGAAGTGAATCCACAACCTGATTGGCTTACAGTAGAATTCCAGAATTAGCCAATCATGTGCAGCCCATTGTGTAAATAATGTATATAAAGCAGATACTGTGAGGGGACATTCATTCATTCCTCCTCACCACTATGAGCTGAATAAAGAGCATGAAATCACTTTGCGACTCTGAGTATATTTCACTGGCGACGAAGGTGGGATCCCGCTGAGCTGACTGCCACACACAGCACCGCAGCACCGCCAACTGCCGCACCGCTGCCTCGCACCGTGTATCCAGGCTTCAGCTCCGGGGCACAAGGAACTCAGAATGGCAGCCAACAGCAGCTTCTCGCCATTCAACCCAGCATCTGGAGACTGGGAAGCGTACGCCTCCCGTTTCACCTTCCTCCTAGAAGCCAAAGGGGTCACCGACGAAGAAGACGCCAAGAAGAGGGCGATATTCTTCAGCGTCTGCGGAGAGGAGACGTTTGAAATCGCCCGGGCTCTCCTTGCGCCTGAAGACGTCGCTACTGTTCCATACAAAACAATAATGGAACAGCTGAAGGGGCACTTTTCGCCGCAGCCCTCAGTGGTGGCTCGTCGAAATGCCTTCTACGCAAAGCGGCAAGCCCCTGGGGAAACCATAACTGGGTTTGTGACCTCTCTCCGCCAAGCCGCCCGGTTCTGCAACTTCTCAGAGCTGGAGAACATGCTTCGTGACCGCCTCGTCGGTGGCCTGAAGGATGAGAAGCTGCAACGACGCCTCTACGCTAAGAAGGACCTAACGTTCCAGGTCGCTCTGGAGGAGGCCCTGGCAACAGAAGCTGCCGAGAGGTCGACCCAAGAGGCACGGCCGAGCCTGCCATCCCAACCGAGGGTCCACCATGAAGACCTCACCGACGACTCAGGATCCGACAGGGAGGAGGTGCACCGAGTACAGCAGCGCACTCAAGCAGTGCACAGACCACAGCTGCCTCGACGAGAAGGAGGGAACTGCGCAAGCTGCGGGGAGAGTCACGAGAGGAGGACCTGCCGTTTCCGCAACGCAGAGTGCAGGCAGTGCAGAAAATCGGGACACATCGCCCGGGTGTGTCGGGCTCGGCCCACCCGACACCAGGCATCAGATGACCAATCCAAGAGCCCCAGGTCCCGGGGCCCAACGCACCAAGGCAACTCGACGGAGCTCACGGACTTCCAGGTATACCAGTTGCCCCACCCCAACGTAGAGAAAATTTATGTAGAGGTACAGATAGAGGGGGCCCCATGCCGCATGGAGCTTGACACGGGTTCAACTCTATCCATAATCTCGGCAAGGACCTTAAGGAAACTGTGTCCCACTGGGGGTCCCAAACTCAGGCCGGCCCCATTCACCCTCCGGGACTTCCAGAAACGTAAGGTCCCCACAATGGGGGTGGGGACCTTCAGGGTGCAATACCGAGGGCGGACGCGGCAACTGGACTTGCTTGTGGTCAAGGGCCCCTACATTAGCTTACTGGGATTGGCATGGTTTGGACCACTGGGGCTAGCTGTCACCGGGGTGAACCACACTAGCTTACAAGTGGACGTGGACGCCATATGCAAGGAATTTCCAGGGGTTTTCGATGGGAAATTGGGACAGTATACGGGCCCCCCCATTGCGCTACAGCTTGACCCCGCAGTACGACCGGTCAGGCTCAAGGCCCGCCGGGTCCCGTTCGCCTTGAAACCCCGTATAGACGAGGAATTGGACCGACTCGTAGAGCAAGGAGTGCTGGAGCCGGTGCCTAATGCTCCCTGGGAAACCCCAATCGTCACACCCGTCAAGCCTAATGGTTCGGTCCGCATCTGCGCAGACTACAAATGTACCATAAACAAGGCCCTCACGGCCCACACATACCCAGTGCCAGTGGTCAGCCATGTCCTTGCCACCCTGGCTGGGTCGAAAATTTTTGGCAAGCTGGACTTGGCCCAAGCATATCAACAGCTGCCAGTAGATGAGGCCACAGCAGAGGCACAGACGATTGTGACGCACAGAGGAGCGTTCAGGGTAAAGCGGCTGCAATTCGGTGTCAGCGTGGCACCAGGCATATTCCAGAATATAATGGACTCTCTCCTTAAAGGGATTCCTGGCGTCACCCCCTTCTTCGATGATGTGTTGATTGCCGGCCCCACACCAGAGGAGTTTGAGGACCGCCTCCGCACCGTTCTGCACCGTTTCCAGACGGCGGGTCTCAAGGTGAAGCGGGAAAAATGTCTACTAGGAGTGCCTCAGGTGGACTTTCTGGGATTTATGGTGGACGCAGAAGGGGTCCACCCGACTGGGGACAAGGTACGGGCCATTTGTGATGCCCCAGCGCCCAAGAGCAAGACTGAACTTCAGGCCTTCTTGGGACTATTGAACTTTTACCATTCCTTCCTTCCCCACAAGGCGGCGGTAGCGGAGCCCCTACACAGACTCCTGGACAAGCGGGCCCCTTGGGTGTGGGGCCAGCGCCAGGAGGCCGCATTCCAGGCAGTCAAGGACTTGCTTGTCTCAAACTCGGTCTTGGCACACTTCGACGAGAGGCTGCCGGTGGTGCTAGCATGCGACGCCTCACCCTATGGCATTGGAGCTGTCCTGGGGCACCAACTCCCGGATGGAAGAGAGGTACCGGTGGCGTACTTTTCCCAGACACTCAACACAACCGAGCGGAACTACTCGCAAATCGACAAGGAGGGTCTGGCAATCGTAAAGGGAGTAAAAAAATTCCATGATTTCTTGTACGGGCGGCCCTTTACCGTGGTGACTGACCACAAGCCGTTGCTTGGCTTGTTTGCCCCCGAAAAGCAGACCCCCCAAGTGCTGTCTCCTCGCGTCCTCAGGTGGTCAATTTTCCTTGCCAGCTACCAGTATGCACTGATTCACCGACCTGGGAAGGCGATGGGCCATGCGGACGCCCTCAGCAGGCTACCACTACCGGAAACAGGCCCTGACCCAGCACCTGCACAAGAGGTTATGAGCCTGGAGCTGCTTCCTGACCGCCCCATTCAGGCACAAGAAGTTGCACACCATTCCAAGAAAGATAGGGTCATCTCCCGGGTCCTGGACTGGGTGTGGAGGGGATGGCCCAGCAGCAGCCCCGGGCCAGAATTCGCCGGCTACACAACCCGCAAACATGAACTGTCGGCCCACAAGGGGTGCCTGTTATGGGGAAGCAGAGTCGTTGTTCCCCAGCCCCTCTGCAAAAGGGTCCTCACAGCCCTACACGAGACACATCCAGGGGTAGTAAGAATGAAGGCCCTTGCCAGGAGTTATGTGTGGTGGCCGGGGATCGATGGAGAGATAGAGGCCTGGGTCAAACACTGCCAGGCCTGCCAAGAATCCCGCCCAGATCCCCCAAGGGCCCCAGTCCAGTCCTGGGAGTCCGCCCGAGCACCATGGTCACGCCTGCATGTGGATTTCGCTGGCCCCTTTCAGGGGAAAACATTCTTCATAGTGGTGGACTCCTACACCAAATGGCTGGAAGTCGCACTGGTACCGTCCACTTCCACGTCCGCAGCCATCCGGGTACTACGCAGGCTGTTTGCAACCCACGGGCTCCCTGACACTCTCGTCTCAGACAACGGGACTGCATTTACGTCAGGAGAATTCCAAACCTTCACAGCGCAGAACGCCATCCGCCACATCCGTTCGGCGCCGTTCCACCCTGCCACCAATGGCCAAGCAGAACGCATGGTGCGGACCACCAAGGACACCCTTCGCCGCATGACGCAAGGGGACTGGGAGTACCGCCTTGCCACATTCCTTCTAGCACAGCACAGCACCCCCAGCTCAACGACTGGCCGGAGCCCCGCTGAACTACTAATGGGTCGGCGCCTTGCAATCAGATTGGACCGCCTTCACCCCGATAGAGCTCAGGATGAGGTAGTGGTGGGGGAAGGCAGGAACCCCCGGACCTTCGAGGCCCAGGACCCAGTGTACGCAAAGAATTTTGGGGCAGGCCCAGCATGGGTACCCGCCACAATCACCAGGGTCACTGGCCCCGTGTCGTACGAGGTGCTAACGGATGGGGGGCAATGCTGGCGCCGCCACTGCGACCAGATACGGCGACGATTCCCGGGAGAAAACCAGGAGGAGGACAGGTCAGAGGAGTCCCAAGGGAACAGCGGGGCAGTGAGGCCCATAGAGCAGGAGGGGCCAGCAGGAGAGGCAGAATCAGTAAATACAGAGAGGACCCGTGAGGCCGAAAGGACACCGGAACCAGAACCACGACTGAGCGAGCCGGTTGCACCAGACCAAACAGCCGCATCACAGCCAGCATCCTTGGAACACGAGCCAGAACCCGGAGCCCGGACCAGGGAACACCCCAGGCCACAACGCACACGTAGGCCGCCGGCATACCTTGAGGACTATGAATGCGACCTCCCGGGCAGGACTGGAACTTAGAGGGGAGGGGTGTTATGTACTGAGTTGAATAGGATCCAAACTGTAGCAGTCTGATTGGTCCTAGAACAATAGGATCCAAAAGGCAGCAGTCTGATTGGTCCTAGAACAATAGGATTCAGAATGCAGCAGTCTGATTGGTCCTAGAACAATGCAGCAGTATGATTGGTTGGCAGGAACCACCCAATCCTGCTCCAGATAGAAGTGAATCCACAACCTGATTGGCTTACAGTAGAATTCCAGAATTAGCCAATCATGTGCAGCCCATTGTGTAAATAATGTATATAAAGCAGATACTGTGAGGGGACATTCATTCATTCCTCCTCACCACTATGAGCTGAATAAAGAGCATGAAATCACTTTGCGACTCTGAGTATATTTCAGCTCCTAATTTGTGTTATATAATTTGTTACTTCTAATATTGTACTTTCTATAATGGAGAGCTTTGGGAGGTGCCAGCTGAGGGCGATGAACTGGCCACCCACTAAACTGCACTTGAGCTGGCCTAGATGATTTATTTATGGCTTCTTCCATGGATGGCGCAAAGCAGCTAGAAGGATGGGATCCAAAAAGTGTTTGGGAAAGAGTAGTAAGAAGGCTGATTGCTGAAGAATTGATGCTTTTGAATTATGGTGCTGGAGGAGACTCTTTGAGAGTCCCATGGATTACAAGAAGATCAAACCTATCCATTCTGAAGGAAATCAGCCCTGAGTGCTCACTGGAAGGACAGATCCTGAAGCTGAGGCTCCAAGACTTTGGCCACCTCATGAGAAGAGAAGGCTCCCTGGAAAAGACCCTGATGTTGGGAAAGATGGAGGGCACAAGGAGAAGGGGACGACAGAGGACGAGATGGTTGGACAGTGTTCTCGAAGCTATGAACATGAGCAAACTGTGGGAGGCAGTGGAAGACAGGAGTGCCTGTCATGCTCTGGTCCAAGGGGTCACGAAGAGTCGGACACGACTAAATGACTAAACAACAAGTATCGTGGTCTATCTTTGTTTGGGAAATTATGTGGAGATTCTTGACTCCTACCCAGTGGTGGAGCATTCCCCGCCCACCCGCTGTGGGGGCAGGGCATACCGCCGCAGCGACCCCCAACCACTGGCCAGCCACCTTTGAGGGGCACATCCATGACACTATTATAAGAACTTAGGGTCTCAAATATATAAATTAAATGTTCATAAATTTACAAGGCAAACACATACATAAGTATATAAACCACGTGTCTGAAATAGTACAGGAGAGTAAACCTGGAACCATTTTGACTCTCCCAAACTGACCTCAAATGTTGAAGGAAATGGGAAAACCTCTCCATTGTCTTTTGCTTACCTGTCTTAAGGGCGTCTTTGTGTATGAATAGGGTGAGCCTGTGAGCTGGATTCAGGAATTAAAGTATGTACAATCACAAAAGAACGGCCAGGTTGCCCAAGTGAAGCAATGAAGTGACCATTATCACTATCCTGCCAGACAGGATTTGTGCTGTAGCCCGCCTCCTTCTGTGATGCATGTATGATGTTTGGGGGTGTGGTCTCCAGCTACAGGGTGGAAAACTTCAAAAGCCTACATAAGGGCTTGCGCACCATTGTTCTGGGTTCTGCCTCTGCGCCGTGCCTGTTTAGCGCGGGGACTGACCAAGTGGGCGGCAGGGTCCGCAAGGTTTGCGGGCTGGATGAACGAGCCCGGTGGGCCGTATCCGGCCCGTGAGCCTTAGTTTGATGACCTCTGGTCTTATACAGTATATATATAGTGGATATTCATGGGTGTACCACGCAGGTGTGTAAACCACATGCAGGTGTGTAACCCACATGTCTGAAACCCACAGAAAGGTCCTGGGGCCATTCAGGATGACCTCAAATATTTATCTGCAAGGTCGAAGGAAATGGGGAAAAACCTCCCCATTGTCTCTGTGCTCACAAATCCTGCCTTAAGGGCACATTTAAGGTGTGAATAGGGTGAGCCTGTGACCTGTGACCTGGATTCAGGAATTAGGTAGTTATAATAACAAAAGAGTGGCCAAAACCCAGATAATGCAATCAGGTAACCTGCCAGACAGGAGATAACACACTCAGGATTCTCTTTTAGACCACCCCCTGTGATGTATGTATGATGTTTCTGGGGGTGGTCTTGAGTTTGAGGATGGGCAATTTCAAAAAATCTATATAAGGGCCGGTACATCTTTGTTCTGGGCGCCTCCTCTTTCCTGCTTGTGGTGAGTAAGGACCCTGTTGCAACCATTTTAATAAAGATCTGGCTTACTAGCTGCTTTGCTTCTCAATATTCTCTTGTTGGCCTCTGTTATTCTCTCCTACCGATAGGGAACCTACGTAAGGACTCTATATGGGCTCTTAGGTACTTCATAAGGGAAAAGGAGCAGTTTTTTTCTCATAACATTGTTGACTGATGAAGTCTCTGCATTCCTGCTCTGGCCAAAAAGGACATTAGGTTGGCGAAGCCTGACCGAAAGCATGGCCACAAAGAGGCAGGCTTATGCCCTCAGGTTCCCAAGGAGCAATTAAGTACAGGGATGCTTTAGCAATCCAGTTTCTGTGCATTCTGAGGTGAAATGAGTTGAGTGGAGCCAGTGCATGGTGCAGTGGTTAGCGTGTCAGACTAGGACCTAGGAGACCAGGGTTCAATCGCCGTTTAGCGCTCACTTGGGCCAGTCACAGTCTCTCCACCTCCCCTGGGAAGGAAAAATGGGGAGGGGGATTTACTCCACCTTCTTCTCCTTCGAGAAAAGGCAGGACATAAACAATAACAAATGCATTGGGGTAAAATGCATTTAGGAACGTGTGCATTGTGATAAAAATGCCTTTAAATAGATACATGAGCACACATGAACATGAAATTTATTATGGTCAGAGACCAGCTTGTGAAACACAAATGGAACTACAATCCCAAAAGCAAAACAAACATTTAAAACAATATACAACAATGTATTTTAAGTTTAAAAATGCGGTAGGTATATAAACACATAAAAACTTTAAGATAGACTGCCATAGAGAAATGAACCAGAGTCGCCCGTGGATCCGAGTTTGGGAATTTTCTTAACAAACTATATTGAATCGGGGGATGAGCACACATTTTTATGCAGATTTTTTAGGAAAAGGTCTGATCCAGACCTTTTAAATCAAACATTCCACAATTTCATTATCCCCACCCCTTCTCAGTAATTCCTTAGAAATAAGGTTGTTCTTCTTTTTAACAGTGTTGGCCATAGTAAATAAATGCAAGATTCATTTTGATCTGCACAATTTTTTTCAAGTTGCAAAATTTAGTTTTTTATAAGGTGGCCCAGAACTTTCAGTTGTTTTTTAAACCACAGGCCTAGGTTTATAGCGGTTCCTGGCTAAGGGTTTGACCAATTGCTGAAAGGGGGCAGTTTGGGTTGAGCTGCCCTCAAAACCTCTCATCTGACTCCACGAGCCACTGAGCATCAAACCTAATGTCCTTATTCTTTCTTTAGCATGGAAAAGGCTGCTGTGGCCATCCCGGGTCCTTATTTCCTTTGTTGAACAAGTTTCTGTTTGCAAAGGCATAAAGAGTCCACATCAACTTTTTTTTTTAAAGGAATGTTGTTGATTTAGTGCCCATAGCTGTGTCTTCTTCAGCAGCTAATTCTTTGGGATTTGAGCTGTCTGGGACTTAGGCTTCATCTCCATGGGTTAACAAGGAGGAAAGCACAATGAACATTCGTAACTCCCATTAGAGTTAATTTAATCCCATCATTGTTTAGATTGGATGCTGCAATGAGGTCACAAATGAGCTGAAGTTCTCTGGTGGCTTCTGATCTGTGCCGTGTGACCCTTCTGGTCTGGGGTGTAGGAAGTACCTATTTGCACATGGCAGTAAGTAACCACTCAGCTATGGCCCACCTTTCTGCTACCTGTGTTGTAGCCAGTTCTGATTCTGACTGAACATTTGGACAGCTAGCATTTAATGAGCTCCCAACAAAGGCAGTGTTTCTGACTCCCGCAGCTGAGTCCAGTGAGCAAAAGCAGGTCCAGTTGGAGCCCATATCTACTAGTCATGCTATCTGTGTAAGTCTTTGGAGCAGAAGTCCAGGGCTCTACTCAGCCACATGGTGAGGGTGGGGGATTGAAACAGTACTGACTCATCACAATTTAAAGTAGAATGAACTAAGACATATTGCCATCTGAAAAGCCCCCACCCCACCTCATAAACCCTTTAAAGCCCAGACTCTGAAATGGCCCAACTAAAACACTTTTCTTATGTGGAGTTAGAATCTCCTTTCTTGTAACTGGAATACATTGGTTCGAGTCCTGCCCTCCATGGCAGGAGAAAACAAGCTTGCTCCATCTTCCATGTGACAGCCCTTCAGATATTTGAAGATAGGTCTCCAACTCCTCTCAGTCTCCACTTTTCCAGGCTAAACAAACACAGTTCCTTCAACTGTTCTTTATAAGACTTGATTTCCATACCCTTGATCATCTTGGTCACCCTCCTTTGCACACATTCCAGCTTCTTAAACCGTGGTGCCCAGAACTGGACAAAGGACTCCAAATTTGGTCTGACCAACACAGACTCTTGACTTCTGTTGGTGCAGCAGAACTTTACATTTACGCTTTTTGAAATTCATTTTGTTAGTTTGGGCCCATCACTCCAAGCTGTTGGTTATCTCGAATCCTAATTACCGTATTTTTTGCTCTATAAGACGCACCAGACCACAAGACGCACCTAGTTTTGGGAGGAGGAAAACAAGAAAAAAAATATTCTGAATCTCAGAAGCCAGAACAGCAAGCGGGATCGCTGCGCAGTGAAAGCAGCAATCCCTCTTGCTGTTCTGGCTTCTGTGATAGCTGCGCAGCCTGCATTCGCTCCATAAGATGCACACACATTTCCCCTTACTTTTTAGGAGGGAAAAAGTGAGTCTTATAGAGCAAAAAATATGGTATGTCTTTAGTGCATTAGCTACTCTTCCCAGTTTGGTGTCATCTGCAAATTTGATGACCGTCTCCTCAATTCCTTCACTCGTCGTTTATAAAGACGTTGAATAACAATGGGCCCAGGACAGAACCCTGCCAAACCCCACAGAATCACAGATTTGTGGGGTTGGAAGGGACCACAAGGTAATTAGTCCAGCCCTTGCAATGCAGGAATTTCACCTAACATGAGACTCACACCCATGACCTTTGTCCCTTTTTTTCAGGATGATGAGGAACCATTAATGAGCACTCTTTGAGTTCAGTCAGTCAACCAGTAACAAATCCACCTAACAGTTACCTCGTTCAACACACATTTTACCACCCCTCCATAAATATCATGGCAGACTTTGTCAAAAGCATCGCTGAAATCCAGATACAGTTGTACCTCGGGTTAAGTACTTAATTCGTTCCAGAGGTCCGTTCTTAACCTGGAACTGTTCTTAACCTGAAGCACCACTTTGGCTAATGGGGCCTCCCGCTGCCGCCAGAGTACGATTTCTGTTCTCATTGTGAAGAAAGGCTGCTCTACACCTAGACTAGCCAGATGTTGCAACTCTCATCAGCCCCAGTTAGCATGGCCAGTGATCAGGGATGATGAGAACAGAGGAGCCCAACAACATCTGGATGGCTTCAGGTTGGCAAAGGCAGTTCTACGCTGGCTGGCAGTGGGGTTTTTTAGTGTTTCAGACAGGGCTTTCCCCAGCCCTCTCTGGGTATTTGCCCATATAACTTGATACTGTCTTCCCCACTGGACCCTCTACTGAGACTTGATCCAGCAGCACTACCACCACATGAAAGTTTGATAAAAACAATTTAAGAAGGTGCAGCATATCCAAGCATGGAGATGTAGTGAAGAGAACAGCTTCAGTCTTTGTTTTTATTTATTTATTTTTTTAAAAAAATTATATATCGCTGTATCATAAAAATATAACACAGTGGTTTACAACAATACGAAAACACAAAACCAGACAGTAAAATCATAGACAGTTAAAAGCAAAAGCAAAAACCAAGAAACGAATGGCCACATGGGAGAAGTTGTGGAATGTGGACATGCTTACAACATGTTATACACTGAAGGAAAATTACATGAAAATGATGTACAGGTGGTATTTAACTCCTACTAGATTGGCAAAAATGTATAAATCAAAACCAAATACATGCTGGAAATGTAAAGAAAAAGAAGGTAATTTCTACCATATGTGATGGTGTTGTAAAAGGGTAAAAGTTTTCTGGGAAGTGATTTATAACAAATTAAATAAGATGTTTAAGATCGTTTAACAAAAAACAGACGCTTTTCTTTTAGGAATTGGAGGTAGTAAGATACCAAAAGATCTTTAAAAAAATTGTTTATGTATGATGCAACTGCAGCCAGAATGGTTTTTGCCCAGAGATGGAAAGAAGATGTAGTACCAGCTAAGGAAGAGTGGCTAATAAAATTAATGGATTATGCCAAAATGGCAAAATTAACAGGTGTAATAAGAAACCAAGAAGAACAAGAAATTATTAAAGTTTGGGGAAAATTTGTGGAATATTTGAAATATTCATGTGCTCATTAGCAGGACGAAGGTAAAACTAGCAGTTAAAACAGATTATTATGAGAAACTAAGGAATAACAAAGACGGAGTCATATGGAAAATACAGTACGAAAATTAAAATTTAAAAGAAACCATAAAAGGGGGAAAGTCAAATATATGCATATGTGATTTGTGTTTTTGTTATTTGCATGTTTGTAATGTTTTTTGAAAAATCGAAATAAATTTTATATATATATATAAAAGAAATAAGAAACGGAACCAGCAGACCATTGCGATGCTGTACTCTTATTTGCCTGCATAGGCCTGGCGAAACAAGAAGTAATGAGAGCAGTTTAAGATTTGGCTGATAAAAGGGCGCAGCCTCCCCTCTCCCCAAGTCTCGCCCCTTCATCCTCTAAGGCCGCAGCGGAGGGCGCCTCCTTGCACGCTACTCTTTAGCAATGCCCAGCACATGACTCTCTCCTGCCCCTCCAGTCCATGTGATCCAGTCTCCGTTTTCCCTTTGCTCCAGAGCAGGGTGGCGAGTGGACAGCGAGTCTGTCCAGCAGCCTGTTTGTAGCAAAGCATGGAGTCGGCAAGCGGCTCAGCACTCCGGAGCGTGGCCACTTGAGCCTGGGATGCGCGGGGCGTCGGGGGCAAGCTTGACCAGGACCCATCCTTGAGGCTACCTTCGCCTGGGGACCACAAGGCGCTCGCCGGCCAGCCGGCCATGGACTCCCGGCTGTTCCTGCTGCTGCTGCTGCCCATCTCCCTCTCCCTTTGGTTTTGCGGTAAGTAGCTCTTGAGCCGGCGTCTCTTCCCCACTTTCACGGGACTGGCTCCGATTTTTTGCGCCTTCCGCTGAGTGCCGAATTCAGGAGCCGCTTTAAGCCTCCGTGCAGAGAGCTCATCTTCAAGAGCACGTGCGCGGGCTATTTTGAAGCTGCAGAAGGCGTAAAACAAACAGACAAACAAAAGTAAGCAAACCCAACACTGTAATAATGTTTACCCTTTGCTGTGGATGTGGAAGCAAGAGTTCGGCCACTTTATTCTTTTGCAAAGCTTTGTGTCTTGTAGATGCTGGTAGGTGGGGACAACGCTGTGAGGAAGAGCAGGGCGAGGAAGTTCCCTAGGTGGGCGTCAGCCGCAGGTGGCTTCCCGCAACAAAAGGCCCCGATTCTTGGCTTTCTAAGAGGTGGTTCCCGTGAGGAATCTCTGTGTGCGATCGCGCCCACTTTTGCGAGGGAATTTATGCCCTCCTTTGCTTATAGTTTAGAGCGGGTGGCCAGAGAGAGAGAGGGTTGAGAACAGACCCAACTTCTTGGACTCCCTTGGAGAGTTGCAAGGTCATCTCAGAAATTTATCCCGTTTTTCAGAAGGGGGGGGGGGGCGGGAACGCGCTCCTTTTCTTTGTCTGCCTCCCGGGGAGGCGGGTTAGGAGGCAAAGAGGAGCTACATCAGAATAGGGAAAGTCCGTGTTTGTTCAGAGGACCTTCTCCTCACCCTCGCTCTCCAATTTGAGGCTCCCAGCCTGGGCCGGGCTGCCCTTTTCTCAGTCCTGACCATCGCAGGAGCCGAAAGGAAAACGTTTGCACCCAGTAATTCCCCTCTTTTTCTCCTGGACCGACTTCTTTGTCTGGCTCCTGGCATTCCGTTGGTTCCTGGGACGCAACCGGGCTGCTTTTGTGTCCAGTAACCATGGCTACAGAGAGAGCGTGTGAAGTAACGATGGGGGCTTTTGTGTGGCTGCGGAGAGCAGGCCCCATGGCGCGCGGGGCTGCTCCTCGATGAGCCAGAGTGCGGTCGTGGGGCGATCTTTCTTTGGGACAACAGCTTGGAGGAGGCTGTTCTTCCTTATCCTTTCTTGGTTTTTAGAGAGATCGCAAGGGCGGGCATCCCACTTCAAAGCTGCTATCTGGCATTCAGGGAGCCCTGCTAACTGTACAAATCTCCAGACCCAGCCAACTAGCAGAGGGGGCTCTGCCAGCATGTCTTACTGCTTGAAATTGTTCGTTCTTCCTTGAGAGGGAGAATTCCAAACCTTTCAACGACCCTGTAATTACATGTAGGCATTTGGCACAGCCCCCATTTCACAGAGCAGGAAAACTGAGACACCTGCAGGCCAAGTGAAAGGCTCATAGCTGCAGTGGGTCCAGGACCCGCTCTGGGCAATTGTAATATTGCAGGTCTAATATTTCTACCCTAGTGAAAATGGAATGTATGAGCTGATTGATCTGCTCAAGCCAATACCTAAGGCCTGCCTCCTGCAACCATGGGTGAATATCAGGCACATGGCCTTTTCAGTAGTGGCTCCACAGCTGTAGAAATCCCTCCCAGCAGGTCCTTTCTCATCCTATCTTTAAATGGGCTGTAAAGACATTTCTACTTAAGCTTTTTTTTAATTAAAAAAAATGTTTTGCCTGCCTTGTGATATTTCTGTTACTGTGAAGTTTGATTAGAACAGCTATGTTATCAATTTGTTTTAAATGATTTGTGGCCTTTAAAAAGTAGTTGTGTGTGTGTAGAGCAGCAGTTCACAAATGATATGAAATAAATTATTATTAATTACATTTGTATCCCACCTTTTCTTTAAGGAGCTGAAGGTGGCTTACATAGTTCCCCTCCACTTTTTATCCTCACAACAACCCTGTTGAGGTAGGTTGGGCTTGAGAGTAAGTGGTCACCCTGTGAGTTTAATGGCTGAGTGGGGATTTGAACCCCGATCTCTCAGAGCACACCCAACACTCTAGCTGCTACTCCATACGGTGCGTTACTTGCCAATGCCAGCCAGCCTTGTTCAGTTAGCACGCCTGGTTTGAAGTTGGCCTAAGCATGCTTCCATTGGGAGTGGGGGTTGGTGTGTGTGGGAAAGTGTTCTGATGTGTTGGTGTAGTAGCAGGTCTCACCCTTGTGAGCTGCAGGGCAAAACCCCTATGCAATGACGTTAGAGCCCATCTCTTCCACTGGGTGCCTACCCCTGCCTATGGTGCCACTGAGGCAAATCTCAAATCTCCCACTTTTGAGTAGCAGATGCCTGGAAGTTTTTCAGATAGCCCCATCAGCATACCACTTGTGGGGAGGGAATGCTCTTGAGGATCATGGGGCAGAGTTCACAGGGCAGAAGGGGGCACTGAGGCTGGATCCAGACACACCAGAGAAGCGTTTCAGTTAAACACGTTGTAAACTTTGTATGAGAAATCTGGTTGGCATAAACAGAACTCCACAGCGCCCTCTGTGTCACAACAGATATAGAGTGCTTTTTCTTTGCCAATATGGCTGAGTCCTGAGTCACAGGCAGTATTGCACTATTTAGTTTGCTCTTGACCGTGCACTTGAGTGGGGGACTGGGAATCTGTGCCTTTTCCATTCAACCTAGAATGGAGGAGGAGGAGGAGGAGAAGAATCCTGCTTCGTATTGAGGCTTGAGGCAAATCTGGCTCTGTCTGTCCTGGTGTCATGTAGACACCTGGAGTGCAGCTCAGACGTGCCCCAGCCATAGTGTTCCTTCCTCCTCTCTTAAGTGGCTGATTTGCCTGCCTTAGCTGCTGGCGTATTTAGATTGGATTTGGAATTAAGGCTTGAGAGCCAGCGTGCCTCACCAGAACACACAAGAACTCCCCCCCCCCCCCGCCTTGATCCCATTTCCCTGTTTGATATGTAGCAGCAGCAGCAGCAAGATCAGAGGAGGTGGGAAGCATGAAGGTCACCCTTGAGGAGTGTTTACAAAGGGGGTATTCTGCTGGGTGAGTGGGGCTACAATGGGAAGTGGCAGATCAAAGAGCTTCAGGGGCAGAGTAGGCAAGACAACCATAAAACCAGCATGGATTTATGGGCCTTGTAGGGCCCCCTCCTCGAAACCTGATAATAGGAGCAGTTTCATCTCAGAGGCTGTATGAAAATGGTAGGTGGATAATAAGATGCACACCTGGCCGGTCTTCTATTCAGGGGACATCTGCTTCAAGCTGCACTTAAGGGCACTGTGAATATTTAATGCATACATTTTGGCACCGGCAGCCCCTGCAGAGGCAGAAAAAGAGCCTGAAATAGGCAGCTGTGTCTGCAGGTGCTTCCGGGCAAGAGGGTTTTTCAGGTGGGGTGGGGGTGAAGTCAACCATTTGTCAGGTGAGCAATTCAGATGTACCCCTAACACCTGCAAACCACGTCAGGGACACTTCGTAGTCCATGCAAGTTCTATACGTGGCTGAGTCGTTGAGTTCACATGTGCAAACAAACATAGGCTGTCTTGCACCTCTCAATTCTATCTTTCCTGTCACAATGCTTCTGCCTTATCAGTGAGTCACACAACTGGAGAAGAGTGCACATTTTTAAAGAGAAACGCAAGCACTAACGCCAATCTCCTCCTCCACACTGAAGGGGAACTTTACCATTTGGTATTGGTTTCACTAACCTGACATGTACAGTGGTACCTCAGGTTACAGACGCTTCAGGTTACAGACTCTGCTAACCTAGAAATAGTACCTCGGGTTAAGAACTTTTCTTCAGGATGAGAACAGAAATCACACAGCGGCAGCGGGAGGCCCCATTAGCTAAAGTGGTGCTTCAGGTTAAGAACAGTTTCAGGTTAAGAACGGACCTCCGGAACGAATTAAGTTCTTAACCCGAGGTACCACTGTAGTTCTGAGCAATTACCAAAGTATGTATCCTACACAGTGGTACCTCGGGTTACATACGCTTCAGGTTACAGACTCCGCTAACCCAGAAATAGTACCTCGGGTTAAGAACTTTGCTTCAGAATGAGAACAGAAATTGCGCGGTGGCGGTAGCGCAGCAGCAGCGGGAGGCCCCATTAGCTAAAGTGGTGCTTCAGGTTAAGAACAGTTTCAGATTAAGAACGGACCTCGGGAATGAATTAAGTTCTTAACCCGAGGTACCACTGTAGTTGGGAGCAATCACCAAAGTATGTATCATATACCGTACCCACCATTGCCACCTGTTTTAATGTACCCCCACTCCTGATTCCAGTGAGATTTTCACTGCTTTTTTGTGGTTATGACCCGTGGCTTGCTTGAGGAACCAAACAGACATTGTGTCTTCCTGGAACATCCCCAACTCAAAAGCCATGCGTCTCCTCATAAGTGTGGAGCAAACATGTGGCCGCTCCTCAGTGATGGATAGTTTGCATTCACTGCTCTTGTTCTAGGACTAAGCCCTGGAATTGCATTGATACCCTGATTCAAATAGAATCCTAGAAAATAAAATTAAACATATTGTGCTGCATGCCTGGGACAGGAAAGGGGAGGAAGGTCTGTCTGTCTGTATTTAGAAAGTTTCTTACCTGTCCTTCATCAGAAGGTTAGAGGGTGGGTTACAATTGTACAGTGTGCAGTTATAAAAACAGTTAAAACCAAATGGAACAGAACAGTAGAAATTCTGTAAAAGAGGCAGGTCCCATAAAACAAAATAGAAACCTTCTGTCAACGGCCAGGTAAAGAGATGCATCTTGAGCATACAGCAAAACCTAAACAACACACTTCTGTGGGGAGGGAGTTCCCCAGTTATGAACTTTGATGAACATGTCTCTTTCCCTGACCATTTGGGTCTGAAATGAAGGAATGTGATAGAACATGCCTCCTCCTCCTCCCTGATCCAGTTTTAAGTCACTTCCTCACTCTGCCCTGGCACCTGTTCTTGAGTGCGGATGACACCAAGAGAGGGATAGAAAAGGGCTAAGCATGCCAACTGCCCGGGGTGATTCCAGGTGAAGCAGGTCAAGGAAGCACCTTGTCCTCCTGCAAATGAAGTCACTCTCACTGATTGCACAGATGCCAAAATCCATACACTCTTCCGCAGAAGCGCTTCCCCCCTCCTGTCCACTCATCCTTTGCCTGAGGAAATTTTTATTACTAATTATTTATTAGCTTTATTTACTTATTATGTATGTAAAAGTGAACATAAAACAGACCAACAAAGGCAGAACGTAGAGGCTCAAGTCATTGCTTAGGTTGGCTTACAAGCAATATCAAGGAGTGGTATTCTCTTTTAATATTTGTTTTTCTTCCCTGCCCTGAATCTGCCTGCATCACTTCTGTACATTTAATGTCACCGGGGCACTGAAAGGCTGTTATGCTTCAAGACTGATGTCCAAGACTATACACAAGTCCATTGCAATCTGCTCTCACACTCTCCCGTGGTCCTTATTACCCCTTGGTGAAGCACCAGTGTGTGAAATGACTGGTGCTGAGGTTGTTAAACTGATGCAAGGTGCTTGGGGGTGGGGGGTGGGGAGCTGTATCTGAGCTGTTCAGCTCCTGGTCCCCTTCCTTCCTTCCTTCCTTCCTTCCTTCCTTCCTTCCTGGGAGTCATCCAGAGAAAATGCCCTTCTGCTAATCTCTTCTGCTGACCAGGAGAGGAGGAGGGCAGCAGAGGTCACCCAGGATTTACTAATATAAGCACATGCCTTTCAATTGCCATGGAAACATAACTCTTTCCATCGCACCTTCAAAGTTGCCCTCTGAGTTGTTGTTTAACTCTTGTGTCTTCTGGAGACCAAGGTGCCCCTCCCTGCCTTTTATGCTGATGACACTAAAGGCTGAGTGTTTGGCAAGTCAGCAAGCACCTGAGGCCAGCTGCCTGCCAAGGATTTGTCCTTTTCAAACCAGTGCTAAAACCAAACCAAATTCTGCATTTATATATGTACTCATGCAAAGAATGTCGTACACAGGCCTGGCTCTATCATTAGGCAGAGTGAGGCAACTGCCTCAGGTGGCAAATGAGAAGGGACATGGAGCAGCAGTGAGGTGCTGAAAGCAGAGCTTCATGTGCCCTGCAGCCTGCTCTTGCTAAGCTAGCCTGTTGCCCTCAATTTGCAGCGGACCATGGCAACATACGAAGAGCCCTGCTGGATCAGACACACTGTTCTCAAAGTGTCCAGACAGATGTTCATGGGAAACTTTCATTTGGGACCTGAGTGTAGCAGCACTCCTCCCACTTGTGATTTCCAGTAACTGGTATACGAGGCCTACTCCCTCTCACAATGGAGGGAGAATATAGCCATTGTGACTAGCAGCCACTGATGGCCTTATTCTCCATGAATTTATCTATGCTTCATGTAAAGCCATTCGTGTTGGTGGCCACCACTGCCTCACCCCATGGTTCAAAGACAGGCTGTACGAAGAAGGTCTTCCTTTCGCCTGTCACATTTCCAGCTTTGAAGTAAGATTGAGCTGCCAGTTGAGTTGGCTTCTATATGTGGAATGGAAGCAGGTGGGTGGGTGGGTGGGGGAGATGCCATTTTGTTATTTGCCTCAGGTAGCAAAAAGTATTGGGTCAGCCCTGAATTTTGAACCCCAGATCCAGGACTTGGCTTGAACCAGGATTCATCAGAGCTGGCCCCATTATGAAGTGACAAGAAAAATGAGATACAGTGGACGCTCGGGTTGCGAACATGATCCATGCAGGATGCACGTTCGCAACCCGCAGCGGCACGTCTGCGCATGTGCGGTTGTGATTCAGCGCTCCTGTGCATGCACAAAGTGCAATTTAGCTCTTCTGCGCATGCGCGACCCCCAAAACCTGGAAGAAACCCGTTCTGGTACTTCCGGGTTTCGGTGGGTCTGTAACCTGAAAAAATGCAACCTGAAGCGTCTGTAACCCGAGGTATGACTGTATTGATAAATTAGGTTTACTTGTATGCTGCTTTTTCACAATGAGCTGTGCCCACAGTGGCTTACAGCAAACATACAAAGCATCAAAATTCACTAAATTTCAATAAACTCAAAAATGACGAAAAACAACAATTTAACAAACGCAGAATAAATTCAGTATTACCAAAAAAAAAAAAAAAAAAAAAGGGAAAGGAAAGGAGGAATCTAGGTTTAAGTACATACAGAAGCATAGTAAGAGTTAACTGGCAATAATGTTTCTGGTACTGGTCTTGCTGTGCTCCAAAGAGCCTGTCTTAAATGCAGTTCGGACGGGAGAGGTCCTCTCAACAGGCTAGATTACATACTGCTGACTCACGTAGCTTACTCCAAAGGAGGCTGGCTGTGGCAAAAGGCAAATGTTGGGGCAGGCAAAGGTGGTCCTTCTCTTCCATCAGAGTGAGGGCAGTTAGAGGAGTCCATAGAAGGGAGGGGGGAGAAATTTGATTCAGTTTACTCTTATAGGGAAACCTGATCTAATTTGTGCTTTCTGAAACAATGCACAAGGTGAAACACAGCTACCCTTCAAAATTCACACTTCTCCAAACACTGCAGTTTCCAGCCAAGTTGTAAAACACACCTACACCCATATGCTAGAGTAATGTGTGCCTAAAAGTACATAAACTAAGTAAAATCACATTCTAAAATGCATTATATTAGGCTAAATTACATACAAATATGTATTGGACGCAGGTGGTGCTGTGGGTTAAACCACAGAGCCTAGGACTTGCCGATTGGAAGGTCGGCGGTTCGAATCCCTGCGACCGGGTGAGCGCCTGTTGCTCGGTCCCTGCTCCTGCCAACCTAGCAGTTTGAAAGCACATCAAAGTGCAAGTAGATAAATAGGTACCGCTCTGGCGGGAAGGTAAACGGCGTTTCTGTGCACTGCTCTGGTTTCGACAGAAGCGGCTTAGTCATGCTGGTCACATGACCTGGAAGCTGTACGTCAGCTCCCTCGGCCAATAAAGCGAGATGAGCGGTGCAACTCCAGAGTCGGCCACGACTGGACCTAACAGTCAGGGGTCCCTTTACCTTTATGTATTTATTAGGAGAAAGTAGCACTAAAATGCTGGTGAATTTTCATTTGTGGTTGTTTGTTTTTTTAAAAAAATCACAAATAGATGTGGAGAACTAAAACTGAGAGATTTGCTCATCCCTATTCTACAGGCACCTCTGAATGGCTACCTGGAGGTCTGAGGTCATCATGCCTACCATGTGGTCCCTGAGAGACTGTGCAGCAAATAAGCCATTTAAGGTTTTATTTCTTTTAATAGTGCTGCATCAACAGAGCATTGGGGAAACAATGGCTGTGAAAGGGCATGAAAGCATGATGCTCCCTTCAAAGAAACTTGTTTTCTCTCTCCCACCACTGTGGCATCTTTGACACTGAAAATCAAACCTCTTAGAAATCTGGCGTAGAGCTAGCTGAAAGGGTTTCCGTGTGAAGCTTGGCATTCCTGAATTTTGTCTAGCAGCAATGCCAAAAAGTGTGCTTGTATTCACTTTTCTCAGTGAAATAGTATTGTTGTCCCCCACAACCCCTGCTGCACCTGGGGGTGGAAGAAGAATCGTGTGGAGTGGTAGGACTTGACATCTTTCCGCAGGGCCTGCAAGACAGAGCTCTTCCACCGGGCCTTTGGCCAAGGCGCAGTCTGACCCCCTCCTTTTGTAATCCTCATAGAACTCTAGCCCGATGGTTGCCATTAATTTGATTCTGAATTGATTCTAGAATGAATTGATTTTAGAATGTATTTCAATTAATTAACTGTGATTTTATGTGCTATTTTTACTGTTGTTAGCCTCTCCGAGCTCTGCTTTGGCTGGGGAGGACAGGATATAAATAAAAATTTATTATTTATTATTATTATTAATGAGGCTCTATGGAGATGTATCTGATGAGGCCTGTTTAGTAGGGCCCTGGTTGTTTTCTCCTGCTCCGGAGGGCAGGATCCGAACAAATGGATTCTTGTTACAAGGAAGGAGATTCTGACTAACCATCAGGAAGAACCTTCTGAGAGTAAGAGCTGTTTGACAGTGGAAGAGACTCCTTCAGGAGGGGATGGACTCTCCTTCCTTGGAGCTTATTATTATTATTACAGTGGTACCTCGGGTTAAGTAGTTAATTCGTTCCGGAGGTCCGTTCTTAACCTGAAACTGTTCTTAACCTGAAGCACCACTTTAGCTAATGGGGCCTCCTGCTTCTGCTGCGCCACCGGAGCACGATTTCTGTTCTTATGCTGAAGCAAAGTTCTTAACCCGAGGTACTACTTCTGGGTTAGCGGAGTCTGTAACCTGAAGCATACGTAACCTGAAGCATATGTAACCCGAGGTACCACTGTATTATTATTATTATTATTAAATCTTATACCCCGCCCGCCCCAGCCAAGACCAGACTCAGGGCGGCTAACACTGGTATAAAACAATTGATTGAAATACAACTTAAAACAAAAACAAGATTAAAATACAACATTAAAATGCAGCCTCATTTTAAGCAGAGGTTGGATAGTCAACTGTCATCTATGATTTAATTTTGTTCCTGCAGTGCAGAGGGTTGAACTATATAACCCCCAGGGTCCCTTCCAGCTCTACATTTCTATGGTTCTATGATTCTGTGGTTGCAGTGGAGATCGTATCTGATCAGGGTGAAAGGATGAGGTTGACACACTGAGTTAGTTGCAGACCTGGGCAAATCACGTAGCCTTCCTTTATAGCCTTCCTTTCTTTGCTTGGTCCTCTTTCCAAGTGTGATAGAAACATTTGCCATTCTGGCCTCCACAGAAGATGCAGAAACTGATAACCCCAATACTTGCAGCTTCCCCACTGGAATTTTAAGTGGGGGGTTGGGTCATCAAGGAGGGGGCTTATCAGCAGAGCTGTCTGGGAGAGTATGAAGAAGCAAGTGTGGTGTGCATGGCTAATGTTAAAGTGACATTTAAGGTACCAGTTGTACACAGGGGGTCGGAGCCACTGCAGAGCCCTGTGACCTCAGGGGAGGGTGCTTGGGAGAATTTAGTTTCCCCCAGACTCTTAATCATGAACATAGCTTGTATTGGATATAAAGGGCATTTGGAGGGAAATCAAACTGAAATCCACCAGTAGTGGATGCAATCTAACTGATTGTCTTTCTGTCCACCTGACTCCCCCCCCTCTCAATAAACTCCTGCATGCGACAGTATCTTGTCCCCAATTCCAAACGCACAAACACACACACACACATATATATGAACATCTCTCTGGTGGATCCCCAGCTTTAGCCAAGCACCTACTAGAGCAGGCAGGCGGGGTGTGGGATGGGGAGGCAGATTTCATGGTACAAGAAAATGATAGCCATTAGCAGCTTAACTCCCAAGGCAAACAGAGGCTTGGCAAGATCCATTGCGACTTCAAATGAATAGGTGATGTTCATCATGACCTCAGCACAGGGAAGAGAACGCGCGCACACACACACACACACACACACACACACACACACCACTCCACTTCCTGCAAACTGCAATCTCAATCTTGATCACCCCACATGGCTGTTTATTTTTTAAAGGAAAGCAGAAAGAAACTTGTTAAATTAATTGCATATTTAAATACCATCCAGTTTAGCGCCAATGCCTTATTTTTTCAGCATGACTTTTTTGATGCTGTCCTATGACATTTGTCTGTGGACTTCTGCTGCTTTTTGCTCTTATTTTTTTCTCATTAATTTCAGTCTTCATGTAGTGCTTCCCTTAATTATAACTATTGTTTTGAACTTTTTTCCTTTGTGCCCTGAGAAGGACTGAAAAATAAATCAAAACCGTACACATCCCCCTTGAGTCTGTTGCCTCGCAAAATGGTCTCGTTGAAGCATAGAAAGGATCTCAAAGGTCTTCTTGTCCATGGTTTGAATCTGTCAGTTTAGGTTTCTTTCAGTTTCTCATTTTTCCACGTTTCCACATTCAGTTTACCACATTTCCAGATCAGTTTATAAATGTTTCTTCAAAGTTCTCCCCAAAATTTGTCAGCATTTAAGTGTTACCTGCCTTCGAATGTACACATTTCTGCATGCAATTTTCCTAACAAAGACATTTTTGCCAGCAGTTTCCGATAATGCCTTTCTGTATGTTAGTCTCAGAAATATTACACATGTTTTATGCACACTTAACTGTAACATTTTTTCGGATGGAGAACTGCATCACAATATTCAGAGAAATGCAAAATTTCTAGGAATAGCTGAGTTTTGCTTTGCATATTGTTTCGGGAAATGTAAATCAGACAGATACGCATTAGGAGGTGAGAATTTCTCCCCCATCCATGCATGACCTTGTCTGACCCCCTCTTCTTCTTCCCGGCTCAGTGCACTGAGAGCATCCTTAAGAGAGTCCGTTGAGCTTCTGAAGTGTCTCCTGTCTAGCCAAAAAGCTCCTTTGCAGCTTCTGCCCATTTACTCTCACGCTGCCCCCCAGAGCAACAAAAAATGCACCTGCTTCATCTCCTCTCTGCCATGCATCCCTTTAATCTTCTCTTCTGCAGGCTAAGCTCTTTCAAGGCAGCTGCGGCCAATTTCACACCGTACAGGACAACACTCTAAACAGTCATATGGCTTCCCCCAAAGAATTATGGGAACTGTAGTTAGGAGTTGCTTGCACGCCCTCTCAGAGCTACAATTTTCAGAGTGGTTTAGCAATCAGTCAGTCCCTCTTCATGGGAAACTCTGAGATTCAGTCAGCATCAGACTGAAAGTTTGTGTTAAAATTAAAGAGGGATTTTATCACATCTTACACAGAATCCCATGTCAAAGCAATTTACTCACAAAGACATCTGTAAATGTGAACTCCAGACTCACCCCCCAGGTGGGAAAAGGAGGGGTGGGGGAGAGAGATGTGTTCCGCTTATGCTCTTTAACTGTGGCTGGCTTTGAAGTTTATCCTAATCCGTTCTCCCTTCTCAAATGTGCATGGCGTTTGCTCTGGAAGAAGGTAGTGTGATCCTCTAGTGCTGTTTTCTCATAAAAACGTAGAGCAAGAGGTCAAGGTGTTGGCGTTCCTTGTAGATCAATGATTGCAGCATCTGTGCAAGACAGTGGTCACTTTTCAGCAGCTGGACATTGGGCATTATAGACTGATATATCTTTTCACTTGTTTTAAAATGTGGCGATGTTTTAATTATTAATTTTTTGTCAACTTAGATGTTGTATAGTCTTCCTGGATTCCTTGGGAGGAAGAGACGATAAAAATCAAACAAATAGCAATAATTTAAAGAAAACCAGACATTCCTGCAGTCCCAACACATAAATTATTTTTTTATGTGTTTGCCTTTATAATATATCCCAGGGAGTTTCACAATTGAAAATTACAGTAAAATACAATTGCACAATTAAAACTCTACAGAAGAACAGAATTAAAAGCACTTTCCAAATTTATCACATATTTTAAACCAGACGCTGGAGTTGATCACTCATCTACAGTATTGAAAGTATAGTCTCATTCCCCATCTGATCTGTGAAAAAATAACCTGACACACACCTTTCAGTGGCAGAGGAACATCATTCGTTTTGCGTGCGAAAGGTCCCAGGTTCCACCCTCAGCCTCCCCCAGTAGGGCCACTTCCTGAAACCCTGGGGAGTCCCGCTGCCAGTCCCTGTAGGTCACAGAGAAGTAGGCTCCTCTCCTGCTGCCACCTGTTTAATTTCTGATGTGGGGGCACTCTGAGAAGGACTCAGCGGAAACAAATCCTGTGCACATTGATGCAGGAGAAGGTGGTCACACATCACATCCCTAATGCAGCAGATTTCCCATCTCTGAGCCGTTTAAGGAGCAACGGCTAATTGTGGCATTGTGCCAATTATGCATGGTACGTATTCATGGCACTCATTAATATAATAACAGCCTGAGCCCATAGGCCAGACCACTTCAAAGGCTGAAAGCAGAGTTTATGGAAAAGGGTGAGTTCTTGGATGCAAACATCTCATTTCGGGAACAAAGCAGGGCACAATTTATTCATTGTGTTTTATTTATGTATTCCCCATGGTCCCTGACAGTCCTCAGTGCTGCTTCCCAAGAGAGAGGCATGTATGTACATGACTGCGCAACTGGCTTTGGATGTGCAGCGTGCTGTGTGCCTAAGGTAGAGACGAATGAAGAAGCTCTTCTCACAGGCCCTGGATGTGGTTTTTGGTTATGGTTGTGGTTCTGCTCCCTGCATGGTTTCTGCAGTGTTATTGTTTGTAGGGGTCTACCGTGAGTCACACTGCCCAGACCTTAAACAGTACATTTTGCACCCCGTTCTGGCCAGAGCTAAACAAAACTAGATCCAATCCAGGACTCAGCCTGGAACCTGTTTAACAGCTCCAGAATGTGTGCAGTTTGTCTCAGCATTTGCACGATGCAGGGGTGAATTTCAGCAGAGGCACTGAACCTGTTCGTAGCAGCGGCAGCAGCAGCAGCAGCAGCAGCACCTAAAGCTGTGGAAAGCATACTTTTCCTACCCATTGAATAATCACAGTCAGACCTGATATCTGGGATTAGGGCTGGCAACTAAGAAGATGTGAAGTTTGGGGGGAGCAGAGGTGAAGCAACCTGCTCCTGTACCCAGAGCGGCGCTTGTCCCTGGGGGTGTGGCGCGTGTCCCGAGGACATGGCGTGCCACCCATGTGGGGTGTGGCTCACCCTGGGGGTGCCGCCGATCGGGGGTTGGCATTTCATCACCCCGCCCCTTTGGACGGGTGGACCGTCCCCTGTCCCCCCTTGGAACACCCCGGGGGGAGGGGAGAAGCACCCCTCTGCTTTAGGAAGGTGAATACAGTCACTTCTGCTCTGACCGGTACCAGACACTGATGTAGCTGGCTGGGCCCCCTTCCTCTCCTTTCCTGAACCATCCTGGTTGCTGGAGGAGCAATTATGCATCACCAAAGAGAGAAAATGTATCATCGAAAAGACAGATTTGCACATGCAGTTTTAGAAAGAACAACGTGATTTTGACAGAAATGCAATACATCCCTCCCTAGTGGGGAGGACTGTGACCAGGCAAGCTGTGGGCCTGTTCAGTCTGCTGACGCTCACCATTGATGGGCAACTGCAGGCAGGTCTGACTCAAGACAGTTTGGCACCCGAGCAAACCACAAAGTGGTGTCCCCCTCCACACCAGGGAGGAAGGGGTGAGTGCAAATCTACATCAGGGAAAGGGGGGAGGGAGATAAAGGTCTACATCAGGACCTGCTGCCTTTGTGCACCCTGCTGCCTGAGGCGGTTGCTTCACCTTGCCTCATGGGTGAGCTGGCCCTGATCTCTAGGGCTCTAAATATTCAGACTGGGCTTGGAGTGGGCAGCCCTTCAAGCAGAGACCCGTCCTCTGCCAGGTGCCCGTGGCCACCTGCATCCAGAGGATGCCACTGCTGGCCTCTCTGGCTCCAGCCTTCACCCAGCAGCAGGTGTAGCTCAGCACCTGCTTTCCCACCTGTAGCTGGGGGTCCTTTCCAGGTGCACCCCATCCAGCTATGTCTGCCGTGGCTGCAGCAGCCAGTGCCTTTTGGGGCAGGCCTGTTCGAAGCGCTTCCTGGCTGCTCATTAAGAGAGGCTTGCCTGCGCTTCCCACTCTTAATTGCCACAGCGGATTCCAGGCATGTTCCGTCATTCCTGTTTTTTCTGCCTGAGCGGGAATTCAAGAATAAAAGGGCTGATGAAAAGGGTGCGCTGGGCTGTGTGGAGCGCAGCACATTCCCCAGCGTCACATGGAGCTGGGCTGGCGGGGGCGGAGGGATGGAACGGAAGCCTGCATCCTGGAAACCCCCCCACCCCGGGGTGAAAGGTAGCTCATGGAGGAATGTGGCTTGAAACCAGGGAGGAATGGTGTGTGTGTGCGCGCGTGCATGAAAGGCTGAGCATCTGCACAGGGAGGTCCCCCTGCAAACGCAACCAGGAGGGTGGCACACATGCCACACAGTTGACTATGCAGACCATCTTTGGGGTGACGCAGAAGTGTCAGCAGGGCAGACAAAGGGAGCCCTTCAGCTCCTCCTCTCAAGAGAAGGGGCACTGAGGGTTCGCAAAGACCCCAACAATGAACGAAGACATTTTAAAATGTTCATGAACATCCTCTCTGGTGAAGGACTCTGGCATCCCACCGCCTCCCCCACTTTTTGCCCGGTGGTGATCCTGTTACATTTTGCTGGATTAGGGTTGTCACTCTTTGCTTTTAGTAATGTTTCCAAAAAATTGTTTTGAGATTTTTGTGTCGTAATTTTATGGTTTTGCTTTCCTGCTTTTGTTGGCTGTATATGACATGTGACTGGTAAACCACTTTGGTGATGGTAGGGAATGCTTAAAAAGTGTTATATGAGCTTATTAAATTAAAAAAAATCATTAAGGATCTGCTTAGCATACCACCCACCCACAAATCCAACCTGGAAGCTAGCCCTCTCCTCCATGAATTAGTTTAATCCTCATTTAAAGCCATCCAAATTTGTGGCCATCGTTGCCTCCTGTGGGAGAGAGTTCCACAGTTTAACTGCTGTCTGAAGAAGGACTTTTTTTTAGCTGTCCTGAATCATCCAACGTTCAACTTCATTGGATGTCCACGTGTTCTAGTATTAGGCGAAAGGGAGAAAAACTTCTCCTTATCCTCCCTCCATGCAATGCATACTTTTATAAATTTCTATCTTGTCATCTCTTACCATTTTTCCAAACTAAAAAGTCCCAAACAATGCAACCTTCCTTCGTAGGAGGGCTGCTCCATTCTTTTGACCATTTTGGTGCCCTTTTCTGAAGCTTCTCCAACTCAACAATATCCTTTTTGAGGTGAGGTAACCAGAACTGTACAAAAGCAGCTCAAGGTGGCCTATCCACGTCTGCCCCTTCCCTGTTTTGTCCTCGCAACAACCCTGTGAGGTAAGTTAGGTTGAGAGAGCAAGACAGGCCCAAGGTCACCCAGTGAGTAGGGATTTGAACCTGGGTCTCCCAAGTCCTAGTCACACTCTCACCTCTATGCCACACAAAGGTCAGAATCATACCCTTGTCTCTACAAGTGGCATGTGTAGCAAAAGGTTTATACCTACTCTCAAAAATACAAGTCATCACATACAGGAATCCTCCTGGAATCTGCCATTTTGGTTTTGACCCTTTGGACCCTCTTCTCTTGTCTTCTCCACATCTTTGACCTCACTCGCCTCTTCCCCCACTGCTACCAGCGCTGCCAATAATTTCAATGTAGGCATTCACCCAAATGCTACTGGAGACAGCAAGGGACCAAGCTCACTCCCCCAGCCCTCCCCTAGAAAATGCTCCCCACCAGGATTTGCAGCACATTTGCACCACGCACATTTGCACACTGCAGCGACACCTGCTGTCCAGCTGCCTCACAGTTGCCTTTGCCTCCCCGTCTCCAGGGCTTGTCTCCTCCGAGCTGGTCAGCGTCTGCTCCTCATCTCCATGTAAGAATGGAGGCACCTGTAGAGACTTGGAAGATGGCTACAGGTGCCTCTGTCCCCAGAGCCTCTCAGCCTATGTGGGAAAAGACTGTGAATACCTCTACGACGTGTGTGCTGGGCACCCCTGCCTACCTGAGTGGATCTGCCATGGGACTCCTGGACACCTGAACTACACCTGCCATTGTCAGCCCGGCTTGGCAGGTCTCTCCTGCAGCAGCGAAGGCGAGGTGTGCAAGAGCAGCCCCTGCCTGCAGCCTCATTTGCAGTGTGTGGAGCTGCCTGGTGGGTATGGCTGCCAGTGCCCGAGCGGGGGCAGCTGCCAGGCTGGGCCTTCCCTTTGCGCCAGCCAGCCCTGCCGCAACAACGGCACCTGCGTGGAGAGTGCTGGGGAGTACAGCTGCCGGTGCCAACCTGGCCACAGCGGTGCCCACTGCGAGGAGGACGTGGGCGAGTGTGCCTCTAGCCCGTGCCAGAATGGGGCCATCTGCCTGGACAGGGCTAATGAGTACAGTTGTTTCTGTGTGCCTGGCTTCCAGGGCTACCGCTGCGAAATAGACATCAACGAGTGTGCCTCCCGGCCTTGCCAACACAACAGCACCTGCCTCAACCTGATGGACCACTATGCTTGCCAGTGCCTACCTGGCTACACAGGTACTACTTGCAGGTTGGGGGCTGTGTTCCTTTGGGGCAACTGCAGGGGAAGGGGCACATGCCAAATGCAAAAGTGGGTGGGGCAACAGTGGTGCATTTTACCTTTGTGCAGGAGGATGCAACTCAAAGAGGCAGTGGGGCATGGCCAGTGAGGCGTTTGGCCTTGGGAGAGTCCCAGGGGCCAGGCAGGGAAGCTTGGAGGGCCACATTCACTCCCCCTTGCCTGAGGTTCCCCCAGCGCACTAAGGGCACTTCATGTGTCACCAGCATCTTCCCACAGGAACACAAGGGAGAACATCTTGCTGTCTATTTACTTAACTTATTTAACTCACCATGGGACCTTTGGGTGAAGGGTGGGTAATTAACAGCAACAACTTACTTATCCATGGATGGTGGTCCTAGGATGATGAAGCAGAGAGCAGAATGGTTTGTCATAGGGGGCATCTGTGATCAGAAATGTCTTCGGTCGCAGGTAGCTAGTGTGGTGACTCCTGGAGGGTAGATGTTGTTGCTGGACTACAATTCCCATCATCCCATTCTGTCTGCTGGAGCTGATGGGAGTTGTAGCGCACAGCACCCGGAGGCCCCCAGGTTGGCCATCCATCTCTCTTGTGAATACTCAAGCCAGCTAATATCTTAAGGATGGGTAATTCAAGGGACTCTTGAATTCCTTTCTGCAGCTCAGATTGTTCTGTGACACCAAACCATCTCAATGGGCCCTGATTCACTCCCCACTTGCCAGCTTTGTGCTGAAGCAGCTCCCACAAGGGTCTTTTCTCAGTGTCTGCACCCCCACCTCTGTTATCAGGGTGGAATCCAGTCACGAGTGCCCCCGCCTGTACCTGGTACCAGCCAGCACGCAGACGCTCTTCCTGACCTTGCTCTTCCTTGCGGAATAAACAGCAGGGGCTGTTACAGGAGTTACATTGCTGTGAAGGAATGTCAGGGTGACTGGCTGAAGATAGTGGGATGGGACAGGGTGGGTAGGCGGGGGGGGGGCTGTAGCAGCATCAGATTGCCTTTCTGCTGGTTCTCAGTCACACACACCCTGCCCCCAGTGGTGTGGGAGGCAAGCGCTTTCTTGGCAGTGAAAACTCTGCTCTACTCAAGGAGAACGACGGGAGGAAAGGAATCTGAGAAAATTGGGGGGGGGGGGAGAGAGAGAGAATGAAATGCCATCCATCTTGATTTCACTCCCTTTAAGGAGATTCCTGGTTCCCACCTTCTCTTTCTCTGCACCCTCCCACCCCAGGATGAGTAGGTAGGGGTTTGAGAACAAAAATGGGTAAGGATGCCTGGAAGGTATAGAAGCAAACGTGGCAAAAGCTTTAAAAAACAAAGGACACCTGCCCACCCCTCAGCCACTTTGGATCATCAGAATCAAAGCCAGTGTAGTGTAGTAGTTAGAGCAGGGGGTGTGGCAGGAGAGGGTGGCAAGTATGGGAGGAAGAACCAAAGACAATCAAAGAAGCATATACCGTATTTTTTGCTCTATAAGACTCCCTTTTTCCCTCCTAAAAAGTAAGGGGAAATGTGTGTGTGTCTTATGGAGCGAATGCAGGCTGCGCAGCTATCCCAGAAGCCAGAACAGCAAGAGGGATTGCTGTTTTCACTGCGCAGCGATCCCTCTTGCTGTTCTGGCTTCTGAGATGCAGAATATTTTTTTTCTTATTTTCCTCCTCCAAAAACTAGGTGCGTCTTGGGTCTGGTGTGTCTTATAGAGCGAAAAATACGGTAAATATTTCCGTATTTGTAGTTTCTCTATCTATCTATCTATCTATCTATCTATCTATCTATCTATCATCTATCTATCTATCTATCTATCTATCTCAGCTAATTTGCAGAATATAGATAGATATCTTTTCATAAAAGATATCGCAGTATAACCTAAATCACAGGGTTGTTGTGGGGATTAGATGAGGAGAGGGACAACCATGTACCCCACCTTGAATTCCTTTGGAGAAAAAGGTGTGGTATTAATGCAACAGACAGACAGACAGACAAAAAAGGCAGCCCACAAAAAAGAAGCAACAACGCTTTCACCAGCCTGGTGCCCCTCTGCCAGCTTGGCTATATGAGTTTGGGTCTGGTAAAAGTACAGCCCTTCTGGCTGGAGCTGATGTGGGCTGTAGTCCAAAGCACCTGGAGGGCGCCAGTCTGGGGAAACTGGCCTTCCATCCAAAGACGCTGGGCTGTACCTTTCGTCAAGCCTGCAGGGGAGGGGCAGGAAGCATTGGGCAAGAATGGTTCTCAATGCCCTTTTGTTGTCCAAGCTTGGCACGGAGCTATTTTTAAAGCGGATGTTATCACTATGTTTCAAATACCTGAATGCCCTTTGCAGAGACGAAGGCAAGGACTTGTGATATGGCCCCAGAAGGAAGGTCTGTGGTGGAACTTCAACTAGAGGAGAGTTGATTGTTCTTGACTATTAGGAGGAACAAGTGGAACCAATTTACATGGGACAGGGGGTTTCAGGCTGAGTCTGAACGGACATTTGTTAGGGATTATCCAGCACTGGATTTATTCAACTCTCTCGATTCTGTGGCCAAACTTTGCATCTGTCATAGGAATGGAAAGTGTGTGTGAATGTGAGAGGGGGGTGGGGGTCATCCAACCCTAGAACTTAGGGGGAGGAGAGGGCATTGTTCCTTGATGCTGCTCTTTGACCATTGTGTAGTTAGACTTGCAACATGATGATTAAAAATATTTGCATATCTGACATCTCAGACGAGGCAATTGCTGTTTGGATGGGAGGCAAACAGCATTTTGAAACGAATGTGTCCAAAAATATTCAGACCCACAAGCTTAAATTTGGCTGAAACGTAGCGTGATCTGGCAATGGCAAGAGAAGGTGTCCTTTTGTAGGGCCACCTCCTCCCTGGTGACTGAAGCATGCTGTGTGTTGACACCTGGCCATAGCATGGTCCGACATCCATATGCCACCCAGTCACACTTTGCATGCCCCCACAACAAACATGGGGTTGTGGCCACGGACATTTGGCCGCCATGGGCTGAGCCTTCTTTGGCAAGATGGGATGCAAGGAAGTTTGCTGAGTGTTCGACAGCTCTTGATCCACCAGATTAGGGGGCCTGCACATTCCTTGTGGATTAAGCGTAGCCATGACTGCTGTGAAGCAGAACTCTGCCAGAAACTAGGATTAGGTGGACTGGCAGGTGCCAGCGCTGAGATGTATGCTCAGGCCTGATGCTAAACCACAGCAGCTCTTGATGCCAGAGACAGGGCAGCCTACATCAGAAACCCTCTTATATTTTGTGGGCCTTCCCCCAAGCCTGCAAATAGCTGTTTCTGTGCAGCTCCTTAGCTGCCCACTTCTTAGGCTCACTAGGTCTGTAGAAGCATCTAAATGGTTGCTGCCTTGCAGTGGGTAACCAAAAACCTCAGGAAGTGTTTCTAGAAAGAACAGAGACCTATTTACCCACCTGATTCCCAGTATTGGTTGCGACACTGGTTGCGACACTTGTTCAATCATGGTGGAAATTAGATGTTGATGTATGTTATTGTATCATCATCATCATTGTTATTTCCTGCCTTTTCCCCAAGATTGGGACTCAAGGCATCTTACAGATAAAATAGAAGCAGCTAAAAATGTAAAAAGAAAAGCAATAATGAAGAAGCAATTAAACACAGACACTCAAGCACGCAAATTCACATATAATGCATTGGGCAGTTTTGTCTTTCATACACTGCTTTAATATTCTTAATGACTGCTTAGACAAAAGCACTATTTTTAAAGAAACAGTAACAGAACTCATTGATTTATAAGATTTTTATTCTGCTTTCTCAGTAAAATGTGGCAGATTGCAAAGTGGCAAACATAAATACTAAACAACACTCAGTGAGCAATACCAGAAGAACTCACTGTTTAAAAACCCAATAAACTTAAAAATAGCCAGCATATGAAAAGAGCCGGCTTAGAACCCACATAAAACCACAACATAAGCAAACAGATGTTGCACCAGAGTCTCTGCAGACCAATTAAAACATTTCCATAAAACAGCCAAGACTTAGGGCTCATCCACAATTCCACTTGTCCTGCCGCTTTGCCATGGGAAAACCCACTGTTTACCTCTGAATCGCAACAAATATCAATTAAGTTTTCTCCACATTGATGTTTGCTCTGATTCAGTGCTAAAGAGAAGATTTTCCGGGGGAAAGCAGAGAGGCAAGGGCGGAGCCTACAAAGGACAGGACAAGCAGAAAACTGCTCAGACACATGCTTCCTAGACAACATGCGGAAGTGTGGACAAGCCCTTAGTGTGTTTTCAAGACTATCTTAAAGTTTGGCAAGGGTGCATCTTGCCTCATTATTGAGTTGGGGGTTCAGAGGGAAAATATGACATAGTCAGGCCTTGAAAAGAAACCTCACTTTATTGCAACATCACTAGACTTGGGGGAAAGTTCCACGCAGCAGCTACGACTGGGAGAAAACTACAGGAGCCCAATCAGGCCCAAAGCACCCACTTAACTCCTACGCAACTCCCATCTCATTTGAAGTTTATGGGGGGGCATCCTCACTACTGGATGGACATCCCTCCTGGCAGCAGAGAGGTCCATGCTGGGGTTTCCAGTGCACTCAGACTGGAGGCACCACCCACACATAGCGTGTAGGTGTGGATCCCTGGATTTCACCCCTGCAACAACTTGAGCAGGTCAATCCTCTCTTAGGCTCAGTTTCCCACCTTTGAAGTTGGAGGTAATGGCACAGTGCTGAGCTGGCTTGGCCATCGAAGGGGCATTAGAACTTTGCTCTGGAGGAAGGGTCCTAGTTCAGTGGTGTCAGATGCTGGTGTGGTTGCTCGAGAGTAAACAGCCAAGACTCCGACCTGTCTTTTCCAGGCTTTATTCTTGGTGCAAACTATTTACAGTGAAGAGCGTCGTAAGTTCATGTCTGGCTCAATCGCTAGCAGAATCTGGGAGTGGTCGGTCTTTGTACCTCCCCGAGCATAAAAGTCATGTCACCCCGAGCCTTTTCCGCCCCTCCCTGCGCCGAAGACTACTGCGCAGATTGGGCGCTGGCAAGGGCGTACTTCCCGCCTCTCTGGTTTGCTCAGGCTCGGTGTTGAGGCTCTCCCTAGCATCCCCTGGTCCCTGCACCTCTTCTCCACTGGAGGTGGGGCTTTCCTCCTCCCCAGAAGATGAACTGCTTTGTAAGATTTTTGGAGGCTCCCTATTATACAACTGCCCTTCCATCTCTCGCCTCTGAGCTGATGGCAGTTCCCTAACAAGTGGCACAGCACCTGCCGCCAGATTCAATCCCTGGCCTCTCCTGTGGGGTGGGGTGGGAAAGGACTTCTGCCTGAGACTCTGCAGAAAGTCACTGCCAGTCAGAGTAAACAATACTGATCTAGATGAGGCAGTAGTCTCACCCAGCATAAAGGCAGCTTCCTATGTTCCTCAGACTTGTTGGGCTTCTGTTCTCCTGTAAAGTGAACAAGGAAGTAAAAGTTCCAAAGCACTGGAAAATTTAAGAGTGTGGCATGTAAATCTTCCTGTCAATTCACATTCTTTCTTCTGCTCTTCCAAGGTGTGAACTGTGAAGTGGAGGTTGATGAATGTGAGTCGGGCCCTTGCTGGAATGGTGGCACCTGCAGTGACCATATTGGGTTCTTCACCTGCTCGTGTACACCTGGGTATGAGGGAGCACAGTGTGAGGTGGACATCAATGAGTGCCAGAGCCACCCGTGTCTCAATGAGGGAAGGTGCCTCGACCTCATCAACAGGTGAGTGGCTCTGGCTTCACCCAGCAGGATTTGATATGGCTCCCGTTATCTCCCAACCCTGCCCCCACCAGCTTATCTACAGTATATACCATGGTTTCCACAGATGCATTTGTGGCTAAACTGCGTTTGCAGAAAAGAAGCTGTCTAAACTCAAGAGTACAGTATAATACTAATTCTTAGTATTGCCACTGCAACACTAACAAATCTACAATTCATTTAAAATACAGCAGAAGAAAGTTAACTGAGTGTAAAGCTTACCGTTAGATCAACTGATGACACTCAAAAGTTGCCCCCAGAGCTGAAGGTATTATTCTGGGATGTTGTCAATTGGGAAATAAAAATTGCTCCATGATAGAGCACCTGCTTTCCGTGTAAAAGGTCCCAAGTTTAACCCATGAAATTTCCAGGCAGGTTTGGGAAAGACTTCTGTCTGAAGCGCCAAATAGCTGCTTCTTGTCATTGCAGATCATGCTGAGCTAGAAGGTGCCCAGTGGTCTGACCTAGAATTATAGGATGGTAGAGCTGGAGGGGACCCCAAGGGTCATGTAGTCCAGCCCCCTGCAATATAAGTAAAATGCAGTACAGTGGTGCCTCGCAAGACGAAATTAATCCGTTCCGCGAGTCTCTTCGTCTTGCGGTTTTTTCGTCTTGTGAAGCACAGCTATTAGCGGCTTAGCGGCTATTAGCGGCTTTAAGAAAAAGGAAACAAACTCGCAAGAACTCGCAAGACGTTTCGTCTTGCGAAGCAAGCCCTTAGGGAAATTCGTCTTGCGGAACGACTCAAAAAACGGAAAACTCTTTCGTCTTGCGAGTTTTTCGTCTTGCGAGGCATTCGTCTTGCGGGGCACCACTGTACAAGGCAATATTCAGCACCTCCTTTTTATACCTAGACTCAAAGCCCAGAAACATGTAACTGGTCATCTGCCAGACCTCCACCATGAAGGTTCCTGCAGCAGGAGGGTGGGGCATGGAAGGCAGAATCTAACACCTCCTGGGGGAAAATGCCATCTCTTATTCTTATTTTTATTTCCAAGAGATCTAGATTGTCATCTGGTTTGTGCACAGATAGAATTACCGTATTTTTCGCTCTATAAGACGCACCAGACCACAAGACTCACCTAGTTTTTGGAGGAGGAAAATATTCTGAATCTCAGAAGCCAGAACAGCAGGAGGGATCGCTGCGCAGTGAAAGCAGCAATCCCTCTTGCTGTTCTGGCTTCTGGGATAGCTGCACAGCCTGCATTCGCTCCATAAAATGTACACACATTTCCCCTTACTTTTTAGGAGGGAAAAAGTGAGTCTTATAGTGCAAAAAATACGGTACTTGCCTTACCTGCTTTTGATGCAGATGATTCTGGGGTAGGGACCATTTTTATTCTCACATAACACATCAGAAGAACTTTCTCAAACAGTAGACATATATGAGGAACCCCCTAACATAAATGAATTCCAGTCTTCAGGGGGAGAATGACATAGTTTACCACCTCCAGCAGAACAGGGAGGCTTTGGGAGACCCTGAGGTTTGCACGCGGGTGGCGCTGTGGGTTAAACCACAGAGCTTAGGACTTGCTGATCAGAAGGTTGGTGGTTTGAATCCCCGCAACGGGGTAAGTTCCCGTTGCTCGGTCCCTGCTTCTGCCAACCTAGCAGTTCCAAAGCACGTCAAAGTGCAAATAGATAAATAGGTACCGCTCCAGCGGGAAGGTAAACGGCTTTTCCGTGCGCTGCTCTGGTTCGCCAGAAGCAGCTTAGTCATGCTGACCACATGACCCGGAAGCTGTACGCCGGCTCCCTTGGCCAATAAAGCGAGATGAGCGCCGCAATCCCAGAGTCAGCCACGACTGGACCTAATGGTCAGGGGTCCCTTTACCTTTAAGGTTTGCAGTAGTACAAAGGTGATGGTGTGGAAATCACTCTGAAGGGCCTAATGGGGGCTGAGCTTGTTTGAGGTCTGTGGAATATTGAATGATTCTCTGTGGGGTGGCGGTGGGGGAGAGAGAAGGGGAAGCTGGGCAGGAGGAGGCTGGGAGGGAATGCATGGACTCCTCAACAGCAACAGTCTATGCTGTGATATCTTGTGGCAAGTAAGGATGGAGGGAAATTCAATTCAGTTCTCATTTATAGGTGAAACTCCCTAATTCACACTTTCCAGTACAATTTGCAAACTGAAGTTCACAGTAATGTGAGCAAGAATGCTTATGCTTTGGATAAGTGTGCCTATCAATGCATATATTACTGAAAATAGTATTAAAAATATGTGTTATTAAGGGTAACTGCTTTGCAAAAATGTATGTTGTGGGCAAAATTCTATTCAAAAATAGGTACAGTAGGAGAAATCTGAACCAAATGCTGATGAAATTTCATGAAGACCTTTTAAAAAAATACAGCAAATAAATAAATCTCAAACTGATGTGGAGATGTGGACAACTGAATTTCAGGCTGGAAAATTAAGAAATGGAGAGAAACAAAAATGGGCAGGGACTCCCCTCCCTCGTTGCAAGGCCCACTTTATTTGTAATGACGACCACAACTATTTACTCCTGAGTTCTCATGAACTGAAATGTGGAATTGCATGATGTAGAAGACATAAGAACCTAAAAAGACCCTGCTGGGTCAGGCCAGTGGCCCATCTAGCCCAACATCCTGTTCACAGTGGCCATCCAGATGTTGCAATGGGAAACCTGCAAGCAGGATCTGAGCACAAGAGCAACACTCTCCCCTCATGTGGTTTCCAGCAACTGGTATTCACAAGCATTGCTGTCTTCGTTGTGGAGGCAAAGCAGACTCATTGTGGCCAGTAGCCACCAATAGCCCTCTCCTCCATGAATTTGTCCATCCAAGTTGGTGGCCATCCCTGCCTCCTGTGCGAGGGAGTTCCATAGTTCAGCTGCATGAATATGTACTTCCTTTCATCTGTCTAGAATCTTCCAACAATTCCCGAAAAGGGTCTTTCTCCATGGGTGGTGGCAAAGGCTCCCTAACCATGAATCATGGCTCTGTGCTGTTCTTCCTCAGCTACCAGTGTGACTGCCTCAACACGGGCTTTGAAGGGCAACATTGTGAGCTGGATATCTTGGAATGTGCCTCCCAGCCTTGCCAGAATGGTGGTACCTGCCTGGAAGGGGTTGGATGCTACAGCTGTGTTTGCTGGCCAGGTACGTGAAGTCTTTATGTTGTTCTCCTATAGTCCAAAAGCTTTTTCCCGTCACAAAGTGAAGTCAACATGTCCCTATGACTTTCAGCCCAGCTGTAAACTCAACCCCAATCCTGTGAGAATCTGACAATGTACCTCCAGGCTCAACTAACTTTGCAAAAGCTTTCCCAGGCTCTGTTGCATTTATTCATTATCCTAATCTTGTCCCAGAAGTCAGCTTGAAACCATCACACATGATACAGGGCTCTGGGTCCTTTTCTCCGTTCTGCCTGGACACTGAGGTCCAGCTCCGAGGGCCTTCTGGCGGTTCCCTCACTGTGAGAAGCCAAGTTACAGGGAACCAGGCAGAGGGCCTTCTCGGTAGTGGCACCTGCCCTGTGGAATGCCTCCCACCAGATGTCAAAGAGAAAAATAACTACCAAACTTTTAGAAGACATCTAAAGGCAGCCCTGTTTAGGGAAGCTTTTAATGTTTAATAGGTTATTGTATTTTAGTGTTCTGTTGGAAGCCACCCAGAGTGGCTGGGGAAACCCAGCCAGATCGGCAGAGTATAAATTATAAATTATTATTATTATTATTATTATTATTATTATTGTAAAAGATTTTATTAAGACCTTCATAGTACGTTACAATACAAAGCAAACTTATTTAAACAAAAACAAAAACAGAGAAAGAAGCAAAAAAGAAATATGAAGTCCTCTTTCACAGGTAAATCTTAACTTGTCCCACACAGAGAGAGCTGAACCCTCCCAGCTCTCACCTCTTGCTTCTCCCATCCTTCCACCCTGGGAGATCTTCACCTCCCTACGTGCAGGGTCAACTGCTACATCCATCACCTTCATCTGCATGTTAACCCCTCCTTAAGCCTGAGTAGAGGACAACACAAAACATTACAAAATCAAAGCTGAGCGAAACTAAAACCAAAACTGAAGAAGTTTTGGTATCTGAAGAAGTGTGCATGCACACGAAAGCTTATACCAAGAACTAACTTAGTTGGTCTACGGTGCTACAGGAAGGAATTTTTTTACTAAAACCAAAACAGAAAAAGGAAAAGGAAACAGAACAAAAGATAAGGATATTTAAAGGAAATAATGAAGGGGTATAAAAGGGGGAAAATATGGTGTGTGTTTTTAAAAAAAGAAATAAGTAAAAAGGACTTCCTATTATCCCTCTGCCAATTATATATACAAGAGTTCTTCAAAACAGCTGAATGCTCAATCCAGCTGATCCTCCCTCTGCCAGGTGATGTTTTCCAGTCTTCTGACTGGGCATCTCAGGTTTATTAATTTTTCTTTTGAGGCAAGGAGTCCAAAAGAGGTTCTCTAATTATTATTATTATTATGGATAAAAGTCAACAATAGTCTTCCTCCAATCCAACATCACAGCTTTACCTGCAAGATTGAGAAACATTCAGTCCTTGTTCTTTATTCCCTCAAGAGTTTATTTACTGTTGTTATGTATTAAGACAATGATCCATAATTATTTACTTATTGTAAAGTCATTAATTCACACCCAGATCCATATCTTCCAAATGCATTTCCTGTTGGCCATGGTTTTTCATCCATATATATATATGTGTGTGTGTGTGTGTGTATGTGTGTATATACACACACACACACACACACGGTTTCCATTTCCTCATTTGCCATTCCTTTCCCTAAAGTGTTGCAAGAGGCTTAATAGCTTTTTCTTCTAAATTCAATCCAAATTGAATGTAGAATCCTTTCTTTCTCAACTGCCAGCTCAGGATATTTCTTAGTCTCTCCATCCCTGGATACCTTCCCATCCTCCAGCATTTAGTTGTCTCACTCCTTCAGGCATCTGTATAGAGGTCCTCTCAATTTCATCATCTATTGCCTCTAACTTTACCATTCCATTCTCCTCTTTCGGCAATTCTCCATCAGTATTTCTCCCTGCCCCCAAGTACTCTGTAACTTATCTGGCCTCAGCTTTGTCCAGGGCATTTTTGTTAATCATTTTACACATCTCTGCTCTAATTTCTTCCAATTGTTCATCAAATAATTTCTGTACAACAGTGATAGTCAATGGGGTATTTTTCAGCACTTTCACTACCCTGAGTACTCTCTCAGAAATCCACACACTTCTTGTTTATCTAAGATTGCATGCCTCAAATTCCCACAGCAGGCAACCATGTAGTTTCACATTATAAACAGCACATTCACCAGTGAGAGGGAGAATGAGGAATAGAGCACAATGTGATAAAAATTTCTCAGAGCTGGAGAATCTCTTAGCTGTTTGTATGTTAAGAGCACTCTTCTTACTTTATTCATTTTTAGCCCCTTAATGATTTCTCCTCGTAAGCCAACCGCCAGGTCGTATTTCAAATGAACATTTTAACTGACAGTGAGATAGTCTTAGTAGTAATTTATAGGAGTTTCAAAAACCAAAAAATTGGTTTTGCTGGTCATTGCCCTAAGGACTGACCTCTAGGGCTATTATGTGGTATTTGGGCAAAGTTATGGTTCCTCCAAGGGACGTGGGTGGCGCTGTGGGTTAAACCACAGAGCCTAGGACTTGCTGATCAGAAGGTCGGCGGTTCAAATCCCTGCAGCGAGGTGAGCTCCCGTTGCTCCGTCCCTGCTCCTGCCAACCTAGCAGTTTGAAAGCACGTCCAAGTGCAAGTAGATCAATAGGTACTGCTCTGGCGGGAAGGTAAACGGCGTTTCCGTGCGCTGCTCTGGTTCGCCAGAAGCGGATTAGTCCTGCTGGCCACATGACCCTGTACGCCAGCTTCCTCGGCCAATAAAGCGAGGCAATAAAGCCAATTTACCTTTACCTTTATGATTCTTCCACTCTTTGGTCACTGTCTGTGTTCCTCGTAGGTTTATTGGTTCCATGGTGGGGAGTTATCCTTCCAGAGCATTTGGAAGTTAATCCCTGTTATCTCTGTTCATCAGAGATAATACAATAGACAGTAGCTATCGTTAATCACCTCAATTATCTCAGCAAGGGTGACTGACCTTCCATGCTGCCTTCCCAGAAATATGGCTCTGGGTCCTGAATAGTGATTTGGGAGCAGGAGAGCGAGATTTGGTTTTGTTTGCATTACTGCAGACCATTTAATGCTCAGGTCTCAATACAATATTTGAAACGAAATACAGCTTTGAAATCTGCGCTTCTCCAAAATTCATGATGCAGTTCTTCAATGCCTGCCTCCAAAACAGTATATATTGGGGAAAAGTGTGGATAAAATATTGGTGAAAATTAACATATGCATTGTAATAGGGAATTAGGGGACATTTAAAACATTTTTTTTAATAGTTGTTGTCAGGGGTTTTTTTAAGTTGAAAACTGATGCAACAATATGGTGAAGATGGCTAAAACGAGAAGCCAGGAGAAACCAAAGTAGGCAGGTCCATCCATTCCTGGTTCTGATTGCCAGCATATCTTCTACGCAGCAGGAGTCCTTCTACAATGCAGGCACGGACGGGTGTCATGCCAGTTCATGCTGTGTGACTCCATGAATCTGTGTTCAGTGATGTATGAGCACAACGCTTTGTTTTGTCTCCAAGTAACTTTTGCTCAGAGTAGACCCATTAAGACAAATGGGCCTACTCTTTGCAATGGGTCTACTCTGAGTAGGACTAGTATTGGCTACACCCCACCAACCTGCTCAAATCTTTCTCAGGAATCTACAGAGAACGTAGTTCTGAGCTGGGATGAGAGTGAGAGAGAATGAATGAATGGATTCTTCACATACACATGAAATTATAATTCCAGAATTCTTTGAGGGAAGTCATAATGGAAGAACGGGTGATGGTGATAAGCACATAACCAGGGGACTGGAATGAAAGGTTTCCTAGTTTGGAAAGTCTCTACTCACTATAAGCTGAGTGTGGATACCTCCAAATTCAGTCTGTGCCCCACCACCACCCAGAGGCATACCTAGGCTCCCTTGCACCCTTGACAAGGAGCTGGATTGGTGCCTCCAAAGCCAGAAGAGACCATGAACCAGAAACTCATTTTTTGTGTGCTTTTTTTTTTATAAAATATTTTTATCAAATATTTCTTGCTTTACAAAAATACGTGCATTGTCTCTTTTTTCAAGTTGTGTTTTCTACAGATCAGTTTCATTTGTTATGAGACATTAATGTTGCATGCAGTATTAGGCTAGGAGGAAATGAGGGAGAAAGAGGGAGAGGGGGCAATGGTGAGTGGGCTGGGGTCGGGTGGCAATGCTTCTATTCTTCTACTTAGTGTATGTGTGGGGTTTTGTGTCAGCGTCACTTGCGTGGGTTTTCGCTTGTTGTATTTCCTTGGTGGTGAGAGAGGTTGGGGTTGGTCTAGGGAGTGGTTGGTTGTCATTGGTTTGCTGTAGTGAGATTTGTTTTGTGTGTGTGAGTGGTGTGTGTGTGTGTGTGTGTGTGTGTTTGGATCAGGTTAGCCAGACTGATTTGTATGCCGTCGGCGGATACTTGTTGTTGTCTTGTTGGGCTGGGTATGTGATAAAGAAGAACCATGCGAGGGCGAAGGCGTCTTTTTCTATTTGTCCCCGAGTCAGTTTCAGTTAGTTGTTGTTGTTTAGTCATTTAGTTGTGTCCAACTCTTCGTGACCCCCTGGACCAGAGCACGCCAGGCCCTCCTGTCTTCCACTGCCTCCCACAGTTTGGTCAAACTCATGCTGGTAGCTTCAAGAACACTGTCCAAGCATCTCGTCCTCTGTCGTCCCCTTCTCCTTGTGCCCTCCATCTTTCCCAACATCAGGGTCTTTTCCAGGGAGTCTTCTCTTCTCATGAGGTGTCCAAAGTATTGGAGCCTCAGCTTCAGGATCTGTCCTTCCAGTGAGCACTCAGGGCTGATTTCCTTCAGAATGGATACGTTTGATCTTCTTCTTGCAGTCCATGGGACTCTCAAGAGTCTCCTCCAGCACCATAATTCAAAAGCATCAAATCTTTGGCAATCAGCCTTCTTTATGGTCCAGCTCTCACTTCCATACATCACTACTGGGAAAACCATAGCTTTAACTATATGGACCTTTGTTTTCAAGGTGATGTCTTTGCTTTTTTAGATGCTGTCTAGTTTTTCTCATAAGGCTGTTTAAAATTTTTGTTTTTCGTCACCTTTCGCTTTATGTCAGTAACCATCTGTGGCCATTAGGGTTGGGTCTGTTCTATTCTGCCTCTCCCCCCATCTCTGTTGGTCCACCTGCCTGCCTACCTGCCTCCTCCACTCACTGTTTTCCCTTCTGTCTCCTTCTTCATTCCTTTTTCCTCTACTTCATCTTTCACTTGCTCTCTCCATCTTTCTTTCCTCCAGCCCCACAGGGTGTTCTGCTTTCACTTCTAAGATCACTGCCAGCCAACTGGGGAGAGGGCCCCTCAGGGCCACTGTGGTGGCCTAAACCAGTGACCAGATTCCTCTGCTGAGTAAGGAGGCCAGAGGAGCCTATGCACTCACTTGGCTGCACAGAACAGCAGAGGAGTGGCCAGGGAGTACACGGGCAGGCAGGCTCCTAGCCCAAGCCAGAGTGAAGAGGCATTGTTTCTGCACCCCCTGCGGCCTGGACCCTTGGCTGGGGCCAACCCGCCCAACCCCTAGGTATGCCCCTGCCACCACCATTGAGCAAAGCACCCCTGGGGATAACTTGCTAGAGAAGGAAGATGTCTTGTTGGCATCTCTTTAGGTGGACAGAATGACCCTGAGCATGGAGTGTCTGGGTTAGAGCAGGGGTTGGCAACCGAAGGCCCATGGGCCACAAGCGGCCCACGGGGGTCGTTTAACCGGCCCACGAGCTGCCCCCAAAATGAGCCACCTGCTCTGTGAGTCCCTGTGTCCTGCGCTAAACCAGCACGGCGCAGGGACTCGCTTCCGTGGTGCTGGAAATTGTGTCTGCGCAGGAGCCGGAAATCACGGGCATGTGCGCGATCCGGCCCACGGAGGGATCTCCGCTGGAGTGAACCAGCCCAGGTGAAGTAAACCTTGCCGACCCCTGGGTTAGGGGGTTCCTAGATCTAGCCCATTGCTTTGTGACAAATGAGGCACACGTCAGCTCACCTGGCCTCCTGCCCCCTTTCCCTTTTTGTCACCAGGATACGTAGGGGAACACTGTGAAGTTGATGTAGACGAATGTGCCGCCGTGCCCTGCCTCAATGGGGGCCAGTGCTTTGAACGGTCCAATCAGAGCTACTACGGAGATCACATAGACTTCCCCCTGCACTTCACCTACCAGGAAGCTGCTGGATTCATTTGCAGGTGCCAGCCAGGCTTTGATGGTAAGTGATACACTGCCAGGTGGAGCGCATGTTTCGTTCTGAATGCTCCAGAGGAGATGCTTGATCAAAGAGCTTTGTAAATTCTGTGACCTGGGGCTCTGAGTGTATGCATCATCTTGGCTTTACTTCTATTTTGTAGTTTTTTAAAACTAAGTAATTCACAGTGCGACACCACAGCTGAAAATCAAGGGAAAGGAATGATGCATTAATACACCCATGCAAAGCATCCAAAAATAGACAAGGCATAAACATATTAACGAAAAGCACATCAAAAACAAAACCAAGAGATAATTAATCAGCCCCAAATAATGACAATGCCAGATTATGATGATTTGCTGTCTACCGATGATGTGTTTTTGCTGCTGTGGTTTTTCCATTTTATTGGTTCTATTTTATAGGCTCTAACCGTTTAGTGCTTACTGTTGTAATGCTTCGTTATTTTTTCTGATTCTGTGTTATTCTCTTAAAATTTTATAAGTCATTTGGAAACTCTTATGTGGCAATTGACTAATAAATTGAAATAATAACAACAACAATGAAAAGGTGGATCTAAAAAATAGTTCACCCGTTGTATATTTGTCGTTAGTGAAACTTAACTGAATTATGTGTAGATTATTGAATCAGTGAGAAAATAGTTGGGACGTCTAACATAATTTCTTTTTGACATGTTTGAAGGAGAGACTTGCTTCTTCAACATTGATGAATGTACATCCCAGCCGTGTCAGAACGGAGGGAGCTGCGTGGATCTGGTGAACAGCTATCAGTGTCACTGCCTGCCAGGGTACTCAGGTAAGCAGGGCCCGCCCACAAGGTGAGGTGAACGCCACAGGAGCCAACTCCTTGGGGATGTGGGGGCTTCAGACTCCACAATAAAATATTTGAGGGGGCTGTCCCCCCAGGTTGTTGGGCATTACCATTCAAAAAGTGAGTGTACTCTGCATCATGTTATCAACTACAGTGGTAGCTCAGGATGCAAACGGGATCCATTCCGGAGCCCCGTTTGCATCCTGAATAGAACGTAAGATGCGACGGCGCGTCTGTGCGTTCGCGGGTCGCGTTTTGCTGCTTCCGTGCATGTGCGTGACGTCATTTTGAGCGTCTGCGCATGCGCGAGCGGCGAAACCTGGAAGTAACGCGCTTCCAGGAGCACAACCCGAAAGCGCTCAACCTGAAGCACATTCAACCCGAGGTATGTGGGGCAGGGCTTACCTGGGCCCCCACAATATTTTATTCAAGTTGGCACCCCTGGTGACCACCTTGAGCAGCGGCAGTCCCTGCTGCCTCCACCGGCAGCGGAGAAGCAGTGATGGTAGGCAAACTGGTTTCTGATGAGATCTTGCAAGAGCTCACCAAAATCTCACGAGACCTCGTGGAGGTAAGCTTCAGCAGTGGCGGGGCAGTGGGGTCTGGTGGTGCCAGTGTCAGCACAGGGTGGCATGTTCCCATTTTGCCTCAAGCGGGTAAGGGTAAAAATGGGCTTCTTATTATGATGGCATGTAAACAGCAGCATAAGATCCTCAGGCATCACCTGCCTGGAATTTCCTGAGTTTCGGAGGGGTGTTTGTTATGCGCCCCTTTCATCTGGCACCTTTAAATTCCTGAGAAGAAAATCCTGCACAGTGACCCATTTAATGAGCACTCAGCCTGGGAATCAAATCAAATCAAATACCTTTATTGGCATCACAGTTTAAAACATTTCAAGTCACTGGGATGATTTAAAGGACGGGGATAAGCTACCAAGGGTAATAAGGTCACACTGCGAGAATTTAGGCTGAATCTTAGCATTTGGGGAAGTGGGTTTGCTTCACAAGAAACATCCCTGGTCCTGATTGGGGTAACTGTGCCCCTGAAGGACCAGGCGTGCAGCCTGCAGCTTGTGGACTCACAGCTGTCCATGAATCTCTGCTAGGCTTTGCAGTTGAAATATTGTGGCTCCTCAAATACGGTACTAGAGATTACTGTGCTTTAGCTTAAAAGTGGGAGGCCAGTGATGAGCTATAGCCTCTCTTTCACTTTACTAAGATTTAGCTGTAAAGAATCTTCATCAGTCTTTGTCCTGGACTAGCAACTCCTAAGCAACCTGCCCCCCTTTCATCCTCACTCTTCAGTTTCATGGAATCCTGCAGCTAGTTTTGCAGTTCCTTCTGTCCTGGGTCTTCTAACATGTTGTGAGTCTGCCATCTTGTGGGAGGAAGAGAAATATGAAAGTCTGAAAGGAGTTGCTTGTTAGTTTCTCTAGGGCAGTAGCAACTTCTCCTATTCCAGGCTTGCTTTGAGCTCAATCATTGCTCAGTCCAGGAATGTGTAAAGGAATTCTGAGAAAAGATGTGGGAAACCCACCAGCCAGCAAGGTATCGGTGAATATTGTAGACCCTGTTTTGACACTACTAGGACACTCTGTAACTGACTACAGTGGTACCTCTAGATACGAACGGGATCTGTTCCGGAGCCCCGTCGGCATCTAGAAGCAAACGTAACTAGCGATGGCACGTCTGTGCACGCGCGCGTCATTTTTCGCCGCTTCTGCGCATGAACGTGATGTGATTTTGAGCGTCTGCACATGCGCAAGCGGCAAAACCCGGAAGTAACACACTCCATTACTTCCAGGTTGCCGTGGAGCGCAACTCGAACGCGCTCAACTCGAAGCGTATTCAACCCGGGGTGTGACTGTATCTGTAACTGACTAAAAGGTGGCTATCTACAAACACAGGAACTTCAGAGAGAGATTGCAGTCCTTAGACCATTGCAATGCATGAAGAGGTTTTATGATAACACTTGTGGACTGAAGCAGCACAATATATTTTTTTTAATCACATGCAAGTGCTAATTGGCTTCCCAATGCCAGAATGTCTGTGTTATCAACTATTGGTTTGTGTGTTTGTGAACAGTCATTATTAATAAGGGAATGATTGCTACCTGCATTTTTTCTGCATTCCCTTTCTTTCTAACCTCACTGTTTATTCCCCCACCCCCACAACTTGTACTGTGTGTGTGTGTGTGTGTGTGTGTGTGTCTGTGTGTGTGTGTGTGTGTGCGCACGCCTGACTCTCAGAATAATACTTCATGCATCTGATGAACTGTAGTCCACAAACACTTGTGCCACATTGTCAGTATTTAAAGGCCACAATATTCTGTGTTGCCTTCCAAAGGGGTTTGGACAGATGGATGGATAAGGCCATGAGTAGGCAAACTAAGGCCCGGGGGCTGGATCCGGCCCAACTGACTTCTGGATCCGACCCATGGATGGTCCGGGAATCTCTGCATGGATCAGTGTGGGGATTCTGATCATTCGGGCTGCACCATTCCCCCCTCCCTCACACCATGATGGTGCCTCCTCCCTCCCTCCTCCTGGCTTCTCCCTGCCCTGCCTAGAGGAGGAAGGGGGCTAGGCTTTGTTGAGCTGCGGTTGGCTGAGCGCCATTTTAAGCAGCGCCTCTCCGGAGCCAGGCCTTTCACACTGCTCATTGTCCCTCCGCCACCGCCAGCCCCTGCCGCTCACAAGGCACAGGTAAGCAGCAACTGGGGCTCGTCCGGTTCTGTGGAGAAGGGAGGGGAGAGTCGATGTTTGTTCCTCCCCCCAAAAATATAGTCCAGCCCCCCCCAAGGTCTGAGGCACAGTGGACTGGCCCCCTGCGGAAAAAGTTTGCTGACCCCTGCATAAGGCTATCCATGCCTACTAGACCTGACAACTGCTTTAGTTTGATTCTGCTGCAGCGCTCTTCCGACAGACTGCAGGGTCCTTTGTAGGATTGTGAAGTGTCATGCCTGTGAACAATGTCCCATTTTCCTCCTGCTTCTGAGTTCACCCCAGAACTTTGTAGTTGCAAGAGCTAGGAAGAAACAGGACTGGAGCTGTTTTCTCACAGTAAGGGCACTTCCAGCCTGGTATTTATTCTGGTACTGCTGCTGCTGCTGCTCATGCACTTTCTTCGCAGCACCTGCCCAACTTCATCAGCATCAAAATGCCAGTCTGTTTCTCTATGCTATCCTTTCCTCAGAAAGTATAATTAAGTTCAAACCCCCTGCCGCCAATGACTTGTTTCCAATATTAAGCCCACTTCTGGAAGCACCCTGGATTAGCCCACACCAATGAGGCTGCCATATATCTGGATTTTCCTGGACATTACTGGGATTTCAAAGGTGGAATTGACATCCAGGGAACAACGCAACACAATCATGGGTGGCTTCCTTAAAAACAAGCTCAACAATTGGGGGGTCTTCCTTAAATAAACTTTTGGAATGTCCTGGTTTTTACTTTATGAAATATGGCAACCCTACCCACCAACCTGGTGTCCTCCAGATGTTTTGAACTCTACAAATCCCATTATTTAGCCCTAGCCTCATTGTTGTTGCTTAGTCGTTTAGTCGTGTCCGACTCTTCGTGACCCCCTGGACCAGAGCATGCCAGGCCCTCCTGTCTTCCACTGCCTCCCGCAGTTTGGTCAAACTCATGCTGGTAGCTTCGAGAACACTGTCCAAGCATCTTGTCCTCTGTCGTCCCCTTCTCCTTGTGCCCTCCATCTTTCCCAACATTAGGGTCTTTTCCAGGGAGTCTTCTCTTCTCATGAGGTGGCCAAAGTCTTGGAGCCTCAGCTTCAGGATCTGTCCTTCCAGTGAGCCCTCAGGGCTGATTTCCTTCAGAATGGATCGGTTGGATCTTCTTGCAGTCCATGGGACTCTCAAGAGTCTCCTCCAGCACCAGAATTCAAAAGCATCAATTCTTCGGCGATCAGCCTTCTTTATGGTCCAGCTCTCACTTCCATACATCATACACACCCTACATACATACATACCCTAGATTAGCCCACACCAATAGGGCTGCCATATATCTGGATTTTCCTGGACATTACTGGGATTTCAAAGGTGGAATTGACGTCCAGGGAACAACACAATCTTGGGTGGCTTCCTTAAAAACAAGCTCAACAATTTGGGGGGTCTTCCTTAAAAAAACTTTTGGGATGTCCTGGCTTTTACTTTATGAAATATGGCAACCCTACCCACCAACCTGGTATCCTCCAGATGTTTTGAACTCTACAAATCCCATTTTTTAGCCCTAGCACCATACAGCTGTGCTCTTTGGGGCTGAAGGGGAGTTGCAGTCTAAAACATCTGAAAGACACCCGGTTGGTGAAGGCTGGACGAATGCAAAGATCCTGAGGGGCCACACCCAACAAGAGCTTTAGCAGTGACACAACAATCCCATGTCTGAGCTAGTAATTTATATCAATTTTTTTTAAAAAAAAATTAAAGGTCCAAACAACGACATGGCTGGTCTGCATTATTTATAGGAAAAGTTGGCTCCCTCCATTGCCCTTGGCTGGCCAGGAATTCAGCCATGTGTGCTGCTTATAGCTCCTTTTTCTCAGTTCCTGGTTTTGATCTGAGAGTGTTCTTAGGTTTTGTCACTGCATGTGGGGTGCTTTCTTTTTTTGTGGGGTGGGGGAGGTTGATGGTGAGGATCAGAGTCCAGGGAGTGCTTTTGTTTGGCCCATGGAGCCCTTTGCCTTGTATATGCGGTGGGGGGTGGAGGGGTCAGCTTAGCCCAGGGGCCTGGCTGCAAACTCATTCTGCATCCTTGCAAGCTCAGTGTGAGAGTTTGTGGAGGAGCGAAGCTGACAGGGAAATAGTAGCTATTAATCTCTCCTGCTTTGTCAATTAATCCCAGTCTGGTCCTGCTGGGTAAACAGCTTATTACTTCACATTAGGATCACGGAGCAGCCTTTGGAAGCTTCCCACAACGGTTCCTGATGTGCCTTTCTGTGGCAGCTCTGCCCTGCCTTGCGGTGGGGTTTTTCCTTTCTCTCAAGAAGCCCCTGGGATGAGTGGCTGCTGCCAGCCTGATCTGGGTCCCTGAGTCTCCCCCATCTGAAGCCCTCACCCCTTTTCTGAGGCAGGGCTGAGTTAAGGGATGGAGTCAGCAGGAGTCGACCTGCCTGCTTGTTGACAGCTTAGCCTGCGCTGCGAATGGACTTCTGCTGAGAGGGGAGGAGGCGAGCAGGTAGAGGAAGCCCCTTTCGCAGCCCCTTTGCCAGAACAACCAGGGGACAGTTTAGGGGTCTGGAGGGAAGGAGCCAGGGAAGGAGGGGTACACCCAAAGCCACGTCCCCGGAGTACAGATCCAAACTATACATTCAAAGCACATGACATATCTCCCTACCTACTGGTGAAACTTGAAAAATTAGAATATTGTGGAAAAGTTCCTTTCTTTCACTAATTCCACTTAAAAGGTGAAACTAATATATGAGATTGACTCGTGACATGCAAAGCGAGATATGTCAAGCCTTGATTTGTTATCATTGCGATGATCATGGCGTACAGCTGATAAAAACCACAAATAAACAATCTCAGAAAATTAGAATATTCAAGGAAATCATCAAAACAAGGATTGCAAATGGAGCAAGACTGGACCTCTGAGAAGTAGAAGCAGATCTCGCTTTGCATGTCATGAGTCGATCTCATATGTTAGTTTCACCTTTTAAGTTGAATTACTGAAATAAAGGAACTTTTTCATGATATTCTAATTTTTAAAGTTTCACCTGTATAGAACTCTGGGAATGACAGCTCTGTGAGGGTGGAACAGTTGCTAGGATTCAGGTGTGTGTGTAAGTCATATGCTTTGGATGTATGGTGTGGATCTGCTCTCATTTCTGCACTCCTGCTAGTTCCTTGCATCTAAAATGACTGATGTTGTGGTTTCCTTCACAGCATATGGCGTGGCTCACTTGCTTGAGTTGTCTGGCAGTGTTGCTCTTTGCCTGTGTTGCAGTCAGATCTGGGGGGGGGGGGGGGTTGGTGGTCAGTTTAGCTCTCTTTTGTTAGAGCAGTGGTGTGGGGTTGGCTTCAGCCCTCAGACATTATTAGCCCCACCAGACCATTTTGGCCAGGCCACATCCAGCTGCCCTACATACCTGACCTCATTTTTAAAGGTAAATATGCTGTTGGACTGAAAGGGAGCTTGCAGGTCCCCATGGAAAGCCCCATCCAAGGGGGCCCACAAATTGCTATCCCTTTTCAAGCACCAGTTTGTTTACAGGGAGCAGCAGACGTTTCCCTCAGGGAGGAAGAGCTTGTGGGACAATAACATGGGGGGGGGGGACCCGCCAGCATAGTCTGCAACCTCTCTGGTTTCACGTCAACAGAAGACTGAGGTGCATCACCTGCGCTTGCTCTGTAGCCCCCCACAAGATGGCTTCCAGGTGATATACTGGGACTTCACTGGCATTTGAGCATTTAAAGGTCACTCTTGTGAATTGGTATTTGCTGCGGCCAGGATGTTGCTAGTTTATTTTATTCTTTTCTGGCTTTTTAAATAAAAGAAATCAAGGCTCTGGCTTGAACAAGTTTCTCTCTAGGAACACAGAACGGTGCCTTACACTGAGTCAGGCCGTCCATCCATCTGGAATCTCCCCCAGGCCACCTGGAGATTCCAGCAGGTGTGTTGAATGGGGGGTCTTCTGCATGCAGTGCAGGTGCTCTACCCACTGAGCGACTCTGCTTCAGTTATCTTCTCTGGGTGTTGTGAACTTTGACACAAAACAGTTTGTGGGACCTTCTGCTGCTGCCTTTCCTCACTTGTCGTATTCCTCTTAACATGCTAAAGCCATTAATAACTGTGGAGCCTATTTGAGGAGCAGGAGGAGGAGAAAGCCCACCCTGCTATGCTCAGATGGTCACTGCTGCCTTCTCTCCAGCAGGGAAGTCACCAGGCAAGTGTGAGCTGAGTGGCCAAAAGGAAGGGCGTGCTTTTCATGTGAAGCAGAGTCCGCAGCAAAGCAGTTTGTGCCAGCCCCTCCCAAACCATTGTTTTCCTAGCCAATGGGCTGAATTCCGAGACACCCCCTGTTGCCCAGGGGATGCCTACCCTTTCCTTCCCAAGCAAGTAAGATTCAGACCCAGGCATGCACCAGAGAGGGAGGGAGCGTGGGTCACGCGTCAGAAGAGAGGGTGTTTCTTTACACCATGTCTCATCCCTGGTTCATCTAGCTCAGTGCCGTCTGGCACTGACTGGCAGCTCCAGGGTTTCAGGCAGGGAGCCTCCGCCAGCCCTGCCTGGAGATGCCACTGGGGATTGAATCCAGGACATTTTGCATGCACTCTGCCACTAAGGTACGACCCTTCCCTGACAGCAACAGGGGAAGCTGCCTCACACTGATTCAGGCCACTGGTCTGTCAAGCACATGGAGGGATGCCTCAGACCAGCTTTTATTTTCTGTAGTTTGGTTTATTTTTGCATTGTATTTTAAGTCGCTTTGTGTTTACTTTTTTGGTAAAAGTGTGTGTGTGTGTGTGTGTGTGTGTGGATGTGTGTGACACACAAGTTGTTGGTATCTGTCTGTCTTGAGAGACAATGGAGTGTGCCTCTCGGGGTGAACTCAAACCACTGTGTTAGCGACACTGAAGTGACCTCCACAGGGACACAAGCCTGGGCAGTGTGTTTTGAGGTCCTGGGCAGCCCAGACGACAAGACCCCCTCTTGGCCTCACTGATGGGGTCCAAAGGAAAGCAGAGCAAGATGATTGGCACCAGGAGTTGCTGGAAGGAAGCATCCTTACGGACTCTGCTCCAGATTTCTGTTGTGTTTACTCCTTAGCCTTTTCATCTCCCAAAGATGTCCCACAAGGCAGTGGAGGTTTAGTATTAGAGTTTTCCCGTCTCCTAGGTGGCTCCTCACTTCCTTCTGCAGCACTTGTTGGGTGTAGGTCCAGTTGCGGACGACTCTGGGGTTGCAGAGCTCATCTTGCTTTACTGGCCGAGGGAGCCGGCGTACAGCTTCCGGGTCATGTGGCCAGCCTGACTAAGCCGCTTCTGGCGAACCAGAGCAGCAGACGGAAACGCTGTTTACCTTCCCGCCGGAGCGTTACCTGTTTATCTACTTGCACTTTGACGTGCTTTCAAACTGCTAGGTTGGCAGGAGCAGGGACTGAGCAACGGGAGCTCACCCTGTTGTGGGGATTCGAACCGCCGACCTTCTGATCGGCAAGTCCTCGGCTCTGTAGTTTAACCCACAGGGCCACCCGTGTCCCAACTAATACAAGTACAGTGAATAACTATAGTACAATGGCTGGCGGAAGCTCTCCCAGAATTTCAGGCAAGGCTCCTTCTCACCCGTACCTGGAAATCCCATTGGGAGTTGAACATGGGATGGTCTGCATGAAAAGCAGAGACTTTACCCATGAGCTGCGGCCAGACACTCCTGCACACCACAACCCCTCTCTCTTGCCACCCCCCAGCCCCGCCTTGCCCTGCAGGGGAGGTCGCAAGCAAACATTCTTGTCAGCAGTGATAGGAGCCAGCTGGGGAGGTTTAGAGCTGAGATGGATTAGGTGGTTGTGTGCTGGCAGGCTTCCTCTCCAATCCCTTTCCTCCTGCCTGGGACCCAGGAGTGTGCACGCTGCTCTCCCAGCCCAGCTGAGCACTGGCCCCCCTCCTGGCTTCTCCTCCTGAGACCCGCCTGCCTTCCCATGTCAGCAAGGGAGCAGCCATGAATGCCCTGTGGCTTGGCGTCTTCCTGGGTGGAATTTGTCTCTTCCTGGCAGGTAACAGACAGAGGCGCCTCTTTATCCTGCCTGTGTGAGGGAGGGTGTGCAGACTCCAGCCAGGGATGGAAGGCAGCGGGGATGGTCGTACGACTCCCTTCTAGAGGGAAGATGCGGGTTAGCTGTTCAGCTAGCTGGTCTGGCTTTGGGAAAGTTTAGCTCTGGTGTGTGTGGGTGTGTGCGCACTTGGCTGTGCCTGGAGCGTAGTGTTGTTGTTTCAGGTTCATGCGCTTGCTTCACGCTCAGATGCCCTGGGACGGGCAGGGGTCAGGGTGGAGTGCAGTGGGGGGAAGCCCTATTCTCTCTCTCCAGTAGGTAAGGACTCTGGAATGTAGTCCAGCCTCCACCACGCAAAGCAGCAAGAGTTTCTCTCCTTCCAGAACCCAGAGATTGTTTCCTCCTGTCATGGGTTTGTTGGGAGTTGGTGGGGTTGGGTGGGGGTTCCCTTACCCATGCAAATGTCCAGGGTGAGGTTGGTGCTTAATCCCCTGCTAAGAGACGTAGGATTCTTTAATTAGGCTGAGCTGGGGGTGAGGGGCTGTGTGACAGGCAGGCTCTGCCCACCCAGAGTCTCACTCCCCTAGCGTGGGACGTTGAGGAATGCAGGGCCAGCGAATTTTTAGCTAAATGCTCATTAATCCAGACCCCTGACACTCTGTATGCAGTCCATGGTACAGGCACGGGTAGTAGTCCACCTTTTTGGAATGTACATTTGAGAATGGTATTTTTTATTCTTTGCCATATATCTGTATGGTGTTTGCACTACGGCTGAGACCCGTCATGGATCAGGCCGCAACCGAGTAGAGGATTCCAACCCGGCAGTTGTAGACGAGCAGCCTGGCACAAAGCTGGGGAACCTCTGGATGTTGCTAGAATAGAGCTCCCCTCATTCTGATCTTTCGCCACGGGGCTGGTGGGCTGTGCTGCCCTCCCACCATTTAGAAGTAGCCCCTGGCCCAAAGAAGGTGATTTCCCCCATGCTGTTCCCACCACCACCCTGGCAGGGTGCACAGAGGTGGCTCAAATATACCTGGCAAGGAGGCTTCCAGCACAAGGGAATGAGAGAGCATGTCATTCATTACTTAAGGCACGACTGTGTCGGCAAGCCCTTTTGTGACAACTGCAAGAGCCGTAGCCTTCTAGCAGTGCCCTTCTCAAGGCAGTGAGGGTGGCCAGCTTTCCCAAGAGCTCTTCAACTTTTTGCTACAGTTTAGGGGTTCTCCTCCTTTTCTGGCAAAGGAAGAAGGAGAGATTATGGGTTACGTGAAGGCCCTTCCAGCCTTCCTTCTTAACTGAGCATTAACGATGGTATGGGGTGTTAAAGGTTTTGGGGCAGACAGGCTGCTTCCTGCTGAAAGTCTGTGAGTTTTTATATCCCAGTTTGGACTTTTTCAGTCCTGCAGTTGTGGAAGAGTAACACTCTGAATGCCAATAATGCAAAAACATCGGGGGGAACATTGCAGAACAACTAACAAAAGTGTGAGAATACATGTGGGTCGTCCAGTATGAACCCACCACGTGTGTACTATTATTGTGTGAAGGACACCTTGCAGAATATACCTGCAAAAAATAAATCATTCTGGAGGGGGTGAGGTGGCTGCCTTTAGGATTTAGGGGGGCTGCCACAGGCAGAAAGGTTGTGATGGTAAGAATGTGCTCATTTTATTTTATTTTTGAATGGAAAACTCTTCTCCTCCCAGCTTTTGGAAGAGGCCTGAAGTCCTGTGGTTGCACACCAAAGTTTTACCCCCTCTGCTTTTAAAGTGACCCCCCCCCCAAAGAGGATATTTGCCTCCCTCTCTGCAACAGGCTTCCCAAAACTCACTCCCTCCCACGTGAGTGTAGGTTATTTCCTGGCCTGTACCAGCCTACCTCTGAAAGGCCTAAAGCAAAACCTTCTCATTTCCGGAGAAGGGGAAAGGGGTTGCCTTCTTGAGGCTTTGCTTCAAATGAATATGTACATACAGGCAGGTCCACAAAGACCTCCTCTACCCCCAAAACTGAAGTATCTAAGAAATGAAGCCAGCAGAGTCGCCTTCTCTTGAGGGACCAGGCATTTTACCAGGACTCAGACAGCAATATTTCTCTTCGCTGGCTTAATGTATGTGTACAGTTGTGAGTGGTACTCTGTGGAGGACGGTTGTGGGTCACGTCAGGGAGATTACACAACCCCCCTTGTTCCAAAGACTGCATTATTCTGAGAGAGAGAGAGAAAGGGAAAGAGCTGTGAGTTTGGGGGAATGGGTCTGCAAGGTGCCTGAGTCCCTTCCAATTTGTGGGGTCTTGGATCCAGCAAGAGTTAAAGCATGGGTGGGCAGCCTGAGGCCCAGGGGCCGGATCCGGCCCAATCACCTTCTCAATCCGGCCCTTGGACAGTCTGGCAATCTGTGTGTTTTTACATGAGTAGAATGTGTGCTTTCATTTAAAATGCATTTCTGGGTTATTTGTGGGGCCTGCCTGGTGCTTTCACATGAGTAGAATGTGTGCTTTTATTTAAAATGCATCTCTGGGTTATTTGTGGGACATAGGAATTCATTCCCCCCCCCAATATAGTCTAGCCCCCCACAAGGTCTGAGGGACACTGGAACAGCCCCCTGCTGAAAACGTTTGCTGACCCAGGTTAAAGTCTAACAACAACAACAACAACAACAACAACAACAATTTTATTAATTATACCCCGCCCATTTGGCTGAGTTTCCGCAGCCACTCGGGCTGGCAAGTTCCTTTGTGAAATAATGGACATAGTTGCCATCTAAGCACCATCATTAGTATAACAAAGGAAGTAGCTTGGGGGGGGGTGTGCAAAGGGTGGGCCCCCTTCCTCAGATGGCTGCTAATGAGAAGACAAAATCCTGAGAGTGTTTGAGCTGAGCCCTGGGCTAGAAGCAGCCAGAAGCCATGCTTGATTTCAGCTAGAACCCTTGACTGGGAGAAGCGAGGTCTTCTGGGGTGTTAAGGCTGTGAGCCTTCCAGAGTAGGCTCAGATTGTATGGATACATAAATAAACCATATATCACAAAGACACCACAGTCTCCACCATCCCTCATTCCAAGGAAGCTAGACCCCGGGTATGTGCCTGGAACCCCTGGAACCTCTCACCCATCGGAGATTGGGTGGTGCACAACACAATTTAGGCCAGCCCCCCCCCCCCAACCGATGCCCTCCCTCCAGGACTGGTTTGAGGTGCAGTTCAAACATCTGGGAGGCACCAGCTTAGGGGGAGACTGTTTTAGAGGCTGAGCCCTGCCCAGCTGTCCCACTCATGTCTGAGAATGCTAATTCCTTTGACAACGTAGAACATAATCTACTGGCAAGTCTTCCTGCACAGACTCATTAAGAGGAAGAGGAGCTGCACCATCGTGCCTGGCTACCCCTCACAAAGCCTGTTCTTACCAGAAGAGCCACCTGCAAAATGGGATTGGCCATGAAGAGTGTGGCATCACAGTGGTACCTCAGGATGCGAACGGGACGCAAGACGTGACAGTGCGTCTGTGTGTGCATGGGTCACGTTCTGCTGCTTCCGCGCATGCGCGTGATGTCATTTTGACCACCTGCGCATGCACGAGTGGTGAAACCCGGAAGTAACACACTCCGTTACTTCCAGGTCGCTGCGGAGCGCAACTCGAAAGCGCTCAACCTAAGCGTATTTATCCCAAGGTATGACTGTATGTATGGGACGCGGGTGGCCCTGTGGGTTAAACCACAGAACCTAGGGCTTGCCGATCAGAAGGTTGGTGGTTCGAATCCCCACAACGGGGTGAGCTCCTGTTGCTCGGTCCCTGCTCCTGCCAACCTAGCAGTTCGAAAGCACGTCAAAGTGCAAGTAGATAAATAGGTACCACTCCAGCGGGAAGGTAAACGGCGTTTCCGTGTGCTGCTCTGGTTCTCCAGAAGCGGCTTAGTCATGCTGGCCACATGACCTGGAAGCTGCACACCGGCTCCCTTGGCCAATAAAGAGAGATGAGCGCCGCAACCCCAGAGTTGGCCACGACTGGACCTAATGGTCAGCGGTCCCTTTACCTTTACCTTTATGACTGTATGTGCAAGTCCTGCTGCTTCTGTGTGTCACCTAAATGGAGAGTGGCCCTTCGTACGCAGGAATGCACACTCAGTACTGGCAAGAAAGTGAAGTGGAGACGGGGGAGAGATTGTGGCCGCTGCACAAGGAGCATGAATGCTGAGAAGGCAGAGAAGCAGTCTGCCCCATGGAGGCAACCCTAGTGCAGGGGCCTGAGCCACCCCATCTGAGCACCCCACCCCACCCCACTTGTGTTGGCAGGAAAATAAAAGATTAAAGAGGCAAGGAGTAGGCAGAGAAGCTCAGACCCTTCTGCCCAGCACAGCACAGAGCACTGATGAGGGTGCAAATTCCCCCCTCCCCAGTCACCGGAAGATTAATTTTGTAAGGGGAGGGGGCTTCCTTGGCTGATGTGCGCATGTGTGTATGTGTGTGCATGCATGCAAAAGAGCATGCATGTATTCAAGAGTGTGTTGTGACTACATACACTTTTGGATACACCCACCCGAACCATGTGCTGCCATCCTTACCCCCCAAGAGAGTTGGCCAAGGGTGAATGCAGATGAGCCCAGTCCTGGCACAGAACCAGTGAGCCAGTGGGAATGAGCTCTGCTGGGCCACTGCTGACTGCACTGTCCCTGAAGGAAGACAGTGTTAGAGAAGAGCTCCTCTCCCAAAGCACCTGTTTGCTTTGTGGGGCTGCACAGGGTAGCCCTGCAGGCACTGCAGAGGCACCCAGCAGAGACCTGCTCTGATCCACAAACAAAGCTGGAATCAAAACAGCCCAACATCCCAGTGGATGAAGACTCCACACTTAATTAGCCACCAGCAGGGGGCTGCCAGTTCACCGGGAGGATTAATTTAGCAGGTTGCCCTATGCGCTCCAGAGGAAACCCAGCAGCAGGCAGCTTGGTCCTGGCAAGCATGTGGAGGGAGGGGGCAATTCTTGCCCCTGCCCCAACACACATGCCTTGGCCAAGCCCCTCCTTTTCCCCAAGCCCCTGGCTGGTAAGAAAATGCATAAATCGTCCGCAGTCATGCCCCTTCTTTAGTCAGGCCAGTGTATAAGGCTCCAGCTAGATCCTTTCCTCCCCCACCTCTTGCAGGCTGCCCACTGGTCAGCAACCAGATGGTCATAGTGATGTCAGCTGTCCCATTTACACTCATGTGGTTTGAAATCAACATTGTGCAGGCACAAGCATGGCATTTTGGAGTCCTGGCAGCTAGTTGATTGCTGGGGCATCAAACACTGTGCAAGCCTTTCTGAAAGCACCAAAGACCTACTGGTCTTGCGGTGAGCTGTAGGAGCTGCTTTGTAGCCCTGACAATCAGCTTATTGTTGGCAATTTTTATCAGTTGATTGCCAGAGCTTCAAAGTATAATGCACTGCACTGAGTTTTGCAGGTTGGAAGATGCAGGACAGATAAAAAGAATTATAAAAAGGTAAAGGGACCCCTGACCATTAGGTCCAGTCGTGGCCGACTCTGGGGTTGTGGCGCTCATCTCGCTTTATTGGCCGAGGGAGCCGGCGTACAGCTTCCTGGTCATGTGGCCAGCATGACTAAGCCGCTTCTGGCGAACCAGAGCAGCGCACGGAAACACCATTTACCTTCCCGCTGGAGCGGTACCTATTTATCTACTTGCACTTTGACGTGCTTTCGAACTGCTAGGTTGGCAGGAGCAGGGACCGAGCAACGGGAGCTCACCCCGTCGCAGGGATTCGAACTGCCGACCTTCTGATCGGCAAGCCCTAGGCTCTGTGGTTTAACCCACAGCGCCACCCGCATCCCTAAAAATAAGTATAGCATGTAGTTAAAACCACGGAACACTCTCGCACAAGAGGCAGTGATGGCCATGAACCTAGATGGCTTCAAAGAGGAATAGAAAAATTCACGGAAGAGGAGAGGGCTAGCGATGGCTCCTGGCCACAAGGACTCTTCTCTGTGTCCACAGCTGAAAGGCAGCAATTCTTCTGAATCCCAGTTGCTGGAAGTCGCAGGAGACTGAGTATTGCTGCTTGCGGTTTTCTCACAGGCATCTGGTTGACCACTGAGAGAACAGGATGCTGGACTAGATGGGTCACTGGCCTGCTCCAGCCTGCTCCAGAACAAAACCATTGCTGTTGCAGAGAGCAAGGGTGGCAGTGTGGGTAGAGTTTTGGGACTGGGCTAAAGAACTCAGGGTTCGAATCCCCACACAGTCATGAAGCTCCCTGGGTGATCTTGGGCAGTCACTAACTCACGTACCTCACTAACCTAATGCACTTCAGCATCTGGTTGTGAGGATTAAATGGGGGGGGGGATAACTGCATAGAGCACCTTGAGCTCCTTGGAGGAAAGGTGCGATGAAATAATAACTTCAAAGCACAGCTGTTCCTGATGCCCAGGTCCACCAGCAAAATAGGAGCCTGTGCAGCTTCCGATAGCCAGATAGCAGCTGCCTAAACATTTATTTGCTAGTGCAGGGACTTGCCAAGGCCATTAGATAGCCTTGTTGCTGTTGTTGTTGTTGTTGTTGTTGTTAATTACTGCATTTTTCGCTCTATAAGACACACTTTCTCCCTCCTAAAAAGTAAGGGGGAATGTGTGTGTGTCTTATGCGCAGCTGTCCCAGAAGCCAGAACAGCAAGAGGGATTGCTGTGCAGCGAAAGCAGAGATCCCTCTTGCTGTTCTGGCTTCTGGGATTCAGAATATTTTTTTTCTTGTTTCCCTCCTCCAAAAACTAGGTCTGTCTTATGGTCTGGTGCGTCTTATAGAGCGAAAAATCCAGTACCTGCCCTTCACCCTAAGGCCCCAGGGTGGGGTATAACATTAAAACACAATATAGCATACAGCCTAAAGCAGCTTATAATCACAAAAATAAGGTGGGTCCTAAAAAGCCAGGATAGAGAGATGCAATTTCAGCATTCACAGGAAGCTGTATAGTGAAGGTACCAGGTGCACCTCTGTGCGGAAGGAGTTCCACAGCTGAAAGGCTGCCACAGAGAAGGCTCTGTCCCAGGCCTCCACTTCCTCTGAATTTCCCAGGGCAGCAGAACTACCAAGAGGGCTCTCTCTGCTGATCTTAACACCTGAGAGGGTCTGCAAGGAATGAAGTGGCCTCTCAGACATTAGGGGCCTGCATAGCTTTAGGGCTTTACACACAAATGCACTGGCCCTCTTTCTGTAATAGCTGGTTCCTGAATCTCAAGCAGCATTGAGGAAATTAATCTCTCCCTTCACACTGACATAAAAACAGCTTTGAACCGCACTACCTTCTCTCCATTCTTAGGTGGGAGCATGAAATCCTCAGGCACCCATCTTTGCAAAGGTGGCTATAGTTGCATCCACGAAGGTTAGCTTGTACACTCCCTCTTCCTGCAGTGCTTCCATGCCTGCCTGCAGGGCAAAGGCAGGACCAAATTCCACATTCCTCTCGTGCTCTGGTTCCTCCCAAACCTGCAGGCCAGGCGTAATAATGCCATTAAGTGGAATAATCCAGGCTTTGTTTATCTGTGCAGCTGTCTTGGTGGATTAGTAGGAAGCTGGGTTAGGGGGTTGGAGGGGTAATAGGCCTTCTTAATCAAGGGTTTGCTCTCATTATCAGCCCACTAGCAAAGAAGGACACCACTTCCCTTCTGCCAGGCCTGATTCGTAGCCTCTGTTCACCCCGCTGTAGTGAACCCAGCCAGATGCTTTAGCTCCTTTGCTGCAGTGGTGGGCTTGTGTGTCAGGGTTGGGAGTGGTGTCTCTCAGCAAACAATTCCCACTTCAACTTACGCCTTCCTTCCTTCCTTCCTTCCTTCCTTCCTTCCTTCCTTCCTTCCTTCCGGTGTACGCCAGGTGTAGAGTGTGCCACTGACATTGACGAGTGCGAAGACCACCCCTGCCTAAATGGAGGAGCCTGCGAAGATGGCATCGCTGACTACATCTGCCATTGCATCCTTGGTCCAAACGGCATTGCCTGGGGTGGGAAGAACTGCTCTGTGGAGCTGACTGGGTGCCAGAACCACAGCTGCCAAAACGAGGCCTTGTGCATCCCCACCTACCAGTCTGAGTCCCACGGCCACCTGTGCCGCTGCCACCCTGGCTTCTATGGCTCCACCTGTTCCACGCCAACCACCTTCTCCTTCACAGCCAGTGTCTACCTCTTCATCAACATGACTGCAGACGACGAGAGTGCCAGGGAGGCGCCAGAGGGGCACCAAGCCAGTGTGGCTCTCCGGTTCCGGACCACCCTCCCTGATGCCATCCTCTTCTACCGAGGCCAGCCAGGAGAGCACCTTCTCCTGGAGCTCTCTGGTGGCCTCCTGCGAGTGTCACTTTTGATGCAGGACACTCCGTTGTCTTTCACCTTGGAGGCACCGAAGGTGGCCGATGGCCATTGGCACAAGGCAGAAGTCCTGCTGCAGATTGATTCTCTCGTGCTCAAACTCTGGCATGAAGCCTGCACTGGGGGTGTCTGTTTGCACAGCAACCCCATTGGAGAGGGAGCCCCCATTTCATTCCTGCCCTCCTTTTTGCACATATATATTGGAGGAGTTGAAGAGGACTTAACGCCTAATCCAACAAAGAGTTTCCTTGGTTGCTTGGAAGACTTGCAGATTGATTCTAAGGTTGTCTTGCCACAGGAGGTGATCGGACTGAAAGCCCCTGGGTTTGAGCTGGGCTGCGAGAGGACAGAGTGGTGTCACTCCCAGCCCTGTTCACATGGCGGCCAGTGCATTGACCTCTGGGCAGACTTCCGCTGTCACTGTGCTCGGCCTTACGAAGGCCGTACATGCGCCTATGGTGAGTAATGAGTGAGAGTGCCTGTCGGCCCCTCTGAGAGGGAGGTGGGTTGGCTTGGAAGCAATCCTCTGTTTGGGGGAGGTGATGTAGGCCTGGGGTGGAGAGGTTGCAGTTCACGGTTCATGTGCTTGATCTTATGGCAATAGAGGCAATTCTCCTGGGCACCCACTGTAGACCCAACAAAGAGCCACAACAAAGTGCCGCTGGGTGCTCTTCTCCAATGCTCAAGGGCAGGCAATTACACACACAGCAAATTATGGCCCTGAAGGTTGCAATTGCCAGTGCCTAGGTTCTGCTGTGGTCCTTCTGCAGAACCTCAGCCATTTCCAAAGGTCCCAGAGGGTTGATGAATGGGTTGAGACCAGCCTAGTGGTCTCAGAATGGTTTTGTTCTGATGCTCCCTTCAGTTCAGAGTTGCCATGCATTGTTCTTTCTTCCTCAGAGTCTCCTGCAGGAACTTTCAGCCAAGACAACTCCTCAAGCTTTGCTTCCTTTGCAGTTAGCAGCAGTCTCGGGGCAAACTTTAACCTTTCGTTTTTCATCCGAACTCTGAGGCCCAGTGTTCTGGTGACCCAAATCAGCAACCAAAGTGAAGTTTTCCTCACAGTGTATCTGAAAGATGGGCAGCTCCAGCTGGAGGCACCTCCTGCTGCTCCCATTGGGCCAACTGGGCAGCTGGCGGATGGCACCTGGCACTTTGTGGTGCTTTCCTTCCACAATGGTCTTGTTTACACCAGCCTTTTAGGCAGAGAGGAGGAACTGGGACCCCTGGTGGTGACTCCTCTCCCTCCTGGCTTTGTGGTTCATGTGGGTGGACTCCCGGACCAAGACAGTGCTGTCACCTGGGGAGGGCCTTTCAAAGGCTGCCTTCAGGATGTTCGACTCAATGACTGGCAGATGCAGTTTGCCCCTCATCTGGCTGCTAACCACAGTGGCCCACAAGACAGGCTTGTGGGGCAAACCACCAACGTTGGTTTCGGATGCACCTCTGATGACACCTGCAAGGTAAGGAGAATGCCAGAAGTTGTCTGACTGTGCCGAGAATGGCACTATAGTGCAGCCTTCGCAAGCCTGGTGCCCTCCAGATGTTTTGGACTACAATTTGCATCAGCCCCACCCAGCATGGAGTTGTAGTTCAAAACATCTGGAGGTGACAGCAGGTTGGCAGAGGCCAACTTGTACCTCTGTGAACTGAAGGGCAGATGGAGGCCACAGGCCTAATGAGCTCGGTGATGGTTTCCTCAAGTGGCCACCAGCATTCCCTCAGAAGCCCACAAGCAGGATACGCCTCCAGCAGCTGGCAACTGGAGGTATCCTGCCAGGGAGTCACACCTTGAGAAGACAACTATATTAGGGCCATCCAAGCAACCCATGGAACAAATTCCATAGGAGGCATGTGAAATGGGGTTTACTTTTGCCAGACAGTTATGACATTTGTTTTAGAGGCTGAGCCTGTGGTCTTCCTGCAAGAACAGCAGAGGAAGCTGCTGTTCACTAAGTCTATTTAGCTCAGTGTTGTGGACACAGACTTGCAGTCTCTTTCTAGGGTTTCAGACAGGTGGGCATGCCAAGCCCTACCTGGAGATGCTGAGAAGTTCACTGGGACCTTCTGCATGCAAAGCATCTCCCCCACCTCTTTTTCCATGACACACTTAAGCAAGAGGGTGGCAGTGAGTCCCTGTTTGCCAGAGGAAAGGCCTGCGCAGGCGCTCATCCAGGGCTGTTACCACCACTTCACTGTTGCTCTTGCCTTAGCACTGGCTTGGCATGGAGGTGAATGCCAAGGGGGTTAATAGGATCACCTTAAATAGCCTTTGCTAACCTGGTTTCCCCCAGCTGTTTTGGACTACAATTCCCATAAACCCCAGCAAACCAGGCTGGTGAAGGGTGGTCTAGAAGCTTACATGTTTCCAGCATTTCCTTCCTATGTTCTTCCTCCTTACGCTGTCAAAGGACCAGGCATTGGGCAGGCAGGAGTAACAGCATTGACCTGGCAAGGTGGAGTATGGACTGTCCTTCGCCTCTCTCCTCTATTCAGCATGTGCTCATGGTCTCTCTCTCTCTTTGTCCCCATCCAGCTTCTCACTTCCTCGCTTTGCCCTCAGATGAGCATCTTCTGCCACAAGGGCAACTGCATGCATGCATTGAAACCTTTCTGTCTTGAATTGGCTTGGGGCTAAAGGCACCTCTTGCACACACAGAGGTCTAGAAAGAAGGCTTTTTTGGCAGGGGGGAATTTGATCCAGTGCACCCAGTGCACCACCTACACAGAGACACACAGATGCAGGGGACACCCCCCCCCCGCCACCACTTCTCTTGCTCTGTAGTAAGTTACAGAGGGACAATGCTCCATCTTTATGGAGTTTAAAAGCATCCAGCTCATTAGTACAAAGAGAGCTTCTTCCTAACTGGATCAATTCCTGCCTCCCCACTCGATAATAACTTGGCCTCAGACCTCTCCTTAAGTACCCAGTGCAAACGAGAAGCCAAGTCCCAGCTTTCCAGTTGTTACAAATGGGGAGGGAGCAGAAAGTCTTAGAGACGGTATCCTGAGCACAGTGCCCTCCCTCACACCACCAAAGCTGCCACCAGAGTCTTGCTTGCAGCAGAAAAGAAAAGCACAAAGAGGCAGACATGAGTGGTGGGAAAGTGAAAATAGCAGAAAAGTTGAGCGTAAGCATGAGAAACTGCCATTTCTCCATTTAGCTCACTATGATCTATGCTGACTGCCAGGGGCTCTGCAGGGTTACAGACAGGAGGCACTCAGACCCTACCTGGTGGTGCCAGGGAGAGAACCTGGGACCTCCTAGCACTACCACTGAGCTAGACACCTTCTAGCTAGGGTTGGAAATTCAGTTGCTAGCCATGCATCCCACCGTTTTCATCCAATGGCAACTACAGCTCCCAGGCATTCCTCATCCAGATCTGCTAGCCTTCCCCCTGCCCCTCAGACCCCCAGCAATGCATGTCTCTCCAAAGCAAAAGGAACAGTGGACCCTGTTCCTTCTCCTCCTCTGACCAGGCTCCTTTCTTGTCTTTCAGTCTGGGCCATGCCTCAATGGCGGCCAGTGCACCGTCACATGGAATGACTTCAGCTGCAGCTGCCCAGCCAACTTCACAGGCAAACGCTGCCACGAGAGAGTCTGGTGCATGAGTGAGCTGTGTCCTCAAGCCACAACCTGCGTGGATGTCCCTTCCGGCTATGTCTGTAAGCATCATGCGAGGGCCAAAGAGAACCTGAAGCAAGAAGCGCAAGAGTTCTTTTCTATCATTCATTTAAAGAATTTATAAGAACGTAAGAGTAGCATGCTGGATCATGCCCCACGCCCATTTAGTCCAGCATCCTATTTTCACAGTGGCCAACCAGAGGTCTGTAGGACAGCAGGAAGAGTGCAAGAGCACTCTCCTTTTCTGCAGTTTCCAACAACAATTAAAAAGCATAATTGCCTCCAACTGCAAAGGTAGAGCCCAGCCATCGTGGCTGGTAACCATCCGTTGTCTTCTCCTCAATGAATTCTACATAAACCACTTAATACAGAATATATACGCAGTGAACAAGTGTATCTGAAACTGCATGAGATAAAACCAATCATAAAACGAATCTGCAAATCACAATAAAACCCTAATTGCAGATCGTATCAGCTGTAGACTAAAATCTCCCCACCCGACCCTTCACAGTGACTATTGCAGGTAAATATCCCTGTTCCACCCATGCCCCTTCATCCTTTAAAATGCTCACTGTGGGCGAGAACATAAGAGCCTGCTGGATCAGAGCAAAGGCCCCTCTAGTCCAGCTTCCTGTTCTCAGTGGTGGACCCCTTGCCCCAGCAGGAAGTCCGCAAGCAGGAGATAGGCACAACACAGCCCTTCTCACTTGTGATTCTTAGCAGCGGGTGTTTAGAGGCGCACTGCCTTCAACATACCACAAATTTGCCATGGAAGTTTGCTTTAGGGGGCAACGTATCCTTCTTCAGTGGCCTCATGCATGTGTCGTGAAAGTTGTGGCTAGGATTGGCACCAAGAGAGATATAGACGGTGACGCTCCTCAGTACACAGGGATAGTCTGTGCTGCTCTCCCTTGGAAGATACCTTCAGGTGGGGATCCTTGTTATTTTCATTGGAGGCTCCCACCCCCCAGACCTGACTCCTCTGACTGCCATGTTCACCTTCTCCTCCTTGCAGGTCTGGCCACGGCCACGTTTCATGAGCGCGACACAGCTGAATTCACAGCCAACGCGTCCATCACCAGAGCCCTCCATAGCCTCCGCCTGGACTTCAGAACAAGGGACCAAGACAGCATCTTGCTGCGGGCCGTGGTGGCTGTGGATTCCCTCCTGGTGGCCATCCAGAACTCCTCTCTGCTGGTAGAGATCAGGAGTGGGAACGGCGTCGAGGGGGCAAACCTCCTCAGCCAGGTGCCAGTCTCGGATGGCGCCTGGCACATGCTTACGCTGTCCATGGAAGATCCCTTGGCTCTCTCGTCAAGATGGCACCTTTGTCTGGATGGGTCCGTCAACACAACCCTCCAAGGCAATGCTGGGAACCTGGACTTCCTGAAGAGCAACGCACTCATTGTCCTGGCTGAAAACTTCACCGGCTGCCTTGGGCACGCAGATGTGGGTGGAGTGCTCCTGCCACTGGCTGCCCCCACCGCGTACCCACAGCCAGAACAGTTCCTGCAAACAAACAGCCGGGCAACCCTTCTTGGCTGCCAGGGGCAAGACGTCTGTGCCTCCAGCCCATGCCTCCACCAGGGCACCTGCCAGGACCTCTTCAACGCCTTCAGCTGCGCCTGCAGTCCTGGGTGGGAGGGGCCCCTGTGCGAGGCCAACATTGACGACTGCAAGTCCAGCCCCTGCCTCCACGGCACCTGCATAGATGAAGTGGCTGACTTCCAGTGCAACTGCGAGAAGGGCTACATTGGGAAGCGCTGCCACATTAACGTGGACGACTGCATTAGGCACCAGTGCCAGAATGGTGGGACCTGTGTGGATGGGGTCTACAGCTACTCCTGCAAGTGTCCCCCACAGTACACAGGCCCTCACTGCGAGTAGGTGTCCCCCGACCCCTGCCCCCTAAGGATGCTGCTGGAGGGAGCAGATCTTCCAGGGATGGTGCTGGGAAGATTAGCCTGAAGCAAGCTGTTCGTTTGTTTCTGTGTTTTTATTTATATTTAAACACAATTACCAAGCAAATTGTTGTCTTCCAGGGCAAATGTGCAGATGTTGAGTTTTGCATGCAGTCATCCACATGGCATCAAAACAGACTTTTGGGAAATCTTCTATGCTGCAGATTAAGCTCATGTCCACAGGGCATACACTTCAATCTAGAGCATTAAGATAATTTTTCCGTAGTGGCTGCTGCAATTGAGACAGAAGGGAGATTACTGTACGACAGTTAATAACCAATACACTGTTTCTTTACTGATGCCTTTTGCATGCTGCTCCACAGCAAAACGTTCCCTAAGCAGCTCGTGATAAACAAGTAAAAGAAAACCTTAAATCAAAACAAGAAACCATTAAAAGACGAGAGAGACCTGGCATGTTTAGGAAGCAGGCTTATATCGTGGAAAAGTTCCATTTCTTTCAGTAATTCAACTTAAAAGGTGAAACTCATATATGAGATCGACTCGTGACATGCAAAGCGAGATCTGCTTCTACTTCTCAGAGGTCCAATCTTGCTCCATTTGCAATCCTTGTTTTGCTGATTTCCTTGAATATTCTAATTTTCTGAGATGGTCAATTTGGTGTTTTCATCAGCTGTAGGCCATGATCATCACAACTGTAACAAATCAAGGCTTGACATATCTCGTTTGGCATGTCACGAGTCTATCTCATATACTAGTTTCACCTTTCAAGTTGAATTACTGAAAGAAAGGAACTTTTCCGCGATATTCTGATTTTTCAAGTTTCACCTGTAGTTTAGCCTGACTGGTGGAGTCTCTCTAGGGCTCCAGGCAAGAGTCTCTCCCACCCCTACCTGGAGGTGACAGTGGGGGTTGAACCCGAGACCTTCAGCACGCAAAGCAGGTGCTCAATCACTGAGTTGAAGCCCTTTGAGTTGCAATAAAACAGGACTTGCTGCACCTCCGAAATGCAAAGCAGAGGTCTGGATTGCCCAAGTCTCTCAAGAAGCCTGGGTGGACCAAGAGGCCGCTGCCTGGCACTGAAAGGGCTGTGAAGCTGGTGCCAGGAAGTGAGCTTCCCTGGGAAGAGAAGGCTTGCCTGCCTCACTGCATTTGGCCTCTGGAAGGACCTTGCGGGGTCAGATGCAGATGGGACGTGGCGGCCTCTTGGGTAGTCTCGTCCCAAGCCTTCCTGGGCATCAGGGCAGGGGCAGCCAAGCGCAGCCCCAGGGTCAAAGTGGGCGTGGCCAAAGGGTATCTATTTCTTGTATCTATTACGAGTGCAGATCTGCCGGCACTGCCAGTGTTTGTTTTTATTTTGTTAAAAGTCCCTTCCCCTTTTAAACAAACCTAGAAAATGTATGCTGTATAAATAATAAGGATTCTTACAATCCTCTTCTTCTTCTTCTTCCAACCAGGTGGCCGTTCCCACCTGAGCAATGCGGGAAGAACTTCACCTGCCTGAATGGCGGCAAGTGCATGAGTGGCGTCTGGGGAGCCAACTGTACCTGCAAGCCAGGCTACACAGGCAGAAGGTAGGACCAGAGTTCCCCATTGCAGGCCAGGCCAGTGGCCCAAGGAGCCCAGCAACTGGTTTGTTCAAAAGAGCAGCTTGGCTGTTTCCACAGAATGCATTCTCATTGTATTACCCTTTAAAAACAATCCTCTATATATCCAAATAGTATCAGTATAATACTGAGTTTACAACTGCATACAGAATATCAAATGGCAATGGAAACCAGAAATTCCCAACAACCTCATTTCAGTGAAGAGTCTCTCTTGTTCCTGCAAATAAGCTATAGCTTCTGATTCCTTAGAGCAGAGGTGTTCAACCTTTCTGAGTCCACGGCTCCCTTGACCAACTCCATTCTTTTTTTTTTTTAAAAAATAATTTTTATTAAAGTTTTGAACAACAAAGAAAGAAAAGAAAAACATACACAATACATATAACAAAAACACACAAAAAAAACAAGATTCAACAGTAAAAGAACAAAAAACATAACAATTAAAAACAATATCTCTTTTCCATTTCCGTTTTTTAGTTACTTATTTTCTGGACTTCCTCATACCTCCCTCTTTTGTATTCCAATCCAAATTGTTTGTCCAGCAATTTCTTTTCCACTTTTTTAATCCCAATCTTTAGCTTTAATAAGATATTGAAATATATAACTTCAACTTCTTTAAACCTGATCTTTGGTCTTAATATCATATAACGTTAAAATTTTCCCTCTTAATGTCAAATTTCCATTTCTTTAAACATCTTTAATCCTAATCTTTAATCTTAGTCTATCATTAACTTTAACCTGTACAGCTGGAAACCGCTTATTTTCAGTCCAACATCACTCTAACATTCTTTAATTTTGCAATGTTTCTGAAGATAGTCTTTGAATTTCTTCCAATCTTCCTCCGTCGACTCTTCTCCCTGGTCACGGATTCTACCAGTCATTTCCGCCAATTCCATATAGTCCATAAGTTTCATCTGCCATTCCTCCAGCGTGGGAAGTTCTTGTGTCTTCCAATACTTTGCGATGAGTATTCTTGCTGCTGTTGTTGCATACATAAAGAAAGTTCTATCCTTTTTTAACACCATTTGGCCGACTATGCCCAGAAGAAAGGCCTCTGGTTTCTTAGGGGACCAACTCCATTCTTTGTGGGGCCCAGGAGCCCAGTTACATCCCCCCTTGCCTGCAGAGCTGGCAGCCCCTCACCCTTTTTCGAACACCCTCCCTTGTGGAGTGTTCCCTCAGCCTCCTCTCCTCTCCCCTCTCCCTGGGAGTCCTCTGGGCAGCTGCTGTCCCTGGTCTCTGAGCTGCCCCCCCCGCCCCAAAGAGAGATGCCTCCTCACACTGCCCCACAGGGGCTGGGGAAGCACCCCCTGGCCAGCCCCAGAGCTCGCCTGGGGAGCTTGTAGCCAAGGCTGCTGCAACAAACAGCCGCACGAGCCTTTGGGAGGCAGAGATAGAGGAGGGCATCAGAGGAGGGAGGGAAGGAAGGAAAGAGGGACAGAGGCCAGTGCTGCCCACGGCACCCCTGACCATCCTCCAAGGCACCCCAGGGTGCCACGGCACACTGGTTGAAAATCACTGCCTTAGAGGAAAGATCTTTATCAGATCTCACTTTCAATCAATGCTCTGGTTCACCAAAGATCATTGAGAAATAGGTGCAATTCACACTTACTCATTCTTCCTTTATAGAAAATTTGCTTTTGGGTACCAAACTGTGCTTCTATATAAAATGCAAGCTGCCTGAAAGTCTCCACAAGACTAAGGATGTGGTTATAAATCTGTATGAGTGCAGTATAGATACTATTTGGATATATTTGGGTCTCTTTGTTGTGTGTAGAGACTATTGCCATGAGAGACTCATACAAAGCACACAGTTGGCCTGTCCTTATTGCACCAAGAAGAGCAAACCACCCTAAGATGCAGTTGACCAGTAAGCCAGCTGGGCCTGTGGGAGGGCTGGAGCCCACAGATGGAAGCAAGCAGGAAGTGGGAAACTGACTTTTCCAGCTTTTGGTGCCTTTCAAGAAGAGAGTGCAAAGCCCACCAAGGCAGCTGCGTCTTCCACAGGGCCGGCCCTTGCAGTACAGTTAGCTCTCACCGGGAGGAAAGCCTCTCCAGCTTGCTAAGTTCACCCACTGAAGAGGCAGAGCCCCAAGCCAACCCCTCCCCTCCCCTCCAGGTGCCTCTTGCAACGCCATCATTTCTTTTGGGCCGAGGCTGACTCTTGCCAATTCCTTTTGCAGATGCCAGATCAACATCAATGACTGTGACCCCAATCCCTGCCAGAATGGGGGGACCTGCCAGGATTCCGTAAACCGGTATCGATGTGTGTGCAGTGCCAGCTACACTGGGGAGCGATGCGACATTGACGTAAGCCAATGCTTCCTGTGCATAGTGGTGGGTCAGGCTTTTGTCTCTTAAAGCTAAGGCAGTTTGGCCAAGAGGGAAAGGAACTGTTTAAAAATCCTGGTCGGATTCAGAGGCAGCGTGGGGGGCGCTGGGTCTCCTCCCCACAACTCTTGCACAAGGAGAATTCAGCATTTGCACTCAGAACTTATTTTAAACATCGGGCCAAAATGCTCTCTCTCTGTCCTTGGAGGTTTGAAGCAGAGGTTCGATAGTCAACTGTCTTCTATTATTTAGCCGAGATTCCTGCCTTGCAGGGGGTTGGACTAGATGACCCTCAGGACCCTCCAACTCTATGGTTCTATGAAAATGCAATCAAATAACTCCTATTAGCATAATTTTTGGATGGTTGTGAAATTCATAAAGTTTTAAGTATTATTGGGGGGGGCATAGGTCAGTGATGAAGTGTGAGGGAACAGGGTCCCCAGGAGGTGAAGAGGGACAGAGAAGCACAGTGTCTGCCAAGTGCCCCAGGGAGAGGGGTCTGTGCCTGTATGTGTTGAGGGCCAGGAAATCTATATGAATTTTAAAATAAGGCCAAGAATACCCTAACCGAGCCTGCTGTTTGCTTGTGGTGGGAGAGAGGTACTTGATGCTTTGCTCAGCAGACAGGGGAATAAGTCTGTGTTGGGTGGGCTTCTCTTCACCTGCCCTGCATGCTCCTCCTTGCATGGAATGTGGTTGCATGTGGGTGACTGGGGACCGGTAACATACTAACCTTGACTGCATGAACCTGCCCTTAATGCCATTGCATGTCTGCAGGGGAGACAGGCTCTCTGCTGTTGCTGTTGCAGCTGTGCCTCCTCCGGCTGATGCTTCTAAACAACCCCTTTGTTTAGAAGCCTTTGCATGCCTGAGTCTGAGGCAGCAGCCCCACTGCCTCCAGGGGTCTTGGCGCTGGTCCCTTCCCGTGGGCTTCCTGCATGATGATGCTTGCTCTGCTGCCTCTTCTCTTTCATTTCTAGACCACAACTAACCTGTGTGTCTGGCTCTGAACAGTGCACCCTCTGCAGCCTGGCCCCTTCGCCCCATTGTGATGCTGTCTGGTGGGACAGAGCCTCATGAAATCTGACACAGAACATGCTCCACCTTGTTAAGTGCAGCAGATAAAAGGTTTTGAGCTGCAATCTGCTGGCCCCACGCCAGGGTGGAGAAGCTGCTTGCTTAAACTGCCCTCTAATATAGCCAAACCCTATTCCAATTGCACAACACATCTGATATATCCAATTGCAAGGCTTAGGAGCTCAGAATCCACCCAATTACCTGCTTACAAATCTCCCTCCCGGTTTCTCTCTGGGAAGGTAGCGGTGGCTTGGCCAGCAAGCGTCTTAGCTGCTGAGCTGACACACTGCTGTTTTTAGTAAGGCTTACGCTAATCTTGTGTCCCCGAAACAGTTCTGTGAGTAAGCTCTGAGCTGTAGGTGGCTGCTTTTCCTATGCTGCCGTGGACAGCGTCTGCATGCAAGTTCCCTGGCTGAGGATGCATTAGCCGGACTGCCACCCTGGAAGGGGACCAGACATTGATAAGGTGTGCATGTTGTGAGATTAGATTTCTTGCTGCTGATCTGGAGAAAACCTTGCACAGGCAATTGGTGCTTCCTACTAACCACCCTGCTCAACGCTCGTAACAGGAACAGGGAAGTGTTCCCATATGACAAATTGTCCCAAAGGAGCACCCTTGCCTCTCGGGGGCAGAGGCTACCATACTCCCCACACCTGCGTCTGTGCATGGTTGATGTTTGGGGCTGCATGTCCTTTCTAGCCACACTTGTGATAGGTCAGAGCTGCAAGCTGCTAGCATTTTTGAATTGGCAGGGACTGCAGCCAATTGGATCCTGGCTATGCCTCCCTCCTGGAGGGCGTTCTAGTGCCTGCTTTCTGCAGCCAGAAATCCAGCCCCTTTCTCCATATCCCTGACTACTGACGTTTTGTTCCTGAGCCTTGGCCTACTTTTAACACTGACCTGGGGGACAGCATGCACCCCTTCCTTTCCCTCTCAAGTGCCACACAGCTGCCAAGCGACTCCCCCACTGCCCGCCGAAGGCTCATTCTTTTTCCATTAATTTCTCTTGCAGAGGGGGACTCCAGGTGCTCTCTTCCCATTCCCATTAATTGAAGTAGCGGTGCCAGTAGCCTGTGGTTGCTTGCTGCTACTCATTATTATCTTCGTGCTTATGATCCTCACGGCCCGGAAGAGGCGCCAGTCTGAGGGGACCTACAGCCCAAGCCAGCAGGAGGTGGCAGGAGCTCGCCTGGAGATGGACAGTGTGCTCAAGGTGCCGCCGGAGGAGCGCTTAATATAGGCCCTGCTCTAGCGAGGCAAAGGGCTGCCTTGGCAAGGCTGGCACTGAGGTGCTGGGCTTGTCCCGGGCTGTGCACCCGCTTGCCCACCTCACCAAGCTCCTTAAGCGCAGTGGAGTTGCAAGCGCGTGAGTGGCTGGGCCGCAGGTGCACCTGGGAATGCCCGAGGCTCCCCAACCCACTCTCTGTGGCTCTTTCCCAGAGGCAGCAGTTAGGCATCACCCTTGCCCCCTTCCCCGTCCATCCCTCGCCGCAAGGAGGAGTCTGCCCAAAGGCCTCCCTTGCAAAATGCTGTTCTCACAGGCAGAACTGCAGGCTGCCTCTGCCCGATTATGCCGGGGGGGGGGGGGGAGCTTTCCCAAGACCAGCACCAACACCAGCCAACCTTCAACAGAATCAGCACCTCCGATCCTGCCTCCCTGTCAGACATGGCTCCAAGGGGTGGAGAGACTTCTCAGAAGCCACTGAGAACATTTGCACAAACCAACTCGTTTTATAAAACAGCCCCCTTTGGGGGTGGACTCTCTTGACATTCCCACAGGTACCATTTGTTGGTGGTGCTAGTGATGGAGATGGTGAACGTTTGTGTGTGCTTATTCAGTTCTTCTTGCCAAATGGTGTGGGAGGCCGTAGGATGGAGAAGGGATTGTGGCCCCTTAAGGATTCAGGTGCAGTGGGAATGCAGCAACAGAGCCTGCATACGGACATGTGGGGGGCAGGTCCTCTCTCTCTCTCTCCCTTCTTGCCCACCCACTTGAGATTGAGACTCATTAATAGCCCTCTGGCTCCCATGCTGCTACCACCAGTTACAGTGGTAACTGTAGAGCTGCTTGGTTGGCTTCCTGGCTCAGGGATGCTCACCTGTAGATTACCAAGAGATGTTCAGAACCTGCCCAGCCATTGCAGGGTTTCACCTTGTCTGAAATGCCACTGCATCTTGTTCCACCACAGCGACCAGCTTGGGCCCAAGTCAGCAGCTCCACGCTGGTAGGCACCGTGGGAGCAGCTGGGGGCGCAGTGCTTATCACCCTCTTCGGCCTCTCCATGGTTGCCATGAAGAAGAGGAGGGCCACCCAAGGAACCTACAGCCCCAGCCGGCAGGAGAAGGATGGGGCTCGAGTGGAAATGTGGAACGTCATCAAGCTGCCACCACTGGAGCGACTGATCTGAATGCCAAGGAGGTGGCGGCTGTGTGCCCATGAACTCAAGACTGCAACGACTCACTCCCCATGGCGCTTCTCAGGTGTGGCTTCATCTGGTCCTTCCTTGCAGCATAATTAACAGGCAAGAGAGTCAGATTCCCCGTTGCTCCACTGGGCCTTCTGTGCTGGGGCGACATGTATTCGGTGAATGGTTAGCCGAAGGCCTGCTGTCTGCCTGACCAGAAGCACCTGATGCCTGCACTGTTTGTCTACTTACAGGGAGAAGCTGAGCAAAATCCAGGGCTAGGAACTCAGCATAAACCTTGCATTGGTCATTAGTCAAGCAGTGGCATGGAGACAGAACAGGGTTGGATGAAGACTGGGAGTAAGCACTTCTGTGCTTGTTCAGACTAATACCACACACATCTCCAGAATCCAGTGATAAGCAGAGCCTTCCCTTTGCTAGAACACAGGGTATCCCTCTCTACTTGCTGAGGCATTGCCAGAACTAATACTCCAGTGAACCGCAGCTGATTGCCAAGGACGAACCGCAATGCAGTGGCCTATAGTGCCTTGTGAACAAGCTACCCAAGACAGTATTAGAATAACTGGAAGTGAACATGGGGCCTCCCTGTTCCCCCTCCTTCCAGAGACAGATCCTGTTTTTGTCGCGCAAAGTAAAAGCCCCCAACCAAGAGCATTCTCTTTCCTTGGTGTCACAAGGCCCTTGCTTTGAAAATCCCCTTTCATCTCCCAAGGTGGGAAACTTGCAGGTTTTGTTCATTTTCAATTTGTCCTAGTCACACTCTTGTCCTTGTGTTTCCTTGCTTGGGGTTTATTGGCTAAGAATGAGAACAGTTTAAAAAGAAAAAGAGCAATAAAAGCAGATGTATGTACAACAATCAGCCAAAACAAAGAAAATAGCAGCGACAAACTGAGCGTGAGGCATCTTGCTTGCTGGACAGGGAATCAGTTAAGGCAGGGTAAAGATCTTGGGGCTCTTCACGTCCCCCTTGACTCCAGGTCCCACCACCCTGGATCCTGGTCATACTGGCTGGGGCTAATGCGAGCCAGAAACTCCACAAAAGCAGGAGGAGGGCCTGAGGAGCCTAGAGTTGCCACTTTTAGTCAGGCAAAATAAAGGACAGGTTGAGGAAAATACGGGACAGGTGGGGACAGGCGCAGGTAATTGGGGGTTAAAATTACCTGATGCAGAAATGACTTAAAAGCAATCCATTAGAATGGCACATGGGGGTTAGAGTTTTATTCAGTGAAAAAATGGGGGGGGGGCTCTCAGTTTCTGACTTGTGAGTCTCCGTCTCTGAGCTTTCCGCCTCTGCCCATGCAAAAACCCTCTTTCCCCCAGTCTCCACCAGGGCTGTGCAACGCCCCCTTTCCAAGTCTGCCCTCTCCGTCCTTTCTGCACTCTTCCGCACTGGACCAGACCTCTTTTGCCTTCTGAGAAAAACCCTCTCTCAAGCTCCCCCCCCCCCCCCGCCCATGATGACTCACTCTGGGCTCTCCTCCTCATGGACCAGCCCTCTGCCACCACCAACACAAGCTCAGGGTCTCTCTCCTCCCACCAGAACCACCCTCTGTTTTGAGGATGAGCTCGAATCTATGAAAAAGTCATCGTGTTTGAAGTCCAAACTACACACTGCTGCACTGCAGGGGTTGGACTAGATGATCCTCAGGGTCCCTTCCAAATCTACAATTCTATGTGCTAAAGGACAGGCGACACTTTTCTCCAAAAACAACTAAGTAAATGGATGATCCCATTTTTCTGGAGATGGGTGGCAACCCTACAGGAGCCCCCATTCTTTAGTTGGGGGTCATACAAGGGCAGGAGTCACTCTCTGCACCCCAACTGAACAAAATGGGGATGCGATTGGCAGGTGCTGCTGCGTGGGCAGGCCGAAGCGCTGGGCAAGGGGTGGCAAATCCTTATCCTGAAGGAAGAGGGAGCAGACAGTGGTCAGGTTGAGGAACATGGGAACCTGTCAGATCAAAGTTTCATCTAGCTCAGAATTGTCCACACTGATTTGAGGGAACTCCTGAATTTTTTTGTGGGTGGGGGCAGTAGCCATTCCCAGTCCTATCTGGAAATGCCAGGGAGTGGACCTGGGGAAACGTCTGTAACAAAGCATGGGCTCTCCAACTAACCTCTCCAACTCCCATCCCTGTGGAGCGCAAGGGGAAAGTACGGCCTGCAGCTTTAGCTCTCAGAAAAGGTGGGGGAGCCGTGCTCCAGCTCTGCGCTCCAGAGGAAGAGGAGGGAGGGATGCTGCTCAGATGAGGACAGCCATCCAGCAAAGGGAGGCTGCCCAGCATTGGCTTCTAATATCTGTTGGGGACTGGCACAAGGCTAGCCACGCAGCGCCCACTCCTCTGGTAGCCATGGTCAGAGCAGGGAAGCATCAGACTCCCTCCTACTGAACTCCCCACCCCCACAGGAAAGACCAGCTCATCCTTTCGCTGTGCGCTGGCTCCTCTTTCTGCACCCTGCGACCGAGACAAGATGAGCACCTGCGTGGATATGGCCAACTGCGGCCCAAAATCATTAGCGTTTTCAGTCCAATTGCCATCAACAGGAGTGAGAAATATTTTGGCAAACACTATCTGCTCCAAGCACCAAAGCCCAGCTTAATAAGGGGAGGTGTGAATTCCTATAGACTGTTGAAGGGAGGGAGCACCGCGGCTGCTGCTGCTGAGAAGTACATAATTGGTACTTCTGCTGTAAATATTTTAGAAATGCTACCTGTGCAAAAGAGAACTGATTCCATAATGGGCTGGCCTGACACATAGCCGTCTCTGAGAAATCTGCCACACACCCTACCTCCTGACCCTTTGGAAGGGCCACTGAGACACACACACACACACACACACACACACACACACACACACACACAGCTGAAGGCTTGTGACCAAGGCTAGGTCCCCAGAAGAGGAAAGGGAAATCCTGCTGCAGGGGAGGGGTTCCAAGTCCATCACTAGTGGGAGGATCCCAGCACTCCTATTAATTAAGAGTTTTCCTCCACCAGATTCAGATGAACATTCCCACCCCACCTCCTCTCCTCGGTGTGTTAGCTGCTGCAATCACAACACGTCCAAAAGGCGGAGGAAATCTAGCCCCCTCCGTGAGCCTTGGCTGGGCAGCACACAATGCCAGGCCTCTTCCACTGGATGCGTTCCATACAATTCCCACCGTGACTGTGGGAGGGAAGCAGCTGGCCAGGCCCATCCACTGTTGCAGAGGGGAGTCGGGTCAAGCATGCACACGGAATCATAGAACTGTAGAGCTGGAAGGGACGTAAGCAGGTTTGCTGGGCAAGCAGCGGTTCCATGTGCGTGTGTTGATGGGGCTTGGCAAGGGCTGAATTCTGCTAGTCCAGCTTCCCTCCATGAGGCCCTTCGCTACCCTCCCTAGCAGTCTGTTAGGGAGCCCAGCGCCATTCAGCACACATGGCACAATGAGAACCAAGCGTGCCCTGACGAAGGTTGCCTGCAAGAGGGAGCTTAAACAGGTGGCTGTGGCAAGTAAGCCAAGCCAAGTAGAACACCACCTCTCTCCCAAAAGATTCAGCCTTCGAGGCGAGTGGAACACTTTTGCCCTTGAGCATGAGGCAGGATCCGTACAGCCTGTGCCTCAAAAACAGCATTTTCTTGTCCACCCTGCTCTGAGGCCTCTTAAGGGGAATAAGCAAGTGAGAAGCATCATTGATTCCTGAGGTGAGGGCTACAGCCGAGGAAGCAGACTGAGAATCGTAGCACTGCGTCCAGCTCCACCCCATGGATCCCAAACCCTCAGTCAACAGGAGGTGGGGCACTTTGGGGCAAAAGCAAAGACACTTGCCGTGAGGGGATCCTCCAGCAACTGTTTGCACCTTCCAAGGAAGACTTCCCTTGTAGCAGGGTGACTATGGATTGACTGATACACTCCCACAGAATCTGGACTAGCGCCTTACCTACCTGCTTGGTGTGGCAACCAGCCTTGTATTTACCAGCACTTGGTACAACGCATACCTTAAGTGTTCCAGGAGGTGGCAACAAGGAACCATCTTGTGTCAGACACATGTCCAAAACGAATCATGCAGAGGAGCCCAGTTACTTTCGTTATCACATCAAAACAGGTTTGTGAACCAGCCTTCAAAGAACAGCCCTCCACCATGAATGAGAAGTCATGACTCCTTGTCTGCCCCTCTCCTATTTTTAGATTTGCACCTGAGCTCTGAGCATCACAGAGGCCCAACTTCCGCTACAGATATAAACCAGTGTTTTTAACCTCTCTGCTGTTTAATTTATGGATGTTTTTTATTCTGTTTCCCCACTGTGAACTTAACATACTTTTGATATTTAATGTTGGATATATTTTTTCACAAAGCTGCTGTGCTACAGATTATGTACGTTCCTTTTTTTTTTTTTTTAAACCAGACTGGTGATTGTTGTAATTAAAATTTGCATCTATTTGTTCAGCTTTCACCATTCCACAAAGAAATGCATTTGCAATCAGAAAGTTGAGGGGAGTTTGATGGGGCTTTTGAAACTCCCCCAGGGCAAACAGTGACTCCATAGCAACTCAAGCATGATGCACATTGAAGCATGGTGCACAGGCTTCAATAGAAAGAGGAGGGGCGAGAGAAAAGGCAACCAGTGCTCTGTTCACAGTTTAGCAGGCTGCACTGTATCCCAAGCTTATTATTACTAGCAGTTTCACCTTCACCGCTTAAATGCTTAACCAATGGCTAGAGGCCATATGCATCCAGTTTCCATCCTATTTAAATATGCTCAGCAGACAAGATGCCAAGCAGTAAATTCAGCATTCTGATCTTGGCCAGGAGGAACAGGCACAGGTGCCAGGTGTCTTTCCTGTGTATCTCCTGAGGTCCCATTGCATGTGATAATGCTTCACTTTACAGGCCAAAAATAAGGAAGGACACTGCCAGGTCCACCAGGAGGCTGGCGATGACAGCACAGAGGAGGAAGTGAAGGATGTGTTTTCCTATTTCTAATGGGATTGTGGTGTCAATATTCCCATATGAATGACCTTGGAAACATTTTTTTGTACTCCTCTGTGGTCCTATTACAGGGGTGACAAACCTCGTTTCAGCATGCCAGAAGTGGGTGCAGCAACAGTTGTGGCTCTTGGCGTCATACCATGAAGTCATGCAAAAGCTAGATTTCTTCTCCTGCATGCACAATGCACATGCAGCCCTCTGCATTCTCCATCCAAGCAACCAAGAGCTACGGACACACTCTAGCCAGGCAGAAGCATTTGAGGAGGGCGGGGAGCATGGGCTGAGAAAAGTCCGAAGGGCCAGTTAGAAGGGCAGGGAGGGGCCCATTCAGCACAAAGGTGGCCCTTTGCTCTTACCTCCCCACCAGCAATAAGGTTTGGGCATGCTTGCACATGTTCAGTTCAAATACTTCATTTAAGTAGCATTGCTGACCAATGATCTATTTGATGAAAACTCCGTCCTGCTTTTTAACAGGTCTGAGTTCAACACTTCATATAGACAGAAGAAGATGGCATTTGCATCATGTCCAGGGGCTTCCCCTTGGCCAGAAAACAGCCCCGTGACAAAGGGCATGCTCTGCTGCAAAGGCCAAACTGAGCCTCCAAAGCACCTTGCTCAGCTGTTTCACGTTATCAGCTGCTGTCCTTCCCAGAATGTGGTTAGGCAGCTTTTGCCACTCGAATCCCTTCCTCCCATCCCAACCAACGCAATTTGCTTCTTTAAAACACTGGATTCATTGAGACACTCCCATCTTTCCCCCTTGTTTCTGTCAGTGCATCAAAACTGGTTTTCTCCACTACCCCAACCCCTAGAAGAAAACTAATGTAGGAGGTGCATTAGTTATATTTCAGAAAACGGATAAAATATTACAGGTGGGATGCACAATAGGTAGAGGAGCCCCTGCCACACCTATTTTGATAGGTGGTAAGCAGGAATGCAGAAACTGTGGTGTGTCGTAAGAGGGACTGAACTGTACATGTTTTCAGTTACAGATAGGTAGCCGTGTTGGTCTGCCATGGAGACCAACCGTGTTGGTTAAAACCATGGAGACACCTGGTTTGAACAAAGACATTGGATTCTTATCCCATTATACATGACTAAGCCATTTCTCACCTTCTCACCCCTTGCCTTTTCCTGTAAGACCTATTACAGTCGTTAAGAGTCGTCAGCAGGCTCATCTCAGCTATCTCCCATTCCCACCACCCTTCTGAGTAATACCCCTCCCCACCTTCTCACTATATAGAAGGATCTGGCAACTTCTGTTTCAGTGTATCTGAAGAAGTGTGCTTGCACACGAAAGCTCATACCAAGAACTAACTTAGTTGGTCTTAAAGGTGCTACTGGAAGGATTTTTTTATTTTGTACATGTTTTGTTCAACTTCCTACAATGGAGCCAAATTTGGCAATATGTGCCGCCTGGAACCCCAGGCTACTTAAGGGCCCAAGGTGGCAGAACTCTGTGACAGCCCACTCATAGAAAGGGGGCAAGTTTGCACTTTGACCAGTGACTGCAGTTCATTCCTTAGGCAGAATGGTGAAGGGGTTGGTTTCTTTCACTGCCACCCCAGTTTTCTGCCTACCCAAGCTGCTGCTCACTTTTAACAGTTGGATTTAAAGTGCAGTAAAGGTAGAACCACAAATACTCATACAACTGAGATCACATCCAGGAGTGGGGAGCCCTTTTCAGCCCAAGGCCCACATTCCTTAGTGGGCAACATTCTGGGGGCCATATATCTTTTTGCCAGAGGCAAAGATGGGTGGAGCAACTGACGTCTGCTTTTCCTTTGCAGAATAGGCAAGTTTCTGCACAAACTCATGTGTCCCTTACCTTCCATCCAGGCAACCAGGAGGCATGATCAGAGTTCAGGGACACATCCCAGGCAGGCAAAGACACTTGGAGATGGCATGAAGCAGGGGCGATAAGGGGCATGGCCTGGGGACAGTCCTGAGAGCTTGGAGCAGGCATAGGCAAACTTGGTCCTCCAGATGTTTTGGGACTACAACTGTGGTCAGGAATGATGGGAATTGGTCAGGGATGATGGGAATTGTAGTCTCAAAACATCTGGAGGTCCGAGTTTGCCTATGCCTGGCTTGGAGGCTAGGAAGATCACCTCATAGGGTTGAGAGGATTCACATGTGGTGAGCAGCTGGCAGCCCTAATCCCTGCAAGCTACTGATACTCTTGGCTGATCAGGTCTTGCATGAATACCACATGCTACTTTGTTGAGCCAGATCAAAAGGCCAGCATCCTAACAGTGGTCACTCAGCAATAGCTCTGGGCACCTGCAAGCTGGAACAGGAGGACAGCACTGCCCCCTGACTTCCCCCAGCACCCCCCCCCCCAAGCCTGTATGAAGCAGACCAGCACTCTCCTGCTTATGCGCTTTAAATATTTTACTATTCAGAACTAGGCAATATCAAAACATCTTTCCCCACCCACCCACACCAGCAAAAAAGAAATAATACAAACCAGACAGAATGCCTAGTAAAAGCAACAGTACTTGACAGAAGTGTGATGACATGAACACAGTGCCAAGAGGTATCCCCTGACAGTCAGCATCTGAAGGAATCAAAATACGTTCTTGCACTGTACAGGCTCAAGCATGGAGAAAGAAACCTCAATAACACTTCAGCAGCAGGAAGGAAACTGCAAGGAGGTCACAGAAACAAAGGTGGCGACAGCAGCAGCAGCAGCAGCATACACTGGAGAGGAAAGGGGCAGAGACTGGCTCCCCCTGTGTGTGCAGGTGACTTCTGGTGTATACAGATTCGGTGGCAAATTAATCACGGTCCCAAAGGTGTGGTTTTTTATGGGGTGGTGGTAAATCTAATTCAGCCAAGTTTTTTAAAACTCAAAAACTTAAGTGACCAAATGAAAGAGACTGCTCTATTAACTGCTGACATTTCCAGGGCTGCAAAAGGCCCAGGGCAAACACAGCAGTGGGCTTTGTAGCTGGTCTGCAGCGTTCTGGAGGTGATCAAACTGGCGTTGGCTGTGTGTTCTTTGCTCAAAAAGGAAGCTGAACGCAGCAACGTGGCTCCCTAGCAAGGGATGACAAGGGAGGAGGAATCAGGCTGCCTTCTTCATGCTCCTAAGCAGCCTTGCCCTTCCTGGCGCCCGCCAGGTGGCTTTTGGGCGGCATCACACAACTGTGCTGGTTTGGGGTTGAAACGATTTGCAGCCCAAAACACCTGGGAAGAACCAGGTTGGAAAAAGCCGCTTTTACTAAAGAGCAGTTTACACTCAGATTTAAAACGTGCTGTGAAAAGCCCACACTTGTCCCCCTGTGCTCTACAGTTTTAACTTTGGGGTGCTTTGCTGCTGCTGACCACAAACAAGAACTCTTTACACCTTGGTCGTCTCCCTTTTTGGTAATAAGATAAGGTACGATTACATCTACTCGAAGTACTGCCACCTAGTAACATATATATATATCTATAGATCTATATAATATTATATAATATTATATAATATTCACACACAGTTATATAAGATTTTGGGGAACCATGATAGGGGCATCGTGTGTCTTGCTCTAAACAGGTCCTGCTGGTGATTCCAATTCTCTGATGAGCCTGAAAAGGTGCTTGCCCTCCTAGCAACCCAGCAGTGTGGTGCTCTCCAACATCGACAGAGAAACTGGGAGGGGAGCAGGGACCCCTTTGCGAATGGGTCCCCCGCTGTGTGCAGAGGTTGTGGGGTGGGGGAACAGTGCAGGGAGTTCAAAGAGCCACATGTCCACTAAATCAAAAGTGCACTGGAATGAGGAAGAAGCTATTAACAAAGAGTCCCGGTTCAAAAGTCCAGTGGCAAATTCATCCCGTGTTTATACCTGCATTTACACCTGGAAGCAAAACATGATTCACGGCCTGTGAAAACACAGGACCGACTCCTAAATTCAATACTGATCACATTGGTGAGGAAGTGGACCCTAGTGGGTGCAGGAAGAGAGAGGGCTGTGGCTGCAAGAAAATACCTCTTGACAACTGAACACTCTCCAGTTCAGTAGATACTCTGACGAAATTTGGAAGCTTGGGAATATGACTTATCTACCCCACCCCAGTGTTTTCTTCAGCTACTCTGAAGGCTTAAAGGATGACGGTGATCCATGGGAAGGGAGCCAGTGAAGGTTTCAGGGGGATCCTAACAGTGTTTAGCCAGGACATCCTACCAACAGGAGTTGGAGCGCAGGTAGTAGCTCCTGGCTGACTAACCCTTTTGCTCCTATGGAATTCGGTGCTTTTATACTGGCTCAACACACAACTTACAGGGAATGAAGCCCCCCTCCCACAGGGAGATTCACTCAAATGTTTCCCACTGCCTTCTCATCTGTTCCACTTTACCTGGGGTGACGGAAACTTCTTGCTTTGTCTTATTTAGCAAGTCTTCAAAGGGGTCTTTAGTAGCCTGAGGTTTGTTAGGGAGTAACACTGACTCTACAGCTTTGGCCTTGTGGGGAACAAGCGGGAGGTCAATGGGCCTTGCAGCCAGCCTCGTCTGGGTCTCTAGTTTCGAGGCAGAATGGGTCAGGGGCAATGTTCGAATTTTAGAAGAGCCACAAAGCTTTGCTGGCTGCAGGGTATTGCTTTGGGAAGGGAGCTGGCTTTGCATTGGGGCTGCTGGAGACTGGGCAAAAAGGTTAGGCATGGACAGCGTCAGAGGGTTTGGAGGAGGCCTCTGGGGCTGATAGAAGGTGGAGTGTGATGTGATAATGCTGGAGCTGTAAGCATGGCCTAGGGAAGGAGCAAAAGGGCTGCCAGGGGGCCTGACCAGGGACAACGGCACAGGTGCTGGCGTGGCCTGCACAAATGGGTTGAGAGAGGCCTGCCCAAAGGGTGCTGCAGAGGGAGGATATCCCAGTGGCTGACCAAGTGTTGCCGGCACGGGTGGCATGAGGTCACCTGCTGTTGTAGGGAAACCAGTTGTGAGATTGGGAGATGATGACCCTAGCAGGCTTCTGGCGCTGGGCTGGAAGCTCATCTCTTGACAACTCCCTGCTTTCAATGGATCTAGGAAGGCAAGGAGAGAGTCGTTGTTGCTGCTCGTGTCCTCCACACAGACCTTGACCGGCTGAAGCATCTGTGTTCCATGGCCACTGCTGGGCAAGAGCTGGTGCTGGTGAGTGGCGAAACCAGCAGGCTGCCTGAATTCAGGGTCCAGGGAGATGTTTCTGGGTGCAAAAGTGTCCAGCATGAGCTCTGAAGCCAGGTCACTGGGTCCTGCAAGGCAGGCTGCGGTTTCAAGCAGTGCCTGTTGCTTGGCAAGTCTGGGTGCAGGGGGCAGTGGAACGATGCCCAGCTCTGGTGTCTTCCTGCCCTGTGGCCGTGGGATTGTGATGTTGCCTTGAGTGCCAGCCGAGGTCCCAACGTCCTTCTCAGGGAGATCCAGGATGGAGTCTCTGCTCCGCGGCCTCCATGGGGCGGAAGACATGTTCTCAAGAGGAGCCAAGGGCCTCTCCGGGGAGCTTTGGGAATACTTTGTGGGAATGGCCATGTCATCCTGGCCCAGGCCCCACAGCTGCTTGTAGGGGTGAGAAAACTTCATCCCTGGAGAAATCCAGCTCTTTTCGGAAAATCCAGGATCCATCCGCTGCCGGGAAGCACACAGCAGGTCACAGAATCATAGAATCGGAAGAGCTCTCCACCACTTCCCCCCTTTCCCACAGAACCTCCTGCTGCGATGCTCCCTGTACCTGGATCTCTCTCATCCTCCCCCTCCTCCAATCCACTGAGGCAAAGCCTTCCTGGAAGCATCACTTTCCCCTCCCATGTGAGCCACCCCACCTTTCCTCCCCCGCTCCTCTTCCTCCAGGCCACCTGACCTATGTGGTAAGGCCCCCTTCCCCAGGCCCTGATCCAATCTCTGCGTCCATGCCCCTTCCCCCCTTTCTCCACAGCCCCACACATTGTGCTTTTCTGTTCCCCCAGAAGAAGCAAGCAACATACCTGGTAGTCAAAGGTCCCCTGCTGGTCCCCTTCATCCTTGGGAATCCTCAAGTCTTCTAAGCTCTTGGCTTGGCTGAGCAGCTGGGATGGAGGCTCCATCTCCAGCCCCGAGAATATGCCTCCCAGAAGGCTGATTTCCACAGGGCTGTCTGGTGTGGGTGGGGCAGCACTTCCAGCATCTGGAGGCCTCTCAGGGTTGACACTCTCTTCGCTCTCTGCGCTCTTGGACTCCTTCAGGGCACGGTAAGGCTGAGGCCTGGAGGGCAGGAAAATTTCATCAGCTTAGTGTACTACGGCTAAAGAATTCACCAACCCACTTCATAGTAAGAAAAAGCCAGCAGGAATTCAAGTCACTTTGGTAGGTCCACACGTCTAAAACATCTCCCGGGTCAGAGATGAGGCTCTTGCTTTCAAATACAAGGAGACCTGAAAACAAGGCTAGCCTGGACCCTCTCACAAGTTCCAAAACTGTGTTTGGAAAAAAAGAGAGAGCAAAGATTAAGATTTATGCCAGTCAAGGAAGGAAATAAGTGGAAATTGAAACCATATGAAGAAGTAAAAGAATATGTTAAGGATTGGCTGCATTATTTTCAGTTAAATGAAATGTTTAAAAAAGAGGTTTTAGAGAGGGGATATTCTGAAAAAGAATCTAGATTTCAACAAGAAATCTTAAACAATGAAGTGAAAATTTTATCTAAAATGTATAAAATATTGTTGGAATGGAATACTGTGGACGAAGAGGTTAAATCTGTTATGATTAGTTGGGCTAGAGATTTCGGATATAATATTGAATTTGAGAAATGGACTAAATTATGGAAGGATGGGTTAAAGTTTACAGCTTGTATAACGATTAAGGAAAATGTTATGAAGATGTTATATAAATGGTATATAACACCAGTAAAACTGGGTAAAATGTATAAAGTGTGTAATAAATGTTGGAAGTGTAAGGAGACAGAAGGAACATTTTACCATATGTGGTGGGAATGTAAGAAGGTAAAAAGCTTCTGGGAGATGATCTATAATGAGTTAAAGAAAATGCTGAAATATACTTTTGTTAAAAAACCAGAAGCTTTCTTGTTAGGAATACTGGATAATGAAATTAGTAAAAAAGATGTGAAATTAGTTTTGTATGCAGTAACAGCAGCCAGAATTTTGCTGGCACAGAAATGGAAACAGGAAGAGATGCCCACGAAAGAAGAATGGAGGATGAAACTGACACAGAAATGGACAGATTGATGGGGAGAATTAGGAACCAACGTGACCAGAGATTCTCCGAGGACTGGGAGAAATTTACAGAGTATATCAAAAATTTCTGTGATGAGCAAATAACGTTCGTTGGCTTTCAAGAAGCTCTGTGAAATTACTGTTAGAAATATTGTTTAAAAAAATATGACGTGATTAAGAGTATTTGAGTGCAATATAATATTGGGAAATGTGAGACGAGGATAAAAAATAAACGGAAAATTATCAGACAAGCTGAGGGAAGTTCTGGAAAAAAGGGTTTAAGTTAAAAATGGATGTATAATTTTGTAAAAAAATTTTTTTATGGAAAATCTAATAAATTTTTTTTTTTAAAAAAAGATTTATGCCAGTCAGCAATGGTTGAACGCTGATGCCACATTAACTTCAGTGTAACACATCCAGGCTTTTAAAATGGGAGCAGATTTTGATGTTTTACATGCCTCATAAGAGCAATAAGGTAGTAAGTGTAGCTGACAAACTTCTTTACAGACTAAGACATGCACTTATCACAATCAAACCAGTGGAGACTGGAAAAGGTCAAGGAGCCAGGGCAGTTTGGTGGGGGAAGGGGAGGGCTGGCATTCATATGGTTGGCACTTTGAATGCACTGAGGGAGGAAGTGAATCTGCACTGGCCCCCAATGGGGGAAACTCAGAGAACATCAGACCCCATTATCCTGAGGGGGCCTTTGGAACCAGATGCAAAGCCCGTGAGATGGGGAACACAGTCCCAGCACACTTGCACATGAAACGGACTGCACACCATACACCCCTCCCAGGCAGAGTCCCTGCTCTGCTGTTCCAGAGACACAGCTCAGCTCCCTTCGCTCTGGCTGACTCCGTGCAAGGCGTTCCTGGTGCCTTTGCTGAGGTAAGCATCAATGATTAAACCAGTGTCACCTTATCAAGAGAGACCATGGTCCATTATGGGCGAGAGAGAATCTATTGTGGGCTCATTGAGCCCCAACCAGCACTGGTCCTGTGTACCTTGGCAAATGGGCCTTGAACACCCTGCGATTTGCATGTCGGCTCCACATGCGAGGGAGAGGCAGCGCAATGCGCATCCAATTAACACCATAAACTGACATGCATTTTTATGGTGATTGGCATTTGACTGGCAGCCAGTCTCACTGTGCCCTTTAAACAAGGCTTCAGATTGAGGAAAACATTGGAGAGGCACCAGGAAACAGCAGCAAAGCAAGGGAGCCCTCGTCTCTCTCTGGCGCCTTGATAAACTGCACCCTGCAAACTCATTAGCAAAGGGTGGCTCGTTCCATCCCCCATTAGAGAAGGAAATGCAGTTTGCTCAGATACGGTGGATGCCTCATTACCGCCGGGCGCAACACAGAGTTGCCTGTGGGGGGACCGGACCGGAAGCTTTAGCCAGCAGAATTTTCTGCAACAGGCATTCTCTCTCTCTCTCTCTCTCTCTCTCTCACACACACACACACACACTTGTATGAAGATGAAAAGTGCCACCTACAAGGTACCCAAGTGCAGAACGTCAACCTATGTTGGGAGAAGATGGAGTGTGCCCCTGTTGGTTCTCCTTGACCTCTTGGCTGCTTTCTGCACCATTGACCATGGTATTATTCTGGGGAGACTCCCAGAGTTGGCAGCAGGGGGCACTGCTTTGCATTGGTTCCATTTTGACGTGGATGCTCAACTCCAGAAGGTGGTGGTTTGGGGAAGCTGCTTGACCCCATGTAGATTCAATCTGGGATTCCAGAGAGTTTGATCTCATCCCTCTAGCTGAGTAGGGTCATTTTTGGAGAGTGCTGTCATCAGTGTGCTGATGACACACACCTCTGTTCCTTTACAGCTCAAGCACATGTGTCAGTGGATGTGCTGAATTGGTGCCTGGACTTGGTAATGGACTGGATGAAGCACAATCCAGGTAATTGCTGGCAAATGGAATGCATCCTGTTTTGGAGGGGGTGGCACTCCCATTGAAGGAGCAGGTGTGCCACTTTGGCAGGGATGGGGGGCAGGGTGGGGGCGGGTGTTACTCTTGGATCCAATCTTATCATTAGAGGTACAAATCGTGGCCCTGAGTACCTTCTGCCAGCTTAGGTTGGCATACCAGCTACAACCCTCTCTGGACATGGAAAGCCTGGCTTCAGTTGCCTGTGCTCTGGTAACCTCTAGACTATACCATTGCCATGTGTTACACATAGAGGTGCCTTTGAAGATGGTTTGGAAATGACAGTGAGTACAGAAGGAAGACGCCAGATGGTTCTGCAGAACAGGAAGGAAGGTGTGAAAATATAGCACCAGGACTGGCTAGACTGCACTACCTGCCCATTATTTTTTGAGCCCAAATCAAGGGGCTGGTTTTCACCCTGAAAGCCTTATGCAGCCAGGGGCTAATATACCTAAAGGACCACTGTTCCCCTTATGAACTTGCCTGGACCACCTAAAGCCGTTCCCTGCATGCTGTTCCTAAGGGAGGTCATTCCACAGGGTGGCAATGAGAGAACAGACCTTCTCTGTAGCCACTCCCCGTTCATGGAAAGCTTCCCTTGACAGTGTTTTGGTGCCAAGCAAGAATGCTTTCATTTTCCTAACTATTTGGGCAGCACCAACATAGTATATTGTTAAAGTTGGTTTTTTTTTGTAATTTCGCTATTTGATGTTTCCTTCCTTGTAAATTGCTTTGAGACTCTTTAATAGGGAAGTGATATACACATTTAATAACCCTAAACCAAGAAAACATGGTGATGAGGGGGCAATGACTACCTGGAAGCCCGGAAGGTGCATTAAGAAGCACGACTCAGCACAGAAACATGCAGAAACATTCGGTGCTGGGAGAAGAGCAAAGCCTGGAAGTCCATGACAAGAGCTGTGCAGGAGACATGCACATATGCACGCACACACACACACATGCATGACACGTGCCACAGAAACACCCAAGCAAGGGAAAGACTAATACATCAGTGGGGTGCCCCAAGCATGGAAGGGGAGCAGCTCTGGCTAGTGCAGCAAAGAGTCAAGGTATAGACCATTCAAAGGGAGCAGAGAAGAGGAAGCTGTCAGAGAAGGCAGAGCCGGGGTCATCTTCCTGCGGAAACTCATCGCCGGAAGAGTCCTCTGAGAGAAAGACCGTATAGTGGCGTGTAGGCTTTACCAGGCTGAAGGAGATGAGGGAGAAAGAGAGAAAAAGAAGGAAGGAAGGAAGGAAGGAAGGAAGGAAGGAAGGAAGGAAGGAAGAAAGAGAGAGTTACTGAATTGAACCTGCAGAAGGAAAGAAAAACTTAACACACACAAAAATGTCAAATGTTTCTACGTTTCTGAACTGGGTAGCTGCATTCAGGAAGGACATAGCTTATAGGGAGGAAAGTTTATGCAAAGATTGTCTTTTTATAACCTCCTGGGGAGCTGACTTCAGGTAAGAGGTGGAGGGCAAAGAAACTCAAGGAGCCCTACTATATTCTGGCTACTATCCCACGCTCAACCTCAGCCCCCACCATAGAATGCTGTACCCCAGGTCAAAATCAACCTTACAAAAACACAAAGACACGCTTCTAGCAGCATAAATGGAAAGACTTTGTCTGACAAGATCACAGCAGGAAAAGTTCCCCGATGGCAAACTGGAAAAATACTGGAGCCCGTGATAATCTCTGGCATGCAGGTCCTGTCAGAAACTTAAGTCATCTCCGCCACATTCCCCTGGGAGGAACTCAGTCAGGTGATCCCCTCTCCTTCAAGCAATGCCATTCAGAACAGGTGCCCTGCTTGAGAGGATGGGGTTAGCCAAAGAGGGCTGAGAAAAGCATGCGCACGTCCCAGTCCAAAAAAGAAGCTGGTATTCTCTTCTCAAGTACTCTCTATACAGAAAGCTGAATGTGGAGAAAGGCAGAACCTGTTTCCACCATTGTGGTGGCACCATTTACACCTACTGCAACAATGGAAGTGGCTGCAGGTTTGTGTACAACACAGCTCAGAGGGGCATTTCTCTACACCAGGCAAGTCCCACTTCAAGGAGGCTGAGATCTACCATCCAGTATCAAAAACTGGCAGTGATCTACCACACTCTCCCATTGTCATTCTGAGCTTATGATAAAAAATAATAACAAATGATAGTCCATAAAACCTGAAAAGTTCATCATAAGTAAATATATTTAAAAAAACACACGCTTTGTATACTTGTAATAACATAAGAAAATAATTGAGGACAGGGTCCTACATATCATATTTTTCGTCCCATAGGACGCACCTAGTTTTTTTGGGGGGAAATAAAGGAAAAAAATTTCTCCTTTATTTCCCCCCCCCAAACCAGGTCGGGGAACAGCGGTATGGCGGCGCTGCGCCTCCCCGCTGTCCCCCGAGCTTGTGGGGCTGGCCGATGTCTGCCCGGTGCGAGGGACGCTCTGCTTCAGGGCGCGCCAGGCGGCAGGCTGCTATCCGCAGCCTAGGGAGCCCTGTGGGAACTCCCGCGGGCTCCCCAGGCTTACTGATAGCTTCCTGAAGCCTGGAGAGCAAGAGGGCTCGGTGCGCACCGACCCCTCTCCAAGCTTCAGCGAAAGCCTGTATTCGCCCCATAGGACGCACACAGATTTCCCCTTCATTTTTGGAGGGGAAAAAGTGCGTCCTATAGGGCGAAAAATACGGTAATCAGAACATGATGCACGGACATAATCAGAACATTATGCACAGACTGCTGTTCACAAAAACTCATGCCATAATAAATGTGTTAAGTCTTTAAAGTACCCCAGGACTCTTGCTGTTTTTCAAATGAGCCAGGGGCACATGTCAACCACAGCGGTTTCCCCCATAGTTCAAAACAGAAATTGGGTAAACTCAACTGCAGAGTTGACATCCTTCAAGCATCACCTTAAGAAGTGGATGAAACCTGTAGAAGCCCTTTCTCCTGGATCCACCCTTCCTTTTGAGTAAACCTAAACCAGCCCTTTCTCTCTCTGAGGAGCCAACGCGCAGGGCTGAGAGAGAGAGAGAGAGAGAAGGGGAGATCGGTGAGAACCAATCCCACGATCTACCAGTCGATTGCGATTGATGCGCTGGACAATGCTGCTCTACATGATCCCGAGAGGAAAAACAGAAAAGAAGCAGGTGGTTTTACAGGTGCAAACTGGTCCCACAAATAGCGTCCATGTCAGTCTGCTGGAGATAGTAGCTCAAAGTTTTCTCCTCAAAAACAAGTTGAGTTGTCTTTTCAGCTGTGACGCATCACTAAAATATTTATTATTATAAAAAATACATCTGCCTTGTCAGTGGATGCTCTGTGCTCTGCCTACACACAGACAAGTTTTACAACCCACACGTCTGGATGTTTCCAGAGAAAACATAACGGTTGGGGTGTTCTCATACACAAGGATTTGTAAAGCACATGCCATTTCTGAGGTCCAGGGCCGGATTCTGCAGTCACAGAAAACAATCTCACTTCAGTGGATCTCAACAGGGCAGGCAGCAGCTAAGAATATGCTCCACAAGGTGTTTTATTTGAAAGGGGGCTGGATGTGCCAAATATGCACTGCTGCTCATGTCAAAGGAGCCTGTGCAGGAGAAGTTTCCAGAGGAAATGGAATCTGTTAAGCATGAAGGTTTTTGCAGCAATTCCTAAATCAGCCAATGCAACTTTTTGCACTAAAAGGCCATGGACAACCAACATTTTTTAATTCCGTTTTTTATTAATCCACCTACAGTGGTACCTCAGTTTAAGAACAGTCCAGTTTAAGAACTATTCGGTTTACGAACTCTGCAAAACAGGAAATAGTGTCCCAGTTTGTGAACTTTACCTCGTTCTAAAAATGGAATCCAAACGGTGGAAGGGCACTGGTGACGGGAGGCCTCATTAGGGAAAGTGTGCCTCGGTTTAAGAACGGTTTTGGTTTAAGAACAGACTTCCGGAATGGATTAAGTTCATAAACCGAGGTACCACTGTACTTTAGATTCATATGCATTGCAGTTGTACATGCCCTACCATGCAGTGGAAAATTTAGGGAAATCTGTTGAAAAACAGTATTGTGAAATTTGCAGCCCAGGGATTGGGGACAGACAATATTTGCCTTGCAAAGATTATGCATTTTGCAATCCCTTCCAAGTGAACTGCATAAGGCCTGTAAGGCGTTGTCTCTTGGCTTATTCAGACGATGGAACACTGAGAGCTCAGTTTTGCCCACACTGACTGGAAATGGCTCTCTGGCATTTCAGAAAGGAGTCTCTCCCAGCCAGACCTGGAACCTGAGACCTGCATGCAAAGCAGATGCTCTGCCTGCGAATCACTACTTGGGTGCCGCTTTTGCAGAGTACAAGACTAAGCTGAGGCAAGACCACAACACACTGAGGTCTAACACAACACCAGAAAGGTCCACTAATGAGTGAACTTCTTTTTCTGACTGTAAGCTGACATAAGAGCCCTGAGGCTGGATCAGGCCCATCTGGTCCAGTATCCTGTTCTCAAAGTGGCCAAGACACCTTAGTGGGAAACCAGCAAGCATTACTGAGCGCAAGAGCAATCCTCTCCCCTCCTGTGGTTTCCAGCTGCTGGCGTTCAGAAGCATCGCTGCCTCTGTCCATGGAGCAGCCATTGGTTGCCTTCTCCATAAAATCTGTCTAATCTGTAAAAGTCATCCAAATTGGGGGCTGTCACTGCCTCCCGCAGTTTCAACTATGTGCCGCATAAAGAAATACTTTTTTCTCTGCCCTGAATCTTCCAACATTCAGCTTCATCAGAAGTCCCTGAGTTCTAGCGCTAGTTGTTTTAAATTATTTATGAATGTTGTTTTTAGCTCTTGGGTGAATTCTCCCTTAGGACTGGACTAGAACATCATTCAAGAAGGATATCTTCTTTCTAGTCATCAGGTAACCAGGAGCTGAAGCTGCAAGACCTGGAGAAGCACTGAATTTCTGAATGGAGAGGTGCTGGACCACACTCATCACCCTGGAAAACCTCCCCACCTTTCAGCACGTATAGCTAAGCATGCCTGGACTTAATTCCTCCCTCTACTAGTTCTGAAAGCAGTGTGAAGAAACAGTGAAATCATAAGGTTGTGCTTTTCAGGCTATATTTTGGCTCAGCCATACCCAAAGAACCGTGGAGGGACAAAATATATACCGCCCTTCCCGGTGAAGGAGAGCCCATTCATGATGAAGCTTCCATGATGCTTGAAGGCTGGGGAGGAGTCAGATGGAGGGCCAATATATTTCGCATGACCCAAAAAATTATCAAAGACATGAACAGATCACCAGAAAGCCATCCCACCAAAATAGTTTGACTACCCAAGAAACAGCCAGCACTGCTGAAAGGCTGCCTCTTATGACAAAGTGGATGCCATCAGCAACATGCTTTAAATTTCAGCACCAGGATGGGATTTTGGTTGAAGAGGGGAAGGGACGAGTGCTTGAAAATGTCCAAGTGTAAATTTTTCATTAGCTTGCGGCAGCTGAATCCGGCGTGAGCCTCTTCCCTCATTAACCCAATTCGGCTTCTTTCTCCTGCCGACTGCCACCTACCACTTGCTCGCATTTCACACACAAAGAGCTGTCTCTGGAAAGGCGGTCGCAGCAAGCCGGCTCTGAGGCGAGCGAGCGGCAGTGGGAACTTTGCAGGGGTGGGGGGAGGTAAGGGACCTGTCCGTCACAGCACCAGCCCTCAGCTCTCTACATGACTGCTGGGGCTCCTGCCTCCCTAATCTTTTCACCAGGTTCCCATGCAGATGGCTTGCTGATCTCCTTCTAATGTTTAGTTTAACATGTCTCCGGTTAGCGCCAGCATATGACAGTGCTGACAGCCGTGGCTGTTCCTTTTTAAATATCATGTCAGGATCACGGCGCAATAAAGCCGAAGACGCGCTCCACGGCGCTGCCTACCATTAGGAGAGTTGCTGCTTCGGTTTTAATGAGGACAATCTGCATTTCGGGGGCTTTCCCTCCCCCCTACCAATGTGTCAGGATGCCTGGACAAATCAGCAGCACATCACGTTGGCCAAAAACCAAGTGCTGACAAATGTAGATATTTCAAATTTAATTGACACCTAAACGTACTTAAGATAGATAAAGGAAAGGAAACAAAAGAAGGGGGGGAATTGAAGGGGGAAGTGGCTGAGCCATGGGGACGGGCATCACATGGCAGGAACCCTGTCGCCAGGTTGAGATGGGGAAGGAGACAGGCTTCATTCAGAGTGCGGAGCTTTGCAGGCTTGGGACAAAAGGCAGGCCCTGGAAGGCCTTGGTCAGTTCTGTTTCAAAAGCCTCTTGTTTCAAAGAGCACCCTAGTCTGACCCAAGCCAGGGCAAAGGTCTGTTTGGACACAGCAGTCTCTGATTCCTAAGAGCATGGGTGCTGGTGCAGGAGCACAGTGGGGTGGCATGTGTTGACAGCACCAGGGCCAGGCAAGGATTGTGCTCCCCAACCTCACTGTGGGTGCTGCCCAGCAGGCAACAGGTGCACTTGGCTCATGCCCCCCTGGGGTGGCTTCTCCTCATGGAGTTCACTTGTCAATTGCCGCATAGGCACTCTCAGTTCAGCAAGCTACCGCTTGGGGTGGCCGACACTCCTTGGCGGGCTTGGAAGCATCCTAGCAGTGTGGGAGCCACAGCAGCGCCAGGTCTTGGAGGAAGGGTGGTAGAAAGCAGGCTGAGGCGCCAAGCGCAGCCCTTCCCTAAGCTGCACAACATGAGGGTGGGGGTGCCAGGGGGTCCCAGGAAAGCTGCTGGCTTTCTTCTCTGCACTCGCGCTGCAGGACATGCTGGGAGGGAGGCCCCAGGGAAGGACCAGCGCAGGCTGGGAAAGTCCAGGCTACAGCCAGCAGGAGTTCTGCTCAGGGACAGGTGTCCCTTGGCTGGCCACCAGGAGAAGGAGGCACCGCTGGAGCCCAACAGGCAGACAGTTCAGGCCAAAGTGAGAGAACAGGTGCAGAGAACATGAGGTGGCTCCTAAGCAGATGGCTCAAGCAAGTGAACAAAACTACATGCTAGGGGGGAAAGCACTCTGCCCTTCAGAAATCAGTAGCTAATCCCTCCGGGGGTGGAGAAAACTGATCCTCAAATAGGCAAGGGGGAGGTTCAAGTCATGCAAAACTCATCCCGAGGAAACATGACAGAGAACCCTTTCCCCTAAGATAATCTCACGCCACCTGTGCAAAAGAAGAGCTTATTGTGGCCCCAGCATAACATTCTTTCCTATCCCCAACACGGCTAATTGTACTGAAAAGTCCTTTGGGACTGAGAAATATTATTAATTCAATTTATTATTTGCTTGCTATGCAAAAGAGTCTCTTACAAAATTGTAAGCACATAATGCATGACAGAAAACTGGGAAGGGGCAGAAACAAATGGGAGCAGCAGCTGGAAGGGCAGCCTTTGGGGGGGGGCAGGGAAAAACTGCTGGAGATGAAGAGGTGTCCCATGGCAAAGCCGTCTCCGGGAAGCAACCCAGCCCCTTTCTGCTCGGGGATCCCTCAGCTCCCCCTCGGAAAAGAAATGTGTGTGTACTGGATGCTGGGTGTTGTTTATGTAACCTTGTTTTTTGATAGTATATTTGCTGTTGTATTGTTTTGCTATGTTATTATAAAACGGTTTTGGTACTGTTTGTTTGCTTTGTTGTAAGATGCTTTCAACATGAATGAATGAATGGGTGTCTTGGCCTTTGCCTGAAAAGCAGCAGCAGAAGTTACCAAGTGTGGCCCCGGATCTGGAATCTGGGGCACATATTTGATACGATCTGAGAATGTGAAGGTCTGTGGGGGCTCAAGCAGCCCTGGGCCCACACAGAGGCCCCTGCCAGTTACGCTACTAATAACCTGTGGTGTGAGCAATGCTGAGCTCCTGCTGCTTTCTGGGTGGCTGGGCACCCCAGCCATTGCCCTCTGGCAAAAGCACACAACAGTCAAAGCACAGTTAAGCACCACGGTTTGGAGGAACCTTTTCTGCCACCTTCTGCCAGTGTCCACCAAAGAATCAGCAAGAAGAGGAAGGTCTTCCTGGGCACCGAAGACTCTTCCAGTGTTTAAAGGGAAGCTAAACTAGCTGGAGTGACCAGCAGCGCTGACCTGACCTCTGTGGTGCTTTGCCAGTTCTGAACCGTTGGGCTCAAGAGCTGCCTGGGGGAAGGGCTGTGAAGGGACTTCAGGAGGCACAGTGAAGGAATCTGCCCTTTGTCACCAGGAGGAATGCAAGTGCGTGCCCCATGACTCAGTAGAGGAGAATGGGGAAAACAGCTTCCACCTCCCCTTTGAAGAAAAAGTTGGGGAAAGGGAGGAGAAAGGGAGAGGAGAAAGGAAGAGAAATAGGGATTCACAAGCTGCAACTCACAAACACATCTAGAACCTGGCCATGATCTGCCCCCAATTAGGGAACAGGCCTCTAATGTTGATGCTCCTGGGACTTGCAGCTTTTGAATGCTTTTAAGAATTACTTTATGTATGTGCTAATTTTGTTGGGTGTGTGTTGTTTTTGCTTTAATGAACTGCCCTGAGTGGTTTTTAAGAGGCAAGACTAGATATTACAAAAAATAATAATAAGGAAAATAGACCTTAAGGGAGATGATCCCACCATGGTCCCCCCTGGGTGAGAGCAGCGTTTTCTCCTGATGGCCTCCTGAGGAGGCCTCCGTCACCAGGAAGGGGGCCGTGGGGAGGGCACTTTGTTTGCCACACGACTCCCTCAGGGCTGCCTTGTTTGTTTTAACACCAAGTGGCTGGTGGCAGCCTTCTGCTTTCACAGGCGGAGGTGGTGGAGAAGCAGCAGCAGTGAGGGGAGCCCACAGGAAGCCCGCGTAGCACTTCAGGCAAGGAACTTGCAGGAGCACTTACATGTCGCTTCCACTAGATTTACAAGCAGCAAAGGGGTAGGCAGGGTGATTTACAACAGTGAGATTTTGGGAACTGCTTGGGCCATGGTGCTGAAACATTTACATCTTCAGTTTGGGCACAGCCCATTAACATTGCCACAAACTCCCCGTGATAATTTATCCACCCATTTCTCAGGACTCTCTTGAGAATCAGACACTAAATACATTTACAGGTGAAACTCGAAAAATTAGAATATTGTGGAAAAGTTCCTTTCTTTCACTAATTTCAAAGGTGAAACTAATATATGAGATAGACTCATGACATGCAAAGCTAGATATGTCAAGCCTTGATTTGTTCTACAGGTGAAACTCGAAAAATCAGAATATCGTGGAAAAGTTCATTTATTTCTGTAATCCAACTTGAAAGGTGAAACTAATATATGAGAACGGCTCGTGACATGCAAAGTGAGATTATGTTAAGCCTTGATTTGTTATCATTGCAATGATCATGGCGTACAGCTGATGAAAACCCCAAATTAACAATCTCAGAAAATTAGAATATTCAAGGAAATCAGCAAAACAAGGGTTGCAAATTGAGCAGAAGTAGAAGCAGATCTCGCTTTGCATGTCATGAGTCGATCTCATATGTTAGTTTCACCTTTTAAGTTGAATTACTGAAAGAAAGGAACTTTTCCACGATATTCTAATTTTTCGAGTTTCACCTGTAGTAGCAACAGGCAATCGGGTGACATTAAATATCTGGGAGCCATAGGATTTAGCCTCAGGATGTCCAATCGGGATAAAGAGACTCTTCCCTGGAGCCCATTTTCCGACTAGTGAGGGTGGAAGGGAAGGTCAAACACAACAGTCTTCCTTGTGCCTATATTTATCTAAAAGTCTTAATTCTCTCTGATGCTTTCGCATAACCCAAAAGGGAAAAAGAAGTAATCAGATACAAAGAGCGCATAAGAAAAAGAATACAGCGCATCCAAATTTTGTTATATTTAAATGGTTCATCTCTAGGAAATTCTGCCTTTCCTTGGTGGAAAGCAATTTCCTTAACTGTTTCTAAAACACAATTAGCTCCTCCTTTGGCTTCTGATTGTACATGGGGATGGCAGTGAAGAGAAGCCACAGGGATCACTGGGTTTTGCTCCATGATTTGCAAAACACACTTTCAACAAAGATTCCCAAGCAAAGCTGCTTTGTGCAGCTGTTCACGTTTCATACCTTGAACAAATCCAGCCCTCCTTAATGACTGTGGGTCCTTGGCCCTCTTCCACAAGAGGGCGGTCACGTTCCACTGACGGGAGGCTCCTGCCCAGGTTCAAAGGCAGGTGACTGTTTTCCACTGAACAATCGAGAATACCTCCTCCTCCCACCCATCCTGGGCCCAAAGACCCTCAGCAAAGTTAAGCTGCTTGCCTCTTCGCAGAAATCAAGCATATTTCTTCGAACTTCAGAGGCTTTAGCACTAGGCTGACGTTTGCAGAATGTTCTCAACTTTATTGCACTAGTGGCAGAAATGGAAGGATAGGAGGAATATACCCCCCCACGACTAGCCTTTGGACTAGTAGAATTCATGCCAAACTCCTGAGTTAATGGAATCTCTCCCTTAGATTCCCTAAAACTAGATCAAATCACTGCTCAAAGACTGATCCGCCAAAGACTGGATGACATCGATTTACAGCGAAATTATACGCTGGGGGGAGGTGTTTGTTCGCCCCAGAACATTGGTATCACTTTAACTTACTGCGTTCCATCATACCTCTCCTCCCTTTCGACTGTTGCCCATAGGCTGGCCTTCACCAAAGCGAGGTTTAACGTTTTTCCCTCCAATGTCCTGAGACATAGATTCTCAAAGGGCCAAGCCTCCGCCATGTGCGAATGTGATAAGGAGACGCCGGAGTCGCTTCAGCACATTATGTTCACTTGCCCCTTATTCAAGGTGCCACGGGCAAATTTGTTGGGATCAATCATACAGAAACTAGAGGGTACCCCACCAAAATTCCACCTTGCCCAAATCTTGCAGGATAAGGATACCCATACGACCTTGAAAGTGGCTAGGTTCCTGGTCGCTGTCCTTACCCAAAAGCGTTGCCAAGGAGCACCACAAGCTAATTAAGGCGTAGTATGCCATTCCATCTTATACTATTTTATTGTTATAGTAGTGTTTTAGCGGCTGTTCTTTCCCACGTGCACAGGCTGTTATTTATGTCTTGTTTTTATCTGTATGGGCCTACGGCCGTAATAAATTATTATTATTATTATTATTATTATTATTATTATTATTATTACCCCCCCCCACGACAACCACTCCCCCCCCCACTTCAGACAAGAGGAATGCAGAGGCACAGCTACTCACTGGTCTGGGCTGGATACGGAAGTCCTCTGGCCATCAGTGGCAACGTTGCTTTTGGGCCTCCTGGCCACCTGGGGTCTGGGGGGCCGAACCTATGTGACAGGAGAGTGGAGACATTTTCAGCAGTTCTAGCAAGCTACACAAATTCACACGGAACCTACAAAAATCAATCCCTTCCTTTTCAACATGGATCCCATTTCAACATGCCTGTAAATGACAACGACACCCTTTGCTAAATGCCCTGCGTACAATTTCATCAGCAAGATGTCCAACCCTGGAAGATCAGAAGATGGTGGGTGGACAGACAGAATAACCAAACAAAGGAGTTTTTAATTTTTTGAGGGACACAAGTAGCCAGCACACCTGTGTCCTGGAGGAAGACACCGGTCAAGGAAGGGGCACTTGGACTGCTGTGGGCATGAGGCTGGGAGAGAAAAAGCAACAGGTGGATTTGTGAAATTTGGGGCATGAACTCCCAAAGTGAAACTTCAGGACCCACGTGTAAGTCAGAGTTGGAAAGAAGCACTTCAGATTCCTAAATGCCAGAATCTATTTCTAGGAGCCCCCTTTGAAATGGGCTGGGTGCAAGGCCTGTGCGAGAATGGGGGGAAAGGGCAACACTCTTCCCCATCCAGGGACTTATCCAGCCTGGTGCACAGTAACGGAGAACTCGTCTTCAGGGTGTACATCTGTCTGCAATAAATCCACACCCCAATCCTAAGCCCTTTTATATGGAATAACCCTGATTCTAGTATTGTTTACTTACAATCGTGTAAACCAGCTTAGAACCACAGCCTTAGTTTTACCATAAAATAAAATGAAAAATTGAGCATCCACACAATAATGGCTTCTGAGGGAAGTGCCTCACAGGCTGAAAAACTGCACTGAGTAGAGAGCACAGACTGTCCTATTAATGGATGAGGTGCTTTGGGTGTCTTTGAGTGGTTTTAATGGCGTGTGTTGCCAGGCGCACAGATTCCAGGAAAGCACCACACTCTCCTGTAGTTAAGCTAAGAGCGTAACAAGAAAGGGAGAACACAGGAAGAGCCTTCTGGATGAGATCCATCTGGTCCAGCCTCCTGGTCTCCCAGGGGCCAACCACATGCCCAGTGGGAAGTCCACAAGCAAGACAAGGCAACAAGAGCACTCTCCACACTTGCGTTTCCCAGCCACTGGCAGCCATAGGTTTGCTGCCTCCAACAGTGGAGACAGAACAGTGAACTGACGAATTTGAAACTTATCTCCCAGGCAGGCTGTCAAAAGCAACATCAACACTGCAACATACTCACTTCTCTTAGTGCCTCACAAACAGAGAGACCAGGAATGAGCCTTCAACGGGCGGAGGTCTCATCATGCATACAGCTTGCACAAGACAGGCCCTCAAGCAAACAGGGAGCAGAACTGTACTCTGCACATCACTGGCTACAAATGTGGGTCTTGGCTATTTTTAAGAGTCTCCAAGCCTACTTAACCTCACTTTAAGCAGCTAGCCCCAACAATGATTTAGTTTATTATTTATATGCCACCCATCTGACAGGGTGGCCCCAGGCACTTTGGGAGGCTTCCAGCATAAACAAAAACATAATAAAGCACCATACATTAAAAACTTCCCTAAACAGGGCTGCCTTCAGATGTCTTCTAAAAGTTGTTTATTTCCTTGACATCTGATGGGAGGGCGTTCCACAGGGCGGGTGCCACCACCGAGAAGGCCCTCTGCCTGGTTCCCTGTAGCTTTGCTTCTCGCAGGCAGGGAACCGCCAGAAGGCCCTCGGCGCTGGACCTCAGTATCCGGGCAGAATGATGGGGGTGGAGACACTCCTTCAGGTATACTGGGCCTTTGAGGCCGTTTAGGGCTTTAGAGGTCAGCACCAACATTGAATTGCGCTCAGAAACGTACTTGGATGTTGTCCTTCAACTGGCAGGTGAAGAGATGTTCTTGGGCCAACCGGCTTTGGGGAACTGACTGTTTTTAATGAAAGGGCTAGTGCCATGCTGTTTTTATTTTAACTATTTGTACGTTTTAAACATATTTTATATATTTATATAGGTTTAATTCTATCAATGCTTCATTGTTTTTTAATGATTTTTCCGCCTAAGTTTTTAACGTCACAGGAAGGCTTTCTTATGAATGTACCTTAAAAGAAAGGGCTTCCCATGGCCAAAACTGGCCTAAGTAAATATTTTCTTCTTCTTTTTTATTGATTTATTATGCAAATAAAGAAAAGAAAAAGAAAAGAAAAACACACACACACACACACACACACACACACTCACCCTACATACATACAGACAAAAACAAAACAGGTACAAAAATAAATAAGCAACAAAAATGGAACAAATTCAAAGAATATAAACAGTAAAGTAAATAACTAAGAAAGGGAGCCGTTTCTCTGCTGAGGTGCTGGCTTTTCTGGGATGGGTTCCATTTGCTTATTTTTGGGTTTTGGTTTTGACTTCCGTCAATCACTCAGCAGCTCATTTCCTGTGGCTAAGACAGTTTTTCTGTATTTCATTATATTCCTCATCTTGGTATGAGGAGTCATATTCTCACTTACTGGTTTATTCTAAACACAGCCAAATCCTGGTTGTTGAACCATGATTCGATAAATAAGTATTTAGGCATTTCCATTCCTTCTGGATAGTTTTTTTAAACTTATTCCTTAAGGCTTTGGTTAGCTTAGCAAGTTCCAAGTACTCGCTTAAATTTTGTAGCCGTTCTTCTTCAGTTGGTATATAATTACCCTTCCAATTTTTGGCTATTAATACCATAGCCGCCGTTATTGCATAGAAAAATTGTCTTACTTTTTCCTTCTGGAATTCTTTTATTTATTATCCCAAGAAGGAATGTTTATGGCTTTTTATAAAATGTAATTTTTAATAAGTTTTTTTCATTTCATCGTAGATCGTGTCCCAGAATTTTTTTGATTTCTGGGCATGACCACCACATATGAAAAAAGGTTCCCAGTTGCGATTTGCATTTCCAACACTTATTGTTATGGTTTTTTATTATTTTTAGATAATTTGACAGTAGTAAGATACCACCTATACTGCATTTTCATCCAATTTTCTCTTATTTGGTAGCATGCTGTAAAGTTTTGGTTTTTCTTCCATACCTTCTTCCACATCTCTAGCTCTATCGGGTGTCCTACATCCTGTTCCCACTTATTCATTACATCTTTTATCTCTTCATCCTTTAAATGCCAATTCAAAAGTAATCTGTACATTTTGGATAGGGTTTTCTTATTATTTTGCAGCAAATATTTCTCTAAAATAGAGGTTTTATTCTCAAAGCCATTCAGTTTTTTTTATCTCTTTCAAAAATAGCATTAAACTGGAGATGTTCTAGCCATGTTATACTTATTTTCTTTAGCTCTTCATAATTTTTGAATTTACAGGGCAATTATTTAATTCCATTACTAGATCTTTATAGATTGGCCAATTACCACCCATATTTTTCTTGTGGATCGTTGTTGCTTCAGTCGGTGATAACCACCATGGAGTTCTTGGTTCTAATATTAATTTATATTTCTTCCAGGTGGCATATAAACTTTTCCTCACTATATGGTTAAGGAATCCTCTATGTGATCTTACTTTATCATAGCCCAGGTATTCATGCCATCCAAAAATATTGTCCCAAAAATTTATTTTCTTCTTCTGTTTTTAATGACTTGTATATCAGCCTTCATCTGAAGATCGCAGGGTGGTTCACAACATAAAAATACAAAATGAGAACACAATCACAAGGCTTTTTGTAAAAGAAACAGCATTTTTGTGCTTTCCAGGGTTTTTGTCTGCAGAATAAATATTGTTTGTTTATTTATTTCTCTTTGACAATTTATATATCATTTAATCACAAATGTCTCTAGGCAGTGTACAAAAAACTCAATAAAGTGAAAATAAAAATAAATTAAAATTATAAAATCAGAATTCAGTTAAAATGCCTACTGGAATAATAATAATAAAATAATAATTGGGAAGTTCAGCAGGGAGGGGGCCTGCCTGACCTCAGCTGAAAGGGCCTTCCATGCAGCAGAATGCTCGGCTCCAGGTGGATACGAAGCATCTGAGCCACAGAACAGTGATTTTCCCAGAGACCTTGGTGATTGGGCAGGGATAGAAAGGAGCAGGTGGCTCCTGAGAAACCCGTCCCAAATCTCTTAAGGGTCTTGTAAACTGACACAAGAACCTTGAAACAAGTCTGGCAGTGCACGGACAACCAGTGCATGCTTTTGAGCACCCCCGTTATGTGCTGGGGATAGTCTGTCCCCATCAATAATCTAGCCATAGACCAAGCCCAAGGCTGGCCCCACAGAGAGGGCATTGCAACCATCAAGCCCTGAGGTCACCAATGCATGAATCAATGTGAGCAGGCCATCCCAGCCCAAGAATAGCTGCAGTTGGCATACCAGCTCCAGCTGGCAAAAGGCACTTTAAGTGGTTAGAAGTGCCTTTTGCCAGCTGGGCTACTTGAGCCTCCTGTGAGAAAGATGGATCCAGGAGAACCCCAAGCTGTGGACCTGTTTTCTCATAGGGAGTGTAACCCTTTCCAGAGAAGTCCACAATGGAATAGGCTTTGGGGGACAAGCAAAGTGCTGGTTTATGAAAGACAAAAAGTGGGTTCTCTCTCTCTCTCTCTCTCTCTCTCTCTCTCTCTCTCTCTCTCTTTCTCTCTCTCTCTGCTATGGCGAGGGACTCAATGCCAGATGCTTCTGACCAAAGGAGTCGTGGCTGACCTGCCCTCCCTGAAGCCCTGGTTTGCACAGCGGGAAATGGCCCTGCCAGCCTGCAGCTCAGCATGGATTCAGCATTTTGCATTTGAAATTTGCTATCAAAGCAATGGCATGAGGGCAGCAGCACTGGGGAAGCAGGGAGGACCCCAGAGAGGTCCTGAATGCCACTGCCCCATGGGAAGGAGGGAGGACCAGATGCTAGAGGCCTCAGAGACTGGCCTGCACACAAGGCTGATTCTCGCTCTGCAATCAAGACGGCTTAAGGCAGCGAATTCATGGCAGGAATAGAAGGATTAAGTTTGCGGCAACTTCGAGTGAACTTGCAAGGCGGAGAAACATGGGGGAAAAGAACAACAGAGCTAATTAGAGGAGCTGAGCTGTCAGAGCGCGGCTGCATGGCTCAGCGCCAGCAAACAAAAGGAATGGCTTGGCAATCAGCAGGATCGATGGAGGAGACTGCTTCATTAGGGATGATAAAACACAGAGAGAAGGAAAGGCAAGAGAGAGAGAAAGAAGGAGCAAGGGGGGGGGGAGAAAGAGGGAGAGGGAAAACTGTTTAATTAAGCCTAAAGCTGGCTTGTCACTGTGCGGCGAACACTTTCACCTTAGGGGCAGCCCTCTCGGGGTGGGGAACGCAGCCCGTTCTTGCCAGCAAAGGCAGCTCCACAGCGCCAGGGGAGGGATGCTAAAGAGGATTGTGTTGGATCCTGAGAGGACTATTATGGGGGAGAGGGGTTGGGAGAAGGGCCAAATCACAGCAGGATTTCAGACGCTACCAAAGAACAGGGTTAAATGCGCACTGAGTGCAAAAGTGCCATGCGCCTGTGCAACAATGTGGAGGGCAAAGGCCAATCATGTGAGGGCTGAATGGGCAGTTTACAGGAATTTCTGCCTACCTGGGGACATCAGCTGACCTTTATGACACATGAGGAATCTGCCTTCCATGAGAAACTCTCTCTCTCTCTCTCTCTCTCTCTCTCTCTCTCTCACACACACACACACACACACACACACACACACACAGAGGTTCTTAGGGAAAGAGTACTGGAGGCGTAAAATGGATCAGGGTTCTGGAACCAGGTTTTTATTCTAAGAGCTGCTGCAGGGAAGAAAGAAAAGGAAGGTGTGGTTTGTTGGTCAGCCCTTAGAAACTGAAGGATGAGGTATTCCGAGGCAGCCGACAGCGGGCTTCCCTCAAGATGTTTTGGACTAATCACTCCTATCTGCCCCAGCCACAGAAGCCATGATGCAGCTGGCGGGCACCAGGTTAGTAAAGGCTGCCCCACATGGATTCTGTGCAGACGTCACTTCCTGAACCCAGCTGCCATGAAGCGCTCCAAGCAACAAAGAATCTGGACAGGAGTGTTGCAGGGTGGATGAGAAGAAGCACACAGCACTAGGTTTGTCCTCCACAAACCTCCATAGTGCCGCAAATGGGATCTGGCCACTGCCACATCTCGAGCAGATTACTGCAACGTGCTCTGTGCATTTGGAAACTTCAGCTGGTGCAGAACGAAGCTCTCCTACCAGTCCAATTCACAGTGCTGGCATTGAGCTTGAAAGCCTAAAACCAACAGAGGGGAACATGTGCCCCCCGCAAATGGTATTGGACTCCAATTCTCATCAGCCCCAGCCATGGTCAGCAGTCAGGGATAATGGGTATTCTTGGAAGACAGTATCTGGAAGACCACAGTCTGGCAAGCCTGGGTATAGAAACATATGATTTATTCAAAGGGAGGGATCCCTGACACGTTTCTAGCAAATAATATTCACCGGGGAGAATGTGACTTTTTAAGACACATGCACGGAAATGGAGAGACTTTGCAGACTGTTTTCAAAGCAGATGCCACTGTGAGCTTGGGCCTGAGATCCTGGGACTACTTTCTAAATGACTTGGTTTTTGCAGAGAGGAGTCCTGCGAGTAGCAACATGATCTGAGAGACTCTGACTGCATGAAACCATCTGTGAAGCTCCGAAGAATCACCTGGGAGCATCGACAGTTTTCCTCCAAGTTGGTTCTGTGTAACCAAAGTCTCCCAGGTTGTGAGAAATTGGAATGCTGTGCAGGGATGTCCCTTCCGACATGTCCTGCGATAAAGCTTCCCATCTAGGAACAACCAGCTATTATGGCACCTTCTGCAGTTAACTCCCAACCCTCTAATCCACCATGTTTGGCACACAGATGGGTGACAATATCTCAGAGGACAACTAAGGCATTGCAGCTGAGAGATCAAACACCCTTGGCAAAGTGGGCTTTGATGTCAAGACCAGCCAGCTTGGAGCAAGGTTGCTCAGCAGTATTTTGTCTGTGTAAACTCTTGCTGCAAGGGCCTGCTGGGAGGAGAACAAGGGGAACATGACCCAAAGCTTTTAGCTATAGGGTGATAAAACACACAGAGAAAGTTTATTTCCTAGGTAATGAATCTCAACAAATCCTCAAGGGTCTCCAGCATCAAGGGCCCTGAACAACAGAGGCAGAAGCAATCAGCACCACCTTTGACACATGTAGGAAAGGAAATTATCAATGCATAAATCCATAACAATGACGTGCCGAGCTGAACACCCACTGCAAAGACATGCACGACCGGAACTAAACTCAGAAAACATGCACTGGAAGTTTAGAGCAAATGGCACACCCGACTGGCTGCCAACCAGCAGGAGCAGGAATCTGAAGCAGCAATAGCAGCAAAATTCCCTTATTCAGTTTTAGCAAGACAGTTTGGAAACTTGCCCTTGGTTTCTTTGATCTCACTTTCATGGAAGAAATTGGATTAAAGAAAACAGGGTTCTCTGGTAAAATGAGGGTTGCCAGGTCAAAAATCCAAAGACTTCAAGGAGAGCAGCCTGAATGACACCACCTGTGGTGCAGGGATGTTGGGGTGGGCAGTCGAGGTGTGTTTTTCACAGCAGGAGCAATGGCGTCATCTGCTGGAATGGCGTTTGTCAGGGACAGGGGGCCTGGGGGGCAGATCCTGCCCAACACAGGATCCTTTTTAGCTTACTAAACTTCACTGCTGACCAGGGATGTGGTCTCACCAAACCCAAGTCCAACATGCTAACCACTCTTCCACACAAGGCACCAACCTCCTTCTTTGGGCAAGGAGGAAGAGTCCTAGAATCAATGCCACATCTTCGCAGGTATCTGGCAATGAGGACATATGAAGGAGAATGAAATGCGGCTAAGACGGGACCAGCATTTCCTTAATGTAGATCCTGTGCCGAATGACAGTACACTGCAAGGTCCTCTGCTTGAAAAGCTACTTGTTTCCAGTTATATGCAGATTACTGAAAGGAAAAATTAACCTGATCTTCATTTAGCATTTCTGTGATTCTGTGACTGCTTTTGTTTTCTTCCAGAACACATGGAGGGCACAGATCCAGAGTGCTGAGGATGTTTGCAAACCTAGGGTCCAAATTTAGAGGCTGATGCAAGTCTTCAAAAGCTCACTAGCTAAAACTGCATGCGGGGCCTAGAGGAACTAAAAGTGAGAGAAAGGTGTCACCAGAGCAGCACAGACCCTGCTGAAGACAAGCAGAGCAAAAGGAAGACCTTTAGACTTAAGTCTACCAACGAAAGGGCAGCGGTTCCCTTTTGGACTTGGCAAGGCCCACCAAGCAGGATTTAGTAAGACGATGGAGAGCGCAGGGTTAAAGGTGGCAGCAGAGAGGAAGGATGGCCAGCTACTCACGGGCCTGGAGGAGCGGTGGATCTTGGGAGGAGGTGGTCTTGCTGGTCGGGTGCTTAGCTGTGGCATCAAAGTGGAAACTTCAGTCATCAGCAAATACAATGCACACTGGACATTGCTGCATGCTAAATACGCAGTGCCTTGAGGCCTCCTTGAGTCGCACCCCCAAGCTTTTTGCAGCTGACAGGTCTAACACCACTACAGGGCAGGTAAATGGGGTGGGGAACCATCTCTAGTCCATTTCAGGAGCCCTTTGGGGGGATTAGACAAAGTCACGGAGGCAGTGGTAGTGGTTTATCAATGGATACTGGATGTGACTCCTCAATGGAGCATCCGTGCTCAGAGGCAGTCTACCTGAATATCACTGTTTGGAGGGGTGAGGAGAGAGGCATCAGGGGAGGGCTGTTGCCTTTCTGCCTTGCTTGTTTCTCAGAGGAGGCATCCAGTTGGACACTGTAGGAAGCAGGGCACTAGACCCAGCAGAGCTGCTCTTACATTCTGGGAAAACCATGCATTATATTATATATTTTAAGATTTATAACGCATACACAGGCCAAAATACAGCACTGCAGCCACTGTGAACGTCATTTAGAAGTGTGGTGCTTTTGCAACCCTTGAAATGTAGAGAATCTGGCTGCGTCTTGCCCAACCTGGTGCCATCCAGCTTCGTTTAGCTACAACTTCCATCAGCCCCAATTGCAGTCCCAAACAGCTGGAGGGCACCAGGTTGGGGAAGCCAGCTCTATAAAGGAGCAGAAAGAATAAAACCTTCTCTGCACCCCGTGCTCTGCTCCATGTAGGGGTCTGCAGAACGGTTAGCAAAACCAAAAATGCTGTGCTCCAAGGAAAACTGATAAGATTTTCTCCCCCCCACCCCTTGTCATGAGGAAATGCAAAGAGCTGCACATGTCAGCCCCTGGGGAATCCTGCAGTGCCCAGACTCTCTCCAGCCTCTATGAAAAGTTAAGGGCTAGAAGCTTGCTTTTTTAAATTATGAAAGAAGACCAGAGATCCTCTGGGCGTGGGCTGTGATACTCAGCACCAAACTCCCATTTGCACAGTGCAACTGCATGGAATGTTTCCCCCTCCTGCCTGCGTGTAGGACTGGCCACAGGGGACGCATCTCATTCTCCCCGCATTTGAAACATCGTAGTCCCGGCCACTGCTGGAATGGAGGTGGCCTGTGAGGAAGGCCCATGTTTCTCTGGCAAGGCAAGTAACAAGGGGGAGCAGAAGGAAGGTGAGCGAGCGAGTCCGACACCCACCCACCCACTCCCACAGTGCTTTCTCTTTTCAAGTTCAGGAGCCCCCCCCCCCGTCATACTGCAAACACATATTCAAAGGACGTGAAAATTATATTTACTAAAACCAGCATCCGATTTGCAGTTAATTTGTTGATGCAGCAAAACACATTGTTTCCAAAAGGTCAGAAGTGGAAGCTGTGGTGGAACATCAGCCTAATTACCTGTGCTACATAGATGAGGCTGTGGATGTCCACGCTGGTGCTGCTGAAGGCAGCTAAATTACTGTCACAGGCCTGTTGTCAAAGGAACAGGCAGTGGGGTCTCCGGAAGGGAGGTGGGGCCGAATGCTTCCCGGCTCTCCGGATGGCTGCCGCGATGCACTCTGCATGCGCCCGCTGCGAGGGCATTGGGCAGGAGCCTTGGCCTGAGCCCAGAGATGGTGATGGTGTGGGTTTCACACCACTTCTCCAGGGTCTGAAGACACTGCCTTTGATCTCGAAAAGCCCCAGATAGGATGTTGGCTTCCTACCCTCCTTTCTTATAAAAGGAAGAGCTCGCCTGTGGTCCCAGAGAGAACGCTGGGACTCCAACTCTCATCAGCCCCAGACAGCGTCCTCAACAGGAGCTGGAGTCCAGAAACATCTGGAGAGCCACATGTTCCTCATCACTACCCTGTATCAGCAAAGGACAACCCCCTGCCACCGTATGTTATCATATTTGTAACCTGCACAATAGACAAGAAACACAGCAGAGTGCTCTGAGCTCTCCTGAAGTGATGGGTGGGGGTCTTCTCCAGGCAGATCCTGCTTTATTCACTGCTACCAGTGAATAAATCTAAGGAAGTCAGATTACCCTCAACCAGAGGCAGGGCCTTTTCAACACTGGCCCCGGCCTGGTGGAACGCTCTGTCTCATGAGACCAGGGCCCTGCAGGATCTGATTTCTTTCCGCAGGGCCTGTAAGACAGAGTTGTTCCGCCTGGCCTTTGGCTTGGAGTCAATTGGATTCCCTCCCCCTCTTTCATTTTTCCTTTCTCCTCCTGTGATGAGGCTGCATTTTAATTGTTTTAACGTTTTAATGTTGTATTTTAATCTTGTTTTTAAGTTGTATACATTCAACTCATTTTTACTATTGGTTGTTAGCCGCCCTGAGCCTGGCCTTGGCTGGGGAGGGCAGGGTATAAATAAAAATTATTATTATTATTATTATTATTATTATTATTATTATTATTATTATTACCAGCGGAGGGCTTCCGCCCGCCCATCAATGGCAACTTTGAGGACAATGGCTGGGGCTTCCTAGTGCAGAATAACAGTGACTAACAGGGTTCCATAAAATAACGTATAAACTGTGGAGAAAACAGAAAGCAGAGGTTTTCCCCCTCTCTCTCAACACTTGGGTGGATGGTGGTTAACAGATTGAGGTTGAATCCCAACAAGACAGAAGTACTGTTTCTGGGGGACGGGGGTGGGCAGTGGGAGGCATCTGCGTGACAATATGGGAAACAGGATGTTGAACCAGTTAGGCCTTTCACCTAACTACAGGGAACCAGGCAGAGGGCCTTCTCAGTAGTGGCGCCCGCCCTATGGAACACCCTCCCATCAGATGTCAAGGAAATAAACAACTATCTGACTTTTAGAAGACATCTGAAGGCAGCCCTGTTTAGGGAAGTTTTTAATAACTGATGTTTTAATGTATTTTTAACCTTCTGTTGGAAGCCGCCCAGAGTGGCTGCGGAAATTATAAATAATAATAATAATAATAATAATTATTATTATTATTATTATTATTATTCAGACCCAGCAGGGCTCTTTTTATGTTCTCAAAAGCAAATATTGAAAAACAATGGAAGACAGCACATATCAATCAAGTTTTCAGCTGTCCACAGAATTCTTACTTCTTCACTTCTCTCAAGTGGAAACATCCTTTTTTGGATAACCTCATGCTCCTTCCTATTTGAAATTTAAAAGTGGTGAAAAGATGAGAGGAAAAGCATCCTATTTTAGGTAATACAAGTATCACCAAAAGTTGTCATCCGTCAGGTAGTGACAAAAGCACAGCTGTGCATGGTCCCAGCTGCACAGCTCAAAGCCAACAGCAAACACCTCCAAAGCAGATGGGCAAGACCTTCCCATCATAACCACAAATTGGATACCCCCACCCGAAAGCCATGGAAGAGTATGGGTTTGTGACATAGGTCAGATTCTGAACAAAAGTCAAAGGCAAAACAGTGAATTGGCTGGATTCCAAGTCATGGCCGATGGGATATAAAAGCACACTGCATGGATGCACTGTGCATTCTTATTTTTGCCTCCCACAGATCCCCATATCCCCCGCCCCACAAGCCCAGCTTAGATCATGACCTCCTTGCTTACCAAGGCCCAGCAACCTCCTAAAGGTCTTGCTATTGTGGTTGGAATTTACTTATTTATTTAGAATGTCAATGCCTTTGGGGCAGTCTTACAGAATCAGACTGAAAGTCCAACTTTCCGGTGGTGGCCTCCCCAGACATGGAATGCTCTCTCCAGGGAAGTATGCCTGGCACCTTCACTGTACTCCCTTTCCAGCAACTTTTAGTGGCGTTGCACACATTATTATATGGTGTTATTTGCTGCTACTGAAATTTCATGTTGCTTTTTGCTGTTTTATTGATTGATGATCTGTATGTTTTATTGTTCTAAGCCACCCAGAAAAAAGAGTTAGTGAGCAGCATATAAATAATGAAAATAAGTAAATGTTGTTGTTTAGTCATTTAGTGTGTCCGACTCTTTGTGACCCCATGGACCAGAGCACGCCAGGCACCCCTGTCCTCCACAGCCTCCCGCAGCTTGGTCAGACTCATGTTTGTCGCTTCGAGAACACTGTCCAACCATCTCGTCTTCTGTCGTCCCCTTCTCCTTGTGCCCTCCATCTTTCCCAGCATCAGGGTCTTTTCCAGGGAGTCTTCTCTTCTCGTGAGGTGGCCAAAGTATTGGAGCCTCAGCTTTACGATCTGTCCTTCCAGTGAGCACTCAAGGCTGATTTCCTTAAGGATGGATACGTTTGATCTTCTTGCAGTCCATGGGACTCTCAAGAGTCTCCTCCAGCACCATAATTCAAAAGCATCAATTCTTCGGCGATCAGCCTTCTTTATGGTCCAGCTCTCACTTCCATACATCACTACTGGGAAAACCATGGCTTTAACTATATGGACCTTAAGTAAATACTGATTACTTAATTAAAAGCACTGCTGTGCCTTCTGCTCCTTCAATATACACTGTTGCATAAGGTTAAGAGTTCTGGGCCAGGAGCTGGAAGAGACCGGGGTTCAAATCCCCCCCCCACTACCATGAAGGCCACTGGGTGACCCTGGGCAAGGGACTGCATATCTCAGCCTAGCCTACCTCACAGGGCTACTGTGGAGATTCAAAGAGGATGGGGGAAACCATGGGCGCCACTTAGAGAAAAAGGTGGGATATAAATGCAACTAACAAACAAGCAAACTGCTTCCCAGACGCTTGTCTAGAGCATGAGCTCAATTCATTTTTGGCAGGGTGGGGGAGGGGACAAGAGGGGGAAATTGCTCAGAAAGTCTTTCCAAGTTCCTGAAGCCTGACAGTTGAAATGCCACCAAGAACCAGCAGACGTCCACAAGAAAGTCATTGTGGGCTCCCCTCAAAGACAAAAAAACAACAAGAGAGAGGTCAGCTCCTCAAAACCTGGAACACATTCAGCCCAGCGTGCCCAGAAAACCTGTCCATCTCTGGCTTCAGCAGAGTTTAAAATCACACAGCTAATAGGTTAACAACTGTTTTTCTTCTGCTTCAAATGAAGAATATCAGGAAGCCGGGGGAATATTCGGCTTTCCAATTTGTACCGACTGCTCAGTGCTCCCTGCAATGTGTGTTTGACAGGGCTGACATTTTGTACTGCTGTGAGACGGGGGGAGTATGTGTGACATTTTTATTCATGGTGGCGTACGCCCTTGTAATGATCAGCCCCGGTCGATGTGCTTACTGCAGCAGCCCCCAAGCCCTCGGAGAACAAACAGGAGTCGAAGGTACCAGCAGTTCGGCTGCCTTGTTAGACACCGCCAGGATCCTAACGAAGAGCAAATGCTGGAAAATTTCACTGTCAAATCCTCAAGGACACTGTCAGCAGAGAGCTAACTGCATATATTTCTCATTTAAAACAAGGAAAATTCACCAATTGTGCATTAAGCAAAAGACAAAAAGCCACACCAGGTTTTTAAACTTCCTCGCCTTTTCTTATTTTTAAAACTGGTCATTCTTGCAGCTTCTCATGGGGAGCTGCTGGTTGCCGGGCTCAATGCTGGAATACACGTCTACAAAACCCAAGGCAGACCAGCTGATTTAAGATGAATACCAACAGACATGAGCTTGATTATCTGGGGAGGAACAGAACAGTCTCTCCTCTCCTGCAGATGGAGTCATATATATAAAACTATCATTCCGGAAACATCCCAGCTTGCTGAGCTCTTGGTTGTGTTAGAACAAGAGTATGGAAGTTCAGAGGGGTTTGGGCAGAGACCCATCAGCAAGCCAACCGTCTGCCCAATTTACTAGAGGCAGAAGATTGCTGTGATGCTCACTGTTCCACTGTGTTATGCGTGCGTGCATAAGGAAAGCAACTTGGCTGGGGTCAAGTGAGCCTCACTCTACCACTCACTACTGGCCTCAATGACCAAGTTTTGCATTTTGCAAATGTATCTGGCTGTCCTTCCTTGTTTCCCTCCTCATTCCCCCAACCTCTCAATCTTCTCAAAGCAACAGGCTATCAGCTGAGAACTGCAGAGCAGCCTTCCCACAAGGAGGCAATAGCCTGCAGAGCTCTGTCCCTCTTCAAGCGAGCGAACTGTTCAGGGGAAGAGGGATAAGCACCGCTTCCTGTACTCTCTGGAAGAGCAAGGCTTCCACTGAGAATCCAGGCACATCTTCCTTAGGCTTCCCGATGGGTCAGGCATGTCACAGGCATGGCTTAAGGCTGTAACATGAGTGCGACTGATGGCAAAAACTTCTCCTCCCCCTCGTTTCTGTGGCAGAGTCTTGGTGGAGCTTCACAGGTTTGCACCAAACATGTCATGATGGGCTCCTCTTTAGCACATTCTGCAGCAAGATTTCACTTTCATAAGCATTTTTGCCACATAACTGGAGGGGTTCCTGTAGGGATTACATCCTTTCTCTCCCGCTCAATGGGGGATAAGGACTGAGCAGCACGCATACGTACTATTACACTGGAGAAGGAAAACTGTTTGACAAACAGCTTCAAAAGTAGAAAAAAAGATATCTCAAAATGGAAACAGATGACTTTTTCCTCCCATCAGCCAGTTATGACCCAGCCGCAGAGTGGCACAGCTGTGAAACTGTTTCATGCTACGTTCTGTACAGCATCCCTCTAGGGACACTTCCTGCAGTGGTCAAGAGACCGGGGTATGGAAGTCAGAACCACCAGCTAAAGGTTGCAACTTGAGCAATAATGGAAATTAAGAACTGGTCTAGACACACGCAGCTCTTCTAGCTCTTTGATCTTGAACTCAAAGCTCCATAAACAGGCAAGAGAATGTTGCAGGTTTGGCTGCTTCAGATTTAACACGCTCAAAAGATTCTAAATACCACCAATTCCCTGCCTTGTCCCTTAGCCACATGGTGCAAAGCAACAGGAACTGCAGCCTTCCCCATTCCCAAAGAGAGCAAGGTTTCAAGCTCCGGAACTGAGCAAAGGCAGCAAACAGAGTTCTCTCCACACAGCCTAACGGCTGCAATTCTCAAGATAGGGGCTTAGCTAGCTTAGAATCAATAGAATTGTAGAGTTTGAAGAGGTAATGTAGCCTAACCCATGGAAATGCAGGAATCACAACTAAAGAATCTCGGGCAGATGGCCACCCAACCTCTGTTTCAAAACATCCGTCACCTTCTGAGGCATCTCATTCCACTCCCAAACAGCTTGTCCTGCTTTTTGCGGGAAGAGTAAAGCTGTAGTGACCTTGTTTTCCCAGGCTGCCTGAGAATCTGCTGCGAAACAACTGCAGAGCCAGAAATGCTCCCATGGCACACAGAAGAAAACCTCCAGCTGGACAGAGCAAGACGTAGCCCAGGTTGCCCTGAAGCTGCCTGGTCATCTAAGCCGGACTTGGGCCCCTTTGCCAGCAGAGTGATGACAAGGACCAAGTGGGGCACAAGACGAACACCACCGGCTGCTGCCAGCTACAGCCAGGCAAGCCCTAATGAGTTAAAATTAAATGTTGCCGTTGGCTCGCCAGCCCTGTCCCTCCTCCCCTTCAGCTAATCTGTCACTTAATGAAGAAAAGGCCCGCTTGCTTGGTGGCGTAGGACAAGGAGAGCCGAGCTGCCGGCTCACTTTCAGCAAGCTGATTAAGGATTTCAACCCACAGCAGCCAGCAGACGTCTCCCAGAAAAATAAATAGACTGTATGCAAATGTGTTTGTCACTCTGACAGCACATCTCAATTAAGGCGTCTTGCTGGGGCTGGTGGGCTGAGGAGCTGCCACAGCCACAGCAAGCCAGCCTGCGCTACTGATATGTAACACAGCCAGTGTGGTGTTGTGGTGAAGAGTGTTGGAACAGGACTTGGGAGACCAGGGTCTGAATCCCCGCTTGGCCACTGAAGTTCTCTGGGTGGCCTTGGGCCAGTCCTTGTCTCTCAGCCCAGCTTGCCTCACGGGGATGCTGTTCCAAGGGTAAAACCAGGAGGGGAAGCACCATGTGCCCCACCTCGAGCTCCTCTGGAGGAAAAGGTGGTTTATAAGAATAACAAATAATAATAAAAAGATTGGGGAGGCGCTTGACAACCCTCACCAACATGAATGCATTTTCTGAATAAAGGATGTCAGGATGAGAACAGACATGGGTAGCAAGGAATAACTGAGGAAGCGAACACCCCTCTTTCACATCTTCCTCTCGTTCTGGGAATGTGCAAACCGCTCCAACTTCACCTGGATTTTCACTCCTTTTTAATTATCTGTATGAGGCACTTAAAATGCAACATTAAACTTAATATAATAATAATAATACTGGGGTTTCTACTCACATCTCCACACTAAAACCCATCCCTTCTCATGAAAAATGCTTTGACAGCTTTTAATTCGAATTATCGCCAAGCTATAAATGTGGGCAAAGGTTTGGCAGAATGTGGCGTCTGCAATGTAAGGGCGGTCGTTAATGTGCTTCTCTTGAGGAGAGACCCAAACCGGCGAAACAAACAAAGGCAAAGAAAGTGGGAGTGAAGAGCTACTGTAAAAACTACATCATTTTGGAACAATCTCCTTCTGCCTTATTAACCCACCCTGGTAACAGCAGCAGCACACAGATTTTCTGCTCCCCATGTAAATCCTTTGTGTGCAATATCCCAGACACAAAATGACTTTGCTTGGTGTTCTTTGAAAAGTAGTTGCCTTCTAATGATGAATGGAGAAGAGGGACATTGCTATTTGTTAGAATAAAAAAGGAGCTGGAGCACCAGCCCAAAAGCTCTCAGGGTCCCCTGGAAGACACATGAGGCCACCACCACCGTGTCTGAGCCTGGTCAGTGCCTGAAAGGGGTGACTGCCTGGGAACTACATGTATGCTGCCTTGGGTTCTATGACAGAAGGAAGGGAATAAGTGCAAGAAAGCAAAACGAAGCAATCCTGTAATGATAAACAAAGTGGAAGGGAGATACATTCCTGCGACACAAGAGCAACTGATCTCAAACCCATTCACTCATGCAGAGGAAAATACACCAATAGCTGGGCAAATACAGAAATTCCATTAGGAGGCTCTGAAGTCCTGTTCTCTCTCCATGTTAGAGAGCGAGTGAGGTTTGCATAAAAGCAGCCATTATAAAGATACACCAGTGAATGGTTGCATCTTATGCATAAGGAGACGCGAGTTTTCAAACCTGTGTGTGCATTTAAATGAAAACATTTGGTGCCTTAATGTGGCATCCAACACTACTGTTGTTTAAAAAGCATTAAAGCGTTTAAAAATAATAGTGCTATTTCAGTATTCAGTAGAATTATACCTACCGTCACATGGACACTTGAAGAAATCAGGTATTAATTCACACCTGTCCTTTAATATTTAAACTTCACAGACTAGTAGGGAAGATTAGATTAAAATTAAAACTGGGGCCAACAAATCTTGTGGCAACAAAAAGTGAACCCATCACACTTCTCTCCCACCCCCCCACCCCCAGCCCCGCTAAGGCAAAAGCTGGGAAGTTGATCTCAGTAGTTTTGTATATGTTTTTCTAATTATTAGCCACTCCAATCCCGGCTAAGTTTCACAAATATATTGCCAGGGCCATAATAAAAATAACCAGCCTACAGAGCACCAGAGTCAATACAGAAATATGCTATTAAAGAACCATTAATTGATTTTCCAACCACAGTTCATTGCTTTTTCTGTTCAAAGTGTGCCGAAGTGCTTATTATAATAAGCCGCTTGCTGCTGACACTAATAATTGGGCTAGATAACAGAAGACACCTTAAACGGAGTCACAGGGAAGGAAAAAGCTGTCGCCTTCGCGATGGAACCGGCAGGATGCTTCCCCTTTCCAGGTTAATACATGGCAAGAGATCCTCAGAAGTATGAGCAAGAGAAGCACAGGCAGGGGCATGGTATGCAAGCCTTGTGAGGGCTTCAGATCTGAGTCAGCTGCCACTTCCAACTTTAAAGCAAGCCACTTGTGCGAAGCAGAAGATGCTGCACAGCTCCAAATACAGGTGTCTTTGTAGTGATGTGCAAAGTCTGGTTTTGTGCACACACAATAACCCTTTCACACAACATGGGTTGCCCATGATCCAACAGATTTTGGGGCTGCACATGACCCAGAACTGCTTGGCTTTCCAGGGACCAATATGAGTCTATGTGTGAATCTCCCTACAGGGAAAGCAAAAAGGAAGCCAAGGCGTTTGAATCATGCACTTCAAATAATTCTGACCTCCGCCACGTACCTGCCCAAAGTGCACAGTGATTGGCCTTCTGTCCTCGTGGAGTCTGGGATCTCTTTGTTCAGCCAGTGGGGAAGGAGTTGTCCATGGCAGGGAGTTTTCTGGCACAGTGGAGCAGCCGTTCTCTGCAACGTCCTGTGTGGTAGGAAATGGTGAATTGCATGGCCAGGAACACTCTTGATTAAGGGCAAGGGGCAAAAAGGAAGGACTTGGGGATAAAACTGACTGAACAAGTTTTGATGTTAGGAATGACAACAGCAACAACAACAACAACAACAACAAAAAAGCATAGATAAAAGAAACCAATTAGCATATAAGCCACTGCCACACTTTTGTTCTTTCACAAGTTATATAAAAACTCAACACACATGCCACAGAATAACAAAATATTCCCCAAATTCCAGCTTTGGATGAAGTGGCCCTAAGTAAATACATAAAATTAATCAGACACATAAAGACGGTCCACCAAAGACAAACTAGGCAAAAACCAAAACCATTGCACAATCCAAAACAAAGCATATGGAATAACAAGACTGCTGGAGCAGAGACAGGCTGATGTCTGAAAGGGAAAGTCCTGCCTCACAAACCTACTGGAATTCTTTGAGAGCATATTGTTAAGAGCTTGTGGGGTGCCTTGAACACCCTTTCTAATTCCTGGACCCTGCCTTCTAATTCCTGGGTGCTAGACACTGGATTTAACATGTTAAAATTAAGCTGGCTTCCTGTGCTCAAGAGATCACCTGACAGAGGGGCCATTAGAAGAGAACAAAAGGGAAGGTGAGGAGCCATTAAGGGACACAAAGGAGTGGCTGTATGCCAGAGGGCAGAGATATAAGGTCCCTCCCTCAGCTCTAAGACGGCAGAGCAGAGTTTAGGAATGCAGTTGGCCTTGATGTGAGCTGAAGGGAAAAGGTGGCAGTCTGTTAAACGCAGTAGGCTGCAGCAGAGGGCCAGAGAGCCATGGCTGATTTCTGCTGGCATCCAAAGCTGTGGCCATGGGAGAAGAAACCTCTTGGAGAGTTAATGCTGTGAGCCCCTCCATCGCAGGCTTATGTAAATAAGCCATATATCCTAAAGACACCACAGTCTCTGCTGTGTCTCATGTCCAAAGGAAACACAAACCCTGGCAAAGCACCTGGAACCCCTGGAATCTCACACCTACCAGCATATAACAATATAGACAGAGGCGATCTGGTTGACATTGTGTACCTGGACTTTCAAAAAGCTTTTGACAAAGTACTTCACCAAAGACTCCTAAGTAAGCTTAAGAGCCACGGAATAAGAGGAGAGGTCCTCTTGTGGTTAAGATGCAGGAAGCAAAGACTAGGAATAAATGGGAAGTTCTGCAAAGGGAGAAAAGTAGAAAGTGGAGTCCCCTAAGGATTGGTATTGGGACCTGCGATCTAGAGTGAGCAGTGGGGTGGCTAAGTTTTCTAATAACACTAAATTGTTCAGAGTAGTTAAAACAAAAAGATCGTAATGGACCTCTGCAAACTGAGTGGGAAGGAAAATGGCAAATTCAATTCAATGAAAACAAGTGCAAAGTGAGGACGTTGGAGCAAAAAAAACCCCCTGAATTTCACATACGTGCTCATGGGGTCTAAACTGGAGGTGACAGACCAGGAGTGAGACCTTGGGGTCATAGTGGAAAGATTGAGGAAGTGTGCAGTGGCTCTGTGTGAACAAAGCTAATTCCATGCTAGGGATCATTAGGAAATGAATTGAAAATAAAACTGCCAATATCACAGAGCCATTATATAAATGTCTGGTGTGACCACATCTGGAGTAGTAGGAGTAGTAGTAGTAGTAGTAGTAGTACTCCACCCATCTGACAGGGTTGCCCCAGCCACTCTGTGTACATTTCTGGTCACCTCACCGCAAAAAGGATATTATAGAATTGGAAAAGGTAATCAAATTTATTTTAATACTGATGCAGAAGTTGGTTGTTACCTGTGAGGGAAAGCAAGAGGAATTTGTAGTTAATTTTAGATAGTTCAAGAAGAGGCACAGAAGTTGAGGGCTTGCAATAAAGTAAAAGTCCACAGAGGGTTTACCAACCATATTCTTAGAAATGCTTTGTATAAGGTATGAACTAGATACCAACCACCACTAGAGCCATATACACCAGGGTGGCTGTCCCTGCTAGAGGCGTTTGCAGTAAAAAAATTAAATATGGAAAGTAATTGGGCAATATATACTCAGTTATTAAGAGAAGATCAAGGACAATTAAAGTTAAAATCATTTGAAGAGATAAGACACTATCTTACCAATTGGCTCCAATTTCATCAATTAAATAATGTTTTCAATTCGGATAAAAAAATTAGGTTTTGGAAAAGAAGAATCCAAATTACAAAAAGTATTATTAAAAAACAACAAGAAATTATTATCCAAAACTTATGATTTGATACTAGAATGGGAATTTAAAGAGAAATAAATAAAAGTAATGGTCTAATGGGCCCAAGACATCGGCCATGTAATACAGATAGAACACTGGGAAAGACTTTTGAAGTTGGGTATAAAATTTACCGCCAGCTATTCCATAAAAGAGAACAAAATGAAAATGTTTTATAGGTGGTATATGGCACCCTCCAAACTTGCCAAAATATGTAAGTTAAAATCTAATCTATGCTTGAAAGTGTGAGGAGGTGGAGGGGACTATGATCCATGTATGGCGGGGCTGCAAAAAAGTTAAAAGATTCTGGGGATGTATCCACAATGAGTTAAAAAAGATGTTAAAATTTCTATAAAGAAAAAACCAGAAGCGTACCTATTGGGTATCTTAGGAAAGGACATTCCACAAGATAAGAAAAGATTATTCTTATATACCACAGCCGCAGCCAGGCTACTACTTGCAAGGAACTGGAAAGGAAATGTTATCCCCACAAAGGAAGATTGGATATGTAATTTAAGCGAATTCATAGAGTTGGCGAAGTTAACAGCAACCATAAGGCACCAGACTAATCAGAATTTAAGGTCAGAATGGCAATGCTTTGAGGATTACATGAAGAAACATATTCTAAGGATAATATGTTGGTATGTATAGACTAGGTTTGTAAAGTAGAACTAGAAAAAGGTAATATATTAAGGATATTAAGGATGACCAAAAGACGCAATGTTAGTAAGAATCTAAAGATTAAGAGATGATGAGTATTGGGGGAGGGAACCCACATGGGTGTATGATTTGGTTTCTGTCTTTGTTTCTGGTTATTTATTTATTTTTGTTATTATTTTGTATTGTTATTGCTAATTGAATATTGTGTGCCTTTGCAAAATAACATGAAATTATCTGGGGGGGGGGGGAGAAGTTGAGGGCTTGCTATTGAGGCCCCTTAAAACTGCAGTTGACATGTTATGGGAGCCTGAGAATGGCCAGGTCAGGAATGTAAAGCCCTGTTATGGATGTTTGCCCTTGGAGAACCGGTGCTTGAACTGAATCCAACCCATCTTAGCATCCCCTGGTAGATATTTTAAACATTCACTGGCCAGCAATGGATCTCTGTTGGCTACATAAAGACCTCTACTATGATGAACACCCCCCCTGGCTTCTGTCTCCTTGTGGGGCACTTTGTTGACTGTGCACCAACTTCCTTACAAAAATGCAATTTGTTACAGTAAGTTGTTGCAAGCCACCCTTGTTCACCGTCTCCTTTCCCTTGTGCACATGCAAATGTCAAGTTTGATTTTTGAAAACTCTTAAAGTTAAGTAAGCTGTATCCAAAGCTAACTAAATGCCATGTCAAAGTGCCTTCTAGACCCAGAGTCTCCCACAACACTGATAGGTGAACCCAGTATTGTCTACCCTTGACCAGCAGTGACTCTCCAGGGTCCCAAGCAGGGAAGGGTCCCTCTCACCACCTGCACAAGGATCCTTCTTCCTGGAGATGCTGGCAGTGCTCATATCGAAGACTTTCAAGCTTGGTCCATCAGTGAGCTATGGCCCTTCCCTTGCTGATTTTGTGAGTAATTTTGGACCTGGTGCTTAATCAAAGCAGGGACGAATCCACAAGCTTACATTTGATTTAACAGAGAATATTCAGGAAGGTAATTACAGCTCTTGCCCCCTTGCTTTCAGGACTGACCATAAGAAACAGACAAACAAACAAAACCAACCATACATCATGTTTCATTGAAGCTTTGCAATGTGCAAATATATTTAAATGTAACGAATCAATCCATTAGTTAAAAGCAGGACAGCTGATAATATTTTTAAGTAGTCTTCAACCAATTGCTAGTAAGGAACGGTGGGAACTGACAAGCCAACACCTTTTGGCCTTTAAGAAAATTGAACTAAACTAGTGACTTGAGTTCATGGTTAGGTGAGTGTGTGCGCATGCATGCCATGTAAAGAAAACATGTTGAGACGAAGCAAGATTGAGGGGCAGTCTTTGCAGAGACAGGGAGGCAGGAGCTCCTAGAAGATCAGAGAAGACTGAAAGCTTGGGACAATCAGTTGAGGAAGAAAGCCTGCAACCTGGTGATCCTCAGTTTTAAACCCCTTTGCAACAATGTCAAGGAAACAGTGCTTGGTAAATATAGAGAGAGCACTGAACGCACACATGACCCCGAAGCCAGCTGCTTTGATGGAGTGACCTTTGACATGCCCCCTCAAGTTCTACTCTTGCTCAAACACTATAATGAGACATGTAAGCTGATAGCCAATTAGAAATGATTCTTTTGGACACAGGATGACCTAACACACTCAGGTCAAACAAGACAAAGGATAGATGGACCTTATGAAGAGCTTTGTCTGCTCCAGACAGAAAAACAAGAGGACTTTTCAGACCCAGCTAGTGGAGCCACCGTCCATCAAGGCAGGCAGGAAGGGTGGCAGCGGAAATTAAAAACTTGTTAAAGAGAAGCCCCTAGACAGAAACTTTGTATGAATGGCACAATACCCTCTTGTCTTTGTAGAACACAACAAAGTGTACATTAGGGGGCAGGAGCCATGGATGTAAGAGACACAAGTTTGTCAAAGAGATTGAGACCATATCTGGCAGAAATGAGCAAAACAAGTCAGAAAAAAGAGGTCAATGCCATTGCTGGAACACCTTGACAGGTGGAGGAGAACAGCCCTTGTAATGGTGTAGTTTCTCAGGTGGATTTCAAGAGTACACAAGCACAGAAGGCAAAACAAAGGCCTGGTGAGAGAAGGTGAAGAATTCTGTGAGGTCCTTTTGCAAACCTCTTGAGCTATTTTTACACAGAGTGGCACTGCAAGGTAAGGACCCAGGCGAAGAAGTGAAGGTTCACCAACCTCCATGACCTCTTCTCATTTCAACTTGACAAGTCCTGGCGGGTTTTCCATTTTGAAGGGGCAGGGACAGACGTATGTCTCCTTTGGCAATTCCATTGCTCAGGTAACACAGAGAGATGCCCTTCATCCACATAAGAGTTACAAGGAACAAAGCAACTGGAGATCCTAAGCAGGCTTTGAAAAGTCACATCAAGAACATGTAAGACGGGTGTCCAGCTGTGTCTTCTAGTTGTGTGTCCTGCAAATCGACTGAGATGTATGCATGAGCATTACAGCACAGGAGACAGTGTTCTGAAACTGTTCAGAAGAGGACAAAGAAAAGGCGCCACCGAAAAGGAGAACGAGGGCACAGAAGCAGCTGCATTCGTTTGTGGCAGCAGGAAAAAGAACTGCTCAGGTGACTAAGTTTTCATCCACCGAAGCTTAGTCCAGACAGCACTGGAGAAGCATTCACTTGGGTGGTGATTCACTCTCTTAAAACATGGAAAGCCACCTGGTTGATTTGAACAGGTCACCTCCCTGGCCTTAGGATGAGGTCTTCAACACCATACTGACCAAAGCAAGCTGCAGCTTTGACCCTAAGAACATTTGTGAAAGGGACCTCACGCTTAGAAAAAGACCAGTCTCCTGGTGAAATATTTAAAAAACAATGCTAGCTCTACTCATTGAAATCAATGGGCACAATTATTTATTTATTTCATAAAACTTATATACTGTAGGAAAAAACCTCAAAGCAGTTTACAAAAAAAGTTTTTGAGTTCCTCTCAATTTCAACCGACTTATGTACATTCATTTCAGTATGCCTACTCTTATTAGAACTTGGTTTGATACAACCCACTGGTCCTACAAGAAATATTTGCTCTGACATGTCGAGTTAAGCTGAGCATGCAAGACCAGCTTCCCAAATACTTGGACAATACAGCAATGGACCAGATGCCTACAAAGGTCCTCTGCAGGGAAGCCTCTCTCTGGAACGCCGAAGGAAACAGGCGTTGATGGGCACCCACACTGGGGATTTTCAGAAAGCACAGAACTACGTAACTTTTTATCAAGGGTTTTGAGAATGTGCAATGCTTTATATTTATTTATTTATTTATTTAAATACCACGGAGGTGCATAGGAATACAAAAACCATTAAAAGCAATACCAAACAATAATTAAAATGATTGGCCACCCAAGGAATTTTTAAAGTAAAATTGTTATATATCATTTTCTTTCTGCTTATTGTGTTATTGGTTGGTTGTTATTTGAATTGTCTACTGTCTATTGTATTTTATTGTTTTATTGTACTGCAACATGCCTTGGGACCTTTGGTGAAGGCCAAGTTATCAGTAAATATTCCCATCTCCCCGGGGTGGTGTGGGCACCTGAAGCAGTGACACAGTGAGATCCCTCTGACTCTGTGGGTTTCTGTGGGTCTCTGCCAGATCCTTGATTCTGGAGGTTTGAGCCTCTCTTCCTTTCGTATTCCAGGACAGTAAGAAGTTTTGCACAGACCAGACTCCTCCTCTCCCCCCGCCCCAGGTATATTACGTATTATGCTCAGATGTGAAGAAAAAGGAACTGTTCTCTGCCCATCCATGCAGGCACACTTTCCCCAAAGAACATCCATTTTAGGGCTAAAAATCTTTGTCTCATCAAGACGACGGTCTAACATAGAACAAGCTTCCACCCCCCTCGTACTGTGGCATTATAGGCCCCTGGAAATGGTGCATCTCAAAGGCACCGCAAAGTACAAGGGGTTGAAGGACAAGGCTTCTGTTGGAACTAGCAAATAAACTAGCAGCCTCATTTGCAGCTGGCCACTGATGCCTTCCTTTCACCATTTGCAGGGCCAGGGAACAGTGCCCTCCTCCCTCCTCCTGGCTCTTCCCTTGTGCTGCCCAATTCCACGGAGCCGGGTTTCAAAAGAGACAGAGTAAGATGATAGCTTGACATGGACCACCTTCTTCCATTTGTGAAATGGGGCAAGAAAGGCTGCCTTTACTTTTATTTTATTTTTAAAAAATGTCCCTGGGCATGAAATGAAGCTGCCATGCTTTTTCTCTGTTAACAATCTTTTGCTCTCATTCATAAGGAGGCAGTGGAAATGATTGCAGATGCTTTTAAAACCCCAGACCACAAACGGAGGTGGTATGGGAAGGGAGCGCCATTCAATCTCTGCCATCATATTAGAGGAGGACCTTACATACACCAGCCTGACCTCTCCAGAGGTCAACCCTGCATTACCCATTTGCAATTCAAACCCAGAGATGGAGCAGACCAAGGGCAAAAGCAGGCTCTTGATTATATTTGAGAGGTCATCATTGCTATGCACAGTCAGAGAAAGCCGCTTTCCTGTCTTCAGCGCATTTTAAAATTCCTCCCATTGTCGTACAGAAAAGCCACTCCTTATTTGGCAACCAAGATCGTAAAGGTGAGGCTTAAGGTTTGGTTCTTCCTTGCCAAAGCTGGGACACTTTTCATGTTAATGCTGGAAAATATGCAGGGGGTAGCGAGGTCAGTTTCACGGCAGCCTCAAATTAAATCGGCCAGGAGACGGGGGAACACCAGCCCAGTCTTGGGAGCTGGGGAGGGAGGCTCCCACCCTAGTCTGTCTGTCTGTCTCTCTCTCTCTTGCACACAGGCAGAATTTCACTTACAAAAGTGAAGACTGTCATTAGTGAAGGAAACCAAAGGCAGGATCTGCAGATGCCAAATGGAAAAACAGCTCGGGCTGGGCTGATGGATCTATCAACAGGCCCAGCCAAAGGTTCCTTCCATAGGCAGCAAAATGGCACCAGAGATGGTGTCTGTCTAATATTAAAGACACAATCACACTTGGTTGTAGGATGCCATTAAAGAATGCTTTAAAGGTAAAGGTAAAGGGACCCCTGACCATTAGGTCCAGTTGGTGATGACTCTGGGGTTGCGGCGCTCATCTCGCTTTACTGGCTGAGGGAGCTGGCGTACAGCTTCCGGGTCATGTGGCCAGCATGACTAAGCTTCTTCTGGCGAACCAGAGCAGCGCACGGAAACGCCGTTTACCTTCCCGCCAGAGCGGTACCTACTTGCACTTTGACGTGCTTTCAAACTGCTAGGTTGGCAGGAGAAAGAATGGTTTACCCGTTGCCAATTTTGCATGGAAACTGTTTTCCACATAGAAAATGGCGTGCAGAAACTGACCTGTAAGTTTAGCCATCACGAGTGTACATACATTGCTGCATGGATGTTAAACAGATGCGTGTGCAACCTACGCCATCCACACAAGACTTGCCTACTGTTGCCACACAGAACTTTTTGTGCATGTGTGCAATAAATTTGTAACAGCTGATACAGCGCCAGGGACCCTCGACTTCTCTCACAGAAGAGAAAGAAAGAAAGAAGAAAGGAACAGTTCCATGGTTTCCGCCTGAGCAAGGGGCTGCCACCTCCAATGACTTGCCTTATCTCTCCTCCTCCCTTTTTTTTTTGGTGCAAGGGGCACACATCCCACATCAGGTCTTAATGTATTTGGTTTTTTTGTCTGTGAATATTTATAACAGTAGGAAAAATCCAGGACAGCTGGTAATGCATTTTGAAGTGTGTTAACAACACAGCACCACACAGCTCTCTATTGATCACATAATGCTTTTCCTGGCCAAGTAGTTCTTATACTCTTTCTTTTTTTTTTTTTTAAGAATACAAACTTCAAGTACCTTTTGCTTCAAGCGGTTTTTCACCTCCTTTATTCCCATTTTTGCATGATCTTTTGCCTGCATAGAAAAAAAAGGGCGGAGGGAGATTAATTTAAGTCAGAAACCCTGTTCTGGCTGCAGAGGCAACTGGGCTTCCTTTCCTCCCATCAAGACCCACCTTTTCTGATTACTGAGAATAGGGAGGGGTGGGGAAATTGGTCCACCAAACTGAAGACATAATGGGTATAGGAACAAATACAGATACAAGAGGTTAAAAAACAATATTTAATGAGGGGGAAAGAGATTTTGTTTGCAGAGAATACGCTGCCTCCTAAAGCCTAGGTTTCCTGCTCTATCCTCTAATTATTTTTTTATGTGTGTTGCATGGTAAGGGTAAGGGTAAGAAGCCTGACTAGGGCAGGACCCGACCCTTAGCAGCATCCAAGGGAGGCTCATAAGCATACTTCCTGGCTTCTCTGCACCACCACTCACAGCCTGATTCTGGATGGTGAGAGAATATCAGTTTCATAATCCATTTCGATCCATACTGGCTGAATGTAGGTTAAGGAACGATGGCAAGTGTGAGTTCCACCAAAGCTCCCAACGACAATTTCCTGCCCGTGGCCTCCTGTCCTATAAAGGGCAAAGCTGGAACACAAAGGTCCAGGCCGGGTCTCTGCCAACTTTGGTACGCACCTTCTGCTATGGGGCAGAAGGGGGGATGAGCTCTTGCTGGAAACCTTTTTCCTACCAACTCCACTGTTTACTTGAGAACTTACTGGTCTCTGGTTGCAATTTAAAGTCTGAGTATCCATGTGTGACTTATCCTCAGTGCCTTTGTTAAATTTCTGCTAGAACAGCATTGATTCCATGTACATTTCCCTAAATTCCTCCTCCTCCTCCTGCTTCTTATCCTACTGAAGATCTAACAGCAGGTGGCAGGACTTGCAGCACGGGGAGGGGAGGAGAGAGAACATTCACACTGCATCACTTTCTCCTCTTCATACTGATTGTTTAGTCTTTTTCTTCCATAAAAAAACATTTCATCCAACAGTTTTATGCCAGCACCTTGAGAACCATTTCAGTGTCTGATTGATGAAAAGCTAATAATGATTATTGCTACAGTATGTAGCTTTTATTCAGTTTCCGAGGGATTTTTCATTTTTAATCTAGTAACAAAAAATACTTTCTGTCCTGGCTTTTTAGCCCTCTATTGTTTCATGCACCTACCAGTTTGGTCAAGTTACATGACTCACACGAAGGACACATTGTGTAGCAAGCAGACTGCCTGTGTGCTTAAAAGCAACCCCAGCCTTCCCCTATATATTTGCACCTCCTATGCAACTCTATGACACTTACAAACTTGTAGACTGTCTTCATGGCAGGGTTTGCCTTGGTCTTGACTGTATTCAAAATGGCACCACTTCCTTTCTGCAATGAGGAAAAGGAACAACATGGTAAACTGTTACTGGGGCAGAAGAGCCAACATAACTCCCAGTTTGGAATGCAAATTTCTGCACACACACACACACTAAAAAGAAGTATTGCAAACACACCTGAGCAATACAAAAGGCTTCAGGCATTTTGCTCTTAACATCCGGTTATTTAATTTCTTAAAGGAGGAAGCAGGGCAAACACTTCAACGTTTTCTTGAATAGCCAGATACGTGTTTCTAAGTTCATTGAGTTCATACTTCATTTTTGTCATATAGGAGACTATAGCACCAAACAAATATGGTGTTAAACATGGAAGAATGTCTGAGTTCTCAAAGATCACTGTAGCAGGGGAAGGAGGGAATCAGTCTCCATTTGTAAAACCTATTTGTGTATCTATTTCACCACATGAAAATATCTGGTATCTTGAGTGTGAAGTGCCTTCTCCCACATCAGTCTGAAACTGCTTATGCCCACCGTTCTTCCACCGTTGAGAGGGAAATGAGGGCGGAACGGGGGACAGGAGAAATCCATCTCCATCCAGAAGGGCCGAACTCCACGTACAGGAGGCACAACCAGGAAAGACGCACGAGGCTCTGATATGTCAGACAGAATAATCTAGTAGTCCAGTTAGTGTTTTATTTATTTTGCAGCTCACGTTGGCTTTTGCTGCATAATGTATTATTTTGATAAATAAAATCCAGCGTGCACAAAAGACGGATACCCTCCCTGCCAGCCCTGGCCACCCCCCACAAAGACTCACTCAGGCACAGCTATTTTTTAAAACTAATAATTAACTTTGCCCAATACTAGTTTTTAATTTACTATTAACAGTGAGCTTTATTCCAGCGAACCATATTGCAAATATTTGTGCCCTTGAGAACTGGATGATGATGATGATGATTAATTTATTAATTCATAGCACTTCTTTTTCTGCAGCTCTTGGAACACTATTTGGCATTCCAAGAGAATGTCAGAGGAGCCCGTCGGATGTTTTCACAGAGCTTCTTTTATTTGTCTCAGAACCCCGAGTGATCAAGGATGCCCGGTCCTCATTTCCCGCCTGACAGAAACTGCTCTGCTTGGAGTAAGTTTGGGGCTCGGAACACAGTGAGCTTGCTTCTGCTAATTATTTCTTTTGCCATTACTATCTTAAATGTGTGTAATACGGAGAGGGAGAGACTACTTAACCACAACTCCTGGGATCTATTTTGGGTCTGCTGTTCATAAATATTTATCATATGGCAGTTAATCTGTATCAATTAAGTTAACAGCGGTACTCCAAATACCAAAAAGGTGCCCGCCTCCTGCCTCCCTACCTTGTAGCAAAAACAACAGATTTTGGCAACCCATTGTTCATGCGCATCGGAGCACCAGCAGAGTTCCTGCTTTGGGAGAGGGTGCGGGAGCATCCTTAAGCCTTAACCAGCTTTGGCCCACATCTCAGCACCCTCACCATAGGACTCAGAAATTGCTGAACGATCAGAATAAGGAGCACCTGGGCTGCTGGGGACACTTACCCTAACCGTTGACAGCCACTGGAGATACAGCTTGTCACTACCTGACACAAAGAGGCAAGCAGACAGATGAGAACTGGCAGCACTCATTTTGCCATCAGCAGACACCCCCCCCCCCCAAGGATAATGCAACTATGATGGAGATGCAACCTCCTTTGGAAGGACAATGCATCTAAGTTAGCTCCCCACTTGCCCCCCCCCCAATAAAAACTAGGGCAATTAGTGAGCTAACAGCTCCTTCTGAATGTGTCTTCATAGAAAAGAGCAATAAAGAGGCTGCTTTTTATTCATGTCTAAATATAGCACGGAGTCTTGTTTAAATATAGAAAGCTGCTCTGAGGGTTGTTTGTGTCTCCCTCCCCGCATCAACACTCCTGGCTGAAGCTTCCCCGTCAGTGGGCTGGCCGTGAATCCCTGGTTTGATTCCAGAGGAAGGTGAAGGAAAGGCACTGGCCACCCCAACATCAAGGAGCCCCCAGCCACACAGGGCTAGCCTTGAAGAGGTACCAAAACTAGAACACGAGGCAGCCCACAAGACCCACAAAACTGAGATCCACTAAGAGACGGGTGGGGGGGGGGGGATACTGCCAAGGACCAGGCTTGGGAGTTCATTCTGACTTCAACCGAATCTCTAATTCACAGGCTTTCAAAATTTGTTTCTACGTTTGCTAATACAAGCAAGTATTATATGTTATTTCCCCCACTATTTGACTTCTAAGACACCAGCAGTATAGAGAAAGGGCTATAAATATATTTATTCCTTGGTGTTTTTTCTGCTTTTCATTTCTTGTTTTGTCCCCCAGGCCTTTATGTAACTTAAAACCTCACTACCTTTGGCCAGGCTGGAACCTAATTAATTGTCTACAGCATGAAGTTTTGAAAAGTGCAGTCACAGACCAGCTTGAGGAAAACCCTCTTTTGCTCCCCTTGCTAATCTTTCTAAAGGTCTAGGGAAGCCACCTGGCCCTTCTGGTCCAAACAGAAGGGTCATCTCCTTTGCTCGGCATTTCGAAGTGATATCCACAAACTCAAGCAAATGTTCCTCCTTACCAGCATATTCGCCCATGTTGATCTCTTCCTCAAAGACATCACTGAAACCTTCTCCGGAGTTGAGAAGATCAAGGCGGCCATCAATAAACTTCAGGAGAAGAAAAAGAAAGCACACCAAGAGGGGATCATACGGGCCATCCTAAAGCCCTGAAGAACAACCCCCTGCCAAGGTGCTAACACTCGCTCTCTTTTTCAAGGCGTCTCATATTATTATACCAGGCTAGAGATCCACTGCTCAAGCTTTCTGGCTTGGTGGGGCCTCCAATATAAAACTGGAAGGGACTTGCAATGGAGAGCCAGAGGCAGAAGAGCATGTCAGGTTTTACTATTATAGAACAGAAAAGAGGAAAACAAACAAACAAACAAACAAACAAACAAACAAACAGTGCTCCTGTAAACGGATTGTCAGCTGGGCTGGAAAAAGATATTAATGTAGAGCACATCCCATTTTGACCCATAAATTAAGCTAATTATGAAACAAAGTGGCCAGCTGTATTTCACGGCACATAGCCCAGTATAGATCACAGTGCACAAAAGCAAGGCAGGGGATGGGGATGGTTCTTTTGTTTAACGACCTGCAATACCTGCTTGAAAAGCTGCAGCTGGGTTGCGTTCTGCAGGAACTGTCGCATGGTGGCAGACCGGTGGGAGACAAATGTTTCTTCACAGAACGTGATGGGCTCCCCCTGGAAAGATGGAGTTCAGAGGAGGGGTGAACTTACAAGTGGCGAAATGCTCCCAGAAGAGTACAAGCCCAGTCAATGAGTTGCAGTGGGCTGCATTAAGCACCATGCCAAGCACATTGAGGAGCAAGGTTCAGAGAGTGAGGAGGCCTCCCCAATCAACTTGCCCACCTCCTGACAGCAGGCCCTTAACCAGGGCAAAAGCCAGGGAGATTGGCCAATGGTCATCTACTTCCTCCAGGCAAATGGAAGAGGAAGGCTGTGCTCCCCCTGCCCCACAAACCTGTGCCTTGTGGGTCAGCCAAGCAATTTTTAATGTCTTGTGTTTGATTTCCAAATACAGGGGACACCTGGGGCTCTTAGCTGGAAGTCATCCCACCAGCCATAGAGGGATTGTTGGTTCTTGCTCAGAGGCAAAGTAAAGGCCTTCAGCTCATTCTCAGAAGCACTCTTTGTGAATCCACATGCTCCAGACTCCAGGCATTAAAATAAAATTAAAATCCAAGGAAGGCACAAATGAGGCCTTGATAACTCAACAATGATCCTGTCAATGTTCTTGACATAGCACAGGGCCACAAACACCTTTGTCAGGTGTTCTGAATGGGCCAAAAGGAATTGGAAAACTTTTTTGGTGTTTTCAAAAAGAATGGAGTTTTATCTCTAAAATGCAGCAAAGCAACACCATTTGCAACTTTAGGGTGGGGGGAAAGGAAGTGTGTTGTGTTGTGTTGTGTTGTGTTGTGTTGTGTTGTGTTGTGTTGTGTTGTTGTGTTGTGTTACATTAACAGTGAAGTTGGTTATGTATCTGGGGGGGGGGGGGGGCACCCATCTCTTTCCATGTCCTGGCAACACTTAAATCTGCAAATTTGCAGCAAAGCAAATAAATATATTTATGGCAACTGAAAAGTGGCAGTAAGAAGGAGCAGTAGAATTATGTCAATGTTAAGTTAATGCAGAGGTCTTTTCATGCTCTAATGAAAAAGTACACCCAGTGCTTTTCATCCATGAGCCGGGGGCGGGGGGGGGCAGGGAGAGATCATTCCAGGCAGATGGGCTGCTGCCACCTCGGTTTCATGGTCCAACTCTACAGCTGCATTCCTGTAATCCTCAGGTCTGGGAGGAAGGAGAAGCCCCCCCCCCCCATCACAGAAGACCCTGACAATCTTGGCCTGTGGGGGGAGCCATGCCTATAAGGAATGTCCATATGTGGAAAACTGTACTTCTCCCACACAAAGTGCACATCCTTTCTGCATTTCTTCTTCCAGTGTTCCCAACTCCCATTGTTCCAGCTGCATTTTGTGACGGGGAATTTCATTAGCACAAGCAGTTTCTGAGCTACGGGCGCAGTACTGCACCTAAGATTTCAGATTAAAACTGCAGAGTGGAAGGAGAGGAGGACCTTTTTCTGCTTCCCCACTTCCAGCTACTCTCTGAAGACTGGAGAAGAGACCCTCTTAAGAATATTAGGGGGGTGGGCAGGGGAAGGACTAGGCCAGGGGTCAGCAACCTTTTTCAGCCGTGGGCCAGTCTACCATCCCTCAGACCATGTGGTAGGCTGGACTATATTTTGAAAAAATAAACAAATAACAAATTCCTATGCCCCACAAATAACCCAGAGATACATTTTAAATAAAAGGACACATTCTACTCATGTAAAAACACGCTGATTCCCGGACCATCCGCGGACTGGATTGAGAAGGCGATTGGGCTGGATCCGGCCCCCGGGCCTTAGGTTGTGAAAAAATGAACATAATATTGTAGCTGCAGTTCATTCATTTTCAGCTTTGTATTATTGTTATTAAAAAAGGTGTACCTAGACATTCTGTTGTTGCGTCCACAACCTAGTTTTAAGGTGCCATTTAGCTTTCATATCTCTGTTTCTAACACTGCCTTCTTCTAGCTGTTTCCTGCCTCTCCTGGACCATACCACTGGGACGGAACTGTGAGTTTCCTGCTCTGTTAGCTCTATTGATCCTCCTCTGCCCAGAGGGAGTTTGGTATCACCTTCCACTTGGCCCACATTCCTAAACTGCACTGCCAAAAATGCAAGCAGGAATTCTAGGAGCTGAACACCAGCAGGTACACATTGGAGATGATTTCTCCAGCTAAACTGCTCCAGCCTTGGGAGGCAGGTGACACCACACCCAGGATGGGGAATAAAGATACAGAGGACAGGAGGTTGCACCAGGAAGCAAGGACTGGCCTTACCGCTGTGGCCAAGTCCACCGTTATTCAATTTGCACCATCTGTGGGTCAAAACATAAAAGAGCCTCCATTCATCACTCCTGATGAATGGGATAGCAGAAAAAGCCACCTACTGCTTTGTATCTGGTGAAAAATAACCTGATTTGCATTGCAATTTGCATAGGCGACCATTTCCTGCACCACTTTTTTGCGATAGCACAAGAGCTACTGTAGCTAATATTCCCCTTGCCGCCTATTCCAGGGCTGAATTCTACAAACATTTCTAAATGTTCCATGCTCATAAAGCACCTTGAGGTATACTAAAGCCACAATGGAACTTTTACGTGTGTGCAGGAAAAGTGTATGTGACAGTTAAGGACACTACAGGGTATAAAGACCAGGAATGGTGATTGCAGCGATTTATGGCGCTGTGCCTGCTTATATCACACTGGATTATAAATTTTGCATATAAACTCTATTAAAGAGGAAGAAAGTGAAACTGCAGAGGAGTTTTAACTTGGAGGATTTCTGTTATGCAAAGAGCCATGAGTCCTGGAGGCTAGATGAGCAGCCCATCAAGAATAATGGCCCCCACACTTAATTAGACCCAGCAGGCTCTATATTCCTCTATGTCTTGATTTTTTAAAAAAGCGAGTATTTTATTTAATGTTTTAGATCCTAAATTATGGCTGAGGACAACTATGCTCCCTTTCCTATTTGCAACAAACAGAGGGGGCACCAAGGGAGATCCAAAACAACCACACTTTGCCAGGGCAAGATGGCATCCTGTTGAGCCCACAACATTTCTGATTGATGAGCGATTCCACTCTTTTTTACTGGTACTTTTTTCCAGTGCTGAACAGCTCTTTGGAAGTATCTTTCATTGCCTGAGATTGTGGAGAGAGTCAGAGAACAATACTGTGCCACATGGACAAATAAACCAGCGCGGTATAATGTGGCCCTCTATGAGGGAGGAACTAGGTGGCTTGACTGTGGCATTCTAAATCTATTGCCTGCTAACGTAATATTTTCAACGGGAGATGCCAGCAACTGAATCTGGGACCTTCTGCAAGCAAAGCAAGTGTTCTGTGGCCGTCAAGCTAGACTCCTCCCCTGGAAGCACGGATGCACCTTCCCTACCTGGGAAACACAGTGCATGCCAGCCTGTCTTCAGCTTCCCCTTAGCCCTGGGATTTGGATGCAGCAACCATGTTCAGACATGAAAATTCCACCTGCTAATTGACTATACAACACGATTTGCAGCCACGTCGGGGAAGATGGGTTGGGGAAGAGGGAGGGTTTAGAGACGGGAGCTCCAGGAAGGTTAATCAAAGGTGGTGATGGAAGGCAGTCGCGAAAAGGTCACATTTCTCAGCTCTTGCGGTGTGATGGTCTCCAAGGAAACCTAATTATCCAATGAAATGCAACATATTTACGATGCGTATCTTGCCCACACAAGATCAGCTGAGGTCACTGGACTAGTGTCAAAAGTACAGCATCCCTTGTATGGCAGGGATTCTCACTCGGGTGCAGCAAGCGGGGGGAGGGGGGGAGTGAGGGGAGAGGAGAAATGGTTGAGCAACCCAAACCATAACAGCTGGAACAAAGGAAAGATCAGAGAATGGGGAATTGTGACACGGAACCACATTGGACCGGAGCCTTTGAAAACCTCCACCAACAAGCAGGCGTGGGGTGGGGGTGGGGCAACAAAATCCCCATAAGAACCAGGGCTTTTTTCAGCTGGAACTCACTGGAACTCAGGTCTGAGACCTCTCAGGTGGGCACCACTGCCATTCCAAGACAAGGAGGGAGGTGTTCAGGGTGAGAACAATAGCCTTGGGTTAGAACCGAAGGCCAAAGGGGAGAAGCGCCTATTGCATGTTCCCCAATTCCCGCCCCTGGAGTGAGTCACTGCTTCCAGGGTCTCCCAACTGATCGAGGGCTTCCCTTCTCCTGGCGTGCACACACTGTTGCACTAATGTAGCAGCGCATTTATTGCGGGTGGGGAAATGCAGGTGTTTTACTGTTGGCAAACTGTCCCCGGCTTCTGCAAATGAGGCAAAGAGCACCAACTTAATTCCAGACGGACTCCACTTGGTGGGTGCTTCTGACTTGTCCCACCCCCACCCCCACCCCAGTTTTGCACTGTGGACTTGGAACTCCAAGTTTGTAAAAGGGACCAGCACAGAATGGAAGCGATGCGTATCTGCAAGGGTGTTAATACAGAGCCCGTGATCCCTTCTATCCCTGTTACAGCTTCCTTTCACACCTCTGCCAGGGAAACAGGGCAACATCAATGAGTTTCATCAAGACAGGGGAGGGGGGAGGGGGAGGGAGGGGGGAAGCTACTATTTAATTAGATCACATGGACAGAGAAGCATCTGGCTCAGAGCATGGCAGTTTACACATCTCCTTGAGTTGTCGTGGAGACAAGCACATGACCAGCCCCGCGCGGAAACTCCGGGGCACGAGTCCAAGCACACTCCTAACGCATTCTGACAGAGAGCAGATGGGCAGCCAGTCAGATGGCCAAAAGGCACAGAGGCAGCCCCCTCCAAACCTGGAGGTGCACAAGGATAATTTCCATCCTGTAAAATCAGCCTGCCCAGGAATTACACACACCTTTAATGTTAGTGCCTGTGTCAAAGCTGCTACTACAAAAGAGCTGCAGAACAAGTGGAATTTCCAGAGTGGAAAACACCAAGCACAGCTCCTCTGCTGCGTTCCTCCAGCACCTGCTAATCTGGCTGGTTTGTGTATCTTTTGGTCATGCTTGCAGCAGTGCTTGCCCTCCTCACACCATGCATGTGCCAAGTTGGTAGAGCAAACACACACACACACACACACACACACACACACACACACACAGTTCTCTCTTCAATAGCCCACAGCAATGGAATTCCCTTTTCCTGGTGGTGTGCCAAAAACCCAGCATCCTTCATAAAACAAGCTGTAAAAACATTTTTAAAAAACTTGACCTGGGTTTAATTGCAAGGCATAACTCAGAAAAACAGGAATGGTTTTACAAATATTTCAGAGGTACCCAGTTCTCATAACTCTCAAATATCTTTTGCTTGTCAAGTGTTGTCACCGACCCGTAATGCTAGGTAAGTTAGAAGTACACAAATAGAACTTGTTTTGTCTTGGACTGTGTCGCATTCAGTCATCATAGATTCTTTTTGAACAACAACAACAAACCCAGTAATAAACTGAGTTTGATACTTGGTATTTTCCTCTGACTGCTAGCAAGTCTTTTTAGGATGACTGAGCTTTCATCTAAAGTCCTCCTTCACAGGATCAGGTCACCTTGGACCACCACAGATCCAGTGTTTGGTTTGAACACTGCATTGTCCAGGTTCATCTTTCTTTCACAGGCTGGAAATCTAAAGGATGTTTTATCATCACAACTGCCAGTTGCAAATTTTAATAAATAAATCAAATCTTGCTGGGTAATCTATAGCAAGCAATCCAATACAGCATGGCATCAAGGACTCAATTAAGCGCTTTAAAAAATAAATAAATATTTGCACTCACTTCACTTCTAAGTAGGTCAGAAATCCTCCCTCCTTTCCTATCCACTTCTTCTTCTTTTTTAAGTAGCATAATCTCTGAAGGTCTTATTTTGTTTTGTGGGTTAATGCCATAATTTATTTAAAAGCAACCTGACGCATGTTAAGAGTTAACAGTCTTGCATAACGGTCATTGTAAACAAGCACAATTCCGGTTAAAGCACCCTCATCCATCCATCTCCTCCTCAAGAGTCAGATGCAGACCATAATTAAGGGTTTCGGAACATCTACCTGGGAGAGGTATTTTTGCCTACTATTCCAGGAGGACGCCCTCTCTGCAGAGAGCAGAAGAGCTCATTAATGAGGCTAATTAGGTGTAAAGGGGGAAGGGTCTGGCATCAGCTGTAGCTTAGAGGAGCTCATCATTAAGCTCTGTAATCTCTACCCCAGAACAGCAGCTGATCTGGCTCCTCCGCGACTGACTGACTGGCCTAGAAGCCTCCCAAGTTAACACCTGAGTACCTGACAGTGCACCTTCTGGGAGGCTGGGGAGAGGCTTAACCCTACAAACTCCTGTCGCAAAAGGATCTGTGCAAAGCGGGTTTGGGCTCTTCAGGAGGATGATCGCCCACACAGGTCACGTTTTGGAGACCAGGCCTGGAATCATCACACTTCATACAAAGGTCAAATATTGGAACTGCAAGAGACATGCCTCTCTCAAACCGAAGACACGCTCGGAGTTGCTGTTAAGAAGAAGCTTTCCAAAATATATTATGCTAGCATATACTGGTGAAAGTGTTATTTATATATGTTTTTGATGTTATTGTTGTGAGCCGCTGGGAACTCTTACTGCTGAGGAAAAAGTGGCATACAGATGTTGAATTTGGGTTGCGTTGGGTGTGCCCACTCGTAGGGGAAGACATATGTTTAGAGTAACAGCCTGAGTCTTGAAGCGTGGACTAACCACATGGACTAACTCTGCTCCTGCGCTGAGCTGGGAAGGAGGGGGTCAAGCTCACACCACAGTCTGAGAATCAGACATGAGATCCCTTTTCATATTACATCCTCCTATCAGGACGACTGCATGTATGAATTGGGCTTAAAACAAAGTCCAGTGATTTGTCTGGGCAGACTCACTCTTGTCCTGAACCTGCCATGGGAACCTCAACTCACCCTGTCTCACTTTCAGCAGCCAGAAACACCATAACCAGACACTGGAGAGACCTGTCAGGAGTAAGCATGGACCAATGGTACCAAATAGTCTGGGAAACAGCCCTACTAGAAAAATTAACCAATAAACTGAAACTGACACGGGGACAAACAGAAGAAGACGCTTTCACCCCAGTATGGCTCCCCTTTATCACATACACAGCCCAACAAAACAATGACAATAACCCACCAACAGCGTACAAAGCAATATGGCTAACCTGATCCAAAACACCCACCCACCCCACTCACACACGAAAACAAAGATCGCCACAGCCAATCACAAACAAACAACCACATCTTGGCCAACCCCAACCTCTCTCACCACCAAAGGAACACAAGTGAACAGCACAAGCAGCACTGACACCAAACCCTACATACATTAAGCATAATAGAAACATCGCCTCCCGACCCCACCCCCACCCTTCTTCCCTCCCTCCACCCTTTTTTCTTCTTTTTTCTTCTCCCCCTAATGTCTCAACAAATGAAACAGATTTGTAAAAATGTTACATGGAAAAAATATGAGGTATTACACTTACTTCTGTAAAACAAGAAAATCCTTAATAAACAAAACAAAACAAAAAACTCACGCTGTCTCAACCCCCCATGCAGTTACATGAAAATATTAACTGGCAATATTGGTATGGGATGATGGCCTACCTTACAGTTATTTCTTCTAGATTGACAGAGGGGCAGTTTCCCAGTGGCTAAGGCTGTACTCATCTGCATGTAGGACAATGACAATGTAATTGTCAAGGGCGCTCCACAGCTAAAGGAACGCACATGGCGGATACCTAACTCTTTATTGTCAAAGCAGACGCAGTCACTTCAATGGCTCCAAATAGCCTCACAGACCAGTCTAATGTCTAGGCAGCTATTCCCAGGTCTGGGGTCTATGGAAGAGCTGCAGGAACTGGGGGCCTTCACTTGTTTATGTACCCTGCCCTAATGGGCTGCGCACATGCAGCCGGAAACTGAGCCTGCATGGAAGCTTCCTCTGACCTTCCCTCTTCAACCCCCTCCTGATTCTGGGAGACAGTGGGGCAGGAGAAGCTGGAGAAGTACTCAGTCCCTTCACTTGCTTGACCTGTCTCTTCCTCCTCTTTTTCTGTGCCATCCTGTGCTCCACCTTCCAGGTATGAACCTTCCCCTGTGTCTGACTCTAGCCTCCTGGCTGGTACAGTTCCCCACGAATCACTCGCCCCCTCTCCTGAATCAGACTCCCCCCCTTTCCTGAGTGCACACTCATCGGCGTCCTGCCAGTCCCTGCAATAATCTTGGGACACAGCTGTAAGGGTTTCTGTGGCCTCCCCCATGTCCCCAAGCTCACTGACTTATTGTTCATCATTACCATTATTCAGATGTTTTCACGGGCAACTCCAAAAGTGACCTCTTTACCCAAACTTCCAACCTTATGTGATTAGTCAAATTTCTCACACCCATCAAGTTGTGTTGACTTTGGACCACAAAAGCAACCTTGACTTGGGCTTTGAGAACAGAAAGCAAGTTTCCAACTTCCTCCTGTGGCTCCGAAAGTCCAGGAAGGAAAGAGTAATTTGTGACCACAAGGATGGCTCCAGCGTTTCTCTTTTCTTCCAACACCTCTGCACAAAGCAACAGAAATAGTTACAGCACTACAGGGAGTTGAACCTTGTTAACACTAATGCAAGAATATAGGCTATACTGTATTCATCTAATTCAGATTGAGAGAGGGAGGACATCAGCTCCATGGAGACCAGAATACTTGTTGGAAAAACTCATTCTGTAGCTAATCTTTGAAAAAGAACTACAAAGAGTGGTGCTGATTTGAGAAACAGATCAAGAATTAAGCCTTCAGAAAGGTCAGTCTTTGCTGGCTGTGTGCATGCAGTCGGATACTTCCCACATCCAGACACTCCACAAAAGGCTACAGCACTTCATGTACTGTGAAATCTTTCACTTTTACCATTATGCGTATTCAAAGCCTCACAGAATGTCTGAATTTTGTTTTTGTTGCCGATTCCACAAGACACACAATTCTGATCAGGCAAAACTTCTTTTACCTGGTTTACCTGTGTCTACCCCGCATAAAAAATGCTCCAGGTGGCATTCACTAGAACTGGCTGCAGCAAAAGTTAATACATAGAGTTACACACCACCCCAATATCTCTGAGCAGCGAGAGACTCTGGGGAGCTCAAGCCCTTTACCCAGGTTTCAGGTTCCTCAGAATGAAAGTCAGTGGAGATTGTGGTGTGTTTAGGACCATCTATGTAGAGGCCATTAAGAGAGATACCTGCAATGCACAGGAGGAGGACTCTGCCTTCTGAAATATTTTCAGGAACTACAACTGGCAGCTATCAGACAGCAATGAGAGATCAGTCCACGGGAACAAGTGAGACCAGTTCTGAACTCCATTAGGTCCCAGTTAGCTTCCAGGCGCCGTTCAAAGGCCTTGTGCTTACATTTGGTCAAGGGTGTCTGATGGACTGCTTCCTGGCATACGTTTCAAACTCATATGTTAAATTCCTCCTCAGAGACCCTGCTCCAAGTTCCCCTGGTGTCTAAAACAAGAGAAGGCATTATCTAGGAGAGAACTTGTTCTACAGCGGTGCCTAAAGTGAAAGCTTCCTCCTTTTGTTCCTGACATTCCAATGAGCGCATGGTTGTCCCAATCATTACTTTGACAATGATGATCTTTGCTTCTTCCAGTACACTGACATTAGTTCGTCTGTCTTCCCAAGAGATGTGTAAAAATTTTCAGAGACACCGTTGATGGAATCTTTTGAGGATTTGGAGATGGCGTTTATAAGTGGTCCATGTTTCACAAGTGTAAAGTTAGTAGTTCCCTGTGAATGTCCCAGTCCTCAAACACTCTGCGCTTCAATCGGGAGAAAGCTGCACTCACAGAGCTCAGGTGATGCTGGATTTCAGGATCAATGTCGGCCCTTGTGGAAATATAACTGCTGAGGTAGGAAAAGTGATCAACACTTTCCAATGTTACACCATTAAGTTGGATTTGTGGCACTGCAGAGGGGTTGATTTGTGCTTGTTGGTTAAGTACTTTGATTTTTTTTAGATATTGAGTGATAGACCAAGCTTTTCATAAGCTTCTGTGAAGATATTTAGGATGGCTTGGAAGTCATCCTCTGAGCGTGCACACACTACGTTGTCATCAGCATACTGAAGCTCTATGGTGGAAGTTATGGTAACCTTTCAGCCTACTCAGATGAAAGAGCTTTCCGTCTGTTTGATATATGATTTCCACCCTGGTGGGGAGTTTCCCTTCGACAATATGTAGGATCATGGCCATGTACATAATAAATAGAACTGGATCGGTAACACATCCCTGTTTAACACCTGATCCCACTGTGAATGGTTTACTTTGAGAGCTGTGAAAAAGGCAAATTCCATGCTAGGGATCATTAGGAAAGGAACTGAAAATAAAACTGCCGATATCATAATGATGTTATGCAAATGTATGGTGGGACCCTATTTGGAATACTGTGTATAGTTCTGGTTGCCTCATCCAAAAAAGGATATTGTAGAGTTGGAAAAGGTTCAGAAAAAATAGGCAAACAGAATGACTGTGGAGATGCAGCAACTCGTCTATGATGAAAGATTTGGGACTTTTTAGTTTAGAGAAAAGATAAGAGGTGATATGATAGAAGTTTATAAAAATATTCATAGCACAGATAAAGTGGGTAGAGAAAGCTTTTTCTCCCTCTTCCATAATACTCGAACCCATGCTCATTCAAAGGAAATGAATGTTGCAAGATTTATGACAGATAAAAGAAAGTCCTTCTTCACACACCGCACACAAACTACGGAACTTGGTTCCATGGGAGGCAGTGAGGGCTACCAACTTGGATGGCTTTAAAAGGGGATAAGACAAATTCATGGAGAGAGAGGATCTTCAATGGCGACTGGCATGCTCTGCCTCCTCCAGTTTCTGGGAATCGCTGGTCGGTAGAGTGCTGCTGTGCACGTGTCCTGGTTGCGGGGCTGCCACCAGCTTCTGGGTGGCCACTGTGAGAACAGAAGGCTTGATTACACAAACCATTGGCTGCCACAGGCTTATGTTCTTATGTACTCACCCATACTTTTAAATTTCATAGCTGCTTAGCCCTCTCTCAAGCACACACATCTGCCACTTGATCTCAAAATTGCAACATTTCAAGACAAAGAAGGTTATTTACATCTTGAAAACATGGATGGGCATGGAGTGGATGATAGCATAGCTGGGGTTGCGCAAGACTCTCAGAAACAAGGTCAACGGTAATTGTTGCAATATATCCTGCAAAGGAAAGGGCAAAGGAAGAGAGATTGGAGCCAGAACACAAGGAGACATTAGCACGAGGCAACACAGGGCCCGAGGGTGGAGCAAATGGACAAATGAAAGAATTAGCAGGGCAGCTGGAAAAGGTTTGGTGATCTGCTTGGGGTAAAACACAGAAATGTCATAGCATCACAGAACTGTAGAGTTGCAATGGACTCCAAGTGCCATCTAGTCCAACCTCCCTGCAATGCACCCAACCTCTGTTTGAAAACCTCCAGTGAAACAGAGTCCACCTCCCTCCAATGGAGACAGCTGCCCTGTCAAACAGCTCTTACTGTCAGAAAGTTCAAACACAGAAAATTTCTACAGAAGCTTTAGTGGCAACAAGAACAAAATGGGATGCATTGCTTAACTTGTTCCCAGCAGAAGCCATAGATAATACTGAGTTAGGAGCTGTGTAATGGGATGGGGTGGGGGAGTGGAACTCTCTTCAATGCAGCAATAGGTCTCTCCTCTCTCACGACGGAGAGCAAGGAGACGGGTGCTTGAAATTTCCTGCTGAACATTCACAGTGCTTAAACCCCTGTTTTGCTGAATTGTTTGTCTTTCAAACTCTTGAAAAGGTGGAGCATCTGGAACAAAAAACCACTAAGGATTAGTCAGCCGGTGACTCTGTAGTTCCATTTTTCCGTCCACTATCCTTGTTGACCTTGGGCGTTCCAGGAGATGCAACCAAAAGGGAAGCCAGGATGGTCATGGGAAGAAAAGTGAACACTGAGATGAGGAGTGCAGGGTTCAAGTCATGTGCAGAATTCCCTTGCAAGACCTGCAAGGCAAGAAATTTATGGAAACTGGTTTTATAGGATTGCTGCAAAGACAAAGAGCAGGTCTCAGCAGTGCATGAAAGCAAGTGTTTTAGGGTACATGTTGGTTGCCCCCACTACGCATGTTTGCTGCAGGACACACAATTTGCCATGAAAACTGTGAAGTAACTCTGGTTCCCTGTAGTTTCATTCCTGCCCCACCCCCCAATGGCAACCATGTCAAAATGGCTGTACCAGTCACACTATAAAGCATAAACAAGCCCCTGGTTTTTGCATTTTATGTTCCTGCTGCCTTAAAGAAAAGAAAACCACTTCAAATTACATTTATTATTTATACATTTTTAGAGTTGTCATCCTTTTATATAAGGTTTCTTTTTATATCATCCTTTAACTGTTTTCCCCAGGAATTGCTTTTCATTGGATATTAACTCCAAAATCCTTTCACAATTCTTGCCATCTCCTGAACAAATCAGTAAAAGACTTAAACCCACTTCAATATGTATATAGTTTTGCCTAACAATGCACACTAATTGTATCTCTTTAATAGGAAATATGTTTATTAATAAAATCCTGTTTGTCTTTATTACCAATGATGGGAGTTCAAAGCAGAGAAACAAACATCTAAACATCAAGGAGGTGTCAGAGGTAAACGAAGGGAGGCCAAGTGAAGCGCATGTGATGCGCTAATTGTATTCCAAAAAAAAAAAAAAAAGAGGATTAATGGAGGGAAGACAGAAATGGAGCTCCCAATTACCACAGAAGTGTCTATTTCACAATGCACTTCCTGTGACTTGAGAAAGACATTTTTGCACCCATTGGAATTTCGAAGAAAGCGGCTTCCCAGCTGTTATGTGCATAAATCTCTCATGCTGTACATACACAGCTTATTTAAATAGCAAGAAAAAGTTACCATTTACAAAATGTATATTTCAGTCATAGCACACATGCACACACACACAAAATCTGTCAGTTTGTGAGGAAAAGTGCAGAAGAGAAAGCAACACATTCAGTTAGGTCTCTCCCCCCCCCCCCCCGCGCTAGATTAAAGCAGCTGCTTTGAGGAGCGTGATCCAGCCAATCCGTCCACAGCGAAGCTCACACTCCCAGCCCTTTGCTAAAACTCAGGGGCACAGCAGCTCTTGAAGGCTCCACCCACCACTGGGCGGCCAGGAGGACCCCCATGTTTCCTGGTTGAGGTGGGGAGACTCGTTTCTTACACCACAAGGTGCTTGTTTTTTTCTTTGCCTCATTTCTGTTGAGAGGGATTTACTCAAGGGCTTCATCAAAAATTCCAGTGCAATGCACAATTCATTATATGGTCATAGATCCAAAAACATATCTACACCTACAACTATCTATCCATGGCCATATTAATTCAACCAACTCTTTTTTCCTTTAGGGAATATTGCTAATTTAACATATTCTGTTGATCTGAATTGGCAGATTACTACAGTGAATAGCTGCAACTGACTTGAATTATGCCGGGTCAAACTGATGCAGGGTCCGACCACTTGTCAAACCAGTGATCCTGCGCCCTGCCAGCAACAGGCTTCTGTTTCATTTTGCTGCGACCCCTCCACAGCTGCTGCAAATAACTAGGTAAGAAGACAAGAAGTGCTTTGCTGGATCAGGTCCATGGCCCCTATTGCCCAGCATCCTGTTCTCACAGGGGCTGACCAGATGGGAAACCAGCAAGCAGGATTTGAGCACAACAGCATTTCCGCAAGTGTGATTGCCAACAAGTGGTATTCAGGAGCCAGACTGCTGTAGAGGCAGAGCACAGCCATCGTGGTTCGTGGCCTTTGATAGCCTTGTCCTTTGATGGTCTAAGACAAACCACCACCGCTTAGCTCCAGCTTGTCCATTGGCAACGTCAAAGGCAGAAAGACAGGAAGTCAGGTGAGGGAGTCAAGGCAGAATAATTTATCAGCTGAACACTTAAATTCCCTCTTCACTCATGCTAAAATATTACACTGCCACTTCCCGCTCTCCAAATCCTTCTTCAGTAAAGGGGAGATTTAAAGAGGCTTTCAAATGGTTATTACTTTACTTCCAAGGCATCTTCCCAGAAGGCAAACATCATCAGTCCCGCCACAAAAAAAGGCTGGGGATTTTTTTTTTAAGTGTCCTCAAATAAAATTCAGAAGGCAGCAGTAAACTTCTTCCATGCCATCTTGTTCTCAGGTGTGGTAGGGCTGTGCCCAGTTTTTAATGTTGGGGTTAATTGATTCAGAGTTAATAAACGCAGCCTACTTCTGAATTCAGAGCCCCTGTCACAAAGCTCCACCCACAGACACACCAAGGGAGCAGTGAAAAGGAATCAACCCTTCAAGGGCGGATTAATACAACCACAAGCAAAACCTCCCGAGGCTGGAAGGGGGCCCCTTGCTGGGCTGAGGCATATGGAAAGTTCAGCGCCAATTGAATGTCTCAATGACAGCTGACACTCCACCATGCTCCAGCGGCTGCAGGAATATTTCCTCCGATTACAGGCACTGGGAGATGCTTCCTCGTAGGAAGAAGGAACTAATGGGAAGGGGCCTTATATTTCTCTTTCTCCCAGTCGTGAAAGCGAAGCTGAATGGAGTGGAGGAGTGCCTGGCAAATTCCACCCTGCTCAGTGAGTATTTATTCAGGCTTTACATTTTATCCAACCTAACGGCTTGAAACCATAAAGCGTTCTCACTTTAAAAATACAAACATGATTCAGATAAGCAGCTTCACACATCGTCACCATCATTATCTATACAGTTTATACACTGTTTGGTTGTATGAAAACTCAACAATCTCAAAGAGGTTTACAACATACTGTATATAATATACTAAAATTCATTTCTCTCTATTGTCCTGATTCCAGCAACTGAAAAGCTGCCCCAAACCTAAATGTAATTTCTAGAAGATGCTCAAAGCTCCACCCACGTCTCACGTAGCACCTAGTCTAAGCCCTCAGATTTATGAATCAGTCCCCTTACAAAATCCATTGAAGCTGAAGTGTGTCGCCAGATTCATTGAAAAAAATCTGGTAACTTTAACCTAGTCCCACCACTGTGGAGTCCTTGCCAAAATGAGCACTTCGACAAAGTCAGGTGGTTCACGTAACCCAGCACTGTGTACCCTGAACAACATAGCAGAATTCGGGCCGTTCTGCTGCCCATAATCCTTCCACTGGTGATGCCAGGAATGGAACCAATGCAAGCCAAGCCTTTGCCCCACCGCTGAGCCTGCTCTTGGCCAATCTGAGATGGGACACTGCCATCAAAGCCCCACAGACATTTACATCATTGCAGACTACAGTTAGCGATACCTCAATGACCCTTGAAGCCAATTCCAGGTCTGATTATTCGTTTGCTTTTAAAAAAACATATTTATGCCTTAACTATGCTAAAAGTCTAAGGTAGCTAACAAAATCGAAATCGCAAAGATACATGAAACACAGTAAATCAGTCACAGGATAAAACCTAAGAGACAGATGGTCAAAACCCAAAGACTTCCCCCAAAAGAAAAATCCTTCCTGTCAGCCAAAAGCCAACAAAAAGGGGACAGAACATTGTTCTCTTCGGACAGAGTTCCGCAGCCTAGGTGTGTGACTAGAGATAAGGCCCTCTTTCTGTGTCCCACACACAGTGGAACCTTGGGTTGCGGACGTAATCCGTGACGGAGGCACATCCACAACCCGCAGCGTTTGCATCCTGAAGTGCCGCATCTGCGCAGGCGCAATTTGGAGCTTCTGCGCATGCGGCAAAACCCGGAAGTAACCCGTTCCGGTACTTCCGGGTTTCTAGCAGTCCACAACCTGAAAACACGTAATCTGAAGTGTCCGTAATATGAAGTATGACTGTACACAGACAGAGGTAGGTGAGGCACAGGAGAGGCCCTCTGCTGATAACCTTTGTTTGACTTGATTTCTCGACAGAAAGCACAGACTATCCACTAGTGTGGTGTCAAATTTGTATATATTAAAGCTCTAAAACAAGACAGAAATGCTTTAGGGAATTTGCTAATAAACAGGTTAGACATTTTGTTAAGGGACAGACTTCACCAACATGTGGGAATGCTTGGTTGCCAGCCAGCCCTCCATGGCAATCCATGACACCGCAGAACAGCCTCTCCCCAGAGCCCACACTGGGTTGCCCCCGTCTCCCACTCACATGCATCCACTGGTAATTCAGTTGGCTTTTGTGCATCGCAAGTCTGTTTTGAATCTTTGTGAAATCCACAGTGAAAGCCACACCCACGGCAAAGACATGCAACGGCTTCAGCAGCATGTTCGCCACAGGCCTTGGCAGGCCTCTCGGACCAGGCCTCCGCTTCCTCATCACTGCCCCACAGCCCTACATTGCATTATCTGCTATCAGTGACCCCTGACAGCTCTGACTTCGCTACCCCATTTGCTTATGATGTGACACAGCAGAAGCTTTAAAGGGGCTCAGTTGCAACGCAGGTTTACCTCTCCCACTGATTTTTAAACAGAACAAAGATACTGTGTTTTCCGTAAAGACACAAGACTTTTGATGCAACTAAAGTCAATAAATGTTAAGAAAAGGTAGAGGATTAGAGAATGGCTCTGGGGCTGAGGCTACTGCACAGGACTAATAGTAACTCAACGACTTAGATCTCTAGGGGACCTAAAACCACAAAGAGCTACTTATGAGAAATGGCTTTCTCTTCCACTGAGAAATTTTACAACAATCAAGCAGTATGAACATTTTTCTAAATAAATAGAATAACGAATCTCCAGAAAATCTGCACAGATTTTCCTAGTGCAGATGTTTCCTCCATGTCCATTTCTTCTTCCTTACAGAGCACAGAGTAGCTTCTAGGGTAGCTTTGAAAGGACCATCCAGCCTGCTGTCAACTAGAGCAGGTATCTTCAAGCTTTTCAAAACCAGGGCCCAACTTTAGCCCAAACATGCATCTGGGGGCCCATTTTTTAATCATTTATGGTATATTTACAAGGCACTAATGTTCCTACTGTGGCCCACCTTGGATCAGGGTCCAACTCACTGATTGAAGACCAGTGAGCAAGAGGAAGTCCTACTGAATTATTCATCATCTCATTGTCTACTTCAGTGCAGCTAACCTTGCAGTTAGCAACTGCAACCAACATTTGCATTGCATTTGGATAACAATATTTGTGCGCTATCTTGAAGCAATGTTTAAGGAGGACTAAAAATAAAACATGCAATCCTGCTATTCAGCCTTAGCAAATTGGCAATTAGGTTCATCATCAAGGGAAGAGCATGATGTGTGCAGGAGTGGAAAGGCGCATCCACTTCCATGCTCTGACATTTTGCCTTTCATTTCAACCAGTGAAATTTTCAGCTAAATTCAAACTAAATAAAATCCGGAACCATCAAGGGGTCAGCCATAAAGCTTTTAAACAGCACATTGCTGTTATACACCAATGTAAGGTCAGATCAACAAGGGCTAGTAATCATAATCTAACAGAGATTTTATTACAGACGATTTTTGCAAAAATAGATTAAATAAAAGCAAAGTCATAGTTTGTACAAAATGTATTAACTATTTTGTTCATCTTCTCTTTTTAAAATAAATTTATTTATTTGGTTTTCAGATTAAAATTTTACAACCACATATCAAACATACATCACAGAAACAAGATTCCGTGGAATCTCCTGGACTTCCCTCCTCCCCTTTGTGGGTCTGATTGTTAGTCGTTTCCGCCTGCCTCTTTTATAATACAGTAATCCAAATCTTTTATCTCTCCGTTGTGTCCAAAATTCACCTTCAAAATTTTGTTCACCTTCAGGTTTGCCTACTATAACCCACAAATTCAGTTTGATTTTAAATCAAATCTTGTTTTTATTCAAAACTGTTCTTACAGAATAAATGTCCACATCCTCAACGAGACAGCTGTAATGATTTAATAATGGCCAGGCCAAACTGGCTGAAAACGCAGAGCCACATCCATAATCATAAGACAGATTTGTTTATGCATTCATTCATTCCAAAATTTCTTTGTCTACGCTGTCAAAACCATTTTTTTTAATGTCTTACAATATTAAAGCACCCTCAATTAAAACACTCCTATCATGGTACCAATTAGAAGGATCACAGAATCATAGAATCATAGAGTTGGAAGAGACCACAAGGGCCATCGAGTCCAACCCCCTGCCAAGCAGGAAACACCATCAGAGCATGTGTCAGTATTTCCTGTTCTAAGGGACTCTCTGTAACACCTCCTTCGAAACTGGACTTAAACAAATTATGCAAACCCAAGAAGAAAAGATGGAAGTTAAGGGTCCCTTCTTTCTCAACCCCACCCACAGCATAACAAACCACCAAACCCCAAGGGTTTGGCAAATAAAGAAGGTTTGTTTACCTTGACAACCTGGGTTGCAAAATCTGAAGTGACCTTGGCTGGGCCTTATTTTTTTAAGGAAAAAATAGTGGGGGTGGGGGGAGAAAGTGGAGACTTTAGTCTTCTCTTTGGGCAATGCATGCAGCCTTTAGTCTCCTTACGTTATTAGAGCAAGTTATCAGCCCAGGTAGCTAAAAAAACCTACCTGCTGTCTGCCTGAGCGGTGTGAAATCACAAAACTTTTCCAAAAGTGTGAGATCCTCTGATGGAAAGCTTCAACAATGGCACAGAATATTAAGAAGAGGTTTTGGGGGATGAATGCAAGGCCAAATTGGGTAGATATAAAAAATATTTATATATCACTTTTCTGGTGTTCAAGGCAGTTTACAACCAACAATTTAAAATACAGGCAACAGTAAAGCATTAGAAGAATAAAGAGATCAGGACAATAACAGCCGCAGAAAAGCTTCAACCAAATGCTAATCTATTTTTCAAAAGTTTTGCAATGTTTATGAAAAGAAAGTTGAGGCAGCAGGCCTAGCTTTTGTTGGAGTAAGTTTCCATAGCTTTGGAGCAACGATAGTATAAGACCTGCTCTGATATATCAGTGTCCGCAGTTGTTAAAGACAGCACAAAGACAATTAAGCTTCTTGACTGGATCTCAACAGGCGAGCAGGGGGAGATGGTCTTTGAGGGTGCAAAGCTTCCAGAGTCAAAGGCAGACCCTCAAATCGGGCCCACAGGCAACTCAGTAGCCAGCACAAGTGGCATCAAACAGGCTGAAAATGCAGTAGCTGATGCGTCTGTGTCATCTTCAAGGGCAGCCTGACTGCAAGCACATTGCAAATAATCATAGAATAATAGATTTGTAGAGTTGGAAGGGACCCTGGGGGTCATCTAGTCCAACCCCCTGCAATGCAGGAACCACAGCTAAAGCATCCAGGACAGATGGCCATCCAACCTCTGCTTGAAAACCTCCAATGAAACAGAAAAATCACAAAATGGCAGATCAATGCTCCACTTTTTGACCTGTCCATAAAATGGGAATGCCTTCCAGTGAGCTAAGGATGGGGAATGGCACTCCAGGCAGTAACTCCAAACTGCTTCTCCAGAAAATCAGAGAACCTGCATCACTCACAGTCAGGGAGACTCCATCTAACCTGCGACCATTCGGAACCAGTATCACCTGCCTCTGTTCTGCATCCAATTTTAACCCATATTCCAACCTTGCCCGGTTGACTAGGGAAAACCTCACTAGGGGCAGGAAAAGCTGTATGGTAGACAGGCAGAAGAATGAAACAACCTTACACAACATTAGAACGTTTATATACATCTAGCTCAGCTTTGTCTATGCTAAACAGAATCAGTTCTCCAGGGTTCCACACAAGGCTATTTCTGAGTCCTGTGACGTCTGCAATTGGACTCAGTCCCCTGCTCCAGACTGTCTGCATTTCGCAAGAGGGATTCAAGCACATGTTGAAGGTTTAGGTTTGCAAAATTCCAGTGGATTAAAGTTGTGTTGCCCTAACAAATCAACTTATTTAAAACAAAGCAAAACACAAAACCCCACAGAACTCTTGTGGTTAGGAAAGGGATACAGAGAAGTACTGAGAAGTGTGGGGTGATCAAATGATTAATGGAAAGATGGATAAAAGCAGCACAAACAAATCGGAAGAAATGCTCAGCAAGAACTGGATACAGTCTGAACTCTGTGCAAGCAGATCAGGATGCATGCTCAATGAACAAGCCACCCCGAGGAGCCCTTTGAAGCACTGGAAGCAGGGGGAAGCGAAATAAAGGTCTAGGCAGGGATTTGAGGGTCAGGGAGGGAGGGAGGCTGCGAGGAATATTCATGCGGAGATGTAGGAGGGGCACTATATAGGGGCAGGAAGGAAATGGATGGGCAGGTTGAGGGCTGGGGAATTCTGGGGTAGGCTGGGACCCCAAAGCCTCAAATGGGAACCTATGAATTTATTAGCCAAACTTCTGGCTGCAGATCTCTAGCTGCATTTACTTAATTGCCTGATCCCAAAACACACAGACTTGCTCATTTTTTTTTAAAGGAAAAGGTTATGCTTGGCTCTGAACAGCAGCAAGAGCCACGTCTACTGTACAGAGAACTGGACACAGTGCTGCCGCCTCTGGCCACTAGGTGTCACTCTAGGAAAGAGCACCACACATTCCTGGCGGACACTTTGGGGCTGCCCAGTGTCTCCTTCCACCACCAGCGCGCAATAAGGCTATAAATATTTTAATCGCCACACTATTAAGTAATTAAAATGGCTATTTATGAGGAAGAATGCTTGAAATCACTTTTTAACCTTTAACATTTCACAGCTTAGAAAGCAAAGTGCGCAGAGTTGTATTTACGGAGTGGCACTCGCCCGACTTGCCTTCAACCGCGAGGGGCAAAAAATGATTCCTGTCTTATTTTAGGAAAGCTCAGTTCAGACTGCTGGCTTCACTGACCTAGAGAGGGAAAGAGAGCGAGGCGGCCTGCCTTTCCCAAACTGCCACTAAACCCGATTTAAGTTATCATGCAAACTAAGGGCACGATTCACCATGGAGTTCTCCCGCGCAAGCCCCTTTGGGCCCAAGTCCCTCTATCCAAACAGGACACATCTTGCCATGAGCATCCCAGCAAAGTCAACAAGAAGCCTGCGTCCCCTTCCCTACTCCAAGCAAGACCAGAATGCCCTCCTTTCAATGTGTAGAACATCACAGATTCGGGGATAAGGATTTGAAACAGAGGTTCTGCCGTTTCTCTTGCCACAAGCCACTCTGCCCAGGAGCAAATTTTGAGAAGGTGAAGGGTCAGGCAGAGCCTGTTCCAAGCCTTCCTCTGGGGCAGCCTGCCTCCTGAGCAGTGCCTAGTGAGGAGTCCTCCAGGAAGCGGCTATCTGTATTTACCATAAATCTATCTGGCTGGCTAATCCCCACTTACCCCAAACAGTATGGGCACCCACCCTCCTCAAGTTGCCAGGCAACCAGCAGGAGGAGCATCGGGGAACACAAATGAACTGCCTCCAGGAAGGAGAGAGGTTGGTTGCTGCTTGCCATGGATGAGGGAGGTTTAAGAGTTCAGCAGCCTCCGTGTGGCTTGAGCTCCGATTTACATGGCTGGGAATTAAAGCTGCAGCTGGGACTTGAGAAGCATAATGCTTACACCTGACATTTTAATGAGCCATATAGAAACACGCACGCACACACACGAATACATCTGCTCTTATATTCAGTGTCAGAGGTACACTCCACGCTATGCAGGAGGAAAATAAACTCAGAACGTCCTGCTGATTCAACAGCATTTTATTCGAGCAATTAAGAGAAAGGGCGAGAGCGACACGTGCTCCCAGGAGGAATTAAGATAAACCATTTCCTCTTTTTTTGTTGTTTCAGAAGCACAAATAATTTGTTACGTGCTAATGGAGAATCACAGGTGGACCCCAGGCTCTTATTCCGTTCTCTCAAATACTGGATGGGCGATGAGCACTCCGGGATCCATGCAGGCTTGTTTGCGTTGCATGCATTCTGCATGGGTCTCTGATCAATTCCATGAAACCCCATGTGGCTGAAAATGCCTCCTCCCACCACCCTTGCCAAGAGCCCCCCCCCCCACAAAACCCCTCTGTTCTGGAGCCCCTCTGTGGCTGCTTGTTTGTTTGCACTAAGTGCAGTCTGGGGATATTTGCCCTTTGCTCCCCCAGCAGCTATTTTGGAGATTCCTGTTTACTCACTGGGTTCTCCCTCTCACTCTGACACTCTAATACTTACACCCCATCCTTCCGTCCTGCTTGCCGCACCTTCAAGAAAATGCAAAAGCTTTGCCACAGTGGCAGTGAGTGGCCAAACACCAGCTCTACAGCACCACACAACCAGAAATCAGGCATGCACTAGCTATGTTAACTTCTCTACAATTTTTTTTAAACCCTTATTTTAATGATGAAGATTTTATGTGAGTTTGCTTCAATTTGTGGATTTCAGCCATGCTTAATCTATAATTGTATCTGTACACTGCTTGCATTTTTTAACAGGACGCGTATTATACATTTTCTAAATTAAATAATAATAGCAAGAAATAAATATTTGTTCACCCTAGCCTTCCTTATTAATATTACTCCAGCACATAAACCTGCCTTCAGTGGATGTTGCGCAGAATTCCTTTGCTTGTATATTGTTATTATTATCTGATGATGTGTTTTACTGTTTTTGCACACTGCTTCGGATATATTTCTCTGGCAAAAAGCGGTGTGCATACATTTTTGTGTGTTGGTGTGTGAGAGAGTTTTAACCAAAATAAATAAATAACCCAAACCAATGCAACCTGTGGAGAATAGAGCTCTGTGCTAAAGAGCGGCAGGCAACTTACGGGCTCGATCTTCAGAGCATTTCTGTAGCTCCCAAAGAAAGCAGCCTGGGCCTTCAGGAACGCCCTGGCCACACCATCGCCTGTGGTCATGGAGACTTTCTTCAACCTGCTCTTCAATGCAGAGACCTGGAAGCACATGGGCCACAAGGAGGGTTTATTTTCAAGAAACACAAGCTGAGAGACTGCACATACTAGCAAGGCGGCGAAGGGACACTGATGGTGGGGGTGGCCATGGTCAGAGAGAGGAAGGGAACTGCGCCGCTAGAAATATGCTTCACATTCATTAGCTTTTATCTCAATACTGAAGGAAAGATAATGCCTTCTATCACATAATATTAATGGCAAAAATAATTATTATTTATAAAGAGCAACAGTTCTCATTGCTGGCTCTGCTCCACTCTTGATTAAAAGGGACAGGAGATCAGGACTGGAGAAGAATCGCGGCTGTCAGCACAGGAGAGACTGGGCTGGGCCAGGGAAGAGACACAAACCCTCCCTGACTATTAAGATCACCACCAAGGACTCTGCTTCACAAACTTTTGACCACTGTGAGTCAGGATCAGGTCCTTTACTGCCGTGGCCCTAAGGCTTTGGAATGACGTCCTCAAAAGGAATCACAGAGTCCATCCATTTGAGGAAAGGAGAAGTGTAGGAGGCCTCTCAGGGGAGAGCATTTGGCGTCCATCTTAAATGTACCGGTAACTAAGTCCTACTGAAGTCAGTGGGATTTACCTCTGAGTAAACACATTCAGGATTGCACTATTAGCCAGTTAATGAAAGCTGTCACCAATGGAGCAAAATGGAACAAATTTGCTCTTCTGGGAATGCATAGTGGGAATTTTTTTAAAAAAATCATAGTTAACTTTATGCTGTGTGTGTTTAAAGTTTTTAAATAGCTGTAAATCACCTCAGGCTTGGACAGAGGTGAGGAAACAAAATTTTAAATGAATGAATGAAGCGCTTTACAATTCCTAAGTTACTGATCCTCACAACATCTTGCAAAGTATTTTTAGCAGAGGTAAGAGAGTTTTGCCCATTGCAAATATTGAGGGAGAGGGGGAAATTCCTGGTTGCGACGAATGAATTATAAAGGAAAGCCTTTCTTTAAAAGGCAGGGGGTATTATCCTGCTCCACCATGAAAGATAAAGTGCAATGCTCATTGACAACGACAACATCTTCATCCTTGGAAGCAGCTCTTTACTTCCTCACTTCTCAAAGACTCTCCCTACCTGTGCATCAGATTATTCCTCACTTAACCTTCACTGCCCTTTCTCTTTCATCCTGGAGGTGTTTAATTGCCTCCAATTCACAGAGCTGCACTTCAGGTGAACACAGACCTAACAGTCTCATTACCATTTACACAAAGAAGTACTCCATGATGGTAACTGAGCAATATCAACTTGCACACCTTCCTACACTGACAAATTCTCAAAATTAACACAAGCGTTCAAGGTTACCTGAATCATGTGCCTTTGGTGTTCCAGGTACAAACCAGAGGTTCCTGTTCATTCATTATCGTGCTCTATGCTCTAGCTAAAATAGTCGGGCTAGATGATTTAAATGTCTTTTTTGGCATTTAGATATCTACATAGTGTAGCTGAGAGAAAGTAGTTATCTTCTTTCTAATGTAATCAAGGATTACATTTTGTATTTTGTATATTAATGCACACTTTTGTAATTGCCTCACTGAGCCCCAGCTTCACTCATAGAGCACCCCCCCCCCAGTAAATGGCCACTGACTTTATACTGTTTTCTTAAAAAAACAGCAACACTGTGCCTTTGAACATCTGCAACCATTACAAAGGTGGTGACTGCACATTTGGGGCATTCCGGATTGAGACCGGAAGTGTTCCCACCAATGGAAAAAACTGCTCTCCTACCTGTTCCTCCTTCGTGCAACTGAGTTACGCAGCTGAAGCACAGAAGTAGATTAAAGGATGGAAGACCTGGGAGAGGCTGCACGGGCAGAGGGGGCAGGCTTTGCAGAGAGAACTTCTGTGTCTTAACAACTGAGTTCCTCAAGATCTGCATGGCTGTAGCCATGGCTGTAGCACACTGGCCATTTACAAATAACAGAAGATGAGGAGGATGAGAAGGATGTTTAGGATTCTGGGGGTCAACTCTACAGGCTGTGCTCCCTTCTTTGGCTATGTGGTAAGAGGTTTGGGGGAACTACAGCTGGCCCCAGGGGTTTACTAGCTCCAATACTGAACACAAGCCACCTCCTGCCACTCTCTATCATAAGGTGCTAGATTGCGGTTTCAATTAATGCCAACCGCTGAACAGGTCAACTGGCAAAATCCTCTCCCGATCCAACTGGAGCAGAGGGTTCTCCCAAAGCTTTGAAGCACAGCAGGAACTAGCATTCTGCCTTACCAGGGAGGAGGACTTCAGCTGAACTCATGAAGGTGCCTCTGAACATAAGGCAACACCACAAAGAGTAGCAGGGGCTTATCTTGATTAGCCATGAGGCATGTCAGGGGTGGCTACAATGAAGATGTGCACCATTTAAGTTAGTAGAAAGGGGGGAAAGACAAAGAAGTAGAAGGGACTTCTTTCTCTCACATATACCTGCCTGAATTGGACCTGAGTGCCTGGCCATGACCTAAATGTCCCCTTTCCCCAAGAGGTTCGAGGGTGGCAGCACAATAATAAGGCCTTTTCTGTGGTGGCTCCCCATTTGTGGAATGCTCTCCCCAAAGAGGCTCTCCTGGCACCAACATTACATGGCTTTAGATCCCTCTTACCTAAGCCTTTGACTATTAAACCATCTATGGCCTTTTAAAATGTGTGGGTACTGTTATGAGTTTTTTCTGTGATTTTTAAAATTGTCTTTTATTACCATATTTTTTGCTCTATAAGACTCACATTTTCCCTCCTAAAAAGTAAGGGGAAATGTGTGTGCGTCCTATGGAGCGAATGCAGGCTGCGCAGCTATCACAGAAGCCAGAACAGCAAGAGGGATTGCTGCTTTCGCTGCACAGCGATCCCTCTTGTTGTTCTGGCTTCTGAAATTCAGAATATATTTTTTTCTTGTTTTCCTCCTCCAAAAACTAGGTGCGTCTTATGGTCTGGTGCATCTTATAGAGCAAAAAAATACGGTATTATGCTATGTAAATTATGTTTTTAACGTCATACATCACCCTGGGATCTTCACATAAAGGGCAGTATATAAATTGTAGTAGTAGTAGTAGTAGTAGTAGTAGTAGTAGGAAGAAGAAGAAGAAGAAGAAGAAGAAGAAGAAGAAGAAGAAGAAGAAGAAGAAGAAGCAGAGTGATTAGCCTGGCTGGCATCCTCTGTGTTGCACTGCCTAAACTGAGGGAGTGTAGCAGATCCTGGATCTTCATAGCAGGGGTGGTAGGAGAAAGGCCCACTGACGTCATGTTGGCTGAGGCTTGAACTGCCTACAACTTCCTGTTCTGACCAGCAGCTCCAGTGGCAGAGGGAGTGGGGAAACCAGTGCCTGACCAGCACAGCACCTGGCAAGGATTACTGAAGCATTTAGCAAATGTCCAGACTGTCTATGCACCTTGCAGAGAGATGATTCCTGGGAGCGGGGGAAGACTACCAGCAGGTTCCACAGGGGACTCATTTCTTTCTGATGATACTCACAAGTATACAACTCTTAGCATCTAAGATAGATACCCCAGAAACAGGTGCTGAAACTCTTTTGCTTCAGAGCTCTAGTCTTCTGCATGTTTTAAGATAATAGCTAAACAGAGAGGACTTTAACCCGCAAATCTAAATCAGGGATTCCTGTCTGAGCGGAAAGCAACTGCAAAAAATGTCATATTTGATGCAACTTTTGGTTGTGTGAGGACCACCACATTGGACATTTTGGGGAGGTACCAAGATTACTCCAGAAGCATAAAGCAAAGCAGAATGGCCACTTCTTTCTCACTGATTCATTTAGCAAAAGGGCAGTTCTGCGTTACTTTTTGTACAACTATGGAGGAAAAAAGAAGTAAATAAAGCATTTACTAACAAAAAAAGTATGTTTCCCTTTCTCCTTGCTCCCCTCCCCCAAGAGTTGCATTTTCCTTTCTGTAAACTAAAAAAAAGCAAAAAGCACTAAAGTGTGCATTCTATGAGGTGTTAAAGAGATAGAAGGAACAGTTTTGGGTAAAGCACAAGCCCCACACTGTCCGCGCAGAGGCCTTAAAAGCCAATGTCTTCCACTCTGTGACCTGAAACATAACCCCCCCAACTCAGCACAGGTCTCAACAACCTAAACACCCTTTGCTAGTCCTTGTCCATGCCAGCAAATGGCATGCTGGGGAGGAAGCTCAGGTCAAAGTTCATTTCCAGCCCTAAGCACCGAAAGCTCCAGGTCTGGTGCTTCGGAATGTGGGAACCAACTTTCTCTGCAGGGACTTGGCTCTTGGCAGCTGACAGATGTGTGGTGACCATCAGCTGTCCTTGCTCTGCATTGAGTAAAAGGGCACACTGCAAAGGCCCAGGGGCCCTCTCTCCTTCACTTTTACCTTACACGTTCCAGAGCTGAAATCAGCTGATTATTTATTTCACATACAAATTCTTAGACTGCCTTTTATTAGGGCCCAGTCCTAATAAGGTGGCTTACAGAATAAAAATAAAACAAACTGGATTACGAATGAGAAAACAAGCTTCTGGGGTTCAGCTCCTGGCAGAAATCAAGCCCTCTCTGCTTGGAGTCCCAAGTCAAAGAAGAGGGCAGCTGCCAAAAGTGTCCCCCCCCCGCCCCACTGCCCCCCTTTCTGGGGAAATGCTGCCCACAAGCTGAGACAGGCACCCAGTGCTCAGCTGCTCTGCTTAAGCAAAAGGAAGCATATTTTCCAACTCGGACGGTAGCCGCTACACACAGAGGCTGCTTCTTACCAAGGCAGGCACAGAAACACGCAGCCAATCCTGGAAGTGTTTTTAGAGAAGATTTTTATACTCTTGGCAGCTCAGGATTAAAGGTCAGGCTTAAGCTATCACCATGTTTCAAAATGCAATCTGTGCAGTGCAGCATAATGAAATGGTTCAGTAGAGGTGCGAGTGGAAATTCTTTTAATTAGATCCAAGGCTTTTAGTTGTCAACATGAATAAAGCAAGAAAAACACATTCCTTTGCAAAACACAATATCAGAAAGGGGAAAAAATAAATAAATGCAAGTTACTTTTTTAAAAAAATCAAGAAAACAGAAGCTTTGCACTCATGTGACCCACTCAGCAAGTTTAAATGCCCACAACATGAAAAAGCAAATATTCATGTGTGTGTGTGTGTGTGTGTGAGAGAGAGAGAGAGAGATTTCCTCCTCCTAAGGCCATACTAATAAATAAGAAGACGGGATACTTCACTGACAGAATAAAATAATCACAAGCCAATTAGCCTGTTCACAAGAGCTGATCTCGAGTAACATTTTGAGGCGCTGAAACATTGTTGATTAAAGGGTCTGGTGCTTTGTGTGGTGTGTTTCCTCCAAGAAATCCCCAACTTTGTTCATCTCTCATCTGAAACTCGCTTTCCAAAAAAGAGAGCGCATCTCTTATGTTCCCAAAATAGCATGCCACTTCTAGATGAAACCTGTGAGGGTATGTGTGTCCGAGTAAGGAACCTGAATTCCTCTCAGTCACTGATGCAAAGTTTTATAAGGGCATGAAAAAGTCACCCAGTGGTACAATTTTCACCACCAAAGCCCCTGCCCTAAGCAGATTGCTGGCTGCCAACTGGGGGCTGGGCCTTTGCAATGAAGGCACCCTAATAACAGGATTCTTCCCATGCAGACACTCACCTGCTGCCTACTTTATTTGCTCTTAGATGCTATGTGAACCCTGTTCTGTTCTGCTGAATTCTTAAAAGGAAACATTTTAATATTACCTTTGCTGTTCATTGCTGAATTTCTGATGATAGTCTTGTTTTTTTTTAAAGCTGCTTTTTAATTGATGCATGTGGTTTAATTGTTTTGACTTCAGTTAACTGTTTTTGAAATCAATTACGGAAAGGTGGGATGTAAATGTTTAAAATCAATTAAGTTGGTAGCTTAAAGAAAGATTAATGGCACCCAAAGGTGCTCTTCACACAACGAATCGAAAGTATAAATAGGGACAAATGGCTGCATTCTTCACCTCTCCGCATAGCGACAGGTAGCCTGTCCTGTTCTTAACCAAAAGTAGTAATTAAAAAAATAAAAAATTACAAAAATCTTTTGAACCTGGGGCAGAGGGACGACCGGCCTGGCCTCGTAGGATGCCTTCTCAGGAGGCAGGTATGCTCCTGCCTATAGGTGAATACAAGATTCAGAGGTGCAAAGCACACAGGCTTTGCACCCGAAGATTCCAGAAGAAGGTATGAGGAAGGGGTGTGTGTGATGCAGACTCCAACCCCAGGCAGCAGATAATCCTCAGGGGCCAGGCAGCAGCTCAGGCCAGGTGAGGCAAGGCAGGAACTGGGACAGCTCCCAGCGCAAACCCCAGGAATAATGGAAGTTCCTTTGACAAAGCTCAGGCCCCAACGGAGCACGTGAAATGGAGCCATTTTTCTGAATAACCAAAGGCTCACACTCACACATGCAAGTTCAGCAAGAATTCAAGCACTGCTGGGTGACTGCCAACTGCATCCCTGGTCAGGTGCTGGGCAACTGGAGAGGTCATGAAACTGGGTTTTCATTCCTCACTGGAAGAGTTTTTTCCCTTTGAGACTGGGGTTGCTGTCATGACGCAGGTTGCCTGGTGTTTGGTACACGATGTGCAGTTGTATTGCAAGATGCCAGCAGCTCCCTTTCAACCCAGCCCAAGCAAACATCAGTTCATCAATGGTGATCTCAGGAGTTTCACAAAACGCTCAGCGTTTCCGTAAGCTGATGGCATTTTTAGTCCTGGGAAATATTTGCATCTATGTTGCACATGGGTGATTCCATATACATGGCCTTCAACACATCTCAATGGCTTTCCTGAGGCACGAGCCCAGGGGATGCAAGTTGATACAGACCCCATTGCTCCCCCCAGGGGAAAAAGAAGTGTGTGAAAGTTCGGATTTATACATACCCCAGCAGCCAGGAACCATGTGATCCAGGCTGAGTTCCAAACACATGAAGCATGAAAACACTTGACAGAAATCCAATTACAAGCAGAAGCAAGATATCTGCTCTCTAGTGGTCAAAGCCAGAATGGAGAACAGTCTCAAGGCGGAGGAGAAAGCTTCCCTATCTGGGTACCTAACGTAACAACAGTGGGCATGTCAGAAGACACTAATTACTCAAAGCAAGAGGATGCTAGTTAAAGCTTTGTTACAGATGCTATTAAAACCCAACTGAATTTGGGGTGGGGTGGGGGAAACCCCAGGCTGTGTACACATATGTTTCCAGCTGGTTAAATGGAAATTGCTGCCAGCACTTCCTCTGCGATGCCCCAAACATCCTTCCAAAACAAGCACCACAAGAATAACAAAAGATGACAGTAATGATGGTGATGATGATGCTGATAATAAAAAAGCATAGCCTTCAAGCAGACCCACAGAAACCCAAATCAGTAAGCTTTAACTAGTGAAATGCAGCTCTCTTGTGTTATAAAAGGAAATAAATGAACGGAAGGAACTCTCTTAAAATTTATGACATTCCAAAGCTCTCAATTTGGGGTTTATTTGGCAAAGTCTCTTATGATGTTCTGCTGCCTTCTCGCAACGGCTCCTTTCATGAGGTCCCATAAAATCAAATATTTCACTTGACTGTTGACAAATCATATCCCTGGGTGCAAGGGCCTGGATCCAGCCCCTACTCCAAGAAGGGGGACATCAGCTGGCACCTTCACTGCACAGAAGGAAACCAGGGAGGAGCTCATTGTGCTTAGAAAAAAGCAGGGAGTCGTGACCTCTTGACCACCAGTTGCAGCTTCCTCCCAAGGCACTGCAACACACTCATTGTGGCGCAACAGCAAGAGCCCTGAGCTGGAGGTGAGGGAGATGCAGGTTCAAGGGCCTGCTCAGTCAAGAAGATCACTGGGTGGCCTTGAGGCATGCCACCACCCCCCATCCTAACTTATTCCACAGAGTGGTTGTGAGGATAAAAATGAAAATTAAGTATTGCAAGAGGGTAAAGTAAGGTACGCAGCAATTAGAACCAGTGAAGCACAGCAGTTAAAGACTTATGGAAGAAGACCCCAGTTCAAAGCTCAGTCCAGCTGGAAATGAAGCAGCTTTAGGAAAGACTCAGGTACTTGCCTAATGGGAAATCCAGAATAATCGCCTACTTCACAAGGATTGTGCTCATATTAGGAAAAGGTGCTGTGTTTATTGTCAGCAGTGTCAAAGCTCACAGCCAGGTTTCCACTCTGGAAGAGGGCTTAGAATTGGATGGCTCCCTATCTCTATAGGATGGGTAGGCAACCTGTGACATCCCTCTCCCCAATTGCTGAACTACAATTCCCATCATCCCTGACCACTGGACATGGCGCTTTGGGCTAACAGTAGTGGGAGTCCAAAAACATCTGGAGGTTTCCCAGTGCTGGTCTGCTGTGGAAGCCTGTGGTGGAATCAGTGGGGTGGTTATTATTGCGGCTTCAAGATGATCTGGATGTCTTTCATCATGGAACGGGGAGAAGCAGTGGCATCAGCCATGTTACTGGTTGGGGAAATTGGCAGCCAGCCCCACAAGGGGCAGAGCAACAGCCAAAGCAATGGAACACACAAATAAGGAAGGTGCTGCAGACTGGCTGGACACTGAGTAGTGGTGGCTGGATAATGAGGAGTGGGCACTTGGAGAAGGGGGGTGGGGGTGGAGACTGACTTGAAAGAAGAGATCAGTGATTTGGGGGAGCCTGTAACAACCAGGAGCCGAGAGCCAGAGGCAGGAGAAGCCGCAGGATTGGAGGGTGAAGAACAGAGTGCAGGAGGAGGGAGAGAGAGGTCCGGCTGGTGGAGAGTCAAGGGCTGCCCCCCCTCTTTCTCCCCCTCCTCCCCTGCTCCACTGTCTCTCAGGACCAGTTGAGGATTGAAGATGGAGGAGCAGAAGCAGACTACACAAAGACATTGTCCTCACCCTTGACCACTGCACTCACCACATCATTTGGCAGGCTCTGAAGATCATCAAAAGGAGTTTCGAGTGTGTTAGTGTCAACGTTGAGGACGACCACATCTTCCAGGGCCATGTTTCGGACTTTCTGAAAATGAAGAAGTTAAAAGGACAATGTCATTACTTAAGCCTAACACCTATTGACCCCTACATAACATCTGCTTAGTTCTTGCCAGATCCCTGTTCTCTCCCTGCTATATCAAACTGTCACATCATGTTTTCTGAAGCTCAAACACACATGTTGTCAGCCACCCTAAATCAACGGCATCTTGGCTTAATGTTCATCTGGTTATCTCCCAACCTCCTCCTCTCTTCTCTGTTCCAATGGTCTTAAGATGCAGAGGCAATGGGTCACCTCTCCCCTTTTATCTTAGATATGACCAGTCTGTAGAAGAGCTCAGGCACACAAGCTGTGGTGGAAGCCTCGGGGCAGGTTGCAGGCTATCCCAAGAGCCATGTTGCCTCTCCTTGCTGGATTACAAGTTGAAGGTTACTCAAGAGTTTTCTCTAGTTCACAACAGAATTAAGATATTCAGAAGTCAAATGCTCTTGAGCCCTTCCTAAGACCAGTGCTGCGTTTGTACAAAAATGAACATGGGTACACTGTTGAAAACAATGGGACCTTTGTGAAAGTTTCTCTTTAGAAAATCAGACAGACAGACAGCTGTTGGTCTGGTTTTCCTCAGTTTGGCAAACACAATCTTTTTAATATGACCCACAGTGCCCAATATTTAGAAGTTGGGAATTTTCAGCCAATAATTTGCAGCAGAGTCACAGGTGGGGGTGGTTTGAGATTCAAAGAGGATTGTTGCCTTATGAAATAATGGAAAAGGGCCTTCCACCACCACCACTTCCTCCCCCAGCTTCAAAGAACCAAAAGGTCATCTGCTTAACACATATCAGATAGACTCAAATCCAGCGCAGGAGACTTGCTTCTTTGGGGAGCCAGGAAGCAGCACAGCAACTGACTGGCACCTTCCTGGCTTGGGAAATTAAGCAACAACTACAAAAATAATCGGTTACAGCCAAATGATTCTTCATAGGCCTAACAAAAAAAAAGTCTTCAGGTAAAGACTTAACTAAAGCCAGAAGTTTGGTCAAAGGGGTTGGGCAACAGGCCTCCTCCTACACTTTGACAGCAGAAACAGATTTGGATCTCACTAAAGGCAGTAAGGGGGCAGCCACAGAATTTCAGCTGCAGCATAAAGTAATGCCAGGACTCCACAGTGGCTGAAACAGCCTTCCATTTGCACACAGCATGACATTCAGATTTAGGACCAGCCCAAGGCATTTTAGTGCCTGAAGGGAAAAACCCAAAATGGCATGTGCACATACATGAATGAACTGCCCTGCAGGTACAGGGTGGTATACAAATCTAATTACTACTACCACTAATGATAATAATAATAATAAATGCACACGTGTGCATGCACTTACTATGGAGCATTTACTGTGAAGCTCTTCAGTGCAAGCCTCATTAAAATGAATGGGCAGGACTGTTGTCGTTATAGTTTAGTCAGTCAGTTCCCCAAAGTCTGCCAGAATAAAAGTGGAAGGACAAGGAGAAGGAAATCTGTCTAGCCACATTAGGAAGGGGTTTCCAAATCCTGGGAGCAGCCACCTGTGTGCCTATGAGGAGGGTGGGACTGAGAGAAGGGCCTCCCAAGAGGTTTTCAGTGCCCATGAAGGTTCATATGGGAGAATACGTTCCTTCAGATAGCCTGGGCCTAAGCCATAGAGGGCTTTGTAGGTTATAACCAGCACTTTAGCTTGTGCCTGCAAACAAACCAGTAATAACTGGAGATGTTGTAACATGGGAATTGTGTGCTAGCACAGGACTAGCACAGTCAAACTTCCTGGTGGATCACGGGTCAGACGCATCTGCCTTCTGCACTGTCGCTTTTCACGCAACACAAAATCCCACCCACTGGTTGCCCACGCTCAGATCCCTTTTCTGCTCTTCCCCTGTCACCTATAAAAATGTGGTTTACTACCGAGTTTACAAACTTAAGCAGTATCTCCTGAAGGGGAAGAAATAGGGAAAAACAAAGGCAGATATAAAAATTAGAAATGGCACCTGGACTTGTGAAAACCTCTTAACTTCCCAAACAAACTGCAGCAGTGGGTCTGAAATGCTGTGCCTGTAAACTATCACAGCAGGTGCTGTGTGTTGCTGTGTTCATGAGCTCCACACAGCCCTTGATTTCGCAGGCAAGTTTTTGTGAGATTTCACAAATGTAATGGTTTTGCAAAAACTCAAAGGAATTGCTTCATGTTGCGGAGTGCTAGGAATTAACAGATCACATCATGGAGCACTGAGAATGGCATTGTTCTTGCTTCCTTTCTACAGCTAAGAATTCCATGCAACATCACAAGCAAACGTGACTGTCAAGGTATAGGATTTACGCTATCCTGGTTTGTATGATGCTAGCAGCTCCAAAATGGGCTCCACTTATATCTGCCTCAGTGCTTGGTCATCTTCAGGTTTGCTATTCGAAAATCTCAGGGCTTCCATTCCTATTTAGCATCAATTGTTGTTAAAACAAATAAAGAAGAATAACAACAGATATGGTTCTTTCTAACAGCAACTGGTAACTCCTGGCAATGAAACTGGTGGCTATATTGACCTATACTGCCACTGTGGTAAGATGGACATTCTTCTACAGTTAACTGGAGAATTAAGTATGGCTATGATGATGATGATGAATGTAGCAGTCTGAACTGCAGCCAAGACCCAATGAATGGCTCTATTTCAGCTGGACTCTGCCTTCTGTTGTTGACAAACACAGTGGTTTTTCTAATTCAGAAACACACCAAAGTTAGGAACGCACTGCCAGTACTGCCTCCACTAGGGATAGGGAGCCCTCCAGATGTGGTGCAAGGCAACTCCCATCATCCTAACCACTGGTCGTGCCTGCCAGGGCTGATGCAAGTTGCAGTCCAATATCACCTGGAGGGGCTGAGAGTTGCCTATCCCTGGTCCATAATGATTACCAATGGATTCCCGAGTTTTAGGCAGCAGCCCTTCCCAGCCAGACTTGATAACACCAGGAATCAAACCTGATTTATTTATTTTTGCTGAATTACAGTTGTTTGAGAATCAAAACAGCAAAATGTAATAATTAACAAAGACTGCCTTTAATTCTCAGTGCCACTGATGAAAACTTGCCCTCATCAACAAAAACTACCATCTACAGAGTGCTCAACACGAGTCTGAGCTGATAAATCTATCAACGAAAGCTCAAAGTCTCCTTTGACGAGAGAAAGCAAAGAGAACATTATTAATAAATGGAAGAGATGAGCCTAGTTTAGGATTACCCAGGGACAGTCCCTGGATTTGAGAATAAGTCCCTGGAGAAATTCCATCCCCAGAATGTCCCCGGATTTCATCTAAGGTCTCCGGGAAATGCAGCAGTGGCAGTCTCTCTGCAGCCCAGAGCAGTTAGCTCTGGCTGGCTTCAGGAGTTGCTCAGAAGTCCTCAAATGATGGTGGTGTAGGGGCTCTAAGATGCAGCTTCCGGGCTACCTCCACCTTCCCTGACCCCAGCAACTAAGCTGTGAAGGGAGGCTGCACACTGCCTATCAGAGCTTGCTTGCATGCAAGCAGGAGGGGGCAGGGATCTCTCAGTTAGGCAACAGGTAGCCTCCCTTCCCAGGTGAGGGATCCCTGCCCCCTCCTGCTTGCACGCAAGTAGGAATAGGATTGGGGCTGCTCCAATGGGAAGGGAGGCATTGCGCTGCCCAAGCCTCACCACTGCCACTCTCAGCCCTCCTTCTCCGCCTTCCATGCCTGACGCACCGCGCACCGCTTCCCCACCACCACCACTTAAGAACCAACAACTCAGGGGCTGCCCAGGCTCATGGAGAAAGGAGGTAGAAGCCTTGGAGGAAGGGGAAACGTGGCGGTTGAGGTCAAGGTGGCAGCTGCGGCATCAACGTCCTGAACGTGTAGTATTTAATTAATTAATTAATTAAATCAATTAAAGTGTCTCTGGATTCATTGAAAAAAAATCTGGTAACCTTGGCTTAGTTGTGCCAGGTTCACCAGCAAGTGAGTGCATGATCATCCTTGGGGGGAAAAGATTAGTGTTCATGTTCACAACCACCACCAGGAAGAAGAGTGCACTAGCCTCCGTGTGAAGTGCACGGTTTTGGGCTTATTGAAGGTGTACCTCTGATGCCCGCAAATCATTGCAGCACGGCAGACAACAATCAATCTGGAGCTGGTGGGGTGAACAGCGGATATCACATTTTATTATTCCATGGGCTGACAGAGCACTAAAGAGGCCTTAATGAAAAATGGCCCTCAGATTTGCAATCTGAAATAGCCACTCCACAGACAGATATGGTTAAGCTCCAAGTGCTCTTTGACCTCTGAACCCTTTGATCCATGCCCAGCAGGTGGCCTCTGACCCCCTCCTGTGCCTCTTCCCCCTCTTCCGCCAGTCAGCTAACCTTGATGTACAGACACCTCCCTGATCCTACACAGGTGATGCCCGAAATACTTATCGCTGACAGCTGCTGCTCACTAACAGAGCAACAAACCTCTCTCAGGCCCCAGACAAAAGTGGAAAAGGTATTGGTTGGGTGTGTGCATGCTGCTGTTCAGGGCTGCTTCCACTGCTGAACCATCAGGCAATGTCAAGACACAGAAATTATCCTAAAAGGGAGTTTCGGCTCCCATCCACTGTGTGTTTTTTTTAGACCACAATAAATTCAGCTGGGCTGCCACTGGCACATTTGTGATGAGGATATCTGAAGCTATATAGCACACAGGTCAGGTTATATGCAGCTGTCTTAAACAGGGCCAGAACCTTGGTCCACAAAGTCCCGCGCCCTTTACTCTTTTGGCAGAAGGTCTCCAAGAAAAGATGTTCTCAGTTAAAGCCTCTTAGAGAGCAGATGCTGGGGCCTTCTGTGCACAAAGAATGTTATGGCCACTTTCTGCAGATGATGACACTCTCTGAAGTCCATTTCTAGCATAAATGCTACTGTCAAGATGCTGCTTTGTAACCCAAAATAGCTGGAGTCCATTCCTATCTTTCAAGTCCAGTCAACAGCATCCTCTGGAAGGAGAACATTTCTGTGGCTTGCCCTTCAATAGCTTCCTTGCCAAAAAGTCTGAGCCTAAATGTTTTCTCAAGTCTGGGCTGGTGGTAGATACAAACACTCACACATGACAAATGACATGTCATATGACACGCATGCAGAACCATGTGTGCTTAATTCTGTCCATTTTAAAAAGCATATGCTGTTAGGTCGGCCTCTCCATCTGGCCCAGGGAAAATCTGAAAGGCACCTGAAAAAAGTTCTGTATCTCAAACTCAACAGGTGTGGTCTTGAGAGACCATGTGGATGCTGGTCCAAGCTCCTGCAAGGAATGGCAAGATAAATATTTGATTGAAAATGGCTGCTGAACATAAAGAACATTAAAAAGGTTCAGTTTTAGCCAGCAAAACTTACAGACAGGTAATTCTGTGTGAGATGATCCGATTCTGTTATCTACCAGCTATTTATCAGTGCTAAACACTTATTATTTCCTAATATGAATTCAATTAGTGCAGTAAAGGGGTGTTCCATTATTCATGCAACAGAATTCAACCTTGCTTATAAGCAGCGGCTTATAAGCTTCCCTTCTCCTTTGAAGTTGCTTTACGGATGGCTAAATGGGAGTCATATAGAATGACTGACTAGGTGATGATAGAAACCTTGGAAAATACGGAGTTGTGCAAAGCTCCACATATTCCACTCTGGGGGAAGTGGGTTTGTAAATCAAAAACAGGCTCTTGGACTAAAAACAGAGATTACTTTATCTCACCAGAGAGCCTTCCAGTCACAGCAAATTAGATGTAACAACCTATGGATGTGTTTTGATATTTTAACCCTCAAATATACTCTTGTCTACTTGCATTAGCAGGTTAACTGCTGCTTCTACAGTGGTCCCAAACGATTCTGAGCACTAAACTGAAGTCTACCTATATTTCCAACACAGATGGATATATAGATAGTGGCACACAGCAAAGGGTCTAGATAAAAGTGAGCCAAGGAACTCTCTCCATGCTCCTTTTAGGAGGAAATGGGGAGGACTGGAGAAAGAGTTCTCAGATTCTGAGCAGTATTACCAATAAACACAGAAAGCAGAATACAGTAAGCAAAACAACTCAACTCAACTACGAGTTACATAGAACACCAAACTTTTAAGTTCAGGAAAAAAAAGAACTGGGGATATGAGAATAGTTTATAAAATTGTCAAGCATGCAGAGTGAAGAGAGAGGAACTGTTCCACTCTGTGAAAGTAAAAGGACTTTTTTGAAACAAGTTGTGGAAATGGAGAAGATTGAGGTGCTTCACACAAATCACTGACCTAAATGGCCACGGGATTTGCCATGGCCACTGAGCCCAGGAACGTGCTTTACGCCATGGCAAACTATTTGTTCATCTGGCCAACTACTGTCAGGTCTGACTGGCAGAAGCTCTCCAGGATCTTAGCTAGTGAGGTGTCTTATCTGCCACTTGCCACCTGATCCTTTTGATTTGGAGAAGCTGGGGATCCAAGCTGGGATCGTCTCCACACAGAGCATGTGCTCTTCTCTGAACTATGGCCTGTTCCTAAGCAATGCCACAACATTATTAGATGAACACAAAGAGAATACATTCCCACCATGGCAACTAGGCATGCAGCCTCCTTGTTTAGAACTGCCCCCCTCTTCCCCCCTCTCTAATCACCAGAGGGTGGGGTGGATCTCTTCATATTGTCTTGCTGGGGAGCTTCTAAGGGGAAATCTGATTGGCTGCTGTTGGTAGCCAATCAGAGAGAACAAGATGGATCTTGGTCACCCCATGGGGCATTTTTATTTATTATTTATTTATTTAGCTTTAGGGCTCATGTGAAACACCACCATGCTCATGTTCTTTTCATGAAATAACAGCCCTGAAACACGTTGGACGCCACTTGATGAACTTTTGTAAAGCAAAACAAAGGGAAGCTTGGAAACTATGGACCAGTTAATGCTAAGCCAAACCCTGGTTTAGTGTGAATGTATGGGCTCATGGTCCTCTCCCGGTCCTCCTGCTGCTGTGCCACGGTGACTTAAGCCATGGTTTAGCTTAGTGTGTTGTCCAAACCACAGTTTGAACAGTAAGCCATAGGTCTAGACTTGGCTGCAGTTCACTGTTTGCCTGGAGCAAGACAAATCACAAACCTCAGTTCAGATGCCCTCAGTGGCACAACAGCAGGACCAGAGAAAGAGCAAAGAAGCAACAATCTCCTCTCTGGGAGACCATGCATTTGCTTTAAACCATGGCTTGGTTTACTGTGTAAAATTCGTCTATGAATGCCTCTTCGAACTCAGCAAAGAGAGGGCAAGAGAACCACTAGGGATAGCCTGCATCTAAAGCAGCAAACTTTGGAGAAGGTTAAGCAGACACGTTGCTTTGAAGTCCACCACTAGGACAGCGGGAGATTTTTACCTCACTGTAAGCTAACTTAAGGGCAGGATGCCTAGTGATCAGCACACACACCGAACATGGGAGACTGAAGCTGCTGCTCTCTAGATTTACCACAGCAACACATTCATTTAGCACAGTGTGCTCAAGTCCTACACACAACTAAGTACTCTGATCTAAAACATGGAGGTGGGTGAGGGGACTACATGCTATTTACAAGTATCTGTAAAGACTCACAAATGTGGCTTGGGAAAGGTGATTTCCATCACTGAAAATGGGGAAGGAAACAATCGCAAATAAATACTGTGAATTGCAAGAACAGTTGGGGAGGGGGAGGGTTGCATGTTATGCAGCCTGCATGACATTCCTTACTTTTAAGTCATCCCCGTGGGACAGAGAAAGAGCATTCAAGCAACACTCTACACCATTAAAGTCAGGGCCAGAAAATGATTCCATTGGTGCCCTGTTTCCCAACTCATTGCCTTCTCATTATGTTTTCTGAATCCCAAGCAATCCTAAAATTGTTTGTGGATTCAAGGATAGTTTTAAAGCAGGAATTAAAAACTATTATTTCAGCAGGCATTCCTTAGTTGATATTGTTCTGGATTTTCTCTTTTTTACTTTTCTGTTTTTACTACTGTTAGTTTGTGTTTTGAAGGTAATTCATCTTTTTATGTTAAGATACTGTAAGCTGTCTTGAGCTGACATTTTGCCGAGCAAGGAAGGATGCAAATTTTAATATAAACAAACAAACAAACAAACAAACAAACAAACAAACATAAAGGAGGTAGGCCTCAGGTCTAGCCTATGCAAAGAACAGAAGAAGGGGGAGATGAGATGAGAGTTGTATTCTACTTTGGCAGCACAAGTTCCTTGCTGCAGTTCTGAATTTAGGTTTTGCAATTCCCTATCTGTACAGCCCAGACAACACCAAAATAGTATTACTGCAATGTCTGAAAGATGATTTATTCCAAATAACCGTACTGATATTTCTTCCTGTCAATCAATTGTACTGTATCCAAATATTATGGTTATTCCTGTTCAGCTCCATCAGTATTTTGAGCACCTGGAACGGAGAGATCTAAGGGTCGCCATTACACAGGCTCAGTGAAATGAACTGCTCCAGATGGATCACAATCCATGTATTAACGTTGCTCAGAATATTAGGGAGTCTTTGTACTAGTGCTAGAGTATCTGTCACATTTCTTAGTACACCTTTTAGGTGTACATGGAGCTAAAAGGTAAACATATTTTACCATTATTGTCAGAATTCAGAACAAAATATAGTCACAGTGCACTTACTGTCCACTAAGAGCAGGTATGTCATGTAAAGGAACAGCAAAATTAATTGGTTGTTTATTATTATTATTATTATTATTATTATTATTATTATTAACAACTTATACCCCGCCCATCTGGCTGGGTTTCCCTAGCCACTCTGGGGGGCTTCCAACAGGAGATTAAAAATACATTAAAACATCAGTCATTAAGAAACTTCCCTAAACAGGTCTACCTTCAGATGTCTTCTAAACGTCAGACAGTTATTTATTCCTTTGACATCTGATGGGAGGGCGTTCCATCATTTTTTATTGTAATAACTTGGAAAAACATTTTAAATTTAATGGCTCTAAGTAAGGATGTTCATGTGAATTTTCTTCCTGCGGTGGAAAGTGTAAACCAGATCAATACATTAAGTTTATTTGTTTATTTCCATAACTATGAATCTTTCACTGACTGTTTTCGGTTTTCTGACTAATGTTCAGTAAGAAACTAAATGTCTCATAGACTTTTTGCTGAAATTCTATGGTAGTTGGTAAATAAAAATAGGAAAACAATCTGTTTGTAGGTGGAGGGGCAACATTTTTTAAAGTTATCGTTTATATAGTGCCACACATGTTCATGGCATTTTTCAAATTATAAAATGACAGATTTCCACCCTGAGGGGCTTTTGGCCTAGAATGAGATGGGGAACAGGACCTTGCCAGTGGCCCAGATCCTTGTCTCCCCCACAAACATGGTTCAACTGATAGGTGGGTGGAACCACCCATCTGTCAATCACCTGACATCATAAGGAGTTCCAAAGTGGTCACTGTAACCATGACTTATAGAGCAACCTCTGAACACCTGCTTTCAGGGCCAACCAGCTGACTGGCACTTGAAGTGTGCCATCACAGAGACTCATTTAAACCGCCTATCAGCTGACAGTTGGTTTCATGGAGCCTCTTTACAGGTCATGCGGATGGAAAAATAGCCTTAAAAGCAAACCATTTTCCCTTCTGTGGTGAAAACATTTGTATTCAAACAGCTTTAAATACAAACTGCTTTTTCTGTGTGAAAATGGAGCATTTCTTCCTCTTCACAGGCAGCAGCTTGTATTCAAAGTGCTGGAGGAGGCACAAACAGCTTCCCCCAGGCCCCCTGGCTGCACCAGGCAAATTCGGAATTTGATTGTTGGGATTTCAGCTGCACAGAGCTCTTTTCAAGCCCCAACAGTCAGCTGATCCTCGGAGCTTGCAGAAAACCCTGCGCTGCGTTTTGTCTCAAACCCTGGAAATCAGCTAATACAGTGGTACCTCGGTTTACGAACGCAATCCGTTCCGGAAGTCTGTTCTTAGACTAAAACCGTTCTTAAACTGAGGCGCGCTTTCCCTAATGAGGCCTCCACCGCCAGTGCCCGTTCCATCGTTCGGCTTCTGTTCTTAGATCAAGGTAAAGTTCACAAACCAGGACACTACGTCTGGTTTTGCGGAGTACTTAAACTGAATAGTTAGTAAACAGGGCTGTTCTTAGGTACCACTGTAGTTGGGGTTTCAAGGTGCCTTGCAAATGGCTTTGCTGATAACACCTAGCAACTGATTGGCAGTCCTGCCAAACTCTTTATGGCCCAGCTGCAACTTCACCTGCGCCCCCACCTGGTGGGGCAAGTGACTGCAGCTTGACAATTATGGTCAGGCAGGCCTAATTAGTGCCATGGGATGGAGTTTCCCCACCCCTGACTAACGAGCAGGATAAAAGTGCTTTACATAAAACAATGAAGAAAATAAAACCATGCAAGTCAAGATAGAAGTCATAAGAACCCATTACAGGAAATCAAGGATGAACAGACGAACTTACTTCCACCAGGCTTAGGTGTATTCCTATGAGGTAGGGCATTGGAGCGCTGAAACAAAATAGAAACAACTGGTTTAGTCTGAGAGAGAAAAGTTAGGAAGCCAATTATTGTCACATGGAATCTAACTGGAAATGGTGATGTTCATGCACACAAGTTTGTCACACTGTCCACATGATGTCATTATCAAAATACAAGACGGTACTCTCTCTCCCCACCCCCTCTCCCGTCTTCTCTCTCCCCCCCCCCCCACATTCACATTTCAATTGTAGAAAATTCAGTAAGTAAAAATAACCCCGAAATACATCCAGTCACTGCTGGTGTGGAAGAACATCAATGCATTTGCGGGGGGGGGGAGGTTCGGTATGCCTTGTGTATGCTGACATTTCAGTTGGCAGCCTCTGTCGCTACACCCCTACGTTCCTCACCTGAGCACAACCCTCTCTTGCCTGGCATGTGTAAACTCTTAGGTGCCAGCTGCACACATGGAAACATCAGGTGTGAATTACCTCTTTGCAATATATCGCCTCTATCTGGAAGCACCCTAGATAATGGAAACAGCTCTGTGCAGAAAAGCTCAGCATCATACTAATTCCTGTGTCACCTGAAGCCCAGAGCTTAGGAGATGCACCAGCAATTGCATAAAAAAGGAATATGGCCCCACAGCCCTTAGAGGCCCCAGGAACTAAAGAACAGATGTAAATAAGTTACAGGAAGTGACATCAGCAAGAATATCAACCAAAGCTCTCTTAGAAATCAGATGCTCACACGTGAAAACTCAAAGTACTATTCCAGGCCTAGCATCATATAAACACACAAAGCTGCCTTATGCCAAAGTCTGATCCCTTAACGGCAGAATTGTCTGCTTTGATGGCTTTGGCAGACTTTCCCCAGCTAATTCGTCCCTCAAAATACAGAGGAAGCCATGGGCTGACATATTAAACATTCAACTAAAACACAGATAACATAATACTAAACACTTAAGTAACAAGACATGGTGCTACAAGATAAATGGGACTCAGATAAAATCCAAGTGCATACTTTTATCCCGTTCCCTGACCCTCCACTTTTTTTACATTCCTCAAGTCCTTACACAAGTAGCACAATTTTACATTTCTCTCCCCTGTGCCAGGAGATGCAACTAGTGCTCCAAAGGACGCCATGAAGACAAGACCTTGAGAGCAGAGCCCAGGCAGGAGGATCCCTGGTGCAAGTCTTGTGGAAATGGAAAGTCCCCGTCTCAGCTTCCCATTCAGGGCCTTTGCATACAATGTTTGTGTTGCAGTAAAAGGGAACAGCCCAGCTAAAGAGTCCAGCTAAAGAGCTACACAAATGCAAGAACGAGAGCATCCTCCCAGCAGAGCGAAGGTAGGGTTGCTCCTTCAGAAAGAGGCCATTTAGGGAGGGTTGGCAACCAACAGGTTAGTGGACTTGCTTGGCATTATGCAATAGAATCTTAGCCTAGTCATCTCTCAGCCCAAATTTTTTAAAGTTGTTAGCAGAGTTTTTTAAAGCCCTGTAGGAAGGAAGCTGTTGTCTCTGAGTTTTTAATCCCCAAATTCACCCACAATGCCCCAAAGTGCATGTTGGGTCATTAAGTGTTCAGGTTAAGGAAAATGAACAGGCAGCCACCCACCAGCTGGAACTGGGCAGAATCTCACACCCTAGGATATTTTTGCTTGACATTGTCTAATGTTTAAGAATCATAACTAGATAGTGCCTTTGAAATGTACTGTGTTCCAGGGCTAAAGCTACACCAGATCAACCTAAACTCAAAGCAGTACACCATTTGTGTAGCCACATAAAACTCCTGTCTTCCCTGGGCCAGTGGCTGGCTAGGCTGCCAGCTCCGTTCCAGAAGTAGACATGGAGCCGAAATGTGTTCCTAATTAAGTAGATTCAGTAACAGGACAGCTTCAATGTCAAGAATACAAAATCTAAACCTCGGCAGGAAGTCTTAAGGCTGCAAATGTCTCATCTCGTGAACCTTGGAAAGGATAATGAAAAAGAGCAGGAAGAGTTCACAATTCCATAAAAAGTGGGGCCTCCGCTATGGCGTCCAGAAGAACAGCCTGTCAGAAGGGGGGGGGGGAGAGTCGGATCTGTAAAACTTAATTAACTGCTTTGTATTGATCTGTCAGTCGTCCTCAATTAATCAAGGAATGCAACAGGGAGCACAAAATATTTAATACAAGTGTCAAAATCAAAAACATCTAAGATATTGCAAAGCACAAAGGGGCTGAGAAAGACAAGTGGAGAACGTAAGTGCAAAGAGAAGCTTGTCTCCACCTGCATAGAATGAGGCTCCCAAAGTCTGGTCTGCCTGTCACACTCATGTCCTGTCCACACACTGATGACTGCAGATGATGCGTGGGCATCAATCGGCCACCAAAGGTCAAAAGCAGCACAAAGTGGGCTCTTTTATCACGTCGTGCACAATGGTTTCTGGTGGAGGCTATTCAGAAACCCAAAGAGGTAAGTAATCAAATAATGAGAAATGAAGTAGTATGCGAGCAAACCAACCCCTGCACCTTGGTTAAGTTTTGGGAATAAGCAGACATCCTTCAGAATGCTCTACATATGAGAGTGACCAAGGCTAAGGCCACAGTCTACAAAAAGAAGAAAAAGACAACGCCCAACAATGCATAAGCCGTGCTGCACTCTTTCCTCTCCAGCCCTCTTGACCGGACAGGAGGAAGTGCTTCTCATGCAACACATACTTAACCTGTGAACATTTTCATTGGCAAAGGAAGTTTTGGCGGCAGCAGGTCTATGTGGCTTTAAAACAGGGCAATGCGAAGACACAGGAGGTTAACTCGATGGGAACCCAGCAGCCCCAAAAGACAGGGGTGCAATCTCTTCAATTCATCTGTTTTTTGATAAATGGATGGCGGGGGCCAACATGAGGGATGATGTTGCTATGACCACCTGCAACAAGTCCCAGAGATTTGGATGTGTAGGCGAGGCCCACACTCACCAGCCCTACTGAAGAGGCTCCTCATGAGGCCGGAGGAACATCGCCCGGCTGTGAGTGTGAAGGCCGCTCCCTGCAAGGCCCTTTCCGCCTGGCCAGACTCACCAGCCCTACGAAAGAGGCTCCTGGGAGACCAGAGGGGCATCACTATGCCTGACAACAAATCCCAATTACTGGATTCTTTTGCACTCTTTTTGTGCCTGCCAAACAGCCGTGTTATGCTTATGATAATATTTTATTCTCTTGTTAATTATGCTGTTTTAAATGTGCATTTTATATTTGACTTCACTTAGCAATGTTTTCTCTTGAAATGTTTTAAGATTTTTTTTGTTAATTTTATATTAGGTATGTATTCTGTAGTTTACCTCCTTTGTAATGTTTTATTTTGAAATCTTTAAGATAATACTTTAATTACGTTGCTTTGACTGTATACGCTATATTTGACTTTCTTCAGATTGTTTTATTTATGTTTTATTGATTTAATATGCTGTAAACCACTTTGAGATTTTTCTTAAAAATATAAAGTGGTATAGAAATTAAATAAATAAATAGGGTGCACTGAGTCTATGAAGGCCTTTTGCAATTTCTGCGCTTTGAGGCTCAGCTGTTGGGAAGCAACAACAGGATCAGGCAACAGTCTGCAAGCCCTACTTGGGCACTTCCATAAGGCTCAGAAACAGGATACTGGGACTTGAGTCTGAGAAGGCAAATCTCTTATTATGTTGCTTACTATATGGCCCAACAGTCCAATGCAAGAGTGGCTAACATCTTCTTGAAGATGTTGATAGACTGAAACTCCCACTGTCCCTACCCATACTAGCTGTGGGTGAATAGAACTGTAGTCCCTCCAACTTACAGAGGCCACAGCATAGCCATCTATGATCTAATGGCACTTATTTTATGGGGCAAAGAGATGGGGGAGAGGAAACCCACACGATGTGGTTGTTGCAGCATCCAAACTTGAAGCTTGGTGTGGCGTTAGAACCTCAGCCAAGAGTCGCACAATGCTGGCACTGGGCATCCACGCCTCCTACCATTCACCAGCTCCAGAGCTCCTCAGAGGTGATGAGCACAAATTAAAAACAAGGCTGTTTGTCAGCAGCCAAAATCCACTCCGGCCGAGTGGGGCAAAACACTATTTCTGCAATATACATAGTTATATAAGCAAAAACACAGCTTGGGCCTTTGGAAATGAAGAAATGCCCTGCATCCTGCCACCTCCCAACGAGAATGCTGTAACGGGAGAATGCTGATTAAATGCTGAAGAACCCAAGGAGTCAGTAAGCATGAATATGGATATTGTGGACTTAATGGCAACATATTGCCCCATTCATTGCAGCTGCATTTTTACAATTAGTTTAATTCATTTCCTCTGGCTAACTAGACGCTGCGTTAACTACTCACCCTAGAGGTGGGCAGCTACTAATTGGAAAACTGGCAGGTGAAATTAAGGGAGATTTTAAGCCCAAATGCTACCAAGGAAAATATTGCTGTTTGGGACAAAAAGTATTTTTAAAAACTGACGCGAAGGGGAATCTGCAGCCACTCAGGGAAAGAAAAGACCAGCTCCAGTCATTAAAAAGGAAGAGTGTCACCAAAACCTGCCAGGTGCGGTTTCCACTACACACTTCCTCATCTCCTGAACAGTTCTGCAAATTGACACATAACTGCTGGCATGTATGATCCACGAAAGACACACAGATGCTCTAGGTAAAATAATGGAAACCGCCCCCCCCCAAGCTCTCCTGTACTATATTTGGGTCATAAGAGACTGGGCAGTGATGCCTGTACAAACTTTTATAAGTGTGTGTGTGTGTGTGTGTGTGTGTGTGTGTATATATATATATATATATATATCAGGTGAAAGCAACACAAATCTAGCTGGAAAAACTCTCAATCACTTAAATTTCTCCTCTACCATCTGCTTCTGTTTTTGCTCTTTTCTTTCTCATGTCACAGCTGCAAAGAAAACAACCAAACACCAACTAAAGGTTAGCAATCTAAACCCAACACAAAGACAAAGGAAGAAATAATAAAGATCCAATTTGTGGGATCCAAACCTCCCTCCCTCTGAAAGCCCAGGCGGGGGGAGGCGGGAGAGGGAGGCTCGCAGGTCGTGATTGTGTGCCCAAAAGCACCTTTCCAGCATTCACACCGTTTTCAAAAATAGATGGAAGTTATTTTGGGGGAAATGTATTTATGGCACACAAATTGATTTATTCAGACAAGTATAGCGTGCTATTATCGCTCTAATTAAAGTTCACATCAGCCTACGGTAATCAGTTGTTGTGTCTGCAAAAGTGCAATTAGATTCTTCCTGGTAATTATAGGGTTTTTCTAGCTATGCTTCCAGTTTGCTTACTTGGCTCGTTCATTCCAGTGCCCCAACTTCAGCCATTCCCGTTCCCAGAAGCCTTCCTGGGACAGAAGAGCCACCACAGCAGGTCGGGGGCTTGTTCCCCATTTGCATGCACCTGCATTCTGAAAATGCTGGGCCTGCGCTTTTGGCTTTGGTGGGGAGCCAGAGTGGACCTAGTCTCCTAACCCAGCGTTGCTGCTCCTGTGTGCAACACACTAGCATCCTGAGAACTCCTAGCAGCAAGCAGCAAGACAAAGCTGGCAGTGATGGCCTCCCCCCATGTGTTAATTACAGGCGGGCAGCCCATTATGCAGAGAAAGAACACCCGCTGGTCGTGCAAATGACTGGGAACTGGCCCTTCCTGCACCAGAGAGTGAAATGGAAGATTCATTCCTCCAGGAGATAATAGTTTCTAGATTCCATTCCGTGTCTCTTTGACATGGGGATGTACTTAACATTTAAATAATCCACAGAGGAACAAACCTCCTTGAAATTTACATGTTTCAGGCTGCTCACACTTCACTTAGAAGGCTAGTTATCCCTGCTGGTGCCTTACTCAGAAGGCATGGAGCTTATATATACACACACACACACACAGAGAGAGAGAGAGAGGAGAGAGAGAGAGAGAGAGAGAGAGAGAGAGAGATTGCTTAAGAAAATGCATGGACCAGATAATAAAATTATCAGCCAGATACCAATTTCATAGCATTTGTGGCTAATGATAGGGGCCACAGCTTATTTAAAGCAATAAAGTTAAAACTTGTTTAGAATTCTATATCTCGTCAGTGTGAAATTTCTGCTTGAATCATCGCTGGGTTCCCAACCTGCCCTTTTCTCCAAAAGCAACAACAATCCGATGAAATACAAAACCACCCCATTATTCCCCCTTGTGGTTACTTTTTATTTTGAACTGGTCTCCAAAACAAGATGTGAGCACCATGCGACGAGGCCTCACTCTGACTACACTGGCTGCCAATGGCACAGACAGCACTGCATGCCGTTTCCAAAGTGGCTCATCTGCTCATCTGCTGTGGGAGTTGCCACAACTGAAGGGTGGTATAAAATTATTTTAAAACGGCAACTTGGCACTGTTATTCCACACTAAATATTGCCCCAAGGGGAAACTCTTTAGGAGCGTTCACCCCAAATATCACAATAATGTTTCAGAGATTCCAGCTGTTGGTGACGGCTTCTGCATGTTGGAGAAGCAAGGAAACATGCCTACAAAATCAACAGGAGATGTGGGCATTCTTCACAGGTGCCAGATCGGGGGAATCACTCCCCCTGCCCCACCTTGGCCTAGGGGGACAGAATAGGGCAATGCAGATACTTTATTTAAAATGTTTATGCATTTCCAAAGCTCAAGGCAACTTACAAAAAACTCCCCAATACAACCCAAACTGCCCACATAGCGCACGTCTGATGTTGTCTGCCTGTGGAGCTGCCATGCAATTTCTCCATTATACGTGGACTGGCACCACCAGTAAGTATCTGAACCAGCCCCTGTGCAGAAGGCACTCATGTGCACTTTCCTGGGACCATTAGCTGGCTCCATGTTGGCATTCTTCTCATTAATTTATATATGAGCTAACAAATGTTCTTTACCAAACCTATCTAGCAAGGAAACAAGGCATCTTCCTCTTTCGCTCCAAGACCCCCGTGGGTCTGTGCCCGGGCTCAGCGGGACGCCAGCCTCCAGGTCAATCAGGTGCTCTTCAGAACCTGTAGGCCTCCTCTTTGCAAAGCCCACTATTCCTGCCCCCGCCACTCCGCTCCTTAGAGGGAATTTAACAAGGTGCAGCACAAAGCTAACAGGATCGAGAGAAATGGGAGCAGCGTGAGGCTAGCTGGCAAATTGTAGGGATGTTGCCAATAGAGTGGGGGGAGCTGAACTTCAAAGGCTATTCTTAAAAAACGTGGCAGGTGTTTATTGGTAAAATTTTAAGTTGCTGCCAAAGCAAGGAGCTTTATATGTTGCCTAATGCAGGCGAGGGGAGGGGATCGAGAAACCATTATTTTATTCTCTGCTGAGTAAATGTATGTAACTAACCAATATTTTTGCCAACAGGATACTGTAATCAAGGGGGAGAAATAGCTGGGTCCCCTAAAGTAATTATATTTTTGCTGCAAGTCATTTTCTCTCAGAGGCCCAAAGCAGCAAAACAGCAACTTTTCCTGAGCAGCTGGTGTGGCTGTCCCCAAACACACCACGATACTAATGATCGTAGCGGCAAAGTTCAGCTAGTTTTAAATTTATTAAATTTATCAGCCACTTCCCACAGCCAAGGAAGATTCAAGTGACTTACATTTTATATAAATTTCGTATCCCTTTATAAGGTTCTCAAACAAACATTTCAATGGCTGGTATCCACCAAACTCATAAACGAGGTTATGGCGGGACTTGACAAATTGACCATCTGTTCCGGGAGGAAGGATGTGTGGGTACGGGGGTAGTTCTTTGTGGTATATGTGGGGGGAGGGAGTCGCTGTTCTGGGTTTTGTGTTTTGAAAATGAATCTTATACAACAAAAACAAAGCAGAGTGCACTCCATAATCATCACTTAAAAACAAAGGTATCCTCCTCTCACCTACTGCAAGAATGAACACCAACCAGGTCACTAAAAGCCATAGCACTATTGTTTGTTGAAATGCCTGGGGAAATAAATACGCCTTCCCCTGACTCCGAAAAGCGGACAGTGCTGAAGGGCCGGTGAGCTTCCCTCCCTCCATAAACAAGAGGCTGCCACAGAGAGGGGCCTGCTCCCTTGTCGCCACCCTCCAGACATCTATTGGAAGGGAGACACAGAGAAAGGCCTCAGATGCCAATTTTAGGACCCATGTAGATTCATATGGGTGAAGGGGTTTCTCTTGAGGTGTTGGGGTTTTCCTGAATTCAGCCTGATACCACACAGAAAACATGCAAGAACAGTCACCCCATCACCCCCTGAGAGCTCAACACAGGGGGGGGAAATGTGTCCGTGACTTGAGGGCATCAAAGGTGTAAAAAAGCTGCATCTCCTGTTCTTAAAATGGCACGTCTGTCTTCACCCAAGGACTGCAATTTGAGAGATGTGCAAAGGCACAGTCAGAGTCACTTGGCTATAGTTAGCAAGGGAACAAGAGGCACCTGAGGAGTGGAGGCTGAGATAATGGACACCAAGAATTTGAGCAAACTGCCACTGTGAAAGAGGATGCTATATGCTATGGTGAAACAGGAATGAAAAGGAGCAGGTTTCACCACACACTCTGCAAACATCCAATTTTTATTTAGTGCAAGACTATCTGAAAGTCACAATAAGAACAGGTGGGAATTAGCAAAGCAAAGCAACTTCTGAATTTGAGGAGAGGAACTCAAAATAAAGAAAAAAAACCATATTGCTGATCTCCTCTCAACTCAAATGTAGACAGTGAGAGTATTCTATATGATTAAATTCCTTTATGAAAATATTCCATAGGAACATATGTTACAGCAAGTTACAAGTCCTGTACTATTAAATTAGGCCATGAAAAATCTGTATCTCTGGATCAGCCACTTAATATTCACACACACACATGTTTTTTGACACAGATTTGAACAGCTGCATTGTTAAAAAACCAAACAAAAAAACCCAAACCACTGAAATCTTTAGAAGTTCAGGCTCATAAGACGGAAGTTCAGTTTTAAATAAAAAGACACGTATAGCCTTACCCGCAGTAGTCCAAGAGGTGTGGAGGAAGGACAGGAATGTAAACATGTTGCCAAAACATTGGGTAAAGCATAGCTGCAGAGCCATGGATGCAGGCGGTTAACTGAAAGGCAAAAAGAGAGAGCAACATCAGCACATGCACACACAAGATGCAACGCTACTCCCAACAATCTCCAAGGTAGAGACAACGCGTCCTCTTGCCAGCTCCATCACCACCCACTGTCCAGAATGCAATGAAGGTGAAAAGGCACGTCTAACAATTGAAGTGGAATACAGAAAAGGGAGGCGTGAGGAGGTCTGGGAAACAAGCAAATGAAAGATAAGCGATTGAAAGACTGAATTGTTTTTAACTATTTTTATTTTGTATTTTTCTTTTTTCTTTTTCTATTTTGTAATATTTTGAAAATCCTAATAAATATCTTATAAAAAAAAATGAAAAGGCACGTCAAGTGTTTAAGACCTGACTGTATGGGCTGACCTTTGTCAGAAGGAGTTTATGGACATCGACATCATCATCATCATCATCAAAAACATGTTTTTATTAACAGATTTCCCATACCTTCAGTGTCTCTGTTTCAAATTGTAGGACTTTTCATACAGGTCAATTACAGCCAATTTGAGACATTTTTGTTGTAGACAATGTGGGGGTTTAGGGGGAAAGAGAAAGTGGGAGGGTAGGGGAAAATAGAGAAAGAGAGAAAGAGAGAAAGAGAGAAAGGAAGGAAGGAAGGAAGGAAGGAAGGAAGGAAGGAAGGAGGTTGGGGAGACAGTAAACTTTCATTCTTCCCAGAGTATATGAGTGGTGCTTGGTAGATAGGTATCTTATTTTTGCTGGCGGAGAGAGAGATCAGAGGGCCCAAAGTGTAGCTGGTTGCAGTTGATTGGCTGCAGGGTGTTTTGATGGGGGGAGGGGGGGTCGCTAGGTTAAGTCAGCCATATTGATTCATATGTCATTGGAGTGGATCAGTCGTTGTCTTTCTAGCCTGTGTATGTAGTAAAACGAAGCCACACCAGGGTCCTGTTTTGTTTGTTATCATGATAGTTTCAGTTCATTAGTTTTTCTAGTAGGGGGGTTTACCATACATGAGACTCTTTCAGGTGGTTTGCAATCTAACAGAACCACCTTCACCACTGGGGCCCGGTAAGGACCCCAAGATCTCCTGCAATGATTTTGCAAAGTTTTTTGCAGATAAAGTCGCTCAGATTCGGAAGGAGGTAGACTCCACCGTGGGAGCAGGGCTGGGGCAGGAGAGTGCTAGAGCCCTGTCTGGTCAAGTTGCATGGAATCAATTCCAGTCTGTTACCTCCGAGGATGTGGACAGGCTGCTTCGACGAGTGAAACCTGTCTCCTTGATCCTTGCCCATCCTGGCTAATAAAAGGGCTGGGCGATGGGCTCTGCAGGGTGGTGAATGCTTCCCTCTGTGAGGGAGCCTTCCCAGACCCACTGAAAGGCAGTTATTAAACCGCTTCTTAAAAAACCATCTTTAGATCTGGCCAATATGGTCAACTGTTGCCTAGTCTCAAATCTTCCATTCTTGGGCAAGGTGGTTGAACGAGTGGTTGCTGAACAACTCCAGGACCTTTATTGTTTGTTTACAGATAGTTGCTGTGGTGATATCATCTTGTTTCGATTGCAGTAGTCACTGTATCATCACCCTGTTCATTGTTTTTGAGTTGCTTAAGAAGACACATAGCTGGTGACAGGTCTGCCAGGGTTTCTGGCTGTCCACTCATTTGTTTTGTATTTCTTGTATCGGTATGAGGTTTTAATTTTTGCATAAGTCTATGAGGTGGTGCAGGCCTTTGACTTGCCTGGAAGCTCTGGGCTGCATAGTGGAACTCTGGGTGATGGGCCAAGGGGATCAGCAGGGATAAGGCTGAGGACATTGCTCCTGCTTTTTCCTTCCGTGATTTAAGTGTGGTCTGTGTGAACCTGCTTTGTGTTGTTGGGCTTTTCTTTAGTTTGTTTTGGAAAAATGGGGAGTTTAGGGACTTTAGAACCACTTAAAAGAGGTTGCTGTTTTTTAACTGCAGAATACAATTAATGGCAAGTCAACTTTTGTTTTTGTGTTTTTTTAAATGATATTTATTAAAGTTTCAGAAAAGGTTACAAAAATAAGAAAAAGAAAAAGAAAAGAAAAAATACAAAATACAGAAAAATAAAAACACTTAAAAACAAATCAATCTTTCCATGTCTTGTCTTTCATTTACTTGTTTCCCTGACCTCCTCACACCTCCCTTTTTTGTATTCCAGTTCAGTTAGTTAATTCAGCAAATCCTTTCCCTCTTTGTTTTTATCCTAATCCTTTAACTTAATATATTGTAACTTTAGATTCTCACCTGTTAACAATCCATTTTTACATACTCCTTTGTAACATTGCTGCTAAAACCACTTAACTTCATTCTGACATCATTCTAACATTCATTAATTTTGCAGTATTTCTGTAAATAGTCTTTAAATTTCTTCCAATCTTCTTCCACCGACTCTTCTCCCTGGTCTCGGATTCTGCCAGTCATTTCCGCCAGTTCCATGTAGTCCATCACCTTCATCTGCCATGGTTCCCTCTCTAGCCAAGGGATTCTTTGTTCTCCAGATATCAACTAAGTCCAAGTTGTCTGTCATCTCAAAAAAGGTTTTCGGTAGTCTACCATCCTTAGTGACTACCTGTCTTTGTGCCTTGTCCATATGTGTAGATACCACTCCGTTCATATCTCCCATCAAAATCACATTATAGTCCAAATAGTCCATCAAGGTCTCATGCAACTTTTTAAAGAATTCAGATTTCCCCTCATTTGGTGCGTAAACTCCTACTATTAAGAATTTCTCTCCTTGTATTTGAATTTCAATTGCCACAAATCTTCCTTGGTCATCTTTAAAGATAAATTTCGGTGATAGTCTCTCCTTTGCATAAATCACTACTCCTCTTTTTTTAACTTTATCCGATGAGATAAACTCCTGGCCCAGTCTTTTATTGATCAATACTTTTCTATGTAGCCTTATCACATGTGTTTCCTGTAGACAAATCAAGTCCAATTGCTCCTTTTTTAATAAATGAAACACTCTTTTCCTTTTCTGGGGGGAGTTGAGACCATTACAATTCCAGCTTAATAGTTGCAGAGCCATGATGTAGTTACTTTACTTTTCCTCCAACTGCACCAAGTGCCTGTTCCTGCTCTGTCGGTGGTATCACCTTCTCTGGGCAGTCTTTTAATCCAAAAGGTAGTTTTGCTATGTCTAATATTCCTCTTGACTCTTCTCCAGATTCTTTCTGCAGGTCTTCTCCGTGGTCTTTCAAGAATCTTTCTTTGTCATCCACCGATCTTATTTTTATCTTTCTTCCTTTGAAGCTAAAAGATAGGCCTTGGGGAAATTCCCACCTAAAGATGATTCTGTTGCTTCTCAACAGGGCAACCAAATCTCCATAATTGGACCTAAGGTCCAAAAGGTATTTCGGAATGTCTTTAAATATCTCCACTTTTGACTGGTGTATTTCCAAAGTCTTCTGGAAGTGCAGACTCAAGATTTTGTCTCTCTCCTCTTTTGTTCAGAGGGTGATCAAACAGTCTCTCACCCTGTTCTTCTTCCCTCCTCTTCCCAGCCTGAAAGCACTCACTATCTTAAAATCCTCCTTCTCCAAATCTGGGTTCCAAAAGTCTGCAAATTCCTGCGTAAGAAAGTCAGTCAGACTATCTTTCTCAAGTTCAGGTACGGCCCTGATCCTCAAATTCGTTTGTTTCTCCTTCAATTCAATCATAGACAATATCAACCTGTGGTCTTCAAGTTGCCTATGTATCGGTGGTATCTTCTCTTCTACAGCAACTGCTATTTCCTTTGCTTCTTCAGCTGTCTTTCGGGTCAAAGTAGATTCCTGGAGCAGTTTCTCAATAGTTTCTGTATTAGTATTTACCTTCTGTCCCAAATTGTTGATACTTGTAGTATTTTGATCAATTTTGATTGATGCTTCAGCTACTTGTTTACTTAGTTTTTCCAGAGATTCATTAATTTTGCCTAATGCCTGAGCTAAAACATCTTCGGATGCCATTCCTTTAGGTTTAGGTTGTACAAATGCAGCCCCTGATGATGCAGAGGGGCCAGATGTTGAAGCTCTTCGCTGCAGCCCAGCGTCTGGGCGAAAAGATCTACCAGACCTCGTTGTTTTTTTCCTGAGGCAAATCTATCTTTTCTTTTCCATCTGCCATAACACTCTAGTTAAAGCCCAAGGTCAGTCCCACGGCCAGAATTTGTTTTGAAGTGGAAAATTCCCCTGGCCCAGTTGTTGTTGTAACAATTTCAAGCTTCCTCTAGGGGGACACAGTAGCAGTCAAAAGTTGTTGCCTTAAAATAAATAACCTTTTTTTAATCCCCCAATTCACAAATAGACAACAGTTTCAATTTCAGTTATTTTCCAGTTACTTTAAAACCAGGAGAAGCCAGCCAGAAACATTGTATCTCACTTGCAGAGTTAGCTGTCAAAAAGTACTCTATTCACTAACAGCGCATTTCACAGTACGGCATTCTTATTGTCCCTTGGCAGCCCGATCCCAGGTTTTAAGCGGTGGATTTTAGCTTCCTTTTCTCTCTTTTTGCAGGGAGATACAGTTCACACCTTTCCCCCCTCCTCTCCTGCAGCCAAGGGGGGAGATCGCTTGTTTTGATGTTAGAATTATAGTCCTTTTCAAGCGTCTTTCAAGGTTTTAGCTTACAAGTTCATTGCTTTACTCTATTTACAAAGAACGGAAGGCAGACTTCCTGTTTATGCCTCCCCACTTCGGTATCAAATTACGTCTTTCTTCTCCTTTATTTCCAAAATTAACCTACTCACGGGTAGTTATTTTTGTAGCCAGATTGTCACAGGAAAAAGGTAGTGCTCTCCGGTAACGGCTGTGCGGCTTCGCTCCACGGAAGAAGCAGTTGACTCTCAGCACCACGCCGCTTCCCTGCTTCACTCCGGAGCCCGTAATTGGGCTCCTTTGCAGATTGGGGGGGGCGCAAAAGGTGCCCGCCGAGTCCGACGGTCACAGGCTTCACCCTGTGATTTTTTCAAGGGTCCCCGCTTCGCCGTAGCGGAACAGACCCGATTCCCGTAGAGCCAGTCCCTCCGGATCAGAGGGAGTCCGCCATTACCGATGGCGCCACCCCGGAAGTCCCGGCAAGTCAACTTTTGAAGGGGTTATGGTGATGCCTGTGTTCAGAAACTTCATTTAGGTTACTATATCCACCAAGGCATTTTCAGCAAACAAGATGGCAGTTTACTTGGTTACGTTATCCTATGGAAGATACCCAGGGAGAAGGACCAAAACTGTGACATATACAGAGTGTTATTTTTCTAGAAAAAGAGGTGCTGGAACTCACCATTAACACCTCCCTTGTTCTCTTAGAATGGCAATGGCACCCACCTGAGAGGTGGCAGAACTGAGTTCCAGAGAGTTCTAGCTGGAAAAAAAGCCCTGCCTATCCACTTCAACCCATTGCTTCAGCTCATTTTGTTCCTTATTCCAGTTCTGCTAGTAGCTAGGAGTCTGCTACTAGTAGCTAGGAGTCTGGATCCTGGCTGCAGGTGGTTCTCTACTGCTAGATCATAGCTGGATATAAGGGGGTAGCCAGAGATTCTGGGGTGCATTAGGGAGGAGACAAGCATTTCTGAACCTTAATGCAAGAAAGCAGCCACAAAAAAGAGAACAAAAATAGATTTCACCATTTGCTACTTGAAAAACAGATGGATTTTTAATCCTCCTTTTCTTTTCTTCCCCCACAATCACGCCCAGGGGAAGGCTGCACATGCCAAGTGTAATCCCTAGGCAGGTTTTTGTGACTGAGATACAAACTTCTCAATGTGAAAGTCAGAACTTTGTGCTTTGCTCTGGCTAAAATACAATACAGAGCAGATTCATGTAGAAATAGTGCTGCACAACTCTACAACCCAATTTCACCTGATGAAATCACTAAGTCATTCCTCTGTTCTGCTGTTTCTTTCCTGGCCCACCACCAAAAGAAATAGAGCTTACAATAACAGCTAATATTAAACCCCCCCCCCCATACAGATCCAACTCTTGCCTTTCATCATTTGCAAATGGCATCTATCAAGGGTTATTTTATGCCATTGTACACAGGGGGACAAACCTGTTCACAACAAGGGGTGTGGTCTTCACCTGAGCACAAGAGACTCTGGCAATGCAAATCTCCTGCTAGGAGAAGCGGGGGGGCGGGGAGAATGAGAAAGGGGGATCAAGCAGTTAATGGCCCCCATGCACTGAATACACTCCTTAATTCACCACTTTCCCCTACACTCCTTTGTGACTATAAATACTGGCTTTCCTAGTATAGAGGAAAATTAATCTATTTGAATAATAAAAGCTTATTGTTGATTTATTCACCAACTCATTCAGCGGGCTTGGTAAACTCAGTGAAAAGCTATACTGGAATTTAACTCAAAACTAGCAGATGTCATAAATCCCCATTTCAGTTAAGGAAAAGGACACACATTAGTTAAGGGAGTGATGCTTGAATTTTCCTTGAAGCTTGAAGCTGATTTACCATCGATTGTTTTATTTGATGTTTTAATTTGTTGTAAACCACTTTGAGATTTTTCTTTAAAATATAAAGCAGTATAAAAATGATAACAGCAGCAACAAAAACAACACTTCCACAAAACCTCTACTACATGCTGAAGAAGCAAAACACAGGAGCAGCCAAGCTACTCTCACAGAATTTGAGCTTGACTACGCAAAAACCGGGGATGTGGCTGGTGCTGTGGTCTAAACCACAGAGCCTAGGACTTGCCAATCAGAAGGTTGGCAGTTCGAATCCCTGTGACGGGGTGAGCTCCCGTTGCTCGGTCCCTGCTCCTGCCAACCTAGCAGTTCAAAAGCATGTCAAATTGAAAGTAGATAAATAGGTACTGCTCTGGCGGGAAGGTAAACTGATGTCTTATAAATGCGGAACAGTGCCGGTTCCATAGACTGAAGCAGTCGAGTGGGGCCTATATGGGGTAGGGAAATCTCACAGGTAAACTGCTTGTTAAGGGCTTTCTATATTAATAGTAGCACCTTGAACCTGGCCCGGTAGCAAATGGGCAGCCAGTGCAGATCTCTAGGCACAGGTGTTAAATGCTGACAAGGCCTCGCTCCTGCAGCATTCTGCCCTAACTGGAGCCCCCGGATAAAGTGTCAGGGAAGTCCCACATAGAGCGCACTGCAGCAGTCCAGCCTTGAAGTAACCAGCACATTAAGTTCTGTGGCCAAGCTTTCTCGGATCAGGAACAGTCGTAGCTGTAGTACCAATGTTGGTTGGTAAAAGGCACTTGTAGCCACTGAGTGCCAATGGCCACCAACTTATAGCATTGAAGGCCATGACAGGTGATGGCAATGAGGATGCTTAGGAATAAGGATGTGTAACAGACTAATCCCTTAACTTGAGTGTTTTTGAGTACAGTGGTACCTCAGGTTACATACGCTTCAGGTTACATACGCTTCAGGTTACACACTCCGCTAACCCAGAAATAGTGCTTCAGGTTAAGTACTTTGCTTCAGGATAAGAACAGAAATCGTGCTCCGGCAGCACGGTGGCAGTGGGAGGCCCCATTAGCTAAAGTGGTGCTTCAGGTTAAGAACAGTTTCAGGTTAAGAACAGACCTCCGGAACGAATTAAATACTTAACCTGAGGTACTACTGTATCTGCTGCTCTGCATCAGTTTCAAGTTACAGATTTCTAGAAGAAATGAGGGAGAGGGTCCCACAGATATAGAGAGAGGGGGAATCCTTAGACCTACCATTGTTTTCCTGTTGGCTTAGATGAGCAACCTTCCTAGCTCAGAGGGTAGCCAATATGGTGCCCACCAGATATAGGAAACTGCTCTCCAGTAACATCTGGAAGGCACCATGTTGGCTATCCCTGTCCTAGCTAATAAAGGAATAACCAGATTTAGTTGGGGACATTTCCTGACAGGATGCCTTGAAACATCCTGAATAAGGCCTTCTCTTTTAACCCTGAGTTTTAACACAGTAATAAAAAATTCTGCTTTGTGGTGAACTTGCAAGATCTGCACCTACCTGAACGGATCTCAACGTGTCTTATGATATTTAAAGCAAGCAAATTACTAGGAAATTTGCTGGTACTTACTGAAAGACACGGAGGAGGAGTTTCCCTTCCCTCTCACAATAACGCCATATACTGAGAACCTCAGCAGCGGCAGAAGCATGTCTATCATGTTTTTACATCTTATTCTTTACTACATGGCACCTTTTCAGAGCTGCCAAACCATCATTATATATTTACGTTAGGAAGGAGTAAGACACAATATCTCTTAGCTCAATGAATGAACTTGATTTCCTTCTAGCAAGAGGCAGCCACCCCCTTGCATAAACCACACAAGCAAAATGTCGTTGCGGATGCTCTGTTAATTTTACTAACCCAACATGTCAAAAGAATCTAAGTGGTAAGTACTAAAGCAAGTGTGTTAACAATCCTGGGCTGGGACTCTCTGAGAATGCCGCCCTGTTTCCAAACAGTGGGCCTCTTCGCAAAAGTGAAAGTGACATTTAGAGAAGCTTGCTTTTCTAGAGTTCTTGCTCAATGGACAATGATTTAATTGCCTCCAGTTACCCGGCAACATGAAATCTGTAATGACAGCAGCTGTAATGAAGCCATTTGTTGGAGAAGCTGTGGCTGCAACTCTCCAATTCCACACACACATGAAGACTGGATCCCCTGACCGGCTACTCATGAGCAGATGCCTTACATTCTTGTGTGGTAAGAACGGTTGCTGTGAAAAAACACGGGAATGAACAATTTTACCTGCATATAGTATGGGATGCATATCTCTGTAGGGAGATTACAGGGAGTCCTAGCAGGGGCCCCAAGGCTCTAGGCATCAAGACAAAGGTACCCAGCACTACTGATGCACAGAACGACCCATTCCTCATCTGAGGGAAGCAGATTTAAAAGCACCAGACTTCCTGAGACCTGTAATCCAAGGCAGGTGACTGACGGGGAATCTCTGTCAGCAATTGCCATCCTGGATTTTTTTTTTTTAGATCAATGGAATCTCAGTGTGATAACTCTGGATAGTATGGATTATTATTCAACCAGGGATTGCTTTTATTCAGTTTTGGGTTGTTTTTAACCCCAAAGGGAATATTTTGGGTTTCTGTAATTTGGGGAAATTGCATTTCTTTCTTTGTAACATTTGCATGCGTTGTACTCCATATTATTTCCATCTTAGTAAACCCATTTCATGTTTCATAACCCGTGTGGCCTCAGTTTAATGTGAATACCATCACACCCGTAGTGTTAAGGAAGCAACAGTGGAGCACGAGGGAAATTTTGGAAGCTGATTGATAAGGGGCAGCCTGGCAAATAACTGCTCTGCTATCCAGAATCAGCAAGTACCTCAAAGGAGGGAGGGGGGGCAAGTAGAGGAGTACACGTCGTTGTGGCCAGGGCTCCCCTTCCCCAGGGAACATGGGACTCAGGTGGCTAGGACGACAGTGACCCACCAACACCAAAAACCAAAATGAAAAGAAATAACTCATCAACGATATTCATCTCTCATCAGTGGCTGCTGCACAGAAAACATGCTGTTAATAAGAAGATAACTCCAGTAATGAGAGATTCTGTAAAAGCTGCAGGATTTCAGCAGGTTGGAAATGAGATCAGCTCCATGGTTCAGCCTCCAGTGACTGTTGGGGGTGGGGGTGCCTGAACCTGTATTTCCCAGTTTGATCACTCAGATCACATGCAGGAGCACTGCTGGTTATTCACTGATCTAGCAAGGCTCATTTGACAAGAAGAAACTGAGCCCAGTGCCCATTGGCCCAGCCCTCTGGAATGCTCTGCCAATAGATGCTCAGGAGACACCTTCTGTTCCTACTTTTAAACGTCTGCTGAAAACCTCTGGGTTCTTTCCACAATAGTTTTCTGATTTTAACCTTTTAATATGGTTTTCACTGTATGGTTTTATGCGCAATTGTAAACAGCTCTGGTATTTTTTATAAAAGAGAAAAAGAGGTGCCAGAACTCACCATGAGCACCTTCCTTGTTCTCTTATAATGGCAATGGCACCCGCACGAGAAGGACAGGAATTGAGTTCCGGTGAGTTCTGGCTGGGGGGGCGGGGAGGGCGGGGAGACTCTGAATAGAAGTATATGGTTTAAAAATAATTTTAAAAGCTTTTATCTGGAAGCACTCTTGAGTTCCAATAGCCTTCTACTAAATTCACTGGCTTATATTTGTAGAGAATGTAACAGGAGGGATCTACACCAAAGTCTATTTGGTGAACATTCAGGCCAAATCACAACTGCTGGGTTCTATGCGCCTCTTTCAAGAGAAAAATGCAACTCACAGACACCATGAAGGAAAAAACCTAATAGCAGTCATCTTCTAGAGGTTTGGCTCATTGATCAGCTATTAAGTGTTGATTCAGTCACTCTCTGTTCTCTACAACCCAAAACCTTGTTTCACTTTCTCAGACTGATAGGGCTTTATAAACCAGACAATTTCAAAGGACCACAAAGACCGTATCTTCACCTTAACTAAGCCTTTCCCTCTCTCATCTCCAGGAAAATTCCTCCCCAATGTAGGGCAGGTATGTGATCGTGAGAATGAAGAAACGACAGCAAGTCCCTGCCAGGACTCCTGGCGTATCTGAGAGTTCTCTGGCCTCGGTCACTTTCTGGTTGCGGCATCCTAGCTTCCGCAGAGGACACAATAACACAGCTGATGTTTACAGTGCTGACTTGCAGGAAAGTCACAGTATATCCAAGCCAGTCTTACAGAACCATCACTGTTATCTTTTCTGATGCATAGAAGTTGGGGGAAATACAGGAAAAGCAGATTCCCTGCTCTCAAAAGCTGCCCCACCAATGAGGGTCTAGCAAATATCTTGAAAGGGAAAATAGAAGGGAAAGACCCCAGCCTGTGAACAAGTTTCTTTAGAAAAAGGCAAGGATAAGCCTATATTAATATATCCATTACAAATCATATCTCTATTCCTGTTTCATAATAATGTGTTTTCTATTCAGCCACATGTATGAAAGGTATAAAAGCTGCAGAGCACACAATAATGGCTGAAGTTTGTTGCTGTTTTTTATCCCGTCCATCTGACTGGGCTGCCCCAGCTACTCTGGGCAGCTTACATCAGAATACAGAGGTTAAACCTTCCAACTGGCTTGCTTGTCACCAGAACTTGTTAGAATTTGGGCACAGAGTGCGTATTATTTGGTGTTGGGCCTAACAATTATTCATTCCCTTCACCTTCTCTATCAACAGGGCTTGGCCTTCCTTTCTTTAGGAACTTCCGTGTAGCTTGTTTCCCCTTTAGCCAACACATGTTTTGGGGGACACCTGTTGCAATATCATACAATCAAGATCAGAATCTGTGAGTAGAGAGTCACTTAGATACCAGAATGCTTGCCAACACTGGCAAGCAAGGAAACAAGAACTTCAGAAAACACCCTTCTGCAATTGAAGTCCATGCTATTCAGCATTTATCATGGAATTAAAACCAACAATACAAACCCACAATCAATATCCATTTACACAGTGAAAAGCAAGGAAAACTTTAGGGGGGGGGGTTAATAAAAAAAAAATGCACAAGCTTATTGACTGTTAAAACCTTGAAAAACACAGATCTAAACTTCTGAACCATATCAAACTGGGGTGTTTTGTGTTGTTGTTTTCGAGTAATGATGTAGGGCCATTTCTGGAGTGGATGGTCCTTTGAGTGCACTACAGCTTTCATCTCTCAGGTGCTTGATGGACCCTAAGTAGCATTAAGCCTGCATTCTTATCAAACAAAATTGCGAAAAATGCAGTTCTTATCAGCCACCATCAGAGTTCATCAAGAGAAGGTCGCGAGAAGAGCCACCTAAAAGCCATCGTTTATCAATTATTTTTTCATATACACATACACACACACAAACATACAGGGATAGAAAGATGGAGGCAGATGACACAAAACAGCCCATTGTTGCTAATACTGCAGAAATGTTATTATAACACACCTGCACTGAGAGGAAAAACTTTGTACTTCAAAGGCTAAGAAGCCTCAGTGATGACCTGCTACACTCTCAGAGTTTTTGTCAAGCTCCTATATGCTGCTAAGGTTGCCATTAAGGCACACACAAAGCCAGGCACATTTTCAGGCACTGCTGGCAGCAAACACACGTGGGGCATTCAGCCTGAGGCAAGGAACATACTTGCCAGGGGCACATAAGGTGGAGAGGGCAACCATCTCGGCCCAAGTTCTGATGCAGAGATAATTACTATTTTAAAATAAATAAAACTGCACCACACACGTAACTCACCTTTCACCCCAGGAAGTGTGCATCAGAGGTTATCCCAATTCATCCCACACACCCAGAAGTGTGGCCAGCCCAACAATCTCTCCACGGCACTACAAGCCTCTGGCCAATCAACCCCCCCATCTCAGGAAATAACCTTCTCTCTAGTTCCCATTCCTACTCCAGGAATTACCCTAGGGGTAATTTATCAGGCAGGAGGTGGGGTAGTAGATGGAGCCAGAGCTGGCAATGGGTAGAGTCAGGAGACAAAAGCTTTGTGAATTAACTAGTCAAGGGAAAAGACCACTCTGCTTCAACTGATCTCAATATGATGCAGAGGATTTTTTACTGTTAGTACACCAAAAGAGCTGCTCTGGAAATCACATGAAAGTAATTCCTTTACAACTTTAGTGTGCTGCACACACATTAACATAAATATATACAGTGGTACCTCTGGTTGTGAACAGGATCCGTTCCCAAGTCCCGTTTGCAACACCAGCAGAACGCAACCCGCGTCTGTGCGGGTCGCAATTCGCCGCTTCTGTACATGCGCGTGACGTCATTTTGTGCGTCTGTGCATGCACGAGCGGTGAAACCTGGAAGTAACCTTTTCCAGTACTTCCGGGTCGCCGTGGGACACAACCTGAAAAGACGTATCATGAAGCAAACGCAACACGAGGTATGACTGTATGTCCAAAACCAAACAATTGGTTTTCAGACGGGGGGGGGGGGCACTGTGTCTTTTACTCAAATTACCTAACCCATCCCCAGGAGTCCAGTCAGGGGGTGTGAAATGGTCTGTGAAAGTTCTGGAGGTTGACCAGCCTACCAGACTGCTCAGGGTTCCTGCAGAGTGCCCCAAGAGAGACTTCCCCGGTAGACCAAAAGGAAGCAAGCGCCTCAGTGTCAACTTACAGTGCTCAGTTTACTGCAGCAAATAAGGATGCGTCGTTCATACAGCATACTGGCGTAGAGGTGCAGCATGTTGTTCACATCTACAGCTACAAAATACTCCGTCAGATTTCTCTAGGAAGGAAGAAGGAAGAAAGAACTTTATGAATATGTTTTTTTAAAGGAGATAGCAGTAAGTTAACTACCTCCTGAAGCAGCTATTGCAACATCTGTGGAATGAGGGGACACAAGAACAGTTGCTGACAAGCAGCCCAGGGTTTGCAACTGCGGATTGAGGGGTTGTTTAGACTTATCCAAAACAACCCCAAGACATGGAGGGTGGGAATGTCTTAACACACCCACCAGGTTTGTCTACTGCCTGCAAGCAGCTCTCCCTAGAAATTCCAAACAAGGCTTCAAGGTCGGCCAAAGATACTGATTCTAACGTCCTCTGACTCTTCTTGCTGAGGACTTCCCAATCCAAGTGTAGAGCACAGGTGCCAGGTACAGGCATCACTCCACTGACTGTGCAAAACTGTGCTGATTTGTACCAGGCTGCTGGGTTTCAAAGCAGCAACAGAAGCAGCAGCTTCATAATACAGTGATCAGGAATAACAGCTGGGTGGATGGCCACCAAGCCAAGATGAATCACGTGCTCAAGAGCTCAGCAAGCAGGTCTTTCTCTTTTTTTTACACTGCTATAAAGGTAAAGAGCAATCACAAGCAAGTGTATTAATAAAAGCACATTTATGCTCATTATGAATTCAATTGAGACCTTAACCCTTTACAAAATGAAATAAACAAGGCAACACACACGCAGGTCCTCCCCCCCCCCCAAAAAAAACAAAGAGCAAATAGGATTTAGAATCATGAAGAAGCTCACAGAGCCCATTAGCACTTTTGACAGATCCAAAGATAGCTCTAAAATCCCCAATACTTGGCCTGAGAAGTTTGCCAAGAAGCTTCATACTGTGCTGAAATATGTTACACAGCTTGTTGTTCAAATACAAAGGAAAAGCTACAGACCAAAAATTAAGCACGGGGGTTTGTAGAGATCCATTGTGCTTCCAAAAAAAAAAAATCACATGCAACAACAAACACACATTGGTTAACAAAGGCCATGTCACTATACCAGCACCACTCAGGCCTTATTAGACAGCCTGAAGTGAGAAAGGTTCTATCACATCCAGGTAGGAATGGGGGAGGGAGACGAAGAGAAAGCAGATTTTTGTCAAAAAAACGTTTCAACTGGCATGTTTCCCCCCTCATGCCGCCCCCCAAAAATGTTCTTATCCCATCTGTGCTGATTAGCAAGATGTTTGTGTCTAAACAGAAGCCGTTTGGAAGCTGCAGTTGCTGAGGGCACAGTGACGGCAGCAGCGACAACAACAAAAACCCACAGCGTGGGGATGTCACTGCAGGCCTGCCTAAGGCACTGTGGTGCTGGTGATGGGAAATTCAAAGCACAGCACCTCCCGCCAAGTAACATGAGATACGTAATCCACTAGGAAGTTGTCCTACACAAGCCCCACTCGAAAGCTGAGAGTAACAGGAGGTGCACAGGAGCATGAAGCGAGAAAAGCCGATCAGATACCCCATTTTGGCTTAGAGGAATAAACCCCCACCTTATTGGACTCAAGGGGTTATGTGGTCATAGAAGGAGGGTCATGTGCCTGCCACTTCCTGGATCACAACTTCCAGTGATGTCATTGGGGCCGGGTTTTCTAGGGTACGTCTTCAGGCGACATCATCAATCAAACTCAAAAGGGCAGAGTTTAAGGATTTGACAGGAGGGGGTATTCTTATACTTCCCAGTGGACTGTGTCCCAGATCTGTCTCCTGCTTTGCTATTCATTGTCTGCCACTCTACCTTGCGCCATGGCAGGGCCACCTGCACTCCTTTAGAGATAGTTCAATATGTAACGGCAGGTTGATCTGGAGGTACGATTCAGGCCAAGCCTCACCCACAGCAACAGAAATTGGGCATGCCAGCAAAAAAGGGGTGCTGAGCAGTTTTGCATTTGCTATGCTGAACGAGCTGCACCAAGACAGAGGCAGAATGGTCAAAGAAGTTGTTCACAGAAGGCAAAACAGCAAAAAGGAGGTTGACAGTTTAATGGGGATTTGATAAGCTTTTGGGACTTTGTAAAAACTGTCTGAGCGTGACAGCAGTTCTATGAGACACTGATGTAGTAACACGCAGGAGCTTTTTCATCGGAGTGCAGGATTAGCCAGAAAGTGCTGAGGTCCCAGGGAAGGCCAATAGGGAACCAAGAGACTCGGGCACTCTTTAAGATGCTTTTGCTTTTAGCAGGAGCAGTGGGTGCCAAACCAAGGTGGGCTGCCCAAAGTGCCTGTGCCAATTTGATACACATAGGGTCTCTCTTTCCCCACACCCCCAACAGGGAAAGGATGGAACGGGGCAGAAAGGCTCCTGGAAAGCACCGTGTGCCGCAGCGCTGGGAGGAAAGGTGGGGGAGAAAGAAAGGGCCCACCAATGAGGCTCAGAAGCACAGGTGTCCCCAAGAGACAGGGGATTCCAACAGGGCAAATGGAAAACTAAACTGCTGTGAGAGAAGGTAAAGCCCTAACCCTATTTCCAAAGCAAAGCAAAGGGCATTATGCTTGAAGCAGTTGAGCAGCCAACATACTTTTGCTATTACTCAGCTTTATTCAGAAGGAATAAAGCCCACTAAGCTGCAGTTAAGCCTAGTCAAAACTGCAGATTTGGTTCCTAGTTGACGATTAGATCTAAAATGCACTGTAAATCTGATCTGTAACTAAGCACAAAAGGTTGGCATACAGATTATTAAGTAACATGGGATGTCATGAATCACTAATAGGACATCTCCATTCTTCTGTTTCATGCCTTGCATCTCTCCAGGACTACAAAAGCTGCAAAACTGGCAACTTTGCTCAAAGGGATCTAGATGACATGACTTCGATTTCCTGGCCTTATAACTGTTGGTACAGAGTTCTCTGGAAATATTAGGAAAGATTTACTAGCACAAAATGCTGCTGAATGTACCTCAGCTGTGCGCTAGGTGCTGTACAAGGCGGAGCACAGTGAGCATCAGGCAAACAAGTCGAGACAATCCTGGGGAGGCTGCAGAGTATAAAACTGATGAATATGGAGGAGGAACTAGCAGAACAAGAAGGAAGCAGCAGCCAGCCTCTGCATTCGTTTTGCATTTACTTCTCTTTGCTCCAAGACCCACACGTGCAAAGCCAAATAAAAGTTTATGGGGCTGTGCTTTTATCACTCTCATTGTTCTGTTGTTCTTCCCTAGTGGGCCTTCAACATCCTTAAAGCAACTTATTTGGTCACCCCTCAATGACAACATCATAGACACCACCCAAATCTGCTGTATTCATTCTCCAGCCCTCTCCCCACGCCCTGCCTTCTCCACCCCGAAAACGCACACTTTAAATGAATAGGTCTTCAAGCACTAAAAGTTGCACCCTCCCCACAGGCTGAACATGCAGTTTTAAAATCCTTTCCAAGTCTTCCTGGCCTAGAGCCGTTGGTTTTTATAGCATCCTTTGATTCATAAGCATTCAGAATGTCTACTGCTCAAATGTTATGGGAAGTTGACTCATGTGTTGGAATTCTTGCCAACAAGTGCTGGCACACAGAAAAGGCACTGGTGAAGAAGGGAGAAGCCTGTATCTCTAAAACCAACACATGTGTCCGTGCACATGCGGATGTGTGCACAAACATGTGCTATTGAGACACAGGAACCTAAACAAGAGGTTGGAGGGATTCCCGTACCTTGCTGTGGCTTCTTTGGTGTGCTTCTCAATTTACCCACCTGCAAACTGAACCTAGCACACTCAAAGATGTTCCTCTCAGTGGAAGGAAAAACAGGTTACTTGCCTGCAACAGGTTTTATTTTATTTTTTAGTGGTCCTCTCTGGGGTCTCAGACAGGCATCTTTCCTAGCCATACCCTGAGATGGCACCTATTGCCCGCAAATCAGCTATGGCCCCTCCCCTTTAGCACTGAAGCCAGGGAAGAAGCTTACTCTTCTGAGCATGCTTCAAGGGGCAGGGAAAGCACCTTCCCACTCACATGTTTTATGACAGGAGTGGGCAACCTGGAGGCCACATGTAGCCACTGTTCCTGTCCTGTGTGGCCCCCTGGTTGCCCCCGATCATCTTCCCCACCAAATTATGACTGCTGCAAGGAACATCTCTCTAGAGCAGAGCTTTCCAAACTGTGTGTCGCAACACATTAGTGTGTCGGCTGCAGTGTGCAGGTGTGTCGCACAAACGGTCCCCGCACTCCTTCTGGGGCTGGGAAGGGTTAGTTTAATCTCCAGTTTGCTAGTAAAACTGAATTATTGTGTCATGAAATGATGCAAAACTGAATTACTGTGTCGTGAATGATGAATGTCCAAAAAGTGTGTCATCAGCTTGAAAAGTTTGCAAAGCTGTGCTCTAGAGAAAGGAGGGCATACTGAACCATCTAACTTGCAATCTCACAAACATCTCTTCCAGGTAAGGAATCTGGTGTTCTTTACAGTCTCTGTACAAAAACCTACTTGGAAAAGATCAGCAAGTTGATGTTCCTAATGATCCCAAGGAAGAAGGACTAAAAACAAGTTTCCCAAAAGTTGTATCCAATGTCCAATATGCACCATTTCACAAACGTTGGTAGGTCAAACCATGTGGCTGCCTTACTCAGTTCAGGAAACAGCAGAATAGTAGCAGTCATGTTTTTGGTGGAGTGACCCCTGACAAGGCGCAGGATAAGTTACCCTGCCAATGGCAGCAGAAGCCAGGGAAAGTTTCTGTCTTTGGAGAAGCTGGCTGTTCAAACAGAAAGCACAAGCTCTCCATACTGACTCTTCTCCACACACACCCCATGTGTATATATGCATGCACACACATATACACATATGTGTTCACAATTTACAAGCGGCAGAGAAAATATATCCAAGTTGACACTTTCTTGTCTCTTTGGTTCCCCTGACTCTCCCCCCCCCCACCACCACCACAAACATGTGGGATCTGCATTATGTGACCACCAGAGAGCATTACTCACATTTTCAGGTATGCTGGGAAGTTCTCTGTTGTCAGGCACAGTAAAGTAAGAGTGCTAAAAGTAGGGAGCAGGGGGGGAGTAAAAAAGGGTTTATTTGTCTGTTTGTTTGCACCATATATTTTGCATTTGTTTAAAACATTTATGCCCTGCCTCTTATTCTGCTTTAAATTTAGTTTAGAACTTACATCATTTATACAATATTAAAAACAAAAAGGTAAACCTAGTCATACAAAACAGAAACATCCCAAAGCCCCTGTGGTGCAACTGCCAGCAGCTGCCCAAGAAACCAATTTGCTGCCAGTCAATATCTTTGCCGCACAAATGGGGCATGATGCTTAATTTATTTCAAAACTTCTTTCCAGCATTTGTGCCACAGGCACATTTGCAGCCACTGCTGCAAAGCTGGCGAAGAGAATCTGAGGAGGTTTCATCTCTCGCACAGAACAGCTTCCGTTTTGTGTGGCAAAGCAAGCTCAGGCAGAAGGGAGGGAAAATGCTGGGTATATGAAGAACCAGCTGTTCTGTTCAGGTGTAAACTGCAAAGCTAAGCAACATGCAATAACAGTTTGTGGTTCTTAAGGTGGCTATGGACAAACTTTAAGCAGCACTAGCAGCATCTGGTGGAACAGCGAAAGCTGGGGATGCAGGGCTGATTTCCTTGGCGGGAGCTCCAGGGCTTCCACCGCTCTGCGTGCTTTTTTTGTTTTTGGTTTTTTTGCATAAGGAACAAACAGATGGAGATTTATATATTCTGGACATGGAACTGCAATTCCTTGTAGCGTGGAGTAGCTACTGCTAAATAGAAGCCTCACATCAAGCTTCTTGTGATTTGCAACGATCCTGATGTTATTTTAATTCTGTACTGTGCTTTTATGAGGATTCTCAGAGTTTGTCCTATATCTGTTGTTTATCTGACATTTCAGCACCTTGCAAACAGCATATGGGCTGAATACTCTGAAGCTGAAGAGGCTTTGCTCGTGAGAGATGAAGAAACAGGTACAAACGCAGCCTTCACTCTCCAAACCTGTCACTATATTAATTTGGCTGGAAGGGGGGAGGAGGCCAGGAAAAGAGAGACAGCGAGAGAGCACTGGGAATGGAAATGGGTGGTGCAGATCGTGGTGCAAAATAAGCATGGATTCATAACAGGCTGGAAACAGGCAGGCAGAGCCTGAAACAAGCACAGCCTCTGAGCTCTGCTCTGACAGTCTTTCCCTGCTCCACTGCTCATGAAATGTCCAGGGCAAAGGGAGGTCAGGAGCAACGACCAAAACACACCTGCAAGGTGGCCTGTCCTCTGCATCAGAGAGATGCCCTGAGCAGGGACGTGACTGAGATGCCCCACACACCATCTGGGCACCTCAACAGCCTACGTGGCTAGTGCTTGCGGACTGAGCAAAGCAGTGCTTAGGATGGAAACTGGGGTGGGCGGTGGGGGAGAAGAGAGTAAGGTTAGTTCTTTCCCAAGTGGCAGAGATTATTAACTTCCCAAGCTAATAATCAGTGCAGAGAGGACAGACACAGTCCACTCAAAGCTCCAGTAAAGACACGTAACAACTCACCTAAATTGTCCTCGTTAAGATGGACTTCGAAGTGATTCAGTGTTATACAATTTAATGGAGGCCTGATAACAATGTCATCTTGTAGCTTGGTATGCTGTTACCATTACTGCTCCTTGAAGATGGGTGGGCCATTTATTATTATTAATTATCTAGCTATTACCAGACCTGGAGTCCTTAACATGTGCACTGCGCTGCCCAGAGACTGAGATCATCCACCAAAGCCCCCTGCCCCAGTTTTATTTTGAAATTGAAGGGTTTTTTGCTCTATTTGTTCTGGGGACTGTTTTCCTGAGTGGGTTTTGGTTGTTTTTTTTTTGTCATGAGTTTCATTGTTTGGGAGTGTAGGTGTTTTAGCTGGGTGTATATATATGAACTGCTTGCTCAATTATCCAAGAAGTGTACAAGTCCAATGAGATATAAAACATGCCTAAAATCCACAATCTAATTAAAAATAAGTACAAAGAACCAGCATTCAAAACCAAGATAAAATCAATAAAAGTGTAAAACAAATGTAACTAAATCATGTGTCTGGGCAGTCCTGCTGAAAAGAAAAAAATCAGCACGTGAAGCAGTATGGTAAAGGCACCTGTCTAATGCCCACAGGCAGGGAGTTCCAGAGCAGGAATGACTCCATGGAAACGTATTAGCTGTGATACTTACCACACTGAGATGAACAGATGAGCCTGGCTCAGGGATGGGTAGTTTATAAAGCATTTCTAGAAGTTCATACCACTGGCTGTCCTAGAACAAAAATAAATGTAGGGGGTGATTTCTAAAACAAGTGTTTTTGTTAACACAGATTGATTGATTGATTGATCTGCGACCCATCTGACTGGGCTGCCCCAGCTATTATGGGTGGCTTCCAACAAATTCAAACATTAAACCCAGTAAAACATCAAATGCTAAAAACCTCCTGATATAGGGCTGCCTTCAGATGTTTTCTAAAAGTGGTATAATTCTTTATTTCCTGGGCATCTGATGGGAGAGTGTTCCACAGGGAGAGCGCCACTGCCACCAAGAAGGCCAACTGCCTGGTTCCCTGTAACTCACTTCTCACAGTGAGGGAACCACCAGAAGGCTCTTGGATCTGGGCTTCCATATCTGGACTGGACAACAGGTGGAGACATTCCTTCAGGTATACTCAGCCGAGGCCGTTTAGGACCTTCAAGGTCAGCACCAACACTGTGAATTGTGCTCAGAAATGTCCTGGGAGCCAATGTAGGTCTTTCAGGACCAGTGTTATATGGTCTCGGCGGCTGCTCCCAGTCACCAGTCTAGCTGCCGCATTCTGGATTAGTTGTAGTTTCCGGGTCACCTTCAAAGGCAAGCGGGAGATAACCAGAGCATGTACCACTCTGGTGAAACAGTCCATGGGCAGGGAAGGTCTCAGCCTGTGTACCAGATGACAGTCAGCCTGTTTGTCTCTCTCATATATACACAAGAAACAGAATCAGGGCAAACAGAATCAGGGCAAACAGGCTTGGCATCCTAACTTTTGAAATCCGCAATGTCAGGTGGTAAATCCAGCTTCCACCTCAACTGCATGTCCTTCAACTGTAATTTTTCTTTGGTGCAATGTTTCTTTCATGTAGGAGGAAAGTTTATTTTGCATTTGGGGAAATAATAAAACCTACTTCCTCTAGCAGAGGCTGTGAAAAAGGTTGCTGAAATGTGTCTTAACCCCCTGGCTGGAATTTTTGCAATTTACAGTCCCACCCACTTATTACAATGGCAGTTATTTTACTAAATTTTTTTTAGTGTACTTTGCAGTATTAGAAGCTGAGATACAGGCACACAGTGGAGCATGGGGCTGGGGCCACTAAGGGCTTCCAAATGCAAGTGATCTGTTTGGAGAATGGATTTACACTGCAGATTTGGGGTGGGGATCATTTCAATGCAAAATAAGGTATGTAATTCCAGAAGCCACATCTGCTGCCTACTACAAATAGGTTGTGCAAAATTCTGAGAAACCTACAAGAGCCTTCTCAGGACAATTCAGATATGAAGCTGCTATGAGAAATCCCCATGTTTGTATATAAGTTGGAAAAGCATAAAGAGAGGTTGATGAACTGGGCAAAATTTTAGTCTTCTTTGCTCGGGAAGCAGGAAGTGTGATTTTGTTACTACCTATAGTTTTCAAGATATGGCCATTTCCTGTGTGAGTGAGCCCAAGATATAAAACATCACATTTGAACAGAGCCTCAGGTTTGGCCTTAAACAATGTTTTAAAGGTTCTCTCACCCAGCCAGTCACACAATTCTCCACAGTTACCTGGCCCTTCGCTGTATAGTCTGCCAAGATGTTGAGCAGTTTATAGAAGACTTCAAACCACGGAAGATAACTAAAAAGAAAGGAGAAAAAGAAAAGCACAGGATTAAGTTTTTCAAAACATTTAAAGAAAAACTTGTTTCACTTTGCAGAGTGACCTCAACAAATATAAAACTGCTATAGTGCTTGTGCGACACAGAGGCTCCTTTGCCAGGGCTCTGGCACCGTCACTGCTCTCTCTGTTCCCTTGAAGGTTTGCTGGTGTAAGATCCACTGTGGCAGGGAGAGATGAACAAACCCAGTTCTTCCCACCAGTAATGCATCTTCCAGGGAAACGCCAACCCCACTAAAACAAGGGCTGCCACTGCTGTGTGCTGCAAGATCACTTTAATGGAGTTTTGTGGTTTTGAGGTCAACTGGATTATTTTAAAAACTCTTCCAAGAATTCTGCTAAAACCATAATGGTGGACGAGGAAACTACAAGAATGCCTTTGCCTCTCGCTGCCAGGGGAAACGGGGAACTGAACCGCACCGCAAGTGATGAGGACCACAGCTCCTCCGCAGCCCAGCTGCCTTGGCAGAGGAGTCAGTGCTCTGACCGTCAGGCCACAGTAATAAATGAAGTGAGATGCAGAAGACGTGACAGATAACGGGAATAGCACACTAATGCTAACATCTGCCAGCAGCTTGCAAAGGCTACCGTAAAACTTAAGTACCTTATCAACCCTGCACTGATAAAGAACTTAAACTTTTCACATTCTACGACAGAATTATCACATCTGTTGATACATTCTGAGCAACTCCAGGAGCTGTTGCTCACTGGCAGCTTGAGAGACAATTACTACTTTGGAACAGAAATTCTGAGTTTGGCATCAGAATGTAAACATTCCAGGGGGATTAAGAGGGGGTGATAAAGTTCCACTTCCTATTTCTTAGCCTCATAAACCTCAATGGAGTTAAGAGCCACCACAAGAGCACGAGAAAGAGAGAGGGCCTCCTTGGAGCAGCAGCCTCGCTCCCAGATTAAGAAGAAATCTGGTAAACACACCCAAGCAGGAAAGAGAGGGAGGCACACTGGAGTGCTTGGTGCAAGAGCTGCTTTGCTTCTCATCTTTTTGAGCAGCCCCAGGGAAGACTTAACTGAATTATACTAGAGACAGGCTTGGGTCCTTGTCCATAGATGTTGCTTCGAAGTCTGCACTTATTCACTGAAAATTATACACCGCCTTTCAATCTTTTTTTGGGGGGGGGGTGGATTTAAAGAAACATACAACCGATCAAGTCATACTATACACACAATATTGCAACAACAAACAATTCCTCCAGATGGAAGGGTGGGAATATAAATTTAATAAATGCTGTCAAACATTTCGGATGCCGAACGGGCTTCCAGAATGGATTACGTTCAACAACCAAGGTTTGACTGTATAATCTTTAGCAGCCTGAAGACTGTGTTGTGTGTCTTGCAGCACAAACAATACAATGAAAAAGGAGGAGTTAAGAGGGAGAATTCCCCGCCGAGAATGAAAGGAACTGGCCTGGGAGGGAGGGAGGGGCCTGGCTGACTCCAGCCAGAAAAGCTGAGGCTGCTGAACAGACTCTTTGGTTGGGGTCTTGTTGTGGGGTTTGAGGAGTTGTTGCTGTTGGTTTCTTGTCAGTTTTAGATTTTGTTGTGCTTTGTGTGGAAATTGTTCAGCCTAGTTGTGTACTTTTAATGTTTTATTTATATCTATTTCTGCTATGCTGTTGTTGTTTAGTCATTTAGTCGTGTCCGCCTCTTTGTGACCCCCTGGACCAGAGCACGCCAGGCCCTCCTGTCTTCCACTGCCTCCTGCAGTTTGGTCAAACTCATGCTGGTAGCTTCGAGAACACTGTCCAACCATCTCGTCCTCTGTCGTCCCCTTCTCCTTGCGCCCTCCATCTTTCCCAGCATCAGGGTCTTTTCCAGGGAGTCTTCTCTTCTCATGAGGTGGCCAAAGTATTGGAGCCTCAGCTTCAGGATGCTGTAGTTATGATTTTTTTTCCATTTTGTAAGTTGAGCCTGATTTCAATTGTGGAATGGCGTCATACAAATGAAATTATGTATGTATGTATATATGTATGTACGTATGTACGTATGTATGCATGCATGTAGTTTTTATTATGGGCACTTATAAGCACAGAAGTGAAGAAACAGTGTGCATAAACCAGTGTTGACAGAACTCAGTACTTTGAGATGCTGCCCCTTCCCCTGGTCCAGGGAGCTTGGAGCTCTAAGGGAGATGGATGTTGCTTTAGCAATGGAGCAGCTTAGACCTTGGGAGTTTATACAGGAGGAGGAGGAGGAGGCCCCTCCCCTCCCTGGGTCCCAACCAGGTCCACAATCGGGACAAGTGCTTCTATGCCCTTTGGAACAGTCTCCCCTTCAGCTAGTCAGGCCCTTCAGTAGCAACTCTGCTCCTCCTGCCAGGGGCACCATCTCCTCTGCTCCTATGGTGCTATGGAAAGCAGGGAAGAGGGGATGTCTTGAGAGCCAGTGTGGTGACCTCCAGTCCTGGATAAGGGACGCCAAGATCCACTGACTCATCAGAATCACCGACAGTGTAGAGATCTGCTAATGATTCCTGCTCCCCAACCTCAAGGAGATTCCATGTATACCTTTGTTCAGTTCAGTTCGTAAGTTTACTGTTTTAGCCAAAGGCCATGACAAACCTGTAGCAAACGCACTACTAAAACAGTACAGGGCATACAGCCATAATATGTGCTACCATCGATGATGAAAGAGAGAGAGGTGACCAGAGGAACCAACAAACTCAAATCCAGCAGGACTTCATACTGGCAACTCTAAGCAGGGGGATCCACTGAATGTGCAAAAAAGCAAAGGGCTACTGGGAAATGATATATAATGATTTTTTAAAATATATATATATAATAAGATAATGTTTATCAAAAAACCAGAAGCCTTTTTTCTTGGAATAATAGGTGATGAATTACCAAGGAAGCTAAGGAGATTGTTTATGTATGCCACTACAACCACTAGAATATTATTTGCCCAGAAATGGAAAGAAGGAGAGGTCCCAATGAAAGAAGAATGGATAACGAAAATGATAGACTATGCCGAAATGGCTAAACTTACCGTGAAGATCAGGCATCAAGACAAGAAGAAATTCAATCAAGAATGGGGAAAATATATAGACTATTTTAAGGAACACTGTAAGCATGTTAAAACATTAGCAGGATTGATGTAACATTGATGAAGTAATTTTATAACTAGGTTTAAAAATATTTAGAAAATAAATGGAAAAAATAATTATATACAAGGAAAAAGAAATGATTTTTTTGGAAACCGGGGGGAGGGGGAAGTCAAACAAATGAATATGGTGTTATTTTGAATGGGAAATTGTTGTTATATTGTAAAAATTTAAAATAAAGTATTTTTTAAAAATGTTTTCTGGTTGCAGCTAATATTAATAATAATAATATATTATTTATACCCCGCCCATCTGGCTGGGTTTCCCAGGGAATCCGTGCGCTTGGTGTTTTATAGTCTGGAAAGTTTCATCAGGGCAGCGCAGCCGTTTCAGGCAGCCAGGCTACCTGGGTAATAGAACAGGATCTTGCAAAGACGAGGGACATTCCACTTTCAGAAAAACGGGGACGTTGCAATTTCAAACAGGCAGTTTATTAACAAAACAGCCAACAGAAATACTGGCAAGCACAGAAGGACGAAAGCCAGAATATTTGATAAAAGGTTTAGATGCGCAGCCGATGGTTTTCTCTAAGGTATAGGTATCAAACGTACCAGAGTACGTCTTTGGGGAGCTGGGCTCAGTTTGCTAAGCAACTGTACCACCAGCTCCCTTTCCTCTAAATAGGCTCTTGCAACCGCCAGAGAGTTCCCAGGGGCCTGTCTTGCCCTTTCATCGGGGGAGAGAACGCAGCAGACGTTCTGCCTTGAGCAGTTATCTGGAGACAAGGGCCAATTTCACTGCACCAGGAAGCCTCGCTCGGGGGGGGGGGTGTCTTTCTGCCAGCTTCTTCGTGCCCAGTCAGAATTCAGGGTAAAAAACCAACTTCCAAATTGACTCAAATTGTGATAGCACAATATAGATTCCCCTCAATTAATGTGGCGAGGAAAACCAATCCCATGCGATCGTGTGCACAAGTGACAGGCTGTTTCAGAAATATTTTTGCAAGAGAAAAAACACTAATGTATCCCACTCTGCCACTCATAAACCATTCAATCTTATCCTGGGATTTAGTTTCGTTTAATCCGCGAGGATTTCATCTAGAAACATTTGAATCCAAGCCTATGCTTGATTCTCTTGACCAGACTAACTTACAGAAACAATTTAAAAGCATTTCTCGCCCACCCAAGCAAAGCTCAATTTGCCCCACAGAAGCAGAGCAAAAGTGTAGACAGTGTTAGCGGCTGCAGAATCCCAACTTTCACATAACTTGGATCGCACTCTTTTATAACAGGTTTCAAGCCCCTGTGGCTGCAGATATATGTCTGAAAGAATATGGGCAATGCCTGCTGAACTTTCAGAAGCCAGAAAGCACAGAAGAAGATTCGAAGTGATACTAGGAGATAGACAGCTGTTTATGAGGAAAGGCAAGAAGCAGAAAATTGTGCAGAAAAGTAAAAATGTAAAGCAAGACATGCCAAGCGTGTGTGTGTGTGTGTGTGTGTGTGTGTGTACGTACACACATACATGCATGTGGAAAGCTGCTCTGTTTGCATAGGTTTGTGCAGGTCACAGAATCTAGCTCTTCTGGATGCAGAGTTTGGAGAGCTTAAGAGTTGGATATAACCATTTCAGTGCAAAGGGTTGAACAGCCCTGGGTTTAGGGCACAGAGATCAATGGACTTGACAGATGACACAGAGAGAATGCAGATGGAACGTCCCCAGCCTGACCACTTGGAATACTTGACTAGGGAAGGCAGAGACTTTCTCTCCACTTTCAGCAATGTCTACACACAGTGTAAACATAGTTCAGCAGCATTATCAGGTGTGCCAAACTAGCCTTGCCTACCAGGGCGAGTAAGCCGCATAGGGGACACCCACTTGCTCCCTGCTGCAATGGAAGCCAAAGTGCCTCACCCAACAACTACTGTTAATACATTTATTTAAAAAACACACAAAAACATCTGGCAATCTGTAATTGAATGAGGAATTTGTTTAGGGTTTTTTTGCTATTTGTTTTTGTTTTTAATCTTCAAGCTAAAATGCTTTCAGGATTGATGAGCAGCTGATCTTACAGAGGAATTCCATGCGAAACATTCAAGAACCACTACACAGTGAGGAAGTGATAAAATGCTTGTTGCATGCCTCAGTTCAACATGAATAATGCCCCTCACCACAAGCTGCACACCAGGGTCCCTCGCTGGTGGATCCCCAAGCCAGAGAGACAGAGCTACAGGTCTGCCTCTGTTTTGGCTTGGTGACCCTGACGGAATTGACCATGTCAAACCACAACCGCCGGCTGCCAGGTTTCCTTTCCTTGCTCCCATTCACACACTGCCTAACAAACTTTAAAGTCCAGCTGACCAGGGGACCAGCGGGGGGGAGAGAGAGAAAATTTATCTTGCGAAAGGCAGCTTGTCAGACTTTCTTTGCATTTCCCCCTTTCAGAACACAGAGGCTGGATTTATAACCACAACACCCTGCACCGCATGGAACTGCAATACAAAAAACCCAAAAAAAACCCCACTAGTAGCACGATCAGGGATTTATGGCGCATGGCTTGCTCATATTTAATTTGTAACCAAACACTTCCTCTTCCTCTTAGCTACCTCAGAACTTTTGATTAACTCTTGTTTTCGAAGGTCAGAGGTTAAACAAAGGAAGGGAAGCACTCTATGCTGAAATTGCCCAGAGCTCTGTCACAAAATGGGGGCTGGAAGAACAATCCTGATCAAGAAATGCTAAAGTAAGTGACACACTAGAGATTGTTCCAGACAGTTGAAGTTCAAAGACTCCAGTGGTCATAAATCAGAGCGCTACTAGAGGCCAAGAAACCTACCAAGAGGTGCTCTTGCTTCTCCCACAGTGCAGTTAGTTCTTTTTGGCTAAGATACAACAGTATTGTCCAGAAATCGCAAGAAACCAACACAATCACAGCCAACTTCTACCAGTCCATCAGTAAGCTCGTTTTTGGGCTTCTCTCTCAAGCAAGCAAGCCAGGCACGTGGCTGGAGCCAGGCCTGTCTGAAGGAAGTGTGCTTGTTTGTCTTTAAAAAGAGTGGGCACCAAAAGCCCCTGCATTTTTTTATGACCTGCCTTCTCTCCGTCGCATGAGTCTGACTCCTTCATTCAATAAGGCAGGTATCGCTACCAAGTTTTACAACTTCCAGAAGAGTAGCCATGTTTGTTAGGCTGCACTGGTGTGTGCTTGTTTTGTTTTTCTTCCTTCAACAGACTAAGAGTCCTATGACACCTTATGAGCTAGGAAACTACTGGGGGCATGAGCTACCGTGGCAGAAGGAGGCTCTGTCAGACGCATGAAACAGACAGCGCATCTGGTGAAGTACATTTTCACCAATAAAAATTCCACCACCATGATAATTTTTCCAGTCTCAGCTGCCAGAGGGCTCGCTGTTGTTCCACCTTCTTCTAAGTAGGCTGCGCAGAAAAACAAAGCATTGTGGGCCGGATTGCATGGCCGTTCATATGGTGAAGCTGAAACTAAGCCACCCGCAGTCAGCTTGCTTGCTGCTGCTGCTGCTGCTGCTCCCCAGATGAAAATCCTGTACTGTGGCCAAGGGAGCTTCCTGCCCCCCCCCCCCAGCTTCCCTCTGGGCTGGCCATGCTTACCACATGGGGAGGAAGGATCCCCACTTCATCAAGGCCCCACATTTCCCCCCTGCCTACCAACCAGGAGGGAGTGTCTAAAAAGGGGTCCAGGTAAAGAAGCCCTTGGAACAGTTTAGAGCGCAGAAGCAAAACAGTGTTTCATCTCTAGCCAACTTGGAAGAGTGAGAAGGAGGCAGCCCACTGGCAGCAGAGCTGAACATCAGGATGGCTAAACCACAACCGTGAGAAGCAAGCACAGTGAAACCTTTCCCCCTGATCTGAAAACCTCTTAGCTCACTGAGGTGAAGAGGAGATGTTACAGGTTAGAGGAGAATAGGAAAAATAAGTTCCGGCACCCACAGCATCCCACACAAACCGCTGCTTTGCACTAAACAAAATCATGTTCACAGATCATCTTGTTCACAGATCAACGAATTGGTTAATCAGCTTGGGGAAGGGCCTTCGCTCTGTGGAAAAGCCCCTGCTTTGCATGTGGGAAGCCCAAGCTCTGCCTGAAACCCCAAAGGGCCGCTGCCGATCCGTGTGGACAACACTGAGCTGCTCAGCCCAGTAGCCTGGCTGGGAATAAGGAAGGACCCTGGGTACCACACCACAAGCAGAAAAGGCAGCACCATCTTAACAGAAGCCCACCTAAAGAGGGATAAAAAAAACAAAAAGCCCATAGTATTGCTGTATCTAGAGACGCAGGCAGTTCTCATGACAAACCCTGTATCTTACAAAGATACGCAAGGGACAAAGGAAGGAGCAGACGCTCATGGGTGCAGATCAGTGCAGGGGAAAATGCAGCCGGAGGAGACCCATTCAGTGCCTCAGAGCAGCAAAGCTGGCCGAGGCAAGAAGCATCTGGTGTAAGTAACCAGCCAGCAATTTTTTTAAGTGTTGGGAAATGTGTATTTCGCTACTGCAAAGGGTGTAAACTTAACAATTACCTTTAGAATTATTCCAGCCACATACAATGGCCCTGGGGGGTTAATAGAAATGTCCTTTATAATTATCCTTGCGGACTTTATCAGGGGAGCTCTGGGGGGATGGGACTCCGTTTCAAAGAGTGAACTGAAAGCAAAAACCAAACCAAAACACGTGGATCATAAATGTGTCAGCAGCATTTTAAGCTGTTCCACCATGAATGACTCTTTCAAGCTCAGAACGGCAAATAATTCCATATGCTTTGCTAGCGGAAGGTATGTGATCCATTGTTCTTCGTTAACTAATTGGACCAGACTTAATCCACCAAGATTTAGTACAAACTAATAATAATAATTTAAAAAAGATAGCCAAAGTAATAAGAATCTAAAAAAATCTGTCATTAGGAAAACATACTGGAGCTAACACTTTATCTGTTACAAATGTCTGAGCTTAACTTTTATTGGAATAAAGTGCAATGGCTGCCACCAGCCACAAATTAAAAAGCTTTAAGTGCTTGCAAAGCAAACAAGGAACGTTGCAAGCCCCACAGATCAGTTGCTGAGCTCAGAGCGCACAGAGACGGGAGGCCACTGGGTCAGAAAACTCCAGGGGACACCCCCCCCCTTGGTTCAATGGACTATACACCAAGTGGTTAAGTCCAGCACTACCAGACACATTTTCACTGGCTAAAATATCGAGTGTGGGGCTGGCATGGCACATGGTCAGAGGGTAAGCTGCCCACTTGCATTTACACCCTGGAATTACCTCGGCTTGCACAAGTCATCTTTTGGAGGATTTTACCCCTTTGACTTCTGTGGTCACTTGCTATCCACCACGCACTCAATGTCACCAGGCACAAGACCTAAACTGAATCCCGAGGTGACTCTTTGCATATCATCAGGTGCTGGGGACAAGCAATAAGGGAAGACAGCCACCAGCTCCCTGACGTATCTGATGGACCACTGCTGGAGACGCAGCGCTGGCCGGCATGGGCCTCTGGTCTGATCCAGCAACAGACCATTATACCCAGAGTTTAATCTGAGTTAGAGTTCATGGGGGGGGGAGAGAAGCTTCAGTGAGAAACGAGACAGCTGCTTTGGGTCTCGAGGAGGGGGAGAGAAAAATCTATCTCTTTTTCCCCTTCCTTCTTATCAAAGATAAGGGAGAAATCGGCTCACATTCAAATTTCTTTCTGCATCGAAGCGGAGAGGGAAACTTGAAGGCATTTGCTTCTGACACTGTTTGGCAGGGCTTCCTGATGAAGGAGCCCCATTGCTTTAAAGGACTTGGGGTCACCCTAACACCACAAACACACATCTTGCCATACATTATGCATGAAGTTTGTTGTGTTTATGCATTTCTCAGGCATCTAAAAGTCTGCTCATGGAGACGGAGTAGACAAGAACGCCAGGACACATGACTTGTACAGCATTCCAAGGGAGCACAACAGGGGCACCTGGAGGAGCGGCTAGAGAAGGCAGGAACTTCCCGAGACGTAGCTACCATTCTGAACCCTCAGGATACAGAGGTGTATGGAATACCACCCCCTGTAACGGGTAAGCATTCACCCTGGCTTTATTTGCCTGGTCTACACTCCAGGCTCCGGCTTCTTGCGTCTCTGCCTTCTCCAGGCCTTGACAATACACCGCCTCTTAGCAATTGTTGAAAAATGGGTGGCTGTTATGCTGCTGCCCCATAATACGTAAAGCTCAGTAGCAGAAGACCTGCTGGGGGAAGCCTTGGACAGCTGCTGCAAGTCAGAGTAGCCAATATTGGATTGGGTGGGACATTGGCCTGATTCAGGAGAGGTTTTCATATTTCATGTAGGCAAACAACATGTATCACAAGACGAGTGGGGCATGACAGCACATCCTTAGAAGGAACATAACTATTTCAGTGTGCTGGTTTTTTAATGAACACATCACAACAGAGGATGAGGAAAAAACACTGAAGCACCGTTATACAGTTCAATGAGAACAACATTTAAATATTAGCTGATTTCTGCCAATCTTTGAAGGAGGGAGGTGGGAAACAAAAAGAGAGAGAACATTGCTCCCCCACACACCCCAAAGCCGAAGCAGCTGTTTCTTCTCACATCGAGACATTCCTAATGAGTCGAGGTTTGTATAATAAATATCCTTCCCTTTGAAATGTGAAGATTCCACCATTAACATCCCTTTGATTTTTTTCTTTTTAAAGAGCTCATTAGAATGGCAGAGAGGTAGGCATGGGATCTTCTTAATCACAGAGGCTATCTCCCAGTACCAAGCGCTCCCAAGGTCAGGTGCAACGAAGAGCTCGGTGCAAAGTATCTGCTGGATGGGAGGCAGCAGTTGCCTCAAAGGGGGCTGGGGGTGGAAAAGATAAACCATCCTGATCACCTGGGAAATCACAGGCCCAGGACTCAGCACCCGGTGAGCCTGTGTCCAATCTCGGAGAATCCATTTTGCAAGATTTAGAAAACCAAACCTGCTCGTTTAAATCAAAAGCAGGATAGCGGCTTGGGAGAATCACCGAGACAATGATCTTGGAAATTGTATTAAATTAATTCAATTTGGTTTGATTTGTAATGATTTGAAAAATCAATAAAAATAATTGACAATAATCACTGCAATCTAGGAGTAAAGCTGCAAATTCATTAACAAACTCCTCAGTATGAATTACAAACCACCATGGGTAAATTTTGCCCACACCGCTCAATGTACCAGACACCATGCACAGGACAGAAAATGATGTGTGTCATGGGGGGGGGGGGAGGCAGGTAGAAAGATGAAAAGAGGCAAAGCTAGTATTTTGATGCAATTTATTTTCTGTGAATTTTGCACTTTTTCAGACTAGTATAAAATTATGTGGCATTTCCCTCAAGGGATACTGAAATACAGGAGAGACAAAACGAGTCCCCAGTTTGGTGGACATGTTGTCAAATGCCTCTCCACCTATTTACCCACCCACCAAATAATTATCCTGCTTCATCTGTCATTTTTTAAAATTTGCTGGTTTGTTTTCACTGCCATCTTTTGCTCTGTTTCTCTCATATTGTCTCAGTGGCATCATTAGCTTAAGCTATGCCCCTGGAAAACCACTTGCAGTCAGAGTAGACAATCACTGGGTTTGATGGACAAATCATTTGATCCAATAGGAGTAGCTGGATAAGGTGGTGGTATCCTCCTGGTCCCCACATGGTCTCTCCGATTGCGTTGGACTACCCAAGTGGTCACAGGAAAGAGAAAACAATGGTACCAAGCAGCATTTAAGTGTGCAAACATTCAAACCTTTTTGTGAACTCCTAAAACCCAACAAAACCAATAGATTTAGAAGAGAGTAGGCAGATAGATAGATAGATAGGCAGTGGAAGACAGGAGTGCCTGGCTTGCTCTGGTCCATGGGGTAATGAAGAGTTGGACACAACTAAACGACTAAACAACAACAAAACAAACCTAACCGTACAACTCTAGAGGCAGCGAAGAATGGCCAAAAATGCTGTTTCAGGTGGCACCTTTAGCTCTTCCCACATTCTCATTTACAAATATGAACTTGAGGGAAGGGGAGACAGAAAAGATAACCTCCATTATATTTCTTGGCACTTGCTAGAAATTACTTGGCCAGCCACTTCCAGAAAGCAAGCTCCCTTTTCCTTCCCAATCCTCCTGCCTACCACAAATGAGTTGCACACACCTCTCACAACTTAACCCATTGTTAACGCCTCCCTCTAATCCTTATAGGCTCTTGGTCTATCCTTGCACTTGCAACTTTAAGTCACACACACACACACACACACACACACACATCACCATAGCAACAACAGTGCATGTTGATGAGACTCCGGTTCACCTACTACAGAACAAACCAACAAGATTTCTCGAGACATAGCCCTTATTGTTCAATTTCTACGATGCAGGGAATTCAACCTCAGTCACTACAATCAGAACCAGATTCGTTAAAGGGAAAGGGGGGGTGGTCCTACGCACAGCCCGTCTGTCGTCCTTTGAAGAAAGACGCCCCCCGAAGCCTTTACCTCCTGGCTTTCATGGCCTCCGCCAATTCTCTTCACCAAGGCCCTTTTGAGGAATGCCCAGTTGATCTTTCCATGCAGCTGAGTTTGTTTAGTTGCAGGGCCCCGAGAGATTTCCCTTAAACTTCTGTAGTCAGGGCATGCAGCCCCAGAGGCTGCATCAAAGACAAAGATATGACCCCAGATTTTAAAAGAACGTGGCCCAGAACAAGTACTTGTGTATCTTATTTTATGTGTTCCACTTGCATTTCTTTGCACACATGCCCTATACATATTATGCATTCCAGTGACAACGTGAGCAAGCCAAGACTAATGTTTATAGCACACAAAGGCAACATTAACAGAATGGAAGTTCCTTTTCAAAACAGAACCATTTGAACAAATCACTCTCTGACCAGGTCCGGCGGCTCTTACAGACACAAATGACTGAAGGTTAACTCAGCTGTGGGGAAAGACTTCTTCACCTGCTTCCTCACCTGGCCTTGAAAACCATCCCCTCACCTATGAACCCACTGGTGCTTTTCAAACACATTTCCTTATGATACCATATACTATATAGTATCATTATACTATATAGTATACTATATACTATATAGTATCACCTGGACCTATGTGCTAGACTTTTGCTAGAGAAATATAGATTGCTGCTGCTGTTGCTGCTGTCACAGGCTCAGTGAAAACTGACCTTCCCATTCCCAGGCAGTGAAATGGGAGCAGGGAATTTTTCAACGAGGCACAGTGTTTGGAATATTCCGTGAGCTACAAGAGCAGGTGATGGGACGCAGGTTTGCCTCCAGGTCCCTCTCCTGACTTTTTTTCCTTGAAAGAGAGAAAGTATCTTTCCACCAAGCCAGACCATTGCCCTTCCTAGCTCAGTACAGCTATTTCAGGGGTAACCAGCATTGCACCTTCTAGGTCTTGTTGGACTACAACTCCCATCAGCTCCAGCCAGCTTGGGAATTATGGGAACAGTAATTCAACAGCATCTGAAGGACACCATGCTGACCAACTCCAGGGTCAGCATTACTGAGGCAGATGGACCAGCGGTCTGGCCTGGTGGCATAAGGCTGCTTTCTATACCACTGAGATAGTGGTTCTCGAGCTTTTTTATCTGGGCCACACTTTCAAAATAACAATTTGATCGCACCACACCAAACGTTTTATTGATAATACATTGGAAAGCAAAAATAAGCAACTCCTAGCAGTGCATGATTCATAACTACTTTATAATATGATCATGGGACATCCAGAAAGTATAAAAGTGTAGCTACATAAGTACATGAATCACTCACAAAATATAATTATAGACGAGCTTCTTACATCTGTACCTTAGGTATATATATAAACTCAGTAAGAGCTGTGAGCTTGCTTTTGTTGAGTAATCTCACTTATATTAGGCCTAATTTTAGACAAACTCTCCTCTCTTCATCAGCACAAAGAAGCCTTTCTCTTTTCTGATATTTCACATTTGTCAGAGTTGCAAATCCCTGTTCACAACAATGTGTGGTTGAGCTCTGTAGAAGAATAGACAAGGTTCTTGAAGAGAGGGATGGATACTGTTTCTGGTTGTATATCTACAGTATATCTATATGACTGGACTTAACCGTTGAAGGGTCATTTACCTTACCTTTTACTATACTGACACTATGCTATACTACACTGAGGCGTTTAAATGTTATTCTTGCCATCCTCTCCTGCCACACCCTTTGAGAATCACTGCCAAAGAGAAGCTCTACGTCAGTGGCTCCCAACCTTTTTTTGGCCATGCCCCGCCTAAGCATCTCTAAAATCCTGATGCCCCCCCCCCCGCCCGGTGACATATAATTCTTATTGTTAAAATGATATTGGAGAGCTAGTCTAGGAAACGTCTGGCTGAACCAGCAGCAGCACTCACAGTAAAGACAGCACTGGTCTGGTTGGACTGCTGACCTGACCTCATATGAAACAGCTCAGAATAAGGTACTGGACAGCTCTTAATTCAGAATGCCCTGTCCCCTCCCATTCCTCTCCCCACTCCTTACCCACTCTCCTTCAATCCTCCTTCACAGAGACCAATTACCCAGGCTTATAATTCAGAATCTATCGAAAGCCTTTCTTTCCTGGGTTTAAAGAACAGGTGAATGTTGGTGTTCCTCTCCCCACCTCTCTGTTTCAAAGAAAAGCTCAAGGTCCTAATTTGGCACACCAACAGTCCTGATCACTACCTGTCATCTGACTCTCTAGTGAAGTTCTTTTCAGATGAAGGAAGGACACAGGAAGGGAGCAGGAACAGATGCCATCCTGAACACTGAAGCTGCTCTTGAAGGCCCTGCTGGAGACTGGCCTCAGTGGCGGCAGTGGCGGTGGGCAAAGGCCATCTCAGAAGGGACTTCCACAGCGGCCTGGTGTTTCCTGAAAGCCTACAGCAACCTCTGCAACCCCACAGATCCCGCATGATTGCAAGAGACGTTTGAAGTTCAGCCTGTTCCTCTCCATGCTGTGACTCGGCAGGGAAGGACGTCCCTTTCTGTGTACATCGAAGCAAAAGGGTTTTTTTTGGGGGGGGGGGAATAAGCTCTAAAGAGGTTTGCCCATTAGCCTGCAAAGCATTTGGGTTGTGGGGTGCAGGGGAGAAAGAGTGTGGTTTTACAGTTCCTCCAAGCTATGTTAATGTCCATGAAAATAGGTGGGAGCCCCAATAAACTCCAGAACACAGTAGTGCTGACTCCCTACCCTCCTCCCTGGGCAGAGCTGTAAAAACTCTTTTAATTTTCTTGGCCTGAAAGCAAAAGGAGGCTGTTCTAAGGAGAATGAAGAATAAAGATCGGGGGGGGGGGGGCTCGTGACACCTAATAAAGGTAGAGACAGAGGACTCAAAATGAAAGTCTGTTTGCATTTACCAAGCAAACACTGACTATTAAGAGTACAAAGACGTCTCTAATAAAAGCAATGAAGGGCAGCCCCTCTGGCAAGGGGGGAGCCAGAAGCACATGGCAAGAAGATGGGGATTGCCTACATTCACACAATGTGGTCGACAGAGAAGATGATGAGAGATTTATCAAGGGCCACTGGGCTGTCTTGACTATGGAAGGAGAGAGTGATTGCATTCTGGTGTGTGCCAGCAAGAACCCTTTGAACTGGTTTTACGGCCCAGTAAGGAAGCAGGCAGAGCTCAGTGCAGAGAGGCTCCTGGGAGTCCTAGGGCTCCATTCCTCAGCAGTCTGTCCACCTCAGGGGATTTTTCCACCCTTCACTGCAGGCCTATCCACGCTGCCCTCCCCCACCACATCTTCTGCTTTTTCTTAATTGCGGCCATCGTATCATATCATATCATATCATTCTACATAAATAACACAGAGAAAGGGGAGCAATTCAGGGGCTGCTCACCCTAAAATCTATATACAAATTGCTCTATTCCTTCAACAATCCAATGAAAGATACAAGGCACCCCTTTTGCCTCCACTGTTCAAAGATATCCAAAGGCAAGGTATATTTGGAAGAAGAGGAGGAGGACTGGACACAACTGGACTCAAGGCTGACTGGGACATCTTCTGCCTATAACGTATTTGAAACTGCCACCAAGAGCAGGATTATAAAATGCTTGCTTGGGTAGCAGTTTCAGCTTCCTCTGTTTGACTGAACAATGAGGACTTGACTACCGTGAAACTTTCAGGAGGAAAATATGAGAACCCCAGAATTAGCAAGAAACCAGTGATACTAAACACACATGTGCATCCAAGGAGAGCCAAGACTGAACTTATTAAAGGCCAGGGGTCAAGCAGCCACAGCTAGTTACATACTTGTGCATTCCATGAAAGGTCAGGCTGCACTGCTTTTTGCTGACCCAAAAACCATGGCTAACATCTATGTGAAAGTCCAAGGCAAGGTGACCAACCCAGAAGATGATTGGCTATCCCTCTCCTGCCCATAACTCAGCCAAACTTTAACCTTTTATTTTAATGTACAAGCACAGCTTCAGCTTATCTTGGGTGCTGCTCAGTTTGCACTGTGGGGCACTGCACCCAGAGTCTGGAACCCCTCAAATGCCCCAGGGTACAAGGAGCAGCACCAGAGTCACTGGCAGGAACAAGGGCTGTTGACTTACTTGTGGATTAGCAGGGCTTGGAGTCATAGCATAGCTCATGTGCCCTTTGTGGGCCTGTCGTCAATTTCACCTAAGCCATTGCAGGACTAGGGTATGAATTAGACAGGGATGGACAAATAAGAAGCAGTGACATGATTCTGAACTGCACTGAGCAGAAACAGAAGTGGTTGTTTTAAGGGAAATGCACATTTGAGGTCTGTGATGATACCTTGCACCCTTGGAGGCCTAACGAGGCAGCAATGCCCAGAATGACTGGCAAGCAGCTTATACTTCCTTGCTGAATATTTTATGCCAGTCCATCAAGCAGTTAGGAAACCTGGTTGCTGTCAGTTCCACTGTGATGGGCAGGTGTTCACAATGAGACACCATGTTGCTGCCATCGTTCGTAGGAACAACAAGCGGCACATGCCGAAACTTATATTAATTTTAAGGGGGGGGGGAGAGAGGCAAACACTGGTTATGGGAATTAATTATGTATTACTACATTTGAAATCCAGCTAGCCAACTTGTTCCAGCTACATCAGAAAAGATCACAAGATGGAGAGCTGCAGGGTTTTTGCCCAAAAAGCAAACAGACACACACAAACCCCAGCCTCCCACTTTAGCTTGGAGCCAGGAGTGGGAGGCAGGAATCATCCCTGCAGTTGCACAGAGGTCCAGAAGGTTTGGCAAAAGGACAGAGAAGATTTCTGCCCCACTATTCCAGCTCCAGGCTAACAAGGATTGAGGCTAGTTGTTTTGAGGCATTCAACACACCTGCAGCACCCAGCAGCTACACAACAAGCAGCTCCATGTTGCAGCTGGAGGAAAGACCATGGGATTGTCCCAGACCCTCAGGTGTCAATTGCAAGGTCAACAACTAACAGCATTGCTAGGCAGCTCAACTGCTTTCAATGGCACTTATTTTCAGGCAAGAGTGCCTAAGACTGCAATCCTATGCACTTACCTATCCAGTCTGTGTTTCAAGGAAAACTGACCTAGTTCACCTGTTATAGGTTCCTATGTGGGCTGGAATGCAGATATTGATCAGTATTCACTTCTCAGAATTTTAGGAAGAAGCCATGGAAAACCATACAAAATGCATATTTTAGAGAAAGAATATATGCAAATGTGTGCAAAATTTATATAATTTTGTGCACTTTTTAAAAACACAAAACGGAACAGAACTTTGAGAGAAATATTTCTAGCCCAAATGAACACAATGGGACTTACCTGCAAGTGAACATGTGCAGGCAGGATTGTACCAAAGGGAAGAAGCAGAGTCCTGGTGACCACGCATTTTGGCTTGGCTACACAGGCCAAACGTAATTTGTGGGTCCCGCTCCCTGCATAGGCATGCTGATGGCATCACAATGTTAAGAAAAGTTTGTGATTCTGTATTCAAAAAACTTTTTAAAGTGTTTTTGAAGATCTCTCTGCTTGGAGGGTGGGAGAACTCCCAGAAATATGTTTGCATTCAGTAGCAGCCCTGTGGTGAAAGCATGAATTTCAAGACAGTGCTAGTGTGCACACTGTACCTATTTCACAAGCTTCTTTTTCAGAAACAACAGCTGCACTCCAAACTAAAGCAGTCTTTAAGAACAACCATGAGTACCCAAATTTAAAAATCATAGTTGTATTAAAGATGGAATCAACAAAAGAACTTTCTTTTCAACTTTGCTTTCTCTCCGCTAATCCTTGTGCAATTTTGAAACCGTTAAGGAAACAACCACTTTTAAACCTTACAGGTCTCAAAATGTCAAGACTTCATTAAATGATTCTCTCCCCTGCTGCCTGAGTGAGGTTCTTCCCAGTACCTTCTCCCACCCCACAGGATGCAACAAGTAGGACGCTTGAGCATAAGAATATACTAGCCTGGTTTGCACATCACAGATCACACTAAGCTGAGGTTTGGCTCAGCGTGTTGATCAAATTGGGGCTTGTGCAACCAAGTAGCTCAGAGCAGCAGCAAAAAACCCAGGGGAGGAGTACAGCAGTGGCAAGCGTTTCTCTGGGAACCGGCACAGTTTTGCTAAGCCACAATTTGGGTTTCAGACAGGGGCTTTCCCTGACCTGCCTGAGACACCAGGGTTTGAACCTGTGACCTGTTGTGCACAAAGCACGTGCTCTTATAACTCCTCCTGTACTGGATCCCAGCGGCCGAAAGCATCCTTCTGGGGACATTCATTTTCAAGAAGTCTAGCTTACATTAGGATGGCAGCCCCAGCAGCTGCCAGTGAAGTTGGGTGCCTTGTTCATTTTGAAAACGTCCTTTTAGCACTTACTATGTTGTGTTTCCTGATTCATGAAGATTCCACCTAGGCAGTGGTGCTGGGCTGTTGCTCTTTCCTGTCATCATGCAATTAGTGTACCAAGAGCTTTCAGCTGCTTTTATTTCAAAGCAATGCTAAACACCAAGAGTTCAGAATGCTGCCTACTATTCAGCTGGGTGGGTTATGTGAAGGAAGAGGAGGAGGTTCTTATCAAGAGGCAGCACAGTGATATGAAATGAGGGGGGAACATGTGCACCAGGCTGAGTAATGACATGTCTGGGGTGGGAGATCTTTACAGAAGCAGCAATCCACACTCTGGACATAATTTCCTTCATTACTATTTTGACTATTTAGGGTAGGTAAAGGCAAAAGGTAAAGGAACCTTGGACGGTTAAGTACAGCCAAAGGTGACTATGGGGTTGTGGTGCTCATCTTGCTTTTCAGGTAGAGGGAGCCAGCATTTCTCCACAGACAGCTTTCCGGGTCACGTGGCCAGAAGGACTAAACCGCTTCTGGCGCAAGAGAACACTGTGATGGAAGCCACAGCGCACATAAACACCGTTTACCTTTCCACCACAGCAGTACCTATTTATCTACTTGCACCAGGATGCTTTTGAACTGTTAGGTTGGCAGGAGCTGGGACAAAGCAATGGGAGCTCACCCCGTTGCGGGGATTCAAACCGCCAACATTCTGATTGGCAAGCCCAAGAGCATGGGTAGGCAAACTAAGGCCCCCAGGCCGGATCCAGCCCAATCGCCTTCTCAATCCTGCTCGTGGACAGTCTGGGAATCAGCGAGTTTTTACATGAGCAGAATGTGTACTTTTATTTAAAATGCATCTCTGGGTTTTTTGTGGGGCATAGGAATTCGTTCCCCCCCCCCCTTTTCTTCAAAATATAGTCCGGCTCCCCACAAGGTCTGAGGGACAGTGGACCGGCCTCCTGCTGAAAAAGTTTGCTGACCCCTGCCCAAGATGCTCAGTAGTTTAAACCAACCACAGCACCACTCGTGTCTCCATTTAGGGTAGCACTGCCATACACAAAAGAAGAGTATTTCTTAGGTACAGATGGTTGAACATGCTTCAATTTTTCCTCCCCTCACTCCACTATTTTGCACCATTACATCACTTATGTACTGAGCTCAAGGAAAATACTGATGTTGGCTACAATGTACCTCGTTCCAGCCGATCACCGCATTCTGCTCTTAACCTACTCATGGTCTTAGCTTCATCTGCTGAACCTCTTTCTACCTTTTCATATTTTTACAGAGTTTGGTTTTATTTCATAGCTTGGTTTTAGCTATTGTTAGCTGCCCTGTGTAGTGTGTAAACACTAGAAGGCTGGGGTGAAAATCCTTATACAAACAAATGGAAACAACCAACTCAATCAATCAGGCTGATATTTCTGATATGTTAAGATATAATATACCCTTGGAACCTAAAATATTTTTGCTTGGCTACCTAAAATATGTTATTCAAAAAATGAAGAAGGAATTGTGTTCAACCTTATAACTACTAAGCTAAAAATAAGCTAATCATTTAGCTGCTAAGCCAAAAATTGGGGAGAAAGCCTCTCTCCTACTATATCTGAATGGATTGAATTTGGTCCATAGCAATTATGACTAATCTATCTTATTACAAAAGAGTACATATAAACCAGCCTTACAAGTTTATGGGGAAGTGGGTCTTTTTTGCAATGTTCTGGAAAATGTTCAATTATAATGTCCAAGCTTATCCTGCTTTCAACCTGCTGTGCCACTTTGAGTATTTCTGTTTGCTCTTTCGTTTAAATTATTAATAAAATAAAATAAGAACTTTAGAAAAGAAGCAAGAGAACATAAAAATGCAAGAGCCCTGCTGGGTTAGCAGCATCTATCCCATCTGGCCCAGCATCCTGTTCTCACAGTGGCCAACCAGATACCTGTGAGAAACATGCAAGCAGAATTCGAGCACAAAAGCAATCCTCTCCCCTTCTGTGGCTTCCAACAACTGGTATCCAGAAGCACTGCTGCCTCCAGCTGTCCAGGTAGAGCACAGTCATCATGGCTAGAGGCTACCATATTCATATGGAGCTGAGAAGAACACATGACACATAAGTCATAGGATTAGCCATGTGACCACCCAAAGCATGTGAGCCAACTTACAACACCTTCCAGATGTTGTTGGACTTCAGTTCCTACCAACCCCGGCCAAGAATGGCCAACAGCCAGGGATGACTGGAGTCCGGCAACATCTGAAGGGACACAGCTCCCCCATGCCCTGATCTACAGCAGGGTGCTTTTCAGCCAACTGTGCTTGTGCTATCAAACACACTGTGAGCTACTGGCAGGAACACTATCCTAGAGGCAGACCAGGTCACTTCAATTCCTGGTCCAAGGCGAGCGATAGTCGGGATCTCAGTCCCATGGCGCCTGCAAGAACTGCCTGGAGGGAAGATCTCCTTTCCAAGATGCTTAAGGAGTGCCAGCACAGCAGGCGCCCATCCCCACAGAGAGCCCCCCCCCCCCCGCTTCCACATGTGGTTCTCCTCCTCTCACACCTCTCCCTTCCCCCTTCTCTAATTATCAGTCTGTTTCCCAAGGGGCTCTCACTAGCTCTTGTTTTCGGAAGGAGGAAGTTGCCTTCTAATCTCCCGCCTGGATGTCGTGTGTGTCTGTCAGCAGTCAAGAGAGGCTTTAGCCTTGACAGCTGCCTTCTGGACCCGTTAAGCAAGCCTGAACCGAAGAAGTGACCAGCTCCTGAAAGAAAAAGGAAATCTTCCTGGCTGGCTCTTCAGCTGCATCCCTCTTTTCCCCCTCTTTGATGCGGGGGATTTGGGTTTCCCCAAGGTGATGTGCTAATGCATTTTGCATTAGTGCTAAAAGAGGAGCTCCCAACCCACCCGGGGCCAAAGGGTTAATAAAAAGTGGCAGGATTTTAACGACTTCTGTTATGGTTGCTTGGCAACTAGAGAAGGTGCCTTAGGAAGGCCTAATTAATGAATGGGAGGAGAAGGAGTTTCTGGTAAATAAAGCTCACTAGTGCTTTTGTTTGTGAAGCTCCTAAAACTTTGGTTTTCTAATTCCATCCTGAGGCAGGAAAAAATAAAATATTAGCACTTGGGAAACACTGCAGGAATATCTCCCAAGATTCTTATTAAGTCACTTTTTGCTTATATTTTAAAAAAACTTCCTTTGATAGTATAAAACACAGTACATTCAGGAAAAACATGTTAAGATTTAGAGACTAAATGAACTAAAATTCACACCAAGGTTATGCCTGTGAAGATTCACCGGGAGAAAGGCTGCTGGATTTCAAGCCAGATGTTATTCTGCCTCTGCTGTATATTTTTGGGCCAGGAGACAGATCCACTGGAAGGTTCAAGAGGTGAATACCAGGCAAGGCCACCCCAGCACAGCATGCCACAAGAGGCTCTCCGTGTTTCCATGTGCCTCCCCACGAGCTCCTGTGGTTGAGTCCTCTTGCCCAGTTGCCCAGAGGCAACTGTTCACCCAATGGAAGAACAAGATGCCGGACTAAGTGGTCCCTTGGCCTGATCCAGAGGCTCTTCTTACCTTCTGAGGCCCAGAAACCTCTGCAATGGTCTGTTGTCAGGCCTTTCTGTGATTTGCTCACATTTACAGAGGTCTGGGTTCCCAGCCGTACTGAGGATTTCGTTAGAGAAATAAAGACAGTGGTGAGGGAAATTATGCAGAGGGCAAGAAGAAGGGAAACTCTCTTCTGCCAGAAGAGAAAAAAAAGGGGAAATCCAGGCTGAGGGGTTTAAAAGTGTTAGGTGACAGTGTGTGCCCTCTCCCCAGCCTCATGCCCAGACCTGAGCCTCCTCCAGTGACCAGAAGACTCTATCTTCTTCCCAATACAGTAAAGCTATTCTTTCACCTCTTACACAACTGGTAGATCTCACAAGGGAAGACTTTCCTTGAAAGTTCCACCTCAGGGCTACAAATGGGAGACATGGCATAACAGAGATATATCCTGCATACGAAAACTAAGATATCAGGGAGAAAGATTCTAGTGTTACCTTCTGCCTGATACGTTTATTTTCTATGTGTGATATTATTTTCTCTTTCCCCTTGCCTCCCCCGACTTTTCAACTGGATTATCCATACAGGATTCTCACCTCAACTGTAGCTGCAAGTGATACACTGAAGAACAGACCAGGTGATCTGGAGTTTGCATTAACTTGAACCACACCTGAGTCTTCCCTACTTCACCTTCACACCCCACTTCCATATCCCTGACTTCTGTCCTTCTTCTTGCCCCACCATGTGCTGAATGCTAGCCCCGGGTAGCAGACATGACATCCCTTTCTATGTTCTGCCCAAGACCAAGAGCAACATGTGCACACACGATGGGTCAGCTGAGAGTTGCACTAGGCCAGGCTTATGAGTGGCAATACTCAAACCCAAGCCCAGAAAGCCCTCTCTCCAAGTCAGAACCCTCAAGGTCAGTAGCCTGAGCTGGAGTACAAGGCACAACAAGCAAAATATACTTTTCCAAGGACCGGAACAGGCAACCTAAGCACCAAGTCAATCCAGTTCAAAGGCTCTATTCTCCTGCCAATCACAGAGGCCCACCACTGTTGCCCACCTGTTCCTTTCTGTGCCTGAAAGGGAGTGGGGGGCGAAATTCAGAGCCCATCCCAACAGTAGCTCTCAAGGCTCACGCTCCGAGGCTTCCAGTTCATGGCCCTGAGTCCCTAACAAGACATTTTCCGAGAAAGCGAAAGTCCTTTCGGTCATGTTTGAACAACAGAAAACCCTCCCCACCCACAGCGCTCGATGGCAGCTGTCCATCCCTGCAGGTTCTAGAGTGAGACTTGGAAGCGTTTTTCCCCATCATAGTCCTCATAATTCAAACCCTGTTTTGTGCTTGCCTTTAGAGGTCATTGCTGGCCAGATGGAAAATATTAAGGAAAACGGGTTGCAACTAAATCAATCGGCTGCAGAGCGCTGCCAAGAACAGCCCCCCCCCCCCCGGCTAAGTACAAGCAGATTTGCAGGCAGGCCTGCTCTGTTACAATTGGAGATCTGGCACATCCTTTGCCCTGCCTAACAGCGGGAGGGCAAGGGGCCAGCTGAGAGTGGCTACTGTGCCAAACAGACTGTGCAGGTCTTGCTGCTTGAATGCTTCAGCAGAAAGAGGGAGAATCGATGGGCTTCTTCTGTAAACAACTCCCTGTCCTTTTGGCTGTGGGAGACTTTTTTTTTTTTTTAAAGCAGGAGTAACCACACAGATTATTCCCAGGGCAAAAAAAATACGACCGCCTCAAACAAGTCCCTCCACTCTCTGTGAAGACTGAAAGCAAAAGACAAATGCCTGCTGGTGACCACTTTAAAACTCCAAACCGGGAAAGAAAAAGCCGGAGGGGAGGGGAAGATGCAGCCACACAACAAGCCAAGACCAAACTGAAGCCAACGTAACTTAGCTTGATTGTCAAAAGGCTTGGCTGGAAGCCATAGGAAGCTGGCTATTGCTAACCTCAGCAGCAAGCTTACAGTTGATAACTTTCATAAATGCAAAACCCTAGCATGGAAGTTTCCAATAAAGGTCTCCCTGTATACACACAGCAGGCATGGAACTGAAGGGCTGGAGGGAGGAGGAGGAGGAGGAAGAAGAAGAGAAAGAGGCCTCCATGCTCGTGGAGCCTCTAGCAGCACGATTAACACGGTGTCCTTTCCGAGGTTCAGCTGAGCATGTGCTAGGTTACCATGGCATCTTCCCGGTGCGCCTGGTGCTTCCTTAGCTTCCATGCCAGTTCGTAGCACATTCAAGTCCCATTACATAAGGAAGGGCTGGTGGGTAGTCTGGTCAACCTCCTGCAAGCAGTTGGGCAAGGCTCCAGCTGAGGCTGGCAGGCTGGATGGAGCCTCGCAGGAATGGCGGAAGGAAGGAAGGAAGGTGGCTAGGAACTGCCTCCAGAAAGCGACTCTGGGAAGTCTAGCGGCCAAAACAGGGACAGCACTTTTGCCACCTTCACCCTGAAGGAAGCCAGGGAATAGAGGTGCTTCTTTCCTACACTAAAAGCTGCCTTTCGCTGTCATCACCACTGGGCAAGCGTCTTGCCCAAGACATACAGAAAACAGCAGCTGAGGAAGGAAGCTGGAGGAGACAGGCTTTGTTTTCCAGCAGAAAGACCTTCGCCCTTGAAACAAGAGCTTGGAGAAGAGCTGCCGAAAGACCAGAAAAAACTATTTATGTCTGCTACCACAGCTGCCCGAATGATATATGCCCAAAATAGGGAAGAGGAGCTGACCCCAAAAAGAGACGATTGGCAACTAAAACTGATGGAATACACAGAGATGGCGAAACTTGCCAGAAGATTAAGAGATCAATGTGAGAAACTTTTTGTAGCGGAAGGAAAACAAATATTTGTATATGAAAACAAACTGTAAACAATTAAAAGCGTTAGCAGGATTGATTTAAACACGAGCAGTAAGAAATCTAAGGGAATTAAAAAAATAAACTGGTGAAAAGGATAAATTTGGATATGCAATAAGAATATGATGGAAAAATAAGAAACCGCAGAAGGGGAGGAAGGGAAGTTGCAGGAAACATTACTAGATTTGTGTGGATTGACGTTTATTGTTGAATATTGTAAAATGGAAAAATAAAATATTTTTTTTTTGGGGGGGGGGACAAGAGCTTGAGCTGGGCTCTCTTTCAGCCAGGCCAGCTTCAAGCCTGCCTCCTCAGTGGGCTGCCCAGCCCTCTCTTTCTCTGCCTCTGAGCCTTCACTCTCCCCTTGTGCTGCTGCTGATGGCTCAAGGTTGCTGTTGGAGCCCCAGCCCCCAGGACCCTTGTGGTGATGCACGTGTGTGCAGCCAGAGCCCTTGGGTTTGGGGGAGCTGTCAATTCTGGCCTAGGCAACAGGCTCTCAGGGTGCACCATGGCATGCTTTGCATACCAAATTTATACCCTGCTTTTGCATGTTCTCAAAACTGCTTCATAGTCACGTTTCATGGCAGCAAGAGTCAAAACACATACATGACCTCCCCAGGACAGCAGGTCAGGGGGCAGCCAGCTTGCCTCACAATGTAAGGACTTTTCCTCATTTTATCTTTTCTGGGAGAAGTGTGCAAGCAAGGATCTAATGTTATATAGCATGGTTGATTTGCATGACAGTTTTCAAAGTACAAGACATAGGCCTCTGCCCCAGGAATCTTACAGTCTAAAATTCAACACACAAGAGGCAACAACAGCAGTGTGGTACAGCGGTCAGAATATTTGGCAAGAATCGAGGAGATGCAGATTCAGCCCCCCACCCCCAGCCATGCCTCCTGGAGGGAGGGAGAACATAAGAACCCATCTTCTGGGCCCATTTTGCCCAGAGTTCTTCTCTCTCCCTCCCCTTGTTCTTCCCAGCAACTGGAATATACACCCAAGGCGGTATATAGCCATTGTGCCAAGTAGCCATGGGTAAACAAATTCATGGGTGATAGAACTAAGTGCACCATAAAAGTGCTGTACTAGTAGTAGGTGCAACCGTAACATTAGAGGAAAAGGAGGAAAGCAGAGGCCAGGATAAACTGGGGCTACAAATTGTCCCTCACAATGGATGCTCCTTCAAGAGAAGCCAAGCACAGACTCCTTGAAGGACACGTGTTTTACAAGGACTGTATTCCAGCTATAACGTATACAGCTTTGATCTTAACTAAGTCTATTTTAGCTAGATTGGGCATGAGGAACCTGTGGCTCTCCAGATATTGCTGGACTACAACTCCCATCATTCCTGACCGTTGGCCACACTGGCTGAGGCTGACGGGAGCTCCAGGAGCACCTGGGGGGCCACAGGTGTTCCCCAACCATGTTTTAGATTATAATTATGAGAGTTGCCTTGAAATCCTATTCCGGGTCAAACTTGTCAGGATCCAAATCCAAACGGATAAAACAACTGGTCATAGACTGGACTTTTAAAATAGGCGTCGAGTGCCAGAAAGAGGTCTGCAACCTGTTGAGCCCTCTCCTTTTCTAAGCTTAACCGCCTTTCTTTTGCCCATTTGCTAACCCGATAAATATTAGCGGCTCTCACTTGGCTGCACAACCCTCATTTGATCTGCAGCAATCAACTGAGACACCCAGGAGAGAGGGAGGGAGAGATCAGTGCACTCAACTGGATGCACACTCAAAACATCACTCTTCTTTGTGAAAAGCCTCATTGCAGCATGGGGACACACCCTAAAATGCAGTTTTGTGAAGTTTATCCTCAGAGTATTGGGGGACATGCAAGTTCTTCCCCTCCTCTAGGGATGGCACTTTTCTAAGAGCGCTAAAGCAGCAATTTCACCAGAAGCCATTCACCCAGTGCCCACCCACCCACCCCTTCATCTTAGCTCAACCCACACCAAAGCCTCAAAACATTTTAGTCTCCTCAATAAATCCAATCCAACAAATATTTCAACCATTTTCATATAGCTTGTTCCTATACAACCAACTTTTATATACAAACTATTCAAAGAAACTAATAAATTGAAGGGGGAGAGGAATCAGTGACACTTTGATAATTACACTATGGTACTTCACTAGCTTGTGGTTAGGATTATTAAAGGCTGGGGCTTTAAGGCCACACTTTCTGATTCACAGCTCAGTCTGTCTGCTGCCACAGCTCCTTCTCTCTCAGTATCCCACTCCTGACCCAGGTGAAAGAACAACCCTGACCAGGGGTATTGGGACAGATGACAGTCTAAACACAAGCAGAAAAAATGTGTAAAAGCTGAAAGGGAGGTGTGGATCTGCTCTATTGCCACATGAAGTATCATTCTACATTAAAAGCAAGGCAGTGAACTAGGCCTTCCAGGCTCTGGAGTGATGGAGGGGTTTATACATGAAAGCCCAAGCGCATCTTTAAACCCCCTTTGGTTGAAAGGAGAAGTGATAAAGCACTACCCAGAATTTGTCGCTGATGGTTTAGGAGGCTGGATTAACAAGACTTGACAGTATTTAAGGCAACAACAATAACTTGGGCAATTATTTTTTAAAATAATAAAATAAGCCACTGGTGACACTGCAAAGCCAGCTGATGCCCGCTTGCTGTGTCCCTTGCCAAACGCATCTGGCTGAAAACGGGGTTTTATTAGGAAGGAATTCTGCTTATCCTCAAAGTCAGCGCTGGCTGCTGCGGAAGGGACTGTGAGGAGACAGGCGAGAGCCCACTGCTGCTTTCAAGGGAAGAACTGAAGGCAGCAAAGATGACTTCAGCAAGAACTGCCACCAAAATGCAGCTATTATAAACCTGAGGAAAGGGATTCTGCACAGCCTGCTCCAACATGCACTTCACTTCTGGGATGTGTGTGAGCAGACCAGCGGCTGTTTGCCTAGGACAGGATCTGAGATGCTGCTGGTAAAGTCTCAGTCCAGGTAACATTGATGATGTGAACTCCTAGGAAGCAAATGCCTCATTAAGAGAGAGACTCAGTGGACATTGCATTTGTAGAAGTACTTAATTTCTGGCACAAATGCCCTTGCTTCCAATTAGCTTCCAGGCTCAATTCAAAGTGCTGGCTTTTGACCCATGAAGCCCCACGCAGCTCAGAACCTCTTCCCACACGAACCAACCCAGGCCCCACAAACATCACCTGAGCCCCTTCTTCAGGAGGACCCTCCCTGGGAGACTCAGAAGGGGGCAGCACAAGACGGGGCCTTTTCAGTGGTAGCAACCCACTTGCGGAATGCTCTCCCCTGGGAAGCACACAATGTCTATCCATTTCTAGGCAGTGGGCAAAGTTTTTTCTTTTTACCTGGGCTTCTGGCCTTTAATTCAAAGGGTGGCACTGTGGCCCCTTTTTAGCGGTGTGTGATCTGTGAGTCCTGCTTTTTATCTGTATAGCTGTGGGTTTATTTTACTGAATATTTTAAATTGGTTTTGATGTAAAGTAACAAGCACTGTTGTTGTTATTATCATCACCAATAAATCTAATAATACAAATAGTAATAATGTGCCTTACCTTGGTTCTGAAGAGGTCCATGCTGTCACAATTTCTAGTGTGGGTTCCTGCCAAAATGCTTTCCTTCAGCCTACCTCACTGAGTCTGAACAGTGCCCAGTGAAAATGTGCGACTTATTTTTGCCAACCGAAAGTAGGAAGCAAAGTGAGAAGGGGAAAGTAAAACAGGAAGCCTAGGGCTGAAAGGCCAAAGGGAACTTCCAAGGCAGCAACACTCTCTGCCCAGGAGCCTGGTGCCTGGGATATTTTACCAGCACTCGTCTAGCTCTCGCCAGTCATACTGGCAGGACCTATGCAATGGCTGCATCTCTCAATAGCAGCACCACTCATCTAAGCACAGCACAGCAAGGCTTTGGTAGCAGCGTTGTTATAATGCATGCATGCAATTATTTGTATCTCTCTTACAGCACAAAAGCTGGGAGATTTCAGGATTTCTAACTTCTTAAACTCCCCATTTTTCGGGTGGCGGAGAGGAAAACAAATGAACAAGTTAAGGGGTGGGGTGGCCCTGAGGAAGGTGGTGTGGGAAGGAGCCTGAAACACCCTCAACCATCAAAGACACCTGTGGTATAATTCAAAGCTGTCCTTTTGAGAGGGCTCAAACTGTCTTCTCACCAGGGTCCCCCCTCTGGCCTCCCCCATCTTGCAGCACAGAGTGATACTGCAGTACAGGAAAGTTATGTTTTATCTGATGTGTGTGTACACACACACACAAACTATGGGCCCCCAAAGCTGTTTGTTCCCCTGTGCCTCAGTGCCCAGCCAGTTGGCAAGGCTAGGCCAGGAAGCTGTCAATTCTGATCGTGTTTGGGCCGCAGAGTCCTATTAAAAGAGCCTTGCCGTTGAAGGGGGCGTCCGCTGTTTCCAAAGCATGGGAAAAAGGGGGCTGTGCTTTCCTTGCCTTTGAGCTGGCAACTTGCACTGACTGGGAGTTTTCAAGGAGCTATGAATGAGCTGAACAAAGGAGTTCTGTGGCTAGTTTCTGGCTGAAATCCATGTCAACAGTTCTGAAGGTCACAGGTCATGCTAACTAACATTTATTCCCAGCAAAACCTGCTCCAGCTACAAGCTGTAAGAAGTACAAATTTGAAATCCCCCCACCATAATCCTTCAAGATATTCCTGATCCTTCCACATGTTTCTGCTCAATTAAAAAAGAACTCTCAGTTGCCCACAGAACAGAGAGAGAGAGAGAACAAACATATACACAATATCACAATCAACCACTCCTGTTCTTTCCACAACATAAACGGATGAAAGGCAGAGATTGCATTCAACCACACAAGAAAAATAAAACAAGAAGCTTCAGATAATGCTAAGAGGAACAAGCTCAGGCAGTTAAATTGTCTTCCCACTGTTAGGCACTTTTGCAGACAGGTCCTTTTAAATCCAGAATTGTGAAATTCAGCTACTGGAGACTTTGCAGACCCACACATTTGATTTAAAATGGCTATATGTTTTCCATTTCAGGTCCAGGGGCCAGATCGTAAATTTCAAAAATGATTCTCAAGAAATGCCAGAGCTAGGAATTATTTCTTCAGTCCCCACCCTGACACCACACTCCATAATGCTTTCAGCTGCCCCAGGAAAGAAAACACTACTTCCATTCTGAACATCCACTAGGTTATAACTGTAGTCAGGAGTCATCAAGGCCCAGGCCTGGAACCATGAAGTAACTATAAACTATAAATACCATCTCTTTGACCAAGTGCCAAGAGCTCTTTTCACCTCTATCTTCAGCCTGCCCTCACACATCTCAAGGAAAGAGTTTCTGAATCAAATGATGCAGGCTTGAACACCAGTACTGCTAATTTTTCAATTTAATCTTGCTCCCTTATTGGCCAAAACCATCTGTGCGCATGCCATTCATTCCAGTTGTGTTCAACATGCTCTAATTACTAATTTAAAGCAGGTCCCATGTAAAATACAGAAGCATAAGTCAGTTGTTGCCAAATGCAGGATCGAGATTGGATTGCTGTACATGGCGGAGGCGGGAGAAAGCGGAGTTTCCTGTGCGTCACAACTCTGCCTTGTTCAGAACGGATCTTTGGCTCTGGTTTTGCCCTTTAAAGCCCTGCAACAGGGATAGGGAACCTATTGCCTTCCAAGTGTTGCTGGACTACAACTCCCATAATTCTGACCACTGGTTGTGCTTGGTGGGTCTGATGGGAGTTGAAGTTCAGCAGCATCTGGGGCACCAAAGGTTCTCCCCACCTTCCTAACAGGCTTGGGGCTGGGTTGGTTGAAGGTGGTTTGCCCCGTAGGTCTCTACCCAGACCCAAGAATCACCTTCAGAAGGCTTTCCACAGATTCTCCTGCTAAGTGAGGTGAGGCAGGTGAGCTACTGGGGAGTCAGCCTATTCAGTGGTTGTGGAAAGGATTCCCTTACAGTGGTACCTCGGGTTAGATACGCTTCAGGTTACAGACTCCGCTAACCCAGAAATAGTGCTTCAGGTTAAGAACTTTGCTTCAGGGTGAGAACAGAAATCTTGCAGCAGCAGCAGGAGGCCCCATTAGCTAAAGTGGTGCTTCAGGTTAACAACAGTTTCAGGTTAAGAACGGACCTCTGGAACGAATTAAGTACTTAACCTGAGGTACCACTGTACTGGTTTTTGTGCCTTTGAAGTTTCAGTTTTTAAAAACATGTTTTAGTGCTTCTTTCTTAACATGATGGACACTGTTGCTGTTTTCATTCTAGTTTAATTCTGATTCTAATGGTTTTGATATGATGTTTATGTTATACTTCAATATTCTGTGAGTAAAAATGTATGGTTTTATTACTGATTGGCAGGAACAAAAAATGTTGTTAAATAAATAAACAGAATATAAAAGTTTCCTAGACAATACAGAAAAGACAGAGGACCAGAAAGTGTGTGACACTCTTGCTTCCTGTTACTGTGGCACCGTTTTAACACCCAAAGGCTCTCCTGGCCTGCCCTCCGCTTTCCACAAAACTTCTATCCCTAGCAGAGCCAGGCAATTAGGATAGAGTTTTCCTTGGAATAAGAGTGCCCTTTGCAAATGCCCTTGCAAAGGCCTACCCCCCTTTCCAATACCCTGACATAAGAGATATCACCCCAAGACAGGTGGCCAGCCAAGGCTGAGCTTTCTCTTATGCCAGCACTGCTTGGTCATCCTCAGCAACTGATTTTGGGGGAAATTCTGTGTGTGTGTGTGTGTGTGTGTGTGTGTGCACATTCATGCTCGCAAGCTCGCTTGTGTAGCTCAAACACAAAGACACCAAAATTCAAATGTACAAAATCACAAATTTCCAATCATTCACATCCAATAAACATTATTCCAACAGCAAATGAACTGAGCCCACTTTTCAGCTAAGGTAAGTTTCAATGAACTACCCTTTTTTAGTGTCTGTTTTTCAGAACGTTGATCAGCCATTCTTTTGTTGTGAGGTTAAAAACAACTTTGCAACAGCAAGCACACACAATTCTACCTGGAACCAATGAAACATTATTACACGGGAGACAAATCCAGCTCTGGAGCTCCATTAACTTTGAATATTAGGGCAATTCCACCCCACAGGAAATAAACCCATTCGGGTCACACTGATAGCGCGTTGCAAAATGGTTGCCCTTTGATGTGGATGTGGGAAACTTGTGTGCAATTCCCCACCACACCTCCTGCCCATGCTCAGAGGGAGGCCTTAGGCAATACAAAAGTCTTTGGCCTACCTTACGGGGATGTTGTGTGAGAACGAATTAGCAGAGAATCGTTCACACATTTTGTATCCCGGAAAGTGTGCATTCGGATTGTGTTTTAGCATATATGCCAAACTGTCTATTTTAAATTTGTTAGTTATAAAGTAATTCATATATTTAAAATAAAATAAAAGGGTAATAATAATAATAATAATAATAATAATAATAATTTATTATTTATACCCCGCCCATCTGGCTGAGTCTCCCCAGCCACTCTGGGGAGAAACAAATGCTATTCCAGAAGCTAATAATAACTAAACAAGTTATTTGGAAGCACAAGCAAGAGCCCCTGTTCTGTTTGTGTATTTCTTCACGTCATCCCCAAAACATCCCAGACATTTTTCACTGCGCTGCCTTTGCAACTGGAGGTGTGGGAAGTTAGCGCTGAAAAAGCTGTGCAAAATTGCATGAAGCCAGGCATACCAACATATTAGCTGATTGACAAGATTCAGTTTAACACTATATGTGCCCATTTAGCAGCAGGTAGGGACAGAAAATAGTAGCGGCTGGGACAAACAGGAAAACCAGCAAGCAATTAATGGTTTGGAGGACATCTTGACACAGAGGGAGAAGAGCAAGAACCATATGAAAAGCAAACCATGAGTACAGAATCTAATCTTATACCAGCATTCCAGCCCCCAGCTAAATATGAACATACAGTGGTACCTCGGTTTACGGACTTAATCAGTTCTGGAAGTCCGTTCTTAAACTGAAACCATTCTTAAACTGAGGCGCGCTTTCCCTAACGAGGCCTCCTGCTGCCATTGCCCTTCCACCGTTCGGATTCCGTTCTTAGACCGAGGAAAAGTTCGCAAACCAAGAGACTATTTCCGGTTTTGTGGAGTTCGTAAACTGAATAGTTCATAAACAGGGCTGCTCTTAAACCGAGGTACCACTGTATTGGCTTTTATTAAAGTAAGCTTTAGAATCTGCATTAGGAAGGGGTTAATCTCCATGTACACAAAAATGAAGTCTTGCCATCCTAGGAGAGATTAATGTTGAAATAGAGATAGAGTATATGTAGGTTTCTTACAGATTTGTTATTTATAAATGGAAATCAAAGGAAACTTGGGCTTGATTTAAGCAAAAAATAAAACATTTTCACAAATAACTATATCTTAAGTATTTTCTCCCCCCTCAGATAAACTAGGTATATGGGGGCACAACAGTTATTTCTAGCTAGTTATTGGAAACAATAAGAGACTTGGTTAAAAATGCTGGATGAATAAAGGGGCTTCAGAATAATTCAGAGCACACACAGAACACCGAGAAGTTGACTTCAGAGGTGCTCGCTCAGAAACAGCATGGATTAAAACCCATAAATTATCCCTTGAACTTGGAATTGGTTAACAAATATTCCTTTTGCATCAAGTATAGCAACGGATTTCAAATCAAACGATGGCTCAGAGGGCATTTTCTGCAACTGCTGAATGAAACTGAGAAATGTCCTCTTTCTTACACCTTCCAACAATTTAAAATTCAGTTTTGCTCATTCTCACCACAACCACCATTTAAAAGGGTGGGGGGGAGGGAGAGAGAGACTATCTTTGATTTCCCTGTACAGATCAAGTAAACAAAAATCCCAAGCCAAAATTACAGCATATTCATAACCTCAAACACTTATTTCGGTAAGTTTATTTCCTTTCAATTTACATTATACATTGTTTTATCTTTTCAAAGTCTGCTTCAACATTCAAATGCAGTGCCGAGGTGCCTTTCTGGTTTCACCTCAAACATTTCAGAGCTGCATATTTCACAACACATCCCTTCAAGGAGGAATAATGAAAACAAAACAGCCATGGCTTGTAGTTCACTTGTGAGGCTCTTCTTCTATTTAACAAAGGATTTTCCTCACTGCTCTCAATGGCTGACGAGTTTCTTGCAACAAACAATGGAAATATTTCCAAAGATTGGGTGGGGTGGGGAGGGAGGGAGGGAGACTTGTGGCAAGAGAAATTTAAGAAAGTCTCAGACCAAGGAAAACATTGTTTATGTCCTCAATCCAGAGACTGTTCCTCCTTCATGAATTACAACTATCTGAGCTGGATTTGAAAACAAGAGAGGAACAAATTAATTCAGCCTAAATCAAGCAAGAAGGGAAGAAAGCCTCCAACTTAGGCAATATTATTTATACGTGTCAAAGCAAAACAGAGTTTCTTATACTGCATGGTCAATACAAAACAAACTTTATCCACCCAGTAATAAAAGATTTTTCCCTGAAGCCAACTGCAGCTACACAGTTCCCATGTGCATTTTTAACAAGTCAGTCTCAACATCAACATACATGAAGGGGCTCCCTCCTCTTTTTTTATTTTATTTTTGCCTGTCAGGTCTGCTGAAAGCCAATGGGAGGCCCCTCAGTGACTCTGTTTTTCAGGGCTGGGAATGTGGCTGGCAATTCCACAACTAAAGCTTCAGTTACCTGCAATTTTTCAAATCTGCCTGCAACTTCTTCTGTGGACCCACGCAGCGCATATTCATGCCCACAACAATATGCCACAGCCCCCTGCCTCACCCAGCAGCCACTTGCCTCTCGCCAGCCCCTGTTGCAGGAGGGAAAGACAGACCCATGCCTGGCCAGAGCAAAGCTGAAGAGGCATCACCTGCTGCAATTTCAGCGGGCCTTTAAACGCCCAATTCTTCTCCATGGGAAAGGGAAAGGCAAGGCTTCCATAACAGGAGTTAGCAAGCAAAATGTTTTATTATTCCTTCTCGCTTCCACAGGATGCAGAACGGCATCCGATACTTGCCACATTTATGGGCCTTCTAGTTCACCTCACAGGTCAAAAGCACAACTATGCCACAGTGGTAGTGGGGATTTGTTCCCATCTCAAACACCTCCAAACAGAGGGCTGCTTGTGTCTGGTATTTATTTAGAAATCAGGTGCCCTACCACTGACGCTGTTTTTAAACCTCTGCTCTTCTAGAACAGTGCTTTCTGGCCAGCTTCACACATCATGAGATAAACTATAGTTAATGGTTTGCCGTGAACATGCCTATCTTTGCTGTTTACTCACCCTTCAGAACACAAAGTGCAATTTCTAGTTTAGCCTTATATCAGAACAAGGCACTGTGGTTTATTTCACTGCAATGAACTACAATCAGTAATAGTAGTAATAAATGATGATGATGATGATAACAACAACAATATATTATTTATACCCCGCCAACAACAACAACATATTATTATTATTATTTATACCCCGCCATTCTGGCGGGGTTTCCCCAGCCACTCTGGGTGGTTCCCAACAGAATATTAAAAACACAATAAAACATCAAACATTAAAAACATTCATAAACAGGGCTGCTTTCAGATGTCTTCTGAAAGTCAGATAGCTGTTTGTTTCCTTGACATCTGGTAGGAAGGCATCCCACAGGGCTGGCGTCACTACTGCCTGGTTCCCTGTAACCTCACTTCTCGCAGTGAGGGAACCGCCAGAAGGCCCTCGGAGCTGGACCTCAGTGTCCGGGCTGAACGATGGGGGTGGAGATGCTCCTTCAGGTATATTGGGCTGAGGCCGTTTAGGGCTTTAAAGGTCAGCACCAACACTTTGAATTATGCTTGGAAACATACTGGGAGCCAATGCAGGTCTTTCAAGACTTGTGTTATGTGGACTCGGCAGCCGCTCCCTGTCATCAGTCTAGCTGCCACATTCTGGGTTATAGTTTCCAGGTCACCTTCAAAGGTAGCCCCATGTAGAGCGTACTGCAGTAGTCTAAGTGGGAGATAACCAGAGCATGTACCACTCTGGTGAGACAGTGGGTGGGCAGGTAGTGTCTCAACCTGCGTACTAGATGGAGCTGGTAGACAGATGCCTTGAACACAGAATTAACCTGTGCCTCCATGGACAGCTGTGAGTCCAAAATTACTCCCATGCTGTGCACCTGGTCCTTCAGGGGCGGAACCCTGAGGCACCCCACAAGTGAGAGCCCAGGGGTCTCAACACTCATCCCCCACCACCACTTTCTGAACACGGCCCAGGAGGAAGGAGCAGAACACTGCATAACAGTGCCCCCAGCTCCCAGCCCCTCTAGGCAGTCCAGAAGGATGTCATGGTTGATGTTATCAAAGGCCGCTGAGAGATCCAGCATAACTAGGAAGCAACTTTCGCCATAACTAGGAAGGTCCTCTTCGCCATCACTGTCGCCACTTGGTAGGCTCAATGTTGAGCTCTAACCCGTGTCCGGTCAGATTCAGAGTGAGTTTTCTACCACTGGCACTCCAGCCGTCTCAATGATTGTGTCATCTCCCACAGCTCTAGGGAAAACCAGAGCCCCATGCAATCAGAGAGGGTGCTTCAGAGCCAGACAGTTGATAGCCCTGGTTAACTTCTCATTCCAGCAGGCCACCAGGGAATCAGCTGAAAGGCCATCGACATAGGATAAAACATCCCCTACCACTCTCTGGAAATCATTTGGATCCATTAAGTGGCGGACCATCCAAATCAGTCCCACTTCCCTGCAGAGGGTAAAGATCGCGGATAAGTCCAGTTGCACCAGAAAGTAAGCCAAGAACATCCCTTGGATGCATACTGTGGGCTTCGAGGAGCAAAACAATCCTCAATGACCATTTCAGGCTTAATATTAAAGCCAGGGATGAGCAGGGATGGGTGAAGCAAGTGGCTTGCCGTGACACGCAGATGCAGGCTCTCTTCAAAGAAATAGATGGTCATGCACTACACACATATAAACCAGAGTGGGGTACACCAAACATAAACTATGGATACAGCAATTCCAATAAAAACCTTAAGACAAAATAAAAAAATCAGGATGAACTCTGCTCCTCCTTACTACAAAAACCAGAGCCTAATACATCAAAAACCCATGACATTAAACGTCTGACTAAAGAGGGTCATTTTAGCCGGCTCTGAAAACAACCAATATTAGTGTGTGCAAGACACATGTACATACACTATTAAACACTATTAAACACAATCCAGTCATCACCACAACAAAAACTTTAAACAAACTCAACAAACTCTTGCTGCAGGTATCATTTTATTGCTTTAATATTTATATCCCACACTTCAATGCTAATGGCACTCCCAAAGAAAACAGCTGAAAGATCGTGCATGCGCGCACACACACTTGAGAAATCATTGCAGTCTTGATCAACAAACAGAACATTTCATCCAGGTCTGAATTCCAAAACTGAATTCTTCCATGATTTTCAAGTCCTCGTGGTCTTTTATTATGGAGAAGAGATGTGTGTTGCTGTTTTAATGAGGGGGCTTGATAGAAGTTCATAAGCGTAGGGATAGCAGACGGGGGGGGGGGATCTCTCAAACACAAGAATGTGGGGGTATCCTACGAAACCAATCAGAAGTAACTAGAAGACAGACAAGAAGGAGTATTTATTCACACAAAGCATAAATAACTTGAGAAATTATTTGCCAGGACTGAAAGAAAGACTGCTTTAAAAGAAGATTAGAAAAATGCACAGATCAGGAGTGGGGAAGCTGAGGTTCTCAAGGTGTCACTGAACGGCAACTCTCATCATCCCTGACCACCGGCTCTCCTGGCTGGAGCTAAGCGAAGCTGCAGGATCACAGGTCCCCCACCCCGGTCTTTGGTGCCTGTTTATTTTCCTATAATTGTTAAACATGGGACATCGTAATTCAGAGGCAGCCTCCCTCCAAAACATGAGCTGCATTTCACAGCATGTCCTCCTAGCATGCTGCAGAGACATCTACCAGGTCACTGCTGGAGACAGAACGCTGGGCAACAGTCACTGTTCACCTGATCCAGTAAAGTGGCTATTAAAACATAAAATAAAAATCCTCAAATTCTCACCAAAAGAATAAAAAGGGAGCAAGCTGGGACAGAGGAAACAAAGATGCAGTAGGAACAAATGTAAGTTTTGTGCACTTTAAAGAAAAAATTAGTACCACCATTTTAGAATAACTAATGGTATTATTGGTACTTTTTACAAAACAAGGTTTACAGAATGAAAAATGAGGCAGGGAAGGAAGGACAAAAAAGGAGTTGTGTATTAAAAGGAAGTACATTTTTAGTACAGATAAAAATATATAAAATGCAAGGGTCTTCCTATGAAAAATATCCTGTATCAGGAAGTGAGAGAGAGAAAGCAGCAGAATCTCTGTTTGAACCTTCCTATTAAGAATACTCATTCAGTTTTCATTGTGATTTAATGCTTTTAAATTCAGAGAACATGCTTGCTGCAATGCCTCTTCCTTTAAATTCTCAAAAAATGTGTTTGTTTTTTTAATCTTGCAGAGGGTAAATTGCAGGTTTTTAGGAAGATATATTTAATACACTGTAGTTTGGAACTTCAAAATCACAGAAGACAAGCTGACTGGGAAGAAGATGGGATACGCTTTGTGCTCTGCGGTGCCCTCTGCTGATAGCAGAGCAGAGCAAACATCCTTCATTAACCTAAAGGAACAAGTCAGTAATCCACACACAACATTTAAGCATGTCACAGAATAAGTTTCAAGACTCATTAGAAGCAGCCCTTGAGGAAATGGGGAACTGTGGTTTGCCAAAGAAACTATAAATGCTAAGCCACAGTTACAAATGATCTGCTTTGATCTCCAGGATCAGCTGAGAGAAGCTTTCCACCAATTCTTTCTGGGCAGCAAATGTGAAAAATGACTGTGCCTGAAAGCACTCAGGGACCCTCAGAGTTAGATGGGATTCCCTTCTCTTAGAGGCCCAGGGGAGCCCTGGCCATTGGGAGGACATTAAACCTTGGAAACATTTGCATGCTCTCCATGCAGAAACGTGCCGTTCTCATGTCCTAGTATAAAAGACACACCTTCTCAGCCAGCAAACACCTTCTGAGAAACCTGGGGACCAAACCTACCAGATGGGAGCCTTGGAGCACTGAGACCTCCCAGCCCTAGTGATGCTGCCAGGACAATGCAGCTACGCCAACCGACTGAGATCAGCAGCCGGGTGCTTTCAGCAACTCCATCTTCAAAACAAACCACAAAACTGACAGACCAGTGAAAGATTTAGATGGAACCAATTTCCCTTCAAGGATCTCTTACATCCACTTTATTCAAAATAAATTTTACAATCGCCCAGGGATTACGTGCGGCCACAGTTCCTCCTTTGAAAAGTAGCTCCTTTCCAGCGCAGCGGGAGAGAGCGGGGTCTTATGCCTGTGCTTCTGCAAGTCTTGAGAGGAGAGGGAGGGCCATAGATCAGCGGTGGAGCATCTGCCTTGCAAGCAAGAAGCCCCAGGCTCCATCCCCACTGGTATCTCCAGGTGGTTGGAAGAGAATCCCCTCTGAAGTCCTGGGGAACCTCCTGCTTCCTTTCCAGAGCCATTACTGTTTTTAACAATAACCCAAGGAAACTATATTTACTCAGACAAACCTCATTGAAGTGCAAACCAGCCATACCCTAACCTCCCAGAGTTCCAGGCAAGGGCAGCCTGGGCTGGTGAGGTGTGATTTTGGCCCAAGATAAACATAGTGGGTGGAGGAAAAACTGCTGCTCACCAGGCTCAACTCCACAACTCATCTTCAGGACCAGAGCTAAGCCCAAGAGCACAAGTAGTACAAGAGCACAAAACTCTCCGAGGCACCATATTTTTGAGCAACATTTATGTGTGGCAAAGTGGCAGTGGTCAAGTTTTATGTTCCTCCCAGCCCCTGTACGGGTGATATAATTTGGGTTTTTCTATCTGGATTTTCCACTTTAGGCACCAAAGCATTATTGGTCAATTGCTTGATGAGCCTTCACTTATCAAAAGCTTCTGTCCTGGTTTAGTAGCAATTAGCCACGAGTGTCATTCTTGAGGAAACTGATGCAAGAGGAACTTAGTTGCACTGCAAGGGCCAGGGATACAAAACAGAACACAGCCTGCACCCTTATAGTAGTCTTTGTAAACAAGGTCAGCTTATTTACGCTGCAAAATATGTAAGGTCGTGGTGCCTCAGTTCTGGAACACCCTCTGCCTGGTGTCATATGGCTGGTCACATGTTTCTTTGTCACTGTTCAGTGAGAACGGGCTCATTTTTTCTCGTTTTGCTGGCTATGGTTAGAATGTTTTTGAGCCTTGGGTTTGTTGTTTCATAGTAATGATGCTGTGTTCTTGTAATTTGATATTGGTGAGATTTTACTGTTATCTTAATTGTGCTCTGTGGTTTGTAATGGTATGATTTATTTTTACGTAAACAGCTTTGAGGTCACTTGTGGCAAAATGGTGTATATAAGCACATTGTTGTTGTTGTTGTTGTTGTTTCAGTCATTGCTGAGATGTGCAGCACTCATTTACATGCATATACACTCTTGCACTGTTTATTCATGTGAATGTTACCAAAATAGAGTCTGTCCGAACTCTTCCCAGGGCACCTCAGTGCACCACAGTCAGGGCATACCTATCTCTTTATTAAAAACTGAAGCTCCTCATGGGAAGAAGGAGGAGGAGGAGGAGGAGGAGGAGGAGGAGGAGGAGGAGGAACTGTCCTCCTGTAAAATGAAGTGAGTGCAAAGGATCTGGGAGCCAGGCAAACACCCTCCTGATTAATGCCAACAAAAGTGGCCAATGCAGACTGCCTTCGTTCACACAGCAACAGTCTTGTGGCATGCTAGAGAATGACACGATGTGTGCCGACTCCCAAGGAATACCTCTCTTGTTCCAATCAAAACTCCTTCACAGAAAAATTACCTATACAGACTTCTATGCAGCCAGTTTGTGGCAGCAACTGTCCTCTCTCGCAGCCAGTTCATCACAGGGACAAAGCGATGATTCTCCCATCAACTCAGAAACAACTGAGTCAAAAAAATTCAAAAATGCTGATAACAGGAGAGAAAGAACGCCAGAGCACAAGAAGTTTTCTGGCACACACAAGCGCACACACGCACACACACATCTCCTGAAGTGCAGTGACTTCCCGAGGAACAGATAGGAAAGTGATTCTCTTAACAGCTGGAAAGTGTTAATTAAAAGCAACAGAAGCAGGATGTCAGCATTGCTTCCCAGAGCAAGGCAGTGGCGGCAGCAGAAGGGCTGTATTCTGACTTACCTTAAGATACAGAAACAAGTCTTGGCCCCTGACGATAAGCGGCAGAACCCAAACCTCTGCTTGCTGTCAATGTCTGTGAGCACAAAAGTGAAGTTCTGGCCAACTTGGCCAACTGTGAGGCTGGAAATGGGGAGAACAAAGGAATCTATTAATGGGCTGTTCACTGCAACCACGCCAAGTATCTAAACAGACTTAAGTCATTGAACCAGCAGCACTTCCTCTCTCTGTGCCGCTTCTGAGAGAAGGAAGGCAGGAAAAGGTCCAGTTCAGCTGGACCCACCGTGGTAAGTACAGTACTACCTAAAACCAAAACTGCACCAGCCCCAAACCTTTGAATTTAAGGATCCCTTAAATTTATGATACTGAGGCAGAGCCAACACTACACGTGTGTTTGCTGAATCACCTCCCCCCCCCCCCGGGCTTCTTTGCAGATTATAACCTTACAATTTAGGAAGACTTTCATGATTCACATTTATTAATAAATAGTACGAACCACAGGGACAACCACCACAGCACTAGCCATAATACTAATACTCTAGTGTCATAACTGTACACAGTTGGGATGGAGCACCTGTGGCCCCCAGGTGTCACCCCAGCCCACATGGCCAGAGCTCAGGGGTGATGAGGGCTGAAGCCCAGCAGCTTCTGGAGGGCCGGCCACACGACTGCTTTACCAAGCCCAAGAGGACAGGTCCCTGTCCTGAGGGGCTTCCAATCTAAAATTCAACCCAAGGGAGAAAATGGGGGGGGGGGGGAGCAAGGATAAACAAAGGGAAATAGGCAATTTTACTCAAATGGATTTAGGCTTCTTCCAGGGTGCAACAAACTTTCCCTCTTTGTCTTCTTATATCATGGGATAACAGTCAGTGCTTCAGTAAAGGAAACAGGTATGCCAACAGCCAGATGAGAGCAATGTGTCAGTTCTGCCAGAATGAGTTTTGAAGATAGCAGGGTGCATCTGAGCATGTGCAGAGTGTCTTTCCCTTAAATTTGGGATTGCTAGAGATAGGCTTCCATGACCTCTCTCCACCACTGGAAATTAGCCACTGAGAAATAGCACAATCACTCAAGGTAATTTTAAAGCAGCCACATGGCCTTCTGAAACACTGCAGACTTTTCAAAGGGCATTCTGCCCCCAACGCAGAGGGAATACATAAGATGAAGTCTCCTATGACAACATGCATGCATTGTCAAACAATGCTTTTTGCTTTGGTTAATTAAGATTATGATGATTAACTATTACTTCTTTAAACAGGTGACAACCCTAGTTTTTAATAGCTTGATCTAACCCAGCTTTCCTCAGCCTGGTCCATCCAGTTGTTACAGTTCCCACCACAACCTAATCAGCCAAACACTGCAATCCTACTTTATATAAGTGGGCTTCTGCAGAAGATTTGTTTGGGGGCAAATACCATCTAACACCTTCTCAGCTAGACAAGGCCAGTGTTTTGGGTCTGACCTTTCGTGGGAAGTTATTTGTTTGTGTTAAGGATGTCATCACTAACAGAGATTCCGAATTACTAAATCTTTTTAAAAGCCAGCCATAAAACTGGCTAGGTAGGGAAAACCCCAGCATAGCTGAAGAACGGCAGGAGCCTTTTGGCTGTTGTGGCCAAAACTGCAAGTTTCAGCCAGTGTGTGAAGACACTACCCAAAGAAAAAATGTTATCTCTCCAGCTAGGCCTTCACGTTAATTAACAGAAAGGTTATATATCTTATTTAAGAGGGATTTTAAATTCCATTCTATGTAACCGGGTATTTGATATTGCTGATTACCACCAACTAAAGACAACTAGTTTTAGGTCTTTTTGTCCTAAGTCTTTGGGTATATAATTATAGGTGGATAACATTATTATTATTATTATTATTATTATTATTAAATTTACATGAAGCTTTCAAACTATGTAACACAACCAACACAGTTATGTAGCACTGTCTCTCTTTTTTTAAAAAAAAAAAAAATTAGACTCTATATCAAGAACAGAAAGCTTTGAGTTTTCTCAAGAAACAGGGAGAGAACTTTTGGTTACTGCTTTTTTAAAACTAAAGTATTCATTTAAGGGGGGAAACTGCACACAAAAGGGATGCTGTGTTTCCAGGTTTGGATAATATTTTATACTTTTAATAATACCTCAATTCAAAAACGTTCAGACCCATTTCCCCAAGTTTACTACAAAATAAACTGCTGTATTCCAGGAACAAAGGGGGGGGGGAATTAAATGGGAGCACAGAATATGCCCTAACGAAAAGGCGCAACCTTTCTTTTGAATTGTGCCTGAATGCTGAACTCTCCAGAGTCCTCCTCCAAGAGGTGCTGAAGCAGCAAGACTGCTCTCCACCAAAGCTCGCCCTCTCTTCACAATTGCTCCAAAGCACATCCCACACATCAAGGAACAATCTTGATAACACGGTTCATATCTGGGCCTTTTCTGAAAGTTATGATCAACTTGCACTCTGCGGTAAGGGGCTCATTTGCCTTGCCTACAAGAGAGCAAACAATGCAACAATATTGTTCGACAACGCTGGTCCCCCTCCTGCCTTGCAAAGGAGCTCACCGCTATAGGAGCAGCTCCTCAAACACTCTTAAAAAAACACATCTCTGGCTAAAGACCGAAGCAGAGCAGGGGGAAGAAAGGCACCAGAAGCTAAAAGCAGGGGTACAAAGCCTCCTTTCCTAACACTATAATTAGTAAAGGATATTACTGCTAGCAGCTTGATACCTCTCTCATAAATAACAGCTTGCTTTATACCATGTGTGAAACCTATTACTTAAAGCATGAATTTCCAGAATGGGGTACAGGAGGAAAAAACGTATATAACATGCAGTCTAATTTCTTTATGCTTTGCCAGGTTTTTGTGAATGCCACATCACACACAGGCAAATTGCAGGCTTGTGATCCTGGGCTCACTCCTACAGAACAATCAGGCATGGCTCAGAGACAAAGCAGAGGACTGGATCATTCTTTAAGAAGGCCAAAGGCTAACAATACTTAGCATGTATAGAGCACTTTCAGCATTCAAAGTGCTATATACTTATTTTCAAGAAATCCTAAGCGCAACTCCATTAAGGGTTAGGTCAGAAATATTATCCCCATAGAAGCAGGGGGCTGAGGCTTCGAGAGTGACCAGCTAGCCTAAGGTCACCTGGAAGATTTGTGGCTAAGCTGAAATTGAACCAGTAGCCTTGAAGTTTCTTCCTTGTGGAAACTGCACAACAACAGCTTTTCTGATGCATGGAGTAACTCTCCATTCATTCCTACAGTTGTCTTGCTAACTGATGCATTTGTAAATAAATTTATGGTGGCACACTGTTTAGTCATAGAATCATAGAATAGAATCATAGAATCATAGAGTTGGAAGAGACCACAAGGGCCATCGAGTCCAACCCCCTGCCAAGCAGGAAACACCATCAGAGCACTCCTGACATATGGTTGTCAAGCCTCTGCTTAAAGACCTCCAAAGAAGGAGACTCCACCACACTCCTTGGCAGCAAATTCCACTGTCGAACAGCTCTTACTGTCAGGAAGTTCTTCCTAATGTTTAGGTGGAATCTTCTTTCTTGTAGTTTGGATCCATTGCTCCGTGTCCGCTTCTCTGGAGCAGCAGAAAACAACCTTTCTCCCTCCTCTATGTGACATCCTTTTATATATTTGAACATGGCTATCATATCACCCCTTAACCTCCTCTTCTCCAGGCTAAACATGCCCAGCTCCCTTAGCCGTTCCTCATAAGGCATCGTTTCCAACCAGGTAACCCAACCTGGGTTACCTTACACCCATTAGGAGGGATGTCTAATTGCTCAACCCACTTTTTGAAGGTTTGCAAACCAAGCTTGTCACAGAACTTCCATCTGTCAAAATGTAATATGGGCGGGGAAAAACAAAATAAAGTATAGGGAAGGCAGAAGGGCCGAGACTAAGGAATCTGGTGCAAGAACCCTCTTCATGTAAAAACCTATAGGATGACATTATACTAGTCTCTCTGCCTGCCTTGGTACACCATCTGCAGAAAGATCAGGGTCAAACCCAGCATCACCCTTACACCAGAGGTTGTAAGGGTGGATAAGTACTGCCTGCTAAGCACCTTATGAAATGTCTAGAGCACTTCATTCTGTGGGCACTTTTCTGCAAAGCAACTGCTCTCTCCTTGGGTCTGGGCTTTGAAACTTTATTCACAGGAGAGTGAGACTGGCAGGCATAAAGACCTCTCAGCAGGAGATTGGGCCAGGTAAACAACCTTCTGAATTCAACCCCCTAATTCTCTCTCATTCTCGCAGTGTAAAAACCTATGATGAGATCCAGGTTCCCTATTATTAAAATGCAGCTTGGACCTACAAGTAATGCAATCAGGAACTAGGGAGGCATCCTCACCAATGTGGGAATCCTGTGAACAGCCGAGGCAAAAGGCCATGTCTTCTCCAGATGAGAAAACGGGAGCCTAAGAATGAGAAGGCAGCAGAGAAGGTCCCAGCAATACAAAAAGGGAGAACAAACAAGCAGTGCTTTCAATGCCAGGCCTCTGCCTAGGAATCTCCAAAGACCCTCTCCAATGGCCATTCTACTTTGTCTGTGGATGCAAGGTTACTATGGTGATTCAGTGCTTAATTTTAGTAAGAGGAAGGTTAGAGGATGAGAGACATGTGCCACACTGGTCCACAATTAAAACCATAGCATTTATGAGGCAGGCACAACTTTTATGACAAAAGGAGGAGATCGGTTTTCATTAACTTGCTAAGGCACTAAGATAAATCTGAGTCTCCCTTTTCCACAAGTGAGAACCTCTGGTTCAATGATCCCTGAGGAACGGGAGCAGGAACAGTCTCTTCTATGGTTCAGCGCTGTGCTAGTAGCTGGAGCTGCAAAACCAGCATCTAGGAATTCCCTAGCAGGGAAGTCAACATTGTGCTGGCCAATAAAATATCTTGCTGGCCCGGCAGTCAGGCCCCAGACAACACAACCATTCACTGCTGTGCCGTATGCCAAGCTGCAGCTGACGACCCCCCAGGAACCTCACTCAGCTCTCCTTGCCCAGAGACAGATTTCCAAACTTACCAGTCACATCACGGCTCCCATCACCATCTGCACCACCCCCACTTGTCACCTTTTACCAGGATGACAAGGAACCATTTGTGAGTACCCTGGGATTGGTCAGTCAACCAGCTACCAATCCACCTATCAGTTACCTCGTTCAACCCACATTTTACCAGCTTCCTCACAAGAATATCAAGGGAGACTTTGTCAAAAACCCATTCCTTTTTGTGAATGATGAAACAGCCACAAAACAGCAAGGACTCCAGCTGGGCCGCCGAAAAGAGATGGACAGGATGAGCATAGCAAAACTGGAAGCCACCAAGAGTGGCAGGGGCACCCCGTCAGATGGGCTGGGTACAAATTAATTATTATTTATTATTATTATTAGCCATCGAGAATTGTGGGAAGCCCCCAGAGTGAGCCAAGAAAGGGCACTGAAGGTAGGCAGAGAAGGGGGGGGCACCTTTTTCCCTTTCCCAGAGCAAACAGTGATTATTTCACCAAGACCATCTCTGGGTGACGCTTGCCAAAATTACAGCATTATCTCTAGTTATTCTTATTCAATTAAAAGTTCAAAGAATCGTGAAACTGAGATGAAAGGAACATGGGGTAGGGGAGGCAGGCCAACGTTCAAAGGCAGGACAATTCTCCACCAGCGCCAAGGCCTCTCAGCCTTTCACGCCATCCCAAGATCCACCTTAGCTTGTGCAAAGAAACAGATGTTAGCTTCCTTCCAGAAAGGGACCTGCCCAGAACTGATTGTCTTAATCAGAGTTATAAACCAGGGGCTGTTCAGATCCGCATAGGAAGAGGTAGGGAAGTAATTGACAAAGCTCATTTCTGCTTCCAGTGTATGAGTCTTTTTAAGTTGCAACGGCAACAAAATGGTGATGAGAGGATGGAATCATACTCCCCTATCCCTAAGCCCTGCCACAGAAATTCATGAGGTTTTGCCACATTCCTCTTCCACTGGGGTCTTTTTATTTAAGAAGCTGCACAGATACACAGGCAATTCAGCAGAAGACCAGTGTATCCACAGGGCAGGGAAGGAATTCAGTGGTTAATTTCTATGGGGGGGGGGGTAGGTCCTGGAGCTGAAGCTTATTGTGAGCCCCTTCCACACTAACATGAAAGCTCTGTAGCATCCCCAGACACAAAGGACTCTGCACACCACCAGAGGCACTCTTTTCTTCATTATTTCGCTTGTTCCAACAATTGAGTCCAGCATTCAAAGCATAAATTAAGCCCTGGCAAAAGTGTGTGTGTGTGTGTGTGTGTGTGTGTGTGTGTCTGTGTGTGCATTGTATATACAAAAAATATCAACCAGTTATGCAAACAGGGTTGGGCTGAGTTAAAGAATGGGCTGATGCTATTAAAATGCCCAACTCCTGTGTTTATCCTCATGTCAGTAGAGTTTTACTTTGTTTTTTTAAAGAGATTTTTGGCTTTTAAAAATATATAAAGAACATATTGATTTATCCCCTGGATACATATTCAGTCTGGCCTGTGGGGTAAAAATGATAGGTGAACAAATGCTCAGAGGAAAATACAAGTATGAATTGCAAATAATCATGATTTATTCAAGGGTGGGGGTGGGGAGACCCTCCTCCCTGCAGATGCCATGCAAATTCCACAGAAATGAGGCAAACATGTTTCTGGAACGATTGTGATTAAGATCAGATTTAGATTATGGTCAAAAATAGTTCTTGACTTTAGCTACTGCAAGTCTAAGGAGATGGGAGCCCGGGAGCGGCAGGGGTACCACTTCACACAATGTGAATATTTACTACCAAGTGAACGAGGAAATACTGCTGTTAAAAAGTCGGCAGCAAGAGCATCTGCTTCTTCTAGATATTTGCACTAGAAGACCAGTTGTGTGGTTTAAGACCATGCTTTCCATCCGCTGCAGAGCCCAGGAGGAAGGTGTTCTTGGCAGTTCGCTTCCTTCCCCTAAAGGCTCGGCAGAGCTCATCTTGAGACATCTTGCTTGGGCACATCCAGGGTAAAGGCAGCATAAGGAAATACCAATACACAAGGCAAAAGGGAATTTTGCTTTTTGGTAGGTATTTGCTATCATTTCTGTAGCTGTGTTAGAGATTTGAAAGTGCATACCTGGCCCAGAATGGGGCACGTTAAGAAGCAAAAATAAGTGAATCAGCTATATTATCATCACTATCATCTCAGTATTCCTAGCTCAGGAAAAAGAGTTCCCAAAGAGAAGGTCACAGGCAAACTATTCAGCTAGTACTAACACAGCTGCCCCAAATATTCCCCATTAATATATGAAGCCCCCTTCCAGTGAATTGGATGGCAGTCCAGTTAGCCCACTACGGCCTCCTCAGGCTAGAAGGAGCTCTTCAAGGTCTCAGGCAGAGAGGGGCTTTTCCCATCACTGGCTATGTGGTCAATTTGAGTGGTGACGCTGCGGATAGGACTTTCTGCAGCAAAGGCTGCACTCCGCCACTCAGCTCTCCAGGTGAATTTCATATGGATATTCATGCCAAAACTAGCACCAAAGGAGAATGGATGGGCCGACATTGCGTGGATGCCATCTCTACGTCAGGAGGAGCTGGGGGGTTAAATGGCCAGCGGCTGCTGCTGTTGCCTCCACCATTGGCTGGGAGCTGTTCCCCGCTCCATCCTCTGAGGAGGAGGAGGAGTCGACCACTGAAGTAGCACTACGCTCAGCTTCGCGGTTGACGTCCTGCACTTCCTTTGAGCATTGGGGGAGGCTGGCCCCCTCTCCCAAAAATATTGAGGGGGACCAAAAGGGCTCGGCCCCTAGGAGATGGCACCCCTGACTAGGACATTTGGCACAGTGGAATGATTAGAAGAAAAAGAACTACTCACCTTGCCACTGCTATTCCTCCCTTTTTGCCCTCCCTGGAGTCTGCTCCTGGGTTCTATCTTTCCTCTTCTGTTTGGCCTTAATGCCCTTGGCTTCATTTACCTGCACCGCCATATAAGCCTAGTGGCTGGATTGGCCCTCACAGATTTTAGTTTGCAGACACCCGTGAGCATTGCATAGCAACGCCAACCACGTCATGTGGCAGTGAGGACAAACAAGAAGGCGAATGATGGCAAGAATAGCAGCAGCAGCAGCAGAACAATGAGACTGAGGGCTAAAACCACCAGATGTGGAGGGCACTAAGTAGCTCTGGCTCAGCCCAGTTCAAAACCCAGATATTTAGCTCCAGATATTGAGAGTGCATGGGCGGGAGGCAGCACACATATTTTTACTACTCCAATCAAAACTTTTGAAACTCTAGAAAGCGAAGTTCCAAAATTAAATAAACACAGCAACTCACACTTGCAGAATACCTATAACCATGGTTGTAAATGCAGCAAGTTGTCAAGCACAGGAGTCTAACCATTAAATCAGCAGAAGTTTTAAGTTTGGCATTAAAAGCTTCATTAGTAGCAAGAAGAAAAGTGATACGACTGTTGGTCGAAGCATGGTAAAATTTAAACTTTTTTGATGGTGCCTATAAAAATCCTTAGAAAAAAAGGATGTTGCCACTGTAATTTACACATGGGTGTTTTAAATCAGGTTCAGGTAGGAAAAGCATTAAGAACGATGCAGTTTTTATTCTCTGCAACTGTTTTATTGACAGAGGGCTATTTGTTTTTGTTTTTCCCTTCTTGTAAAGTACAGAAATCTAACACTACCTGTCCACACAGAAGGGGAAGCAGAACTTGGTCAGAGTCTGTAGAATTTCCTGTGGAGAGAAAGGGGGAGAGAGAGAGAAAAGAGAGAGATAATTTATACATCTAATGGGACCAATAAATCTAACATTAACCACAGAACACAATCTTATAACTTTGCCCTGAAGAAACAAGAGACAGATGAAGAGAAATGTGCTTTATCAATTACATGGAAGGAGTACCAGGCAGTCAATCATGTGAAATAATAAACATGATCAAACTTCATTAAAAATGAAAAATTAATCAAGATTCACACATGGGCAGGCAGCAGGAGCCCTCCAGCGGACCTCCGGAGGGAAGGAGGTGGCTGAGCCAGTGTGCGTTAACTTGCCTCTGGGGAGACGCTCCGACCTGACCATATGGACACCAGCGAACACCATCCGGCCAAGACAGCTCTTTGGCCTGGCAGCATTTCCTCTCCTGGCACAGCACTTGCTCGTATCCTAGGAACAAGGGCTGCTGGGAGTGGAAAAGGCTTCCCAACAAACACAGCACAGAATAAAACCAGCAAAGGCTCTCCGGAGCTATCCTAGGCACACTGTCCCTCTCGCCACACTGCAGGGGGGTCACAGGCAGCATGGAGGTTTTTAAGAGAAGGCTTAGCAGAAGTTTGCTTTCGGGAGAAAATTACAAGTCACAGAAACTTACGACAGTGAGCTGAATAATACAATGCAATAATGTAAGTAAGGGCTGAGGGGAGGAAGTTAAGACTCCATCTATATGTATATTTCTTAAATCTTGAAAACAAAACACTTTAGGACCATCTGTTCTCTGAATATCCCTCTAAAAGGAATCACGGAGATTAAGTTCTTCTTTGTTCAATGTAGTTCAGGAAGTGAGGTACACAAGCACAATAGCGCGTCGAGGGAAAATTACCCAGAACAGCGCAAGAACCGGGGAAGCTCTAGCTCTGTGTTTAAAAGTAAAAACATTCAATATTGTCCTTTTTATAAAAACAACATCACGTTGCCCATTCTCTACATATTTACATATTCAAGAATGAAGAGTAAGTCAAGTGGTTTTTGATGATTTTTTAAGTGGAACTACATTAAACAAACACTTGATAAAATTAATGATCAATTTACAAAACGAAGCACTTTCCAGGCCAGTAATAATAAATTATCTGTGCTAGCAGAAGTGATGCTTCGTGCTTCATTTATTTTTAAAACCACTTCCATCATTTAACAAATAAACCACATCAATCTAATCACCCATTCAATGGAGCAGAAAACATATTGACTCTCCTGGCAAGAACATGGTCCTCCTACACAATTCAATTGAGCATGCCCCATTCCTTCATATGCTTTCAAGCTCAATTGCTCAACACTGCATCACCTATTTAAAAAGTGGGGAGAGGAGTAGTATTGCCAAATTAAAGGTTATGGAGCACAGCCAAGGGAAGAAAGGGCCAGGGAGAGAGAAAGAGGAGTGGGGCACAATCTAGGGCTGGGTTGCTTTATAATTTCTCTTTTAAAAGCACAGAACAGCTTGTTTAGACAATGGAATAGTTTAGTGCTTGGTTTATCCCAGGTCTAATGCTTGTGGAAACCAACAAGTGAGACAAAATTCAGTACCTATGTGGATTCCTGCCAGGAGCTTAACAACCCCTCTGTCCCAGGAAGACAGTGAAGAAGAGAAAATGAGGTTGATTGTCTGCTGGGTACAGTTTGGTTTAATGAATCACAACCAGTGCCTGTTAGGGCCGGGCAGTGTCTGGTTTTCAACACTGTGATACATCACCAACTAAAAATCACAAGACGTAGAGGCTAAGAGGGAATGTCCTGGCAACTGGGGCCTAAAACTGACAATTCCTTACTTACCTTTAGCCTACTGCCACAACTGTTGTCTTATAGTATGGGTAATTTTCTCTAAAAGTAAAGCTGTAGGAGTAATTAGTACCATAGGTAAGTTGAAAGAATGTTCCCTAATAGACACGAGGGACACACAGACAAAGAGAGGGGGAGAGAGAAGGGGAGAAGGGAGGAAAGAGGCAAAAACAAGAGGGCAAGGTGTTTTTATTTTCTTTAACTCAGAAGTAAATAATCCCAGTTAACTTTTCCAGGGGACTAGCACTGGCTTCCAAAGCAAGCCTGGCAGCAGCACTGGTATTCTGGGGAGGCGAGGCGGAAAGGCTTCCTCTTCTTGCAAGGGTCACAAGAGGGCTTGGGTGTCAGGATCTCGCAGGCAGACGCTGCCAGCAGAGGGAGCCCAAAGAAAGAGGAAGGAAGGGGAAAGGGGTTCCCAGCAAGACCAGCATCTCCCTCAACCACCTACCAGTCTGGCACCTGCACTTAAAACTGGAAGCTCATGAGGAAAGTTCCCGGGTAGGCGACTTTCTTCAGGGCCTGCTCTTGAGGTTCACTGCAGGTGGCAGAGCAACAGGGGCAGCAGGAATGAGGAGACGAGCAATGACCAAATTCATGTTTTCCCACATTGCGATTTTTGCATAGCACATGCACACATTGTGATTCACAATACAGTGGACCCTCTGGATACGAATGTAATTCGTTCCAGGGGTCTGTACATACCCCCAAAAAATCCTCAAGTAGAGGAGCCGCTTCTGTGCATGTGTGCGCGGTGAATCTCGGAAGAATAGACTTCTAGGTTTGCCACGTTCGCAACCCGAAAGTTACGTTACCCGAAGGTAACGTAACCCGAGGGTCCACTGTACATTGCCACGTCAAGTATTACGAAATCAGGACCACAAGGTGGACTTCAAACTAGTATTGATCAGTGTATTGACACTTCGCCCAGCCCTAATGTCTGTGCCAGGCTATTTTGTGTCCTAGGCAAAGCTAATCCCTTGCACGCACACCCCCAAAATACTAACTTCAATTTTCAAAACCAGGCATCCTGTAGAGAAAATGAAGAATACAAAAGTTTAAACTGCTATGTTTATTTTAAGTTGCAAGAATAAGGAATACAACTTTGATTATCTGTCTGAAATACAAAAGAAAACGTTTTAGCACATAAATCGTTTTGAATAATCTTGTAAATTGAAGTCTCTTTAAGTTTTTCCTTTGCAAATTTTGTCACCAATTCCTTCAGGTCAAAAGCTTATGCTTGGGCACCTTCAACTGATGTAGCTGCCAAGCGAACTAGTCTCTTTCTCAACATTGTTAAGCATACTTAAGTTTTTTTATGTTTGAGCTTTGAGAAACTGCTTGCCACTGACACTGGAAGTATGAGAAGGATCCTTAGAGCAACAGAAATCTTGGGCTATTGCTCAGACCTTCAGCACCAGTATCTTTTGTTTCCATTGTGCATCAGTGATTTTTCCAAATCATTGCAAGCCTTAAGTACATCTTCAGTAGATCTTTTGTTGACACTATAAATATCATACAGGAAGCCAAAGAAGGAATCACATTGAGGCCTCCTCCTCAAACTACCCTTTCTTTCTCCTTTCTCTAACTTGTTCTGTCCTCAAAGGTTGAGAGAATTTCTAGTTTCTTTGCAATCTCAGTAAAGGTAAAGGTACCCCTGCCCGTACGGGCCAGTCGTGTCCGACTCTAGGGTTGTGCGCCCATCTCACTTAAGAGGCCGGGGGCCAGCGCTGTCCGGAGACACTTCTGGGTCACGTGGCCAGCGTGACGAAGCTGCTCTGGCGAGCCAGCACCAGCGCAGCACACGGAAACGCCGTTTACCTTCCCGCTATAAAGCAGTACCTATTTATCTACTTGCACTTAGGGGTGCTTTCAAACTGCTAGGTGGGCAGGAGCTGGGACCGAAAGACGGGAGCTCACCCCGCCGCGGGGATTCGAACCGCCGACCATACGATCGGCAAGTCCTAGGCACTGAGGTTTTACCCACAGCGCCACCCGCATCCCCATACTGCAATCTCAGTAGCATCTGTCAAAACTTGTTGAAAACCCTCATCACCTCTGCAGCCCACAAGGAAATTCTTGGTCACTTGCAACTGGCTGGTAGCTGAATTTTTATCAGCTTCCTTATTTTGTTGTAGCTTGCTTATAAGATTGGCTTCAAAAAAGGGTGTTGTACCATGTAACAAGGAATACAACAAACTTGAACTTACAAATTGCAACAGCAAGCTTCAATTCAATACATATTTCCAGAAAAACCTTTTAGGCTTGTGTTTTCAAAGATCTCTATTAAAGCATCATATATATTACCAAGATGATATCTCAGTGGTTTCAGAGCATCGATCTGACTCTCCCATCTTGTTTCACTCAATGGCTTAACATTTATGCTATACACAGCTAGTTAGAATTTGCCAATGCTGGGTCAATGCAGAGAAATAATTAGACATCTGTTGAACCAAACTGAAGAAACTAGTTGCTTCCAGACAACAACAGCATCATTGACTACCGAGTTTAAAGAGTGTGCATTGAGGGCAGAAAAAAGGAACATGGGTTTATGTCCAGGACTTTCTTTGGTACACAATTTGCCTTTCAAGTTACTCCCATTATCATAACCTTGACCACACAGATGCTCAATTGGTAATCCCACTTGCTCAAGCTGTCCAAGAAGAGTTTCTGTCCTAAAGGCACTTGTAGTCTCCTTTATCCCAAAAAAATGTTCTCTTACGATAACATCAGGCTCAGACATCTCATTATCTAATAGTTTTATTACATCAACATAGCATACGATCATTGTCATTTGTTCAATATGACTAACATCAGGTGTGCAGTCCAGAATAACTGAGTTGTATTTGGCTTACTTTGCATGCGCTAAAATTTTCTGCTTTATAGCACCTGCTACAAGCTGTTTAAGCTCATTTGGGGTATCTTTTCCTACATGGTGAACCATTTTTTTTTTTATCTTCAACACTGCACAAATGGTCATTCATGATGAGATCAAAAGGGATAGATAGTCTACAAACTCCAAAAATGTCCATTGCTAGCTATGTACAACTTTTCAGCTGTACCACGGGATGCCACATTTTGCAAAAGCAATAAGCATTCCAATATTCTTCAGAATATAAAATAAAAGTAAAATATTATCAGAAATTTATAAGATTCAACAAAAGCTAATCTGTATAAAACTATGCCCCTCAAAGGTCAGTACAGCGTCTACTCTCTGAGGTCTGCACCCAGGCGGCTGCCCAGTTGGCCGGATGAGAGCACCGGCCCTCGTCACAACTGCGCAGAACTGATTCAATCCTATCTTAGCTATGTTAGGAATTGATCCCCAAAGCCACAAAGGGAGGCTTTCTGGTTTGAAAGCAGGGACATGTGGAAAACAAGGCACATGGGTATTCCCACCTACTTGCTGTCAACAAAATTGGCAGAGATTTGGACTGTTCATTTAACTGTCTATGTAATTCCAAAATCAATCCGAAGCCCATGCAGTACAGAACTCAATATACCTTCTCTTCCGAAGAGCCCACAATTCCAAAGAGCGGTGCTATTTGAGATCAAGGCGCACTGTCAGCAGCTGTTCTACAGCTCTGGAAATTCCTGCCACTAGAAACTCACCACAGACTGAACATCAGATAGGAACACTCCAAGTCATTGTGTTCATTTGGGCTGCTGATGGTGGAGGTTAAGTTGGTGATTAGCATGAAGTATCTTCAGGTTCACTCATTTTAAGCCTGACTGCTTTTAGCACAAAGCGGCTCCAACAAGGAGAGCTACCGCCATTAAATATTTTAGGTCTGTGAAGCACCACGTGACTACCGTTTCAAGTGAGTAAGCACAGCTGTGTTCCTGCCATTCTGTGGGGCAGGGAGTGTTACGCAGCCAGAGTTTTTCTAAGTGGGTGGGATACAGAATTTAAATGGCTTAGGGTGGGCCAAACCAAACATGGTGCCAAGAGAACATGAGAAACCACAACCTATACGCTCTGTAGGTCTCATCTCCCAAGTCTGTGATGCCAACTCTACGTTCATATTTAATAATACCCTCCACTCACTCATTATGAAGCCACTGAGCAGGTGTGTGGGGCCTGGCACCATTGCCAGCTGCACTGGGCAAGGTGCAGTGGTAACACCTGGCTACAAGAGCCATGCGCTACCAAAGCAGGAGTCTCCCCCACATCACGCCTTCACCTCCTCAACAGATTTGCATACAAGCCCTTCAACTGAGAGCCAGGGTGCTGCAGTGGTTAACAGCGTTGAACCCTGGCAAACCAGGATTCAAATCCCAACTCGGTCATGAAGCTCCCTGGGTGACCTCAGGCCAGGCACCCACTCTCAGCCTAACCTACCTCACAAGGTTGTTGTGAGGACAAAGTCAGCAGGAAGGTGAACCACGTATGCTACCCTGAACTCCTGGGAAGAAAAATGTAATAAATAAACGAACTCCATAGCTGTGTGCTTTTATAAAACTCATTATCCCACCCCCACCCCCCATTGCATTGCATTGTTTGGGGACTGAAGGTCCCCCTTTGTACATGCAGGTACACAAGCTTCTCTTCTGAAGCAAAGGCTCATGTCAATGCCCACACCTTTCCTACAGCTAACTTTGCTTTGTTATGGTAACCTCAGGGAGATAGAAACAAGAAATCACATTCATTTTTGCTTTGATTCATGGTGCCTCCATGTGACAAAAACTGAACATGCCTCCCCTCGCCCCCCCTTTTTCTCCACCATTGTGTGTGTGTGTGTGTGTGTGTGTGAGAGAGAGAGAGAGAGAGAGAGAGAGAGAGAGAGAGTTGGGGGGGGGGAGAAAGCACAGACACATACACAAAGCCCAGGAACCAAGACGGAGGGGGGACGCAGCTGAGAAGATGCAAATCACCTCGGTAGCTGCTGCTCAGGGTCCCAGGGGCAGTGTGTGCCTGCTTTCTGGATCAATCTCCAAGTTTGTATTTTCACAAATCTTTTTTGTATGCAGTTTGATTTTTAACATTTTAATGAGCATTAAAGGAGAAAGAGAGTGAATCCATATCAGCCGGTCCCTGCCGTTAAAGCGCAGGGCATGAACCGCGTCCCGGGGGGGTTCCAGGAAAGCGCCTCACCGCTGGCTCCAGGACATTTGCCACCTGGCTCAGACAAGGCCCCCCCAACCCCCATTCTTTTCATAATGAAAATACTGCTGACATTATAAACCCCACATGGGCTTTTTAAAATCCCTCTTCATCGATCCAGCAAAATGTGTAACTTATTGGCGACAACACAGCACTCATTGATTAAGTTTGGTTTCAACACCAAAGTTTTCAAAATAAATGAGTCACAAGGGCGGCAAGGCAGTTCCCTTGCGTTGTAAAGTAGCCAAGGGAGAAGGGGGCAGCCTTGGGGAGGGACTGCCCCACTCCGGCCACCACAAACAGAGGCGCCAAGAAACAACTCATTACTTACTCACTTTTACAGCCCAAGGAATTTGAGGCAGGAATTTGCTGCTATTGTTGTTTTGTTGTTGTTGTTGTTGTTGTTGTTGTTGTTGTTGTTGTTGTTGTTATTCCAAGGGGAGGCCAAGCATCATTCACACACCCAGTGGAATAGGTGAGAGAGACGAGAGAGATAGAGACACACTAAAGGTTCCCCCAACCCATTTCAGAACTGAGTGGAGAACTGAACACTGAACAAAGTTTCACATATTCAGGCCTAACCCTCTACCCAGAATATTTTATTTTATTATTTATTTCATTTATACCCAGCCCTCCGCCAAGGAGCTCAAGGTGGCATGCGCCACTCTCCTCCTCCTCCTCCTCCTCCGCATTTTATCCTCACAGCAACCACCCTGTGAAGTAGGTTAGGCTGAGAGTGAGTAAGTGGCCCAAGGTCGCCCAGTAGGCTTGTGGGGGATTTGAACCCTGGTCTCCTAGGTCCTAGTTCAATGCTTTAACCACTACAGCATACTGGCTCTTTTTGTATACTGTGCAAATATATTTTCCACACATACACACTCTGGAGGAAGAATTGATGTAGATCAAGTTCCTGCCTCAGAGGCTCAGACTTTAACTTTACAATCTAGTATTATAGTTAAAGAAGCATATGGCGGCAAATGCCAAAGAAGCCAAAAGAAAGGCAAGCTCAAGCCTAACCCTTCAACAACACCTATCTGTCTCCTGTTTCCTGTGCCCACCCAGTCCCTTACTCTCCCTTGGGGCAGAACTCACATTTTTCAAGCAGTTCCACATATGAGTACAGCGGTACCTCTGGTAAAGTACTTAATTCATTCTGGAGGTCCGTTCTTAACCCGAAACTGTTCTTAACCTGAAGCGCCACGTTAGCTAATAGGGCCTCCTGCTGCTGCTGGTGCGCGATTTCTGTTCTCATCCTGAAGCAAAGTTCTTAACCTGAGATACTATTTCTGTGTTAGCAGAGTCTGTAACCTGAAGCATCTGTAACCTGAGCGTCTGTAACCCAAGGTACCATTGTATATGGGTCACATTCTGTCTTTCTCCCCACACTCCAATCCTTCCTGTTGCGGTTTTCCCTGGAGACACTGACACACTCAAAAACTCTCTCTTACTGATCTAAGAAAACAACTCCTCACCTGACTCCTTTCTCTGCCCTTTGGAAATCCATTGTTAGCAATAAGAACAAAAGAAGTTTTTTCTAAAGCAAAGCAATCCCCCCCCCCCAAGTGGGTCCTGTGCTGTTTACCAGCAGGGCAATGGCTACCAATAGTTTTGAGGTGGAAGACATTCTGTTTGAAGAGCAACTAGCTAACAAGATGGCAGCCCAAAGCTTCCAGGACTCAACCCCAAAAGCTGTTTTCAGTGCTGGAACTCGACAATACAACCTGCACCATGAGCACCCCAACGCAACACAACAGCAGCACTTGGTGGTACACATTTCTCTCATCTCTCCATAATCACAGCTCACTACCAATTATTTCAGTGGATGGGACCCAGGACACGGGACTTTCAACAAATGCCTACTGGTCATATTGCTCATCCTCTGGGCAAATAAGCTGGGTGGTTGTGACTAAGGGTGCGCTGACTCGTCTTTAAATTAAGACTGTTAAGAAGACCATAAATCTGATACAGGGGCAGAATCAGATGGAGAGGAAAGTGAATGGAACCAGAGCCAAGTGGCAGGACATGTGCTTTGCCCAGTTCCAACCCACGGCATATCCCAGTTTAGAGGAGAAGGAGGAAGGAGGAAGGGGCAGAGCTTGGAAAAACTCTTCACCACTGCCTTAGCCAACAGGCAAGACTGGTCTTGCATAAAGTAATTTCCTACGCTCCTAGAAGTCACCACGTTCATCACAAGTAGGAGTCTAAGGAGCTTCTCTTCCAATCATTTGTTTATTTAAAATATTTACACTCCACTCTTCATCTGCTTCAGTTCGGGGGCAGTTTACAAAATCACAACACAATTCCCTTTGCTTGATAACATCAGATGTGCACCTAAATGTAAAACTTCAAAATAAGGGTGGCGTGGGAGAACAGCAGTCCTTTTAAGCCCTCCCTCTTGCCTGTACAACTAGCTGGTGTTTTAAAGGGGGCCTCCAGGGCCAGCTTCCAAACTGATTTCAGGGAAACTTAACTGTGAAGAGGAAACCTGGGGGTCATGGAAAGATATAAACATGCAGACTGCCCTCGAGATGGTTGGCTGGCACCCCCCCATGCTGGCCCAGGTTCCTCAAGCTTTCATAACATAGCAGCTCGCTCAAAGACAATGTCTACGGAGATATTGTCAATGAGGAGGAAACTTGCTCCCCCATGAATGGACCATCTAATCCACTTTAGGAGAAGCTGAGGAGTTCACAGAAAGGAAAACTGCTTGAAGGTGCAACTGGACTGGCAAGGCAGGGAGTGGCAAAAGTCATCCCTAGAGAGTGTGAAGAGGCAGCTCAGTCAAAGAACCTGCTGGTTGTGGGGCGGACCCAGACACTTTCCTTCTGTGAAAAGACACCAGTCAAACAGTAAATCGCTCCGTTATGAACAATGTATAAAGAGGGGAGGCTTTGTGACAAAGTGGATATATAAGAAGCAGATTATGAAACAAGAGAGTTATTTGGGAAGTCCCGTTGTGTTAAGGAGCCGTTGCTGTTTTTAAAATAGGCCATAGTTCTTCCCTGTTATTTGCAGCTGAAAATAAGGCTATTTAAAAATAATGCTTCAGAAACATGGTATTCTAATAAACAAAAGTTGCTTGCTGATTGTCCCCCAAACTATTGAGCTTTTAACTTTGTGCACAATTAGAGCAACACAGAGGGAGAACACTGGCACACATATTTCATCTTGCTTGCAGGAGCAATGAGAAGCTAAGTAAAGGGTAATGAAAATCCTTTTAGTGGAAAGGCCCAATTGCCCCACATGGGGGGAAAGAATCTCAAAATATAGGGGAAGTTTTGTAAGCAAAGCAAGAGATGTATGGATTTAAAATCAGAAATCCAAAAGTAGCACACCGATGGGGAACTATTTACTGTCTGGTAAGCGGGGTGGGGAGAGAAGCCCGTTCATTATCAGTTTCGATAACCCCTGACTTTTTTTTAACTTCATCGTGCCTGTTTCGTCAAATCCACCCCTAAGGCCACCAACCCTTCAAATCTGGCTTGGACGTTACACAGGAGGAAAGTCCCAGCCTCCCAGAGGTCCTGCTCCTTATACAACATAGGCAAAAGCAGGAGATAATGGGCCTGGGTTGAATTCACTGCTCTGTGCTTCTCCTCCTGGGACACAGACCTAGCAGATGTGATAGGAAAAAATTGTGCCAGAGAAAAAAAAATAGCTCCGGCTTGTTCCTTTAATGGCATTCACATGCAAAGAGAGGGGAAAGGGAACCTCTCTCTCAGCCATACAGGATTTAAACACAGACATAAAACATTATGCTAACTTAATTCAAACATAATTTTAAAATTCAGACTTTCTCGGTAGCACTAGTAAAAAATTAAATTCAAATTTAATAAATAATAATTAATGCTGCGCTGAAAATACATACACACAATGGAAAGCTGAAAGTTCAGATTCCTTTAGTCCCAGTTTATAGACCAAATTACAGGGAAAGAACCACTGAGATGATTAAATCTATGTATGCGTTTGTCCACTAGTGTCTTACACTAGTGTCATACACCTTTCCTTTACAAATAAAAAGCAGCTTATAAATACTCTGAATAAATAAAACAGCACCCACAAAATATGCAAGAGTGCTAAATGTACTGAGGAAGTTGATTTTGACGACATGGTCTTCTTTGGCGATCACTCGTGGCCAAGTAAGATTGTCTTCCACAAACACAGTTTTAAAAGTGAGTCCATAAGCAACTGTGGAGACCAATTCTGGATCCCCTTCCACAGTGGGGACATAGGTTTCCGGGCAGGAGCTGATCACAGTGAGGGTTCTTTCCTCTTAGCACGTTTCTCCCTTTTGTCCTGAGTTCAAGTGTCTTCAAAACCCATGACACCTTTGGAGCGCTCACAGACCAGAGTTTCCCAGCTGTCAGTGGTTGATACATTTTTTAAGATTTGCCTTGAGAGAGTCTTTGAACCTCTTTTGTTGACCACCAGCATCACGCTTTCCATTTTTTAGTTCAGAATAGAGTAAGTTCTTAGGTAACTTTAATTTCAATTGGTCTTCTCCAAGTACCTAGGAATATCACCTTCAGTATAGGCAACAAAGCAGCTATAAATGAGGTGAGAAAAAAGTATGTACTAGGTATCCTTGCATTTCAAAACACAAGCTTTTGTCATTTTGTCTTCTAACTCTGCAATGCAGAGAAAGTTTGGGAACATTTCCTGCAGGTATTCAAATCCTCCTGGAAACTAGTCTTCAGAAGACTCCCGTTATACCAAGCAATGAGGAATAACGATTCCCAAAAATCATCATTTGGCCTCTCAAGGGCAAGCTGGCTAAATATCACAATAAACTTCACCCTCTTAATCAATAATCCTGCTTCCTTCAGGTGAGAATCCTGCTCCCCCACCTCCTCCATCCCACCGTGTGTGTGTGTGTGTGTGTGTGTGTGTGTGTGTGATAGATGACAGATAGATACAGATATAGATATATAGATGATATAGATATAGATAATAACACTGATCTGCCAAATAAAACCAAATTAATGCAAATCTTTTTTATAAACATCCACAAACAGTTATTTAAGCTTTTGAAAAGTTGGCCTCATTTGAAAGCATGAAAATGGGAGTAGGGAGAAAGGAGGATGCGAAGGGCAGCTTAGAGGCCGGCTCCCTGCATAAATATTCAGAAGGAAGATTATAGGATCCGTGTTTGGCTGTCTTAGGTTTCTCCAAAGTCCACATAGAATAGCAAAGAACAAAACTAACGAGAAGGAGAGCAGATGTTAGACAATGCAGCAACCCCCCCCCTTTCCTCTCTTACCACGGCCCCCCTCCTGCCCGCCTCCCTTGGCTGTACTAAGGCGCTTTCATCCCCCTCCCCCTTTCCCAATATGGTTAGGTCATTCAAGGATTCTCCTATAGACTCTGCATTGTGGTTGAGAGCTATAAGCTGGACCTCTGCCGGCTTTCCAAAAGTTCCCAATAAAAAGGCATTATGCAAATGCTACCTCTCTCCTACAGTCTCTCAGAAAAAGCAGAAAAGGCCTCCAATAGGCAGTCGTTGGAGTATTAGAAGTCCCAGCCTTCATTTCTGTATGGTTGTGTTTGCCTTAGGGCCATGCTGCTTGTTTTGACAGTGGATCCCCCCAGATAGTTGGGATTAGTCGAGCTTGTTTAGATAAACTCGAAAATCAAGGCCTTCTTGAGGTAGATGGCTAGATGTAGCTACCGAGTTTCCAGCTGCTGCCTTCTTTCATCCCCAAACAACTGCAGATCCACAGTAGATATCACAGCCACAGGCTATCTCCCATACATAAGTACAAAATTAAAGGCTGCTAAAAGAAGCCTTTGTAAGTCTTAGTGCTAAAATAAGGAATCTGTACTGTATAGTTTAGACATGTTATTCAAGTGAAACACTGGAGAGCCTTGCAAAGGACAAGTTTACTGAAAGAGGAGGAAGCCGACCATCCCTTTGCACAGAAACAGGCAAGGCACACATCTTTTAAACTGATGGCCAACATATTTTTTACCAAATACTTCAAAAATGCATAGTATCAAAAGAGATCTTGTCAGGAGAATTGTGACGGAGCATAGAAACCTGCCTTATACCAGGGTCAGACTAGCCCTTTACGAACTGGCAGAGAAATGTCTTTCTTGTCACCTGTTAGAGACACCAAGAACTAAACCTTATACCTTCTGCACAAAAAGGGTGTGTGTTACCACAACTTGATTTGCATCTTGGCAACTTTCCACAGCAAATCCTCTAAGCTGATAAGGTGTCAGTCTACACACACTATTTTATGAATTCAACACACAATAAGAAAAGCTGAACCCACTGAATAGCCCGCTACTCCTGACGAGAACGGGAGCTGCCACTCTATGTATTTGTTTACTTTGCCAGTTTTTTCTTTCTTTCACAACAAAAGAATCCCAATGAAAGATTCCCAAGTGCACGCAGTACATACAAAACCCAGCACGAAGAGAATTGTGGGCTCAGGGAATTACTGTAATGTAAATGCCAAGTAATTGCTAGAGCAGCAAAGAGAAAAAGGAAGCCCACCATCGGGTCAAGGAAGAGTAAATATCTTAATTCTTCCTTTGCCACTCAGGGTAGCTGATTCAATTAGTAAAGAGGACTGAAAGGAGGAGAGCAGCATAACTTGAGGGAACTGACAGGTGGAAGGGAAACAGAGTACACAAACCCATCGTCCACTTGCGGACCCTGCTATCCAAGTCAAAGAGAAAGCAGTAGGCCTGGAGTATCTACCACTGGATTAACAGCCTGGCCTTAGGGAAAATCAAGATTTAGGCAGGAGACTGAAGAGATGGGGGAAATTCTGCCTGCCTACATTCTGCAGCACTTCAGCCTGACAGAACAACAAAGCTATTCAGTGTGGGCTGAATTATCATGGGGCAGGCTATTTGGGCTCCGTGCTCTTGGCTTTCATAGAAGTGCCCCAAGTCTCATCTCCAAAAATCTGGCCTGCATGAGCTGGACAAATAGCCAAACTTAACCACACCAGAAGAGAAATGAATTAACCATCTTGGAAGTTATTGGTGGAGGGGGTGCGGTATTTATCAACCTAAAACAGAAGAACAATTTCTGCAAAATTGTAATATGTAACACAAGTAACACCACTCTAGAATTTAGAGACTGGCAGGATAACTTTTCTTTCTTTTTTGAAAAGGACAACATGGAACAGTGCCAACAGGTATACATATACTGGAAGGTCTATTTTTCAATTTGCTTCCAACACTCCAAGCCACTTTAGTGAACCATAGTGAACATTACAATCCCTCCCATATGGAGAAGATCATATTCTTCTATTTCTACTATCACCTTAGCACTCTTGCTTAAATTGAAAACGCTCTTGTGCACCACACGTTATTGCAATTACCTTTCAACCAGGGTCTGGAGTTGGTTTGTACAACTAATCAACAAGATTATAGTAACTGTTTTTGTGTACTTTTAAATGTTAAGCTTCCATTGATATTTTTACAGAAAGGCGGGATGTACATTTTGATGATGACAATGGCGATGATGATGATGATAAATTAACAAAACTCATAGAATGCAAAAACTATAACAAATGTCAGAAAAGGACTGTGTTGCATGAGCCTTAAAACAAATGTGTAAAACTGTGATGAACATAGGTATTAGAGATCCCCATAAATAAGCATTGTACAAAGTTGAAAGGCAAATTTTGTTCAGGAAAGTTTTGCTAACTGAGAGCAAACCTGTTTCTATTTGGATTAGCTTTTATAAAATGCTGGACAAAAACAAACAATATAAGGGCTGTGGCTAAATTTGATTTCTTCTTCAAGCTACAAGGAAAAGGGAAAATTATGCATAATCAATAACATTTTTACTTACCTTTGTTTTGATTTCTTTTATTTTTTTCCATCTTAATTAATTGAAATTTATTCTGCATGTGCTATGCATAATTTTTTAATTCACCTGTGTGCTGCTCCTTTGGGTTTTATGTTGAAATAGCAATGGCTATCATTACTAGTCCATGGCTGCATGAAACACATCCTGGTAAGCCATGGTTAAAGGTCTGCCATTAACACGGAGATCTCTCCAGCTTCACTCCTCCCTGCTAGTGAGGGGGAGCAAAAACCATTATCCTTGACTTAGTGTTAAATCTGAACCAGGGGTTCTGGCTTGTTTCACTCGAAACAAGCCTTAATTAGTGAGCCAAAACAAATACTGGCTTCAGGTAGCTCAACTGGTTAGAGCCTGGTACTGATCATGCCAGGACTGCAGGTTCGATTCTCATGTGGAACAGCTGCCTATTCCTGCACTGCAGGGGGCTGGACTTGGTGGTCCGCAGGGTCCCTTCCTACTCCATGATTCTGTTTCTAGAATGGAGTGAAACAAGCAATGATAACTGGTTCAGATGTAACACTAAGCCAAGAATTCTGTTTTGTTTCTCCCACTCACTACTGGGAACAGCAAAGCCATGGAGATCTGCATGCTCACGGTAAGCCATTGGCCACAGCTAAACAGAAATAATTTTGCCTGGCATGGCACAAGGGTGTCATGCAGGTGTTCCTGTGGAAGGCATTTCTAAATAAATAAATAGAAAATAATATTTATTTATTTTTAAATGCTCAATTAATCACTATTTCAGTAGGTTTAACCTGCAACCCTATACACACTTCCCCGGGGAGTAGATCCTATTGAACTCAATCATGCTTATGTCTGTGTACACACGTATGGGGATCTGCACTGTAATAAATGTTTTAATCCAGTAATCCATTAATCGAATCCATTAATCTAATAATCCATTAAAGGCTGCATCTTTGCTAAGTATGCTGATGAGCCCACCAATAAGCAGGCTGATGAGTCAACATACAATTCCTGGCAAACTGGAACAAATACTTAGTTATTTTTAATCTGGACTTCTGCTTAGTTTCGTTTTTCCAAGCCGCTTCAAACCTCTAATCTCATTCATCCCAACAACAAATTCTGATACATTTGGTACATAAACACATTATCACAAGAGGGAAACTGAAAAAGAGGGACTAGTCCAAACCCACTGAAGTCTGTCCTCTGTCAAGTATGGCACTTCAATCACCATCCCAGGCAGCTGTGTTTTGCTCACGAACCCTTTCTTGTAAATGATTACATACATAAAACACAATTAAGTTATAGTACTATTTTGATGTCTACTTTATATCAAATCTAGAAAGAATGGCAAAACCAAACTAGACAGGTCAACAAAATTTGTTGCCCAACTTCTCTTTTAAAAAGGCGCTTCTAAAAACACGATGAAAGATCTGCCTTTGACACTACCAGCACTTTAATTCTAATTAATTTTGGTGGCCATCTATGCAATTATGGCTGGGGGAGGTCTTTGGACATGCATTGTCAGAGAACGTTCTTAGATACTGGTCACATTCTCATGCAATGATAAAACAGGGTTTCTGGTTTCCCATGGTTTATACTGAACGAGCAACATACTGGTACACGTTGCCCAATCGCTTTCACTTTGCTCGTCCCCTAGTGTAGCTAAACAAAAAAACAGAAAACAGGAAGTCTTGGCTTCCTGCTATGTCCGAATCAAGGAATGTGGTTTGTTTTTCCTGTACAAGTGATGATCCACTAGCCAGCAATGAACTATGGAATCAATTCCAGAAAGCCACGTAAGAATCGCATGTGTTGAACACCACACAATTATTTTTACTGATTCTTTACTCTTGCTGAGAAAGAAACACACATTTTAATTATATCAATAATGTGAATGCAGAAAAGGAGGGTGACTACAGTTCTGTGGCTCATGCTGCGCTCCTAGCAAGGAAATCCAAAACTATAAGGTACATACCATAGCTTCTCCCATACAGATCATATAAAAAAATATTAACAGTTATAGCAGTAAAATGTTCACATAAAACATCAGTCTCAAAGCTGCTGGAATAAGTGCAAAGCATATCAAACCCAAGGATAACAAAACACTGTTCTAGGATACAGCTTCTTTTGCCCAAACAACACAATTGCCTCAGCAAACAGAAAGACACACAAACTTCACTGATGTATTGATTTAAGTGTACGTAATTGGACTAAAGAAGAAAGGAAATCCAACCAATTCAACGCAGTGGCACCTGGCCAACCAAAAAACATTCAGACATTCCAGCCTAATTCTTATTTCCCCTTTTAGGAATAGCAAGTGCCCCTCCAACAACTTGTAAGAGAACTACACTCGCAAGATTTCAATGGCGACTATATTTGGCCTCTTCTTGCAAGGTACTCAGGGATTACCTCAATCAAAACGTTGGGCAAAATGGACTTGCCTTGTCAAGGAGGGCAGGATCTCTCTTACACACAAAATGTCCAATCAGTGCCAAGCTTTGGTGCCAAGAGTTGGAAAACTGAAAGCTTGTAAAGGATATTCCATTTAGCAAAGACGGGGATGTATCCTCCTCCCACCAACCTCAAAATGTGAAAATAGTTACACACCACTGTTACCTACTGTCCCAATATTTAATTACCGGTAATTACAGTATTTTTCGCTCTACAAGACGCACCAGATCATAAGACGCACCTAGTTTTTGGAGGAGGAAAACAAGAAAAAAAAATATTCTGAATCTCAGAAGCCAAAACAGCAAGAGGGATCGCTGCACAGAGAAAGCAGTAATCCCTCTTGCTGTTCTGGCTTCTGGGATAGCTGCGCAGCCTGCATTTGCTCCATAAGATGCACACACATTTACTTTTTAGGAGGGAAAAGGTGAGTCTTATAGAGCAAAAAAATACGGTAGTCATTAGGCTTTTAATTGCCTACATTTATTTATTTGTTATTTTTATTATTTTATTTATTAGATTTATATACCATCCTTTATCAAAAGATCTCAGGGAAGGTCACAAAAATAAAAACAAGATCTAAAACACAAATAAATAGTTTAAACAGAAACAACTGAAGACATATGGCATAACAAAATACACCTGGTGAGTGGGGAGGGGAAGATGGAAGACGGGAGGGGGGGCGTGTGCAGTCGGATGGCTGCTTCTATACACCTTGGAGGTACCTAGCAGTCATTTTACTGTTTCTAAACATGCTTTTAAAGTGTGGTGGGGGGTTTTGTGCTTTTTTGTCTTTTGTTTTTTTTTGGGGGGGGGCGTTTCGCTTTTGGAGGGATTTTATTGCTCTGATATTGTACTCTTTTAGTATTGTCTGTGTGCATATATGTAAACCTCACAAAGACCATTCTGGTTTTAAGCTGTATATAAATATATGAAATATATGAATAAGAAAATGCCAGTTCTTATAGGGACATCTTCTGAAAGAGGTAGGCCTTCCAATCTGGTAAAGAGAATTGGCTGGAAGAAAACGCCTTTCTTAAGAATTTCTTCGTTGATCGACAAGATTTTCTTTTTTCAGTAAAACAACAACAACAACAACCCCAAAGTAGCTTATTTGGGAACAAGATCAAATCCAATCAGCATTGCTGAAGAACGAGTTTTAGAAGATGCAACCTTGATTTCTACCAAGTACCGTAGTTTTATTTATCTGTGGTTTCCAGTACCAGAAGGAAAGCTACTGGAGTTTCACCATCAAAAGCTAACTGGGAAAAGAGCAGTATAAAGTTTCTCATTTATCTCCCCTGAATCAGCACTTAAGGGAACAGGGGTTTTTGGTAGTCTGCACAGCAACACACCCTTCCATTTTAGCCCCACCAAATTTATTACAGGTACTTTTTAAAACCTTTAGCTGATTAATTCACTGCTCAATAAAAAAAAAAAAACCTACACATTGCAGAAGGAAATCTGAGAAATCTCCATTTTGCCTTAAATCTCGCAAGCTATCAGGAAAAAAAATATGCTGGGGAACTGCCAGAAGTGGCCTTTTTTGGCAGCCTTATGGTGATGGTATTATACAGCACTTATTCACCAGCTATTTAAAATTCCTTAATTATGCCAATTACAACTTTAAATCATATTTTATTTCTGAATAATTTAATCAGCCTTTTGAGATGCAAAGTACCTTTTCCTGTGTATATCTGAAGAACAACTGTTTGTCTGTGTGTATAAAGCATGCATTTTAGCAGGTCCCACATAGCCTCAAGGCTGTTAATCCTTGCACTCACACAGCCCCACATGCTCCTCCTACAGTAGATGTCTCAATATCTCAGCCATTGCTGTCAATGGTCACCAGTATTGCATTTGCCTGCTATATGCAGATATGGGACTATACAATTCTACACAGCATGGAGAGGGGGAGCAGAGAGTAGTTATTCCTTCTCAAAATGAAACTTGATTTATCAAATGAAGGTGACTGATATTACGTTCTGGAGACATTCTAGGAAGCACGGCTTCAAACCCCCCACATGATCAATGTACTGCTGTTATGGAGGCAGCATATTCTGACAACCATCGGAATAGGTCTTTTTTATAAAAAAAATGAGACAAGAAGAGAATAAGGAAAGCAACATGGCTGCCCACTAGGCCTTGGGTCAGAATCTGACTTAAATTCACAAAGGAATGAGCCTTAAAAGGGGTTCCTCGAAATCTAAGTGGCAAGTCTAGTACCAGCATTGCTTCTGGAAGTGAACCACGCTTTTTGAAAAGCTATATACTGTATACACACTCTTAAAGGGGGCAGGGAAGAACACCAATGCTTGTTTTCTACACAAAAGCAGGCATTCAGACAAAAGGCAATGGGTCCTTTGGTGTTCCCATTCTAATTTCTCCATCAGTGAGCTGGTGGAAAGATTATAACTATCTAGGATTCCTTCCCTCCTTTTTGGTGGGAATGAGGAAGACAATGGTCCCAGATAAGAAGCAAAAAAACATCTACCTCTGCCTGGTATTTATAGAAGATGGCTTGGCAGAGGTTTGGAGTCAGAAAATATGGACAACAGATCAATTGATCAACCGAGAGAAGGAAGTCAAACACATCATCTTGATAGGTGCTCCTCCGGAACAGAGATAGTAAACGTGACCCAGCAGGAGGTTTGGGTCCTTTTATCATCAAACAAGTTGTTGTTTTTAAGGTAAGAAAAAACCTAATGTTTCTGATGTTTCACTCATGCACGGTGATGATAATAGTTGGGCCTTTGGGAGCAGGGGACTAGGACTTGTGTATGATTACCATAATCTGTTCTGAGCCACCAGGATAGGAGGAGGGTAGGGGATAAAATGGGGGGTGGTAACTACATGTAAGAAGTTGTGCTGAGATTTAATTAGCTCTGCCTCCAAGAATCACACTCCAAAGCATCTATTTTAAGTTCTGAACTACTTAATGAACCATACCAGCTTCACCCTTGTGATGACTTCAGTGAAATGTCAATTGTATAGGCCAACTATGGCTTGGATTGTAGCTCTCAGAGTGAACCATCTCTACACATGCAGGGTGGTGGAGAGGGAGAAAACAGAGGACTTGGTTCTTCGTCACAATACTCAGCATTATGATTTCCCATTGACATATTGCAATACTAAAGGAGTTACCTAATTTCATCCATTCATGAAGCGGTTTTCTCATCTCCTGAAGGAGCAGGCAGAAACATCAGCTACAAGCCAGGTTCGAGGCCAACAATTCAGTTCCTAGAACTTCATCCTCCCTGCTCCCCACCCTGACTCCTACTTTTACCATAATGAGGATCAAGTACAAGGACTCCTATGATCAAACGAAATTCCAAAAATAATTACGCACACAGCCATGGACTATTTGTTTGACTTTTTTGCATCGTAAATCTACAGACACAGATGCCCTCAACCTGAATATGACTGGATTACACATACTGAATGATTTATAATTATTCCATATAAAACACCTAACGATGCATTAGGCACTTTACACAACAGTCTATCTATACATTACAAATAGAGAAATAATGGAGAAACTTTTTATGCAATCAATAACTGCAATAACTGCTGACCCAAGGCACAACTGAGCTGGGGGTGGATAGAATCCAAAGGGCTTGTCATGCTAATTAGAAGGTGTACAATCAATCCAAACTCTCTTGTGAATAAGCTTCACTGGAATGAACTGTCTGTGCATAGGTCCCATTTAGTCATTCATTCATTCATTTACAACATCTGTATTCTGCTGTCCAGCCAAAAAGGCTCCCAGAGAGGCTTACATAACATTCTAAAGGAGATAGGTAGGTGGGAGATTGTAGGTAGGAGATTGTTCAGTGGGTTGTCCTTCCTGGGTCAAAACCATTTCCACACTTTGCTGTCTGCAATGGCACCCAACTCACCTTCTCCCATGGCAAGGCTGTGTCCAACTCTCTCACGGTAGAGGCAGGCTTCCAGCACACATGGCCGTGAGGTTGCAAGTTTTACACCAGGCACATACAACCAACGCAACGCAAACGTTCTCCAAATCAGTTTGCAACGTGGTAACGAAAAGGATATTCCTCTTTAATTTTTTACCATCACCACCACAGCCATGTTTCTTACATGGGTTATGGAGCTTGTACAAGAAAGGCTCTTAGTTTCTATATAAAGTGGCCCATATAAAGTTTACGGTTTCCATATAAATGTGTAAGGATTCATTACAGCCACTGTTTCTGTGCCCATGGAAAAGGAGGGGGAATACCTGCAACGAACACTGAAGTACCCATTCTGAAGGAGCACCTCAGCCTTCATACAACAGTTGATCAAATTATACACAGAACGTCTGTCATCATATGCCTACTAAGCAGATGGAGCATATAAATCAAAGCTGTGTGTGTGTGTGTGTGTGTGTGTGTGCGCGCGCGCACACACACACACACACACACACACACAATGCCCAATAAAAGAATTGCAGAAGAGAGGAGGCTCTAATACTAGAGATTATGCAAAAAACTTATCTAATATAGCAGAATGCCCTAATAATTCCACTTTTACTCCACGTTCATTATGTCATTCACACCAAAATAATAATATTCTTAAACTTTAATCTTGATTACAACTTTTTTAAAAAGTAGTTTTTGAGTCATTTTAAGTGGCTTAAAAGTCTTCACTCACTGCTACCGGCCATGGTGTACCCATGTGGAGATGACAGTAAAGGCCCCAATGTGCAGTTGACCACAATGCAAGCACTTTTAGGTCTTGCTAATTTCAGTAGGGATAGATTTTAAGCGCACGTTAAATCTGACTGGTTCATGTCTATGAATCAGATCAGAGAACCCAAGAGTAAAGCTTTGCTGGTGTTCGTCTTCAGGAACAGGTATAATAAATATAGAATCATTAAAACCTCAAATTAAAAGTTATATGGGGGGAATTGAGACAAAAAATTAATTTGGTTCTTTAAACACAATTTATTTATTAACCATCCACATTTGTGTTTGCTTGCATTTCCTCACAAAGGAGCCTTTTTTCTAACTGCAGAGGTTATTTAGAATTTTCTTTAGGAACAGAGGGGCTGAAAATTATTTTAAACCTTTTATCTGCTTGAGAATCTAAAGCATAGACTTGAAGAATGACAAAACTGTCGCTAAAATTATTTCAGCAATTTAGAACATGTCTTCTAGCATATGGGATATATTATGTAAGATGGTAGAAAGAGACCACAACCCTTGTGATAATTATACACGACTTTCACCAAAGCCAGCGTGCAAAACATCTACACCAAAATTTAACACACACCTTTTTTAAAAATAAAAAAAGAGGGAGAAGGGCGCTAGCTGAACATGTTTGAAAAACAAGTTATTAATTTTGGACATGCTATAAACAACGGCCAACATGAAAGCATAGTCCTCTAAAATGATTGATTCTATTACCAAAAAATTAGAAGAAATCACTAGTTCTCCCTCGGATGCCCTCTCCTATATGATGCATATGACCTTTGGAAATAAAATCCCAAGGACTGGAATAGGTTTTTTACAGATTTAAGTCACTTTTACTATTGTGGTCTGACCAACAGGGGTGGGGGAGGACAAGCAGGGGTGTCCACCTTGGTGGGTAATTACAATCAAGATTCCAGCAATGTGGCTAGTCGGCTCATTACTTCCTCCCTTTGTACCAAACCCCTTATTTACATTTCAGATTACATTTTTCATGAAACAGCGAGATCTATCAGAGCTGAGGGGGCTGAAATAATGAGGGAGAAATATTTTAATAAAAATGTGTTGGGGTCCTGCATTTCCGCCCGTGTCGGAAAAGAAAGGAGTTCTTTCTGTAGTGACGGATCATTTATTCTGCCTCTAAATGAGAAGCAAAAAAGAGAGCGAGAGATGAAACTGATGAACTTTTACTGCCCATTTGTCTTTAGCAGACAATTAAGACAGGAGATCAAAACGGATTATCGTGCCATGCAGACAACTGGCCCAACAGTAATACATCTCCAGGACCACAGATTTGTAACCTCCTTTTATCACTCCCCCCTTTCTTCTTATACTCCTTTTTCCTCTCTAAAGGCAATGCTAGCTTTGTGGCTCAAGGGGAGCCAAAAGGCTGCCCATCATTATTCAGCCACAGATGTCAGTCTAACCTCCCTTTTTTCTCAGGTTTCTAAAGCTGGGAGCCACAATAATTTGTGACAGATTCTTTTACTGTTAGGTACAAAGAACACACAGAATAAAACATCCAGCGGCAGCAAGGGCTCTGATCAGATGCGCTGCCTACATGGGGAACACACTGTATGTAAAAACAAGTGCCAAGAATTTAGACTGGGGAAGTGGGGGGGGGGGGCAGAACTTGGGCTTTTTCGTACTAATGAGAGAATTGCCTTGTGTTGATTTAACTCACAATATTCCTCACGGATTTGGATTGTCAGCAAGAAACATTTGTGTACAAGTTGCACATGCATCACATAAAAACAAAAGGAACCGTTTTGTTTTTAAAGGTATGCTACAAGGGGGAAAAACCCCCACAGTAATTTGATATTTTTTTTCAAAAGGCCACCACACCTAAAACTTCAACTTCATTCCCACCTTTGCTGCAGACCGAGCCTAAATAATAAAAAGAAACCCTGCAGTGCGTTTGCCGTTCAACTTTCCACCCTCTGCTAACGAACAACACATACTTGACACCTTCAAAAATGTGGCATTTAGGTTTGCCACATTTGTTAACTAAATTAAAGAATCCTCATTTTGTTTAGAAATGGCCATCTTCTGCTTCCGAATCGCTTTCACAAGCATTCAGAAACGGTATGCTGACCATAAGTCTTGCTTAGTTTTGTTCACACAAGCGCCTGGTGTCACTTCAAGGCTTAAACGCAGTTTACGTTCTTCCAGCCCCTTAAAAAGGCACCAAAAGTAAGGTCGCTGTGAACCTGAAATTAGTGTGTTTAAGGTTGAGAAGTCTGCTACCTTCCCCACCTCCTGAACTGATTGTCCACATTTCTTTTTGTTTGTTTGTTTGTTTGTTTAAAGATCTTTTAAAAGCACGAGCTGAATAAAAAGATCAGGGAAGTTCCAGCAGCACATTAGCTTTGCATCTTTGGATTTCTGTAGGTTGTACTGCGTTTGTTCAGAGGTGGTTTACAGAATACTAAGATTTCTCTCCTTTTTTGTTGTTGTTTTACAAAAAGGAAAAATATTTTATGTATGAGACAGTCCTATAATCCATAGATCACAGGCACAAGAGACAGCAACAGCTCGGAGGGACCCTTAATCCGACTACATTTCATATGATAGACTAGCGGCTCTTTCAGCACACATTGTGGCCCAACGCTGCAGAGTGTACTTAGGGAGCTATTTATTAACAGATTATTGGCACGAGATGGCAATGAGGACTTGTGTGTTTACAAAAGGATGCTTTGTTGCACACCTCAACGCTATGGTGCAAGTACGGGGGGGGGGGGGGACAGGCACTATAAAACTGCAACAAAAAGCACTCAAGCAATATGCCGGGGGGTGTTATTTTTTTAAAAGAATTATATTAATACTACAGGGGCTCTCCAGGACTGCAGGCATCAGGGGCGACTATTGTCCCGTCCGCTGCACACACCATTACAAGACAAGGTCTGTTTGGCCTGAGGGGCCCATGCTGGGACGTGCTCAGCAGCAGCAGGCACGAGACACCGCTGCACCTTCCACGGAACAGAAACGTTTTTAAATGGGGGAGGGAAGGAAGGAAAAGGATCAGAATCAAACACTCCCGTAAGAAAATGTAACTAAAACCTGATAACGACTATTACGGGAGCCTTTCTGTGCGAACTTCACCGCACCCAGCTGAATGGAGATTTTTCAGGGCTGTAACAATTAGGAGAATTTGGTCCAGAGATCGATTTTCAACCCAGACTTGCAATGGCTGACATGAAACCCCTTCCCAAAGGGAGAGCTTCCTAGCAAAAACAACTAGAGTGTACTAAGTACACCGATGGAGCAAAAATAAAACTTCCCTCCCTCCCTCCCAACATTACTCTATAACAAGATGCATTTGAAAGAGGAAGAAGCCATCAAGATCAGCAGTAGCTTTCAGTTACCACAGCCATCCACACGAATTTTGCAAAGCAGGATGTGTTCCCTTTCCCCTCTGCTCTGAGCACTAATTGCAAAATTCCCACGGCATTTTACATGCAGTCACTCCCTCCCCTTTTTATATTCCATCATTCTGCCAGATTTGATGTGACCATGAAATTTTTAAAAAGTGATGTGATGCCAAGTAAACTCATAAACCCTAAAACAACGAGATGAGGATTCTGTAACTAACAGCAGCCTGAAGCACCTCCAAGGCAAAGTAAGTTTTTTTTTTAAAGGAGTGAAATTCATGAATTTGCTTTCTCAAAATAGATTCTGAAATTGGGAAAGCCTTATTGAGAACCAAAACCATCTATTCAAGTTTATGCATGCAAGTTTTACATGTTGTGTATACATTTAAAAAAAATAAAATCTTAAGTTTCTAATCACAATTCCCTTTCCCTCCCCCCCAATGCGTTCTATTTTGTTTTGTGTTTTTTAAGGGGAAAAGAACAGCTATAATACGTTGAACAACCCTGAAATGAATTTTGTCATGTAAAAAATTAATTACGCATTCCAAACCTGGTCACTGTAGTCCTTTGGGAACTGCCTCCGCACCTCAGGATCTGTAAATAATTGACAGATAATATTAATTGGCTTTGGATTAGTGAGCAAGCAGAGAATCACACATTAATATTTGATCAGAAGATGATAGCAGCCCTGGCAGGGGATCCAAGAAGGGCAGCTGAGGCTGAGCCACTGATAAGAGGAAGTAAGGACTCCTCCAGGCTCTCCTTTTACCCTCTTTCCAGAAAGACAAAAAAGAAATTAGAGAGACCTGATGCTACTGTTAACTTTAGGCTGTTATCTAATGCAAAAACCTAACCAGGTGCAAATTGCCAGCTACGTGTGCTGCAAGGGAACAGTGCCCCAATCGTGCTTAGACTCTTTATTTTTAATCAGACACCTCTTTAGTCAACTACAGGACTGGACTTTAAGTGGGGGAAAGGCAACCCATCAGCAGAATTCAGTGGGACCCAATCATAGCTTTCCCCCATCTTACTAAAGTGTGTGGGTAGAAGGGAAAGCAGACTATTTAAAAATTGAAGTGGGAGGGATCATCATTGGTAAATATCTAATTAAAGTGGCACTGAACTACTTTAACATTAGGAAGCCCTAGTTTTAAGCCTTCATTATGCCAGTAACATCCCTCACTCCCCCAAAAGCCACAAGTTCTCCCGCCATCGTTTCTCGGGATAAACATGGTAGTTCAACATAAGAAGCAGTAGTTCTGAACAAGTTCAATTGCACAAAATGGAACAGAAGCAACAAAAAACAAAACCCAGACAGAAATAATTTCTATGACAAACCATCTCAAAACAACTCTGTTGCAGCCATCTGCTTTTCCTAACAGTGTTTCCAGGATTGCCAGGTTCCGTATTATCAGTGTAATTATAATTACAACAATAATAGATTAAAAACTAGATGCCTTGAATTTTGCAAAGGAGTTGTCATTTATTCAGGGAGCCCGTTGTCAGACCAACATTTGGGCACAATTGTGAGCACATTTTGAATTCTTTGGGCTTGCAACGCAGGATGCATTGTTAACCAGATGCTTTCCATTTCTGCAACAAACAAAAAAATGTTTCCACAAGTTTTGATCATTATGGAGGGAGCAGGGATTTGTAAACAATCTTTACTGCTCAATTACTGCTCCCCTCTGACAGAGTTAAGGCTTGTGGGGCAGAGAATAATTTTATGATGTATACATCATATACTTAAAAAAACAAACCCACCCTAGCTCCCTCACAGGCAAAGTTTGTTTTGCTAATAAATTGGTTAATTGGCAGGTTCAATTGTTAGCAGATGCAGAATTTTCACTAAACTATGCTTGCTTTCAACAAAGTATTTAAGATGTACAGTCAGGGTACTTAAAAAAGAAAGAAAGAAAGAAAGAAAGAAAGAAAGAAAGAAAGAAAGAAAGAAAGCTAACTGATGGAAGCTGCTATTAAATTTTCCATGTGGATGCAAGTTTGATCACAGTCCTTCAATTGTGCATTTGGACTTGAGAGGGAGCCTTTGCACAGGGTGGGGAAGAGGGTGATCAAGACATAAAGTAACTTATCCAGAAGATGGCAGAATATTAGACTCACAATCATCAGCTATGAAATAGATTAGCCTTCAATATTTTTTTTTTTACATATTTTATTTATTTGCTCTTCTGATAACATTCCAAAGCATAAACAAAAACAATACAACAAAGAAAAGTATTTCTTTCCAAAGATTTTAAATAATCAACAACAAAAAATAAGAAAACATTCCTTGACTTCCTATCCTCTCTTTCCATGCTTCCTTTTAACCCCTTTTTTCTTTGTGTTTTCTTAGTTCACCCCATCTATCACCACCACTTTTATATACTTTATTTATTTCTTACTCTGCTGAAAATTTTACCATCCTGCTAGGTAAATTGTCTGCTTATAACGCTTTTCCATATATTCTGTAATAACTTTTATATTCTTTATATTCTGAATATAACTTTTATATTCTTTATAACTTTCATTGTTTTGGCTTCTTATTCTAGTGGTCAACCCTGGAGTTGCCTTCAAGATATTTTAACTCAAATCTTCCACTCTACTCTTACAGCTTCCAAAGAAAAAATTAAAAGATTGCAAAATATATGTGTTGTACTGTAGCACTTTCGGTTAACAGTCTGCAGAGAGTAGCATGAGCAAGCTGGTTTCAGAAAAGCATATGGTCTATTGACAGTCCAGTGAAAGTGAAGTATACCCAACCCTACTGAATTCAAAGGGTTCCAGTGGTTTCCAACCTTTTTTCAAAGAGGGCCAGATTTGATGAAGTGAAGGGCCATGAGGGCCAACCAAACTGCCACAGAGGCCAGCGTGCCGGATTAGGCCCCCGAGACGGACTTTGAACATGCCTGGTTTAGGCACACCCAACTTACACACAGTGTGAGTTGTGTGAGTCTACTCTGTGAACCCCCTTTGTCCCTCCATTGAAGTGAATGGAGAAGCCAACTTTGCACTTGTGCACTGATGGACACATAGGAATGCATACAGAACTCCAGAATAGGGGATCTTTGCAATACCTCTACTTTTATGAAATGGGACTTCCTCCTATTTCATAGTAACATATCTGTGCTACACATCCATGTGCTACAAAGCATATTCTTCTTCCCAACATTCGGGTAGAGGTTTCTTCTGTAGCTGCCCTACATGGGCAGCCAAAACAACATAAGAAGGGCTCTTGTAAATCAGATTAAATGTTTTAACTAGTCCAGCATTCTAAACTCACAGTGGTCAACCAACTGCCTCTAGGAAGCCCTGCTACTCAACATCCTTCATGCTGCAGATGCCAGAGGGTGCACCCTGAGTTTCTGGGTGAAAAGCAGGTGCTCTGTCATTCAAGGATGGACACTTCCTTTCCCTGCCACTCCCCACTCAATCCAGCACAACCTACCACACAACGGTCAGTGTGCATCTTGCTCTCCTACTCTTCCTTTAGTCACCAAGTTAGCTACCAGAACCAATGCAACCTCAATAAAGAATTGGATGTCCTCTTCAAATACTTGGTCTGTACACATCAGAGCTGCTTGGCAACCTTCACTCCATGCAAGCCATGTAGAAGAACAGAAGCCTAAGACCCTGTTCCACAGGACTCCCTTACCTTGAAAATACAACCTAAGTCAGCTTCCAAAGTACAATAATTTTAAAAACCAATCAAAAGAAAAAACTAAAGCTAGCAAGAAGTACATCCAGAACTAACCTAGGCAGTCAAGACTGAACAAGAAAACAAGAGGAGACTGAGAGGAGATATGATAGCCATCTTCCAATATCTCAAGGGCTGTCACATGGAAGATGGAGCAAACTTGCTTTCTCCTGTTCTGGACTCGAATCAATGGCTTCAAGTTATAAAGAAAGGAGATTCAGACTCAACATCAGGAAAAGCTTTCTGACAGTAAGGGTTGTTTGACAGTAGAACGGTGTCCCTCGGGAGGTTGTGGACTGTCTTTTCTCGGAGGCTTTCAAGCAGGGGTTGGGTGGCCATCTGTCCAGGATGCTTTAGCTGAGATTCCTGTATTGCAGGGGGTTGGACTAGATGGCCCTTGGGACCCCTTCCAACTGCATGATTCTATGATTATATTCCTAACCCTTATGCTTTTTCAAAGGCTTCAGGTAAGTAATATTAGAACAGTTTGCTTGTTTTCCTCTTCCCAGCCCTTTTTTTCTTTTGTGGCATGTGGACAACGACTGTGCCATTTTTTATTAATTGCGAGCCACCCTAAGGCGTTCATAGCTGAAGAGCAAGATGTAAATACTGGGGAAAAGCAACCAGCAAACATACCCTTTACTTTAACAGTGGTCTTATTAAAGGAAAAGGGAGCTTGTTGTGTTGCCCCTCCTAACTCCTGAATATCTTACAGAATTTTTATTTATTGGATTTAAATCCCCTACCCGCCTCTTCCTTCAGGGAGCCCAAGATAGGATTCCCACCGCCACGTTTTATCCTCACAACGATTCTGTGAGCTAGGTCAGGCTGAAAGAGAACGAAAGGGCTAATGTCAACTCCCTCATATTTTCAGATTTTCTGGTTTAGTGGGGTTTAGAACCTCGGTGCCTCAAGTCCTACTCTGATACGCTCACCACCACACTATGCTGACTCTTGGTCCTTGGCCCAGCTCCTAAACCCCTCAAACCGAGGCTTTTACAGACCGAGGAAGAGAGTGGGGAAGCTGCTCCTCTCCTCAGAGAGACAGTGTTTGGCAGTAGCCAGAGTGCTGGACTAGGGGCCTGGGAGAAAAGGGTTCAAATCCCTACTCAGCCCACTGGGCCGGTCACTCTCAGCCTGACCTACCGCACAGGATTGTTTTGAAGACAAAATGAGAAGCATGTAAGCCGCTTTGAGCTCCCTGGAGGAAAGGAGGGGTATAAATGTGCAAAATAACACAAGCAAAAAAAACATTTTCCCATTGAAAACCAGGATGATTTGGTACCACCAGCCAGTTTAGGTGAAGTTAATAATTCTAAGGTTAACCTATGCACGGTGGCCCTCAAAAGCATGATGATGCAAGAAGCGCAATGTTATGAGGAGCTAGCAAATCAAAATTCAATGAGAGTGTCTCCAAGTAAAACTCTGGGCATTCAACATGTGTGTCTGCATGCAAAAACCCAGGGCTCAATGAAAAAGGTGTTCTAATGAAGGTTTGTGTTTAAAACTGATTCATTAATTCTAGACACACGGTAGCTTCAATGATGCATGGATAAAAGATGATAAGCAGAGCCCCGGTGAATCCTTCTGGGAAGCCCACAAGCAAGCCCACAAGTTTAAATATATTTTAAGTATACTGAATATTCAGAGGGCATTTAAAAAATAACAGTACAGTGGTATGACAGCTTGGATCTCCACAGCAAAGGACCTCATCAAACCAATGCCCAAGTTTTTAATCAGGGCTCTTTCTCTATAACGTTCTCCAAATCCTGGTGCCTTCCTGATGTTCTGGACTGCATGAGTGTGCTGGCAAGGCTTATGGGAACCTGAGTCCAAAATATCTGGAAGGTACCAGACTAGGGAAAGCTGATCTTCATGAAAGGATATGCTTGCAACTGTGAACTTCTATTTTGTTGTTTAGTTGTGTCTGACTCTTCGTGACCCCCTGGACCAGAGCACGCCAGGCACTCCTGTCTTCCACTGCCTCCCGCAGTTTGGTCAAACTCATGCTGGTAGCTTCGAGAACACTATCCAACCATCTCGTCCTCTGTCGTCCCCTTCTCCTTGTGCCCTCCATCTTTCCCAACATCATGGTCTTTTCCAGGGAGTCTTCTCTTCTCATGAGGTGGCCAAAGTCTTGGAGCCTCAGCTTCAGGATCTGTCCTTCCAGTGAGCACGCAGGGCTGGTTTCCTTCAGAATGGATAGGTTTGTTCTTTTTGCAGTCCATGGGACTCTCAAGAGTCTCCTCCAGCACCAGAATTCAAAAGCATCAATTCTTGAATATATAAATTTAAATCTCTGTTTAGACCAAGGATGGGAACCCTGTGGCCCTTCAGATGTCGCTGGATTCTTAACTTTCATCAAGCCCCAGTCAGCATTGCCCTTGGTCAAGGGTGAAGGGAGCTGTACTCCAACAAGGTCTGGAGAACTGCAGGTTTTCCATCCCTGATGACCAACTCCACGTGATGCTTAAACAATGGTTTGGAAAGCCATTAAAACCAGGATATCTTTCTTTTTCTTTTTTTTAAAAAATGATATTTATTAAGGTTTCCAATAAAAAGAACACACCAATAAAAAATTAAAAAACAAAAAAAAAAGAAATACACAATTCAAAAATACACAATACATAATAAAAAAAAAGACAGAAAAGAAAACAATTAAAAACAATACCACCTTTTCATCTCCATTTTTAAATTTACTTATTTTCTGGACCTCCTCATACCTCCCTCTTTTGTATTCCAGTTCAAATTGTTTGTCCAGCAATTTCTTTCCCTCTTTTTTAATCCCAATCTTTAATCTTAATATAAAACAACATTAAATTTTACCTCTTAAAAACCAAATTTCCATTTCCTTTAACTTTTTTTTAATCCTAATCCTTAATCTTGATCTATATATAACATTAAATCCTGTACAGCTGGAAGCCACTTATTTTCAATCCAACATCACTCTAACATTCTTTAATTTTGCAATGTTTCTGCAGATAGTCTTTGAATTTCTTCCAATCTTCCTCCACCGACTCTTCTCCCTGGTCACGGATTCTGCCAGTCATTTCCGCCAGTTCCATATAGTCCATCAGTTTCATCTGCCATTCCTCCAGTGTGGGAAGCTCTTGTGTCTAAAACCAGGATATCTTTCTTGGCTGTTTTTTCTTCTTCCGGGAGAGAAGTGCAGACAAATGTTTCTGATGCGCCACAAAGTTTTAAATATATCTAAGCTTCATACCACATATATGAATAACTGGGAAAATTTAAAAAAGGGGGGGGGAATTACGGCATTTAGAAATTACCATGGAAAAGCCATAATGAGATCTTTCCAAAATGTGGGGTTTGCACCAATAAAGCATTTACAGCTTAGTTAAGAAGGCTGCCTACATTTTAAAACAATTTGTGTCTCCCATTAGAAGCTTTGTTTTCTTATGCTGTAAAACATGAATTAGCTCACTGCCCCAGTGGGAATACAAAAATGTCCCTTCAGTTTCATTCTTTTCTTGGGTGGGTAGTTGGGGAGATAGAATACTTCCTGCATTATAAAAATATGCTGGTTATATAAGCTGGCAGAGGCAAGATCTGGTGGCTGAATTTTGAAATTCAGACCGGCTTCTGTTCGCCTTTTAAATAATCTTTTCTAGTTTTAAATAAAGGAATACTAGCAACCTCTCAGTTATGTGGCCAGGGCTTTGCCTCTTCACTTTGTCCACATGCCGAGTTCCAGTTTTGAATTATACAGTGGTACCTGTGGATATGCACACCCCTGGTTGCATATCCTTCAGGTTACGCACGCAGCAAACCCAGAAGTATTTTTCCGGGTTTCACCCCACACACACATGCGCAGAACAGGCACCTCCAGTTGCACATTCCTCAGGATCCGACCAGAGCTCTGGAACGGATCCCGTGCACAACTGGAGGTAGCACTGTATATGCAACACAATCCTATGCAAGCTTACTAAGAAGAAGATTTCAGCTGACTTACTTTCCCTAACCCTGCTGTCTTGTGTGTGTCTTTTAGAGTTTATCTACAGGTTTTAAAAGTGTTTATAGCTTACCCTGAACATTCAAAAAAGGATCAAAATTAGATCAGGCTAGTGTGTGTGTGGTATTTCACCTCAAACTGGACTTTTGTTCCTTCATATAACACATTTTGGAGACAGGACGACTGCAAAACAGCATTAAACTGCTTATATAAACTCCTTTTGGAGTAATAGATCTAGTGTGTTCATGACCTAGTGCCTTCCACTATTTATCACATATCCAACTGAGCTTTAATTTGCCAAGTGCAGTTAATATATTTGTTAATGCAGGCCATTGTTAATGCCCAGCGGTAGGGAAACATCCTCAACAAAGACCTTAAAGCAGAAATTTGTGGGTTTTTTAATCGCATTCTGCAATTTCATGCCATTTAAGACACTACCTGCCCTTCCCTGCAGCCTCAGTGTTAATCCCAAACTGGAACCTGATTTAATTTTCCAGCTGACAGGGTGGGAATCCGCTGCATGTTTGTGACTGCTCTTTTCTGTGACCATTTCCGTGTCACTTGGATACCAAAATTCAGCAAATCGGAAGAGATGTTTTGGTGCACCCTTCAACCACAAAGCCAGAGTTTCAGCAATGTGGCTTATGCTTAAGATCATCCATATCAGAAAAATTGCATCTCTCCAGCTGGAATTTGGAGGCTCTGTGATGCTGCTTACCTTTCAAAGGCTCCTCTCCCTGCATCAAGGTGCAACACGCCAGTAAAATATCATAATTACTGATATTCGTAAGTCTTTAGAAAAATGAAACTACCATCTGAGTTCGCTGGGAACTATAAAAACTGTGACCACTTGGCTATTTACAGCTGTTCACAGTTCGATTTCATTATCCGTATGTCTTTTTAAAAACTTATTGTCACCCACCCCAGGCCTTTGGGATGGGTCTGGCTGTGTAAAAAGGGGACTCATCTGAGAATACAACAGAAGGTCATTTGCCAAGCCATTCTGGCTTCCTCCACATCATCATAGGTTAACCCCGCTCTCAGTAGCTCCTCCCTTTCCAAAACACAGAACTGAGCAGGGAAACTCGAATTCTTACAACTCTACGCAAAAAATTCTAGAAACATGCTACAAACTCTAGTACAGTGGTACCTCGCAAGATGAATGCCTCGCAAGACAAAAAACTCGCTAGATGAAAGGGTTTTTTGTTTTTTGAGCTGCTTCACAAGACGATTTTCCCTATTGGCTTGCTTCGCAAGACGGAAATGTCTTGCAAGTTTGTTTCCTTTTTCTTAACACCGTTAATACAGTTGCGACTTGACTTCGAGGAGCAACTCATAGAACGTGGTGTGGTAGCCTTTTTTGAGGTTTTTAAAGACTTTGGTGATTTTTGAAGCTTTTCCAAAACTTTTCCGACACCGTGCTTCGCAAGATGAAAAAAATCGCAAGACGACAAAACTCGCGGAACGAATTAATTTCGTCTTGCGAGGCACCACTGTACTTGCTGAAACAAAATGAAACCCTACTTTCTTCCCAACCGTTTAGCACAGTTGCAGGCTATCACAACAACAGAGGCAAAAAAGGGGAGGGGTAATTGTAAGTAAGAGAAAGTAAAATAAAATAGGCCTTCTGAAATTAATGGGATAATTGTTTACTTTTCTTATGTTTTATTTGGAAAGAGCTACAGTACATGTGCTTTATAACTCACTGCTCCAGCACATTTTAGAGTATCCCCATATTGTGAAAGGAAACGCTGGCCCTGTTCTTCCTTGTGCATGTACTTAATTGATGCAAACACAAGCCTCTGAATCAGCAGGATGCAGGACAAGGAAAAGCACAATCCACCTTCGACCGGCTGACCAAGCCTCCATTCATGGGAAAGATTACTACTCCACGGGAACAACGAATCCTACCCTTCAGACACAATCGGCATGTCTCCGGCTATTTATGCATGAAGAGTAGACACTGACCTATTGTCTTCACTTGCAAGAGCTCTGCTCTGAAACTAGTACAGTCATCAATTAAGGGAATCCACAAATACTAAATGCATCAGCTGTTGTATAATAAACTATTGTCAATGAAAGCAAGCAAAAGTGCGCCTACATGTGGGTTGGGATTTATTTCTACAATTACCTCCTCCTACCCCCCACCAATGCTTAAAAATGAGACTTTGCTGCCAGAAGCATACAAATAACTTGGGAAATGCTTTTATGCCACCACCATAATTAACCTACAAACAGACTCAAAGTGTACAGCTGACATCCAATAGAAAGGGGGTTCACCCAAGGAGCAGCACTCGTGCTTTTTCATCCTGCCCTCCCACCACGGAGCTCAGAGAGGTACAGAGCGCTGTTCTCCAATCTCTCCTCTACCTGACAAAATGTTATCTCACCCTGGCAGAGAAAGCTTTCATTTAGGACATTTTGCTCTAGCAAGAGAAAGAAGCAGAAATGTGACAACACAAAAAGGGAAAAGTGGTATCAGAAAAGGAGGAGAGAGATGAAAAAAATAACAGGTGACATTTTGGATGGATGACAGTCCTGACCTGCTTTCGTCATATTACAAACTGGCCCCTGAAACTGCTTATTATACATGTCAGAACCTATATCTGAGAGCTTTCAAACGTCATTGCCTACATGTTTTGCTGTGATGTCCATTAGGCTTTAAAGAGATGAGGCGTAGACAAATTCACAAAGAAGTCATCTAACAATATTACCCACGGTGTCTAAATGGGAAATCCACACTAAGAGGCCACATGCAGCAGGGTGCTGGGAACAAACCACAGGGAATTGCTGCTGCCTTCATGCCCTGTTTAGGCCGGGCTTCACAAAGTCATCTGGTTGGCCAGAGTTGGAAACCAAATGCTGGAAGAGATGGGACGCTTGGTCAGATGTGTAAGGCTCTTATATTTGATCTTTTTGAACCCAGTATGTCCTTGACAGGGAAAGTCAGTGTGTCCAGCTCAGTGTGAAACCCAATCCTATATGTGGCTGTCCCTACAAATCACTGTTTAGTGTGTGCTGATTACTAATGCAGTGCTGTGGTCTGCAATGCAGTGTTGACACTGCAAGCACAAAGTAACAATTGCTTGCCTTTGTGTGTCAGCTATGGCTCAGTGCAGCCCTGCAACTAGAAAATAAGCAGGCCATAGCGCTGGGAACATTTAGAGAGCCGACACAGGCAAAAATAGCTGGAGGCTTGCCACTGGAAAAATAAACCAAACTTTTTATTCTGCTCAAATGATCCTTCAACTCAAGTCCTTGCATGCCAAACCTCCCCAGAAATTGTAACCTCCACAGTATCAGTTCCACAACTTGCCTAGCACACAGGAAGGTTACGGACATGACTACACTCGGAATTTATGAAATCCCTCGTACAAAAGGAAGCCCATACAAGTTACACATCAGGGATAGGCACCTGTAGCCTCCCAGATGCTGCTGGACTCCATCAGCTACAGCCAGCATTGGAAGATTTGGCTTCCAGGCAGAAACGACTTTTTTTTTGGGGGGGGGGACCCGTCAGCATTGCAGCCTTTGGCAAAACGTGCATGGATGTAAGATCTGAATCTTCACGAAGCTCACTTGTTGCTCTGCCAGGTTTGAGAACCCAAAACTTGACCTCTGAAGTCTAAAACACGAAGTCTTGCAATCAAAACCCAGAATCTGCCAAGAGCAGGTACCTTGAGGAAGTCGGTTCAGTTGGTAGAGAATGAGACTCTTAATCTCAGGGTCAAGGGTCTGAGCCCCACACTTGTGGTCCCTTCCAGCTCTACATATCTATTATTAATCTAAGCCGTATATATTTAAACAATTCACCTAGCAAACATAGGTGACCAGGAATTCTGTACTAGCCACAAGGTTTGTTCCTCCATTACCAGCACAGAAGCACAGGAGCAGGACGCCATTCGTGCCACAGCCCCCAGTCCAATTGACACTAGCCCATTGTCACCATCAACCATGTATCTGATGTTGATAGAACCAAGAGAAACACTCACCTGAGGTTCTTAACACCTGGGCAGGTTCATATAGGGAAATACAGACTTTCAGGTAGCCTGTGTCCAAGTCCTATTGCGAGCCACCATCACCGGTAGCTTAGTGTTTACCCGCAAGCTAGTTATAAAATTATTCTCCCTCCTCAGCAAAATGGACCATAATGATGAAAGTACAAGTTGCTTTCCCCAATGTTCTCATTCCAGAAGTCTCCTTTCTACTCCTTCTGCAACATCAGCAATTTCACAAATGGTTGCCCAGTCAGCATCCTCAGGTAAACAACTTCATCCCAAAAATACTCAAAAGCTTTATTTGTAGGCAAGGTGACATGTGAAGATCAGGGGGGGAAATTGACCAAGCTCTTGCAAGACCAATATATTCTTCTGGAATGCCACTGTCAAGAAATGCACACTGGCAGGAAGCTTTTAAATTACTAAAACCATCATACGATCTGCCCAGCAGACATCCTTTGATCAAATGTCTTTTAGAATCAGAATATGAACGCGTAATGGAATTTGTGCAAGGAAAAATCAACGTAGCACCATGCCTTGCAGTACTTACAGGTGGGTGGACAAATGTGAGGAGAGTAGGAATCAAAAACTTTGTGATAACAACTCCTCAGCCATTTTTTTAAACAGAAGCACTGAAACAGAAGAGAACATACATTATGCAGAGTATATCACAGGCATAGGCAAACTCTGGCCCTCCAGATGTTTGGGGCTACAACTCCCATCATCCCTAGCTAACAGGACCAGTGGTCAGGGATGATGGGAATTGTAATCCCAAACATCTGGAGGGCTGGAGTTTGCCTATGACTGGTGTATCAGCTGTAAAATATGTGAAGTCCTATAGAAAATTGGGAGTAGTAAAGTATTTGCTTTGCTGACATAGTGCAAGCAATATGAAAGTGTAATAGGAGATCTACCTGGTATCTTCACTGTATGTAACGAACTGAGATTAGAAGCACCTGCTGTAAGGAAGAGGTCTTACCTGTAATCCCAGCTCGTTACAGTACCTGTACAAAAGACACTGTCGACAGAAGCAATCAATCCAGCAGATTCCAAAATAGCCACCATGACCAAGACCAAAGAGCTGTCCGAGGATGTCAGGGACAAGACTGTAGACCTGCACAAGGCTGGACTGGGCTACAAGACTATTGCCAAGCAGCTTGGTGAGAAGGTGACAACAGTTGGTGCAATCATTCGCAAATGGAAGAAACACAAAATAACCGTCAACCTCCCTCGGTCTGGAGCTACATGCAAGATCTCAACTCGTGGAGTTGCAATGATCATGAGAACAGTGATGAAGCAGCCCAGAACTACACGGGGGGAACTTGTCAATGATCTCAGGGCAGCTGGGACCATAGTCACCATGAAAACAGTTGGTAACACACTACACCGTGAAGGACTGAGATCTTGCAGAGCCCACAAGGTCCCCTTGCTCAAGACAGCACATGTACAGGTCCATCTGCAGTTTGCCAATGCACATTTGAATGACCCAGAGGAGAACTGGGTGAAAGTGGTGTGGTCAGATGAGACCAAAATCGAGCTCTTTGGCATCAACTCAACTCACCATGTTTGGAGGAAGAGGAATGCTGCCTATGACCCCAAGAACACCATCATCAAACATGGAAGGGGACATATTATGCTTTGGAGGTATTTTTCCGCTAAGGGGACAAGACACTTTCACCGCATCGAAGGGACGATGGACGGGACCATGTATCGTCAAATCTTGGGTGAGCACCTCCTTCCCTCAGCCAGGGCGTTGAAAATGGGTCGAGGATGGGTATTCCAGCATGACAATGACCCAAAACACATGGCCAAGGCAACAAAGGAGTGGCTCAGGAAGAAACACATTAAGGTCCTGCAGTGGCCTAGCCAGTCTCCAGACCTTATTCCCATCTAAAATCTGTGGAGGGAGCTGAAGGTTCGAGTAGCAACACATCAGCCTCAAAATCTTACTGACTTGGAGTGGATCTGCAAAGAGGAGGGGGACAAAATGCCTCATGAGATGTGTGCAAACCTGGTGGTCACCTACAAGAAACGTCTGACCTCTGTAATTGCCAACAAGGGTTTTGCCACCAAGTACTACGTCATCTTTTGCAAAGGGATCAAATACTTATTTCACTCATTATAATACACATCAATCTCTGACTTTTGTCTTCAGGGTTTCTGGGGGTTTTCCTGTTGTTATTCTGTCTCTCATAGCTACAATAAACCTACCATTAAAATTACGGACTGGTCATTTCTTCGTCAGAAGGCAAACGGGCAAATTTAGCAGGGGATCAAATACTTTCCCCCCTAACTTATTACTTCAATAGGATGGGCTTAACCTGCTATGAAAATGAACACCCTCCCCAAGGATCTATGGGGGGGGGAGTATACAGCTTGTAAAAGCTACTCATATTGTAGCTGCAGTCTTCAAGATAAAGCAAGGAGAAAAGAATGCAAATAATAAATCGTGATGCTGAAGCTCTGTAGTAGAACTTATTGGGATGCAGCAATAGTTTACCAAGGGAAAAAAACAAAAGAAGCTGTGCAGGAAACCAGAAGTTCCTTAAAAAGGAATCAAAGTGAGAGAAAAATACTGAACAAATGCCAGAAAGTTACAAGATTGGCTAAAGTTGGATCTTTAATTGTTTTAAAAGTGCCAGCAGTTCCCTTTACACTTAATCCCTGATCCCATAATACATTTCCCATAAAAATTCCCTGATCCCATAAAATGTCACTTCAAATAAATCTAAGATTTGCAACATCAGTTTTGGTTTGTGGTGTTTTTTCTTCTTAATCCTGAGGCAAAAGGAACAATACCAAATAAGCCATCATGGAGATGGTCAAGAGACTCACTACTGAAAATCATATACAGTCATACCTCATGTTATGTTTGCCTCAGATTGTGCATTTTCAGGTTGCGTCCCGCTGCGACCCGGAAGTACCAGAAAGGGTTATTTCCGGGTTTCGCCGCTCACGCATGTGCAGATGGGCAAAATGACATCACGCACATTTACGTGCATGTGCAGAAGTGGCAAAATGCAACCCGCGCGTGCACAGATGCACAGACGCGGGTTGCGTTCTTTTCAGGTTGCGAACCGGCCTCCGGAACGGATCCCGTTCGCAACCAGAGGTACCACTGTACAGTCAAAGCTCGGTTGTCGAACGTAGTCCATTTGACTCCTGAAACCATTCGAAAACCAGGGTGCAGCTTCCAGTTGGCTGCAGGAGCTTCCTGCACTCAAGCAGAAGCCGCATTGGACGTTCAGCTTTTGAAAAAACATTCGAAAACCGGGTTTTCGGCATTTGGGAGCCAAAACATAGCTGTTCAGGAACCAAGGTTTGACTGTATAAGCAGTTATTTCTTAGACATGATTGTTGAGAATGATAACCTTCAAAATATGCAACCACCTTGTGGAATTTAGACTGCATATTCCCAGCAAACTGATCTGTACCTTCCAGACAAATGTGTGAACTCCCAAATGTTCCAACACAGTTTTCAGCTTTTAAGAAAAGGATTCTGAATATATCAAAAAAGTATATTTAGAGAGACAGTAAGTTTAGAAATGCCTACTTAAATCCAAATTTTATGCAGATTATTTTTAAAACACAGATTAACGCAGAAACGGATTTATGGAAGAACTGATCTAAGGATGGACAAATGCAAATATGACACAAGAAACATAGACTGCCCTCCACATCCGCAGACTGACTGATCTTAGCGCAACTTCTTCACTCACTCCGAGTCTTACAAATAAGCATTCCCATCTGTCACGTCAATAGCTGGCAAAAAAAAATCTACTAGATTTTATTCATGCAAACAAGAGACCTTGGCTACCTCATAAAGCCCTTTATAGAATCAAGAAAGAAGGAGGTATAGCAATACTGTACCCAACCTAAAATGGTATAAAGACTCCACTCACTTACACAATATCCTTTTGATTTTACAAGGCTCAGACCAGGTCCCCTGGTTAAAAATGGATGATGATAGAGGTCAAGACTTGATGTGATCTCTTCCTTTTCAGAAAAATGAACAAGAAGACACTAGAAGACATTAAGCCCTTACTAAAATCAGATTTGACCATATGAAAGGAACGGAGACTGAAACTTTTACCTTTTGATTCCCCTTTAGTCTCAATAACTCAACGCTCTTCCTTTCGCACAGCAGCCAAATAAGGCTCATTTGTTAGGTAGGATTATATAAACTCAGAGACTTCTTCTAATCTACACTAATCAAAAGACTCCTACAGCTCCAGAAATGAATTTTATATTGGGAGATATACCACGTGGCTGGTTAGAGATACACCAGATTATACATTTTCTAAATCAGCCAAATAAAAGGACTCAAGCATTATGCAGCTTAAATGGTTTTGAGCAACTACTCAACACAACCAACCCACTGGGAAAGGGTATCATCTTCCAACTATGTAAAATCCTCACACAATTGCCTACCCTTCCTCTCACTTCATCAAGACTAAAATAGGGAAAAGATTTTGGAGAATTAGAGGAACCGCTATGGGAAGAAATTTGGAATAAACTAACATTTAGATCTGTCTCAATTATAAATTAAGAAAATACTTTGAAGATAGCACATCACTGGTACATGTGCCTGGCCATATTATATGGAATTAATCGTAACACATCCAAACTTTGCTGGTGGGAAAGCAATTTACCTGGCTCTGGAGTACACATGTGGTGGTTTTGTCGAAAAATTATTTCCTTTTGCAAAATAGTTTATCAAACAATTAAGCAAAAGAAGGGATAATCACTAGAACTAAACCAAAATCGGTCCTACTATCTTATTTTACTCCTCCGATAGATAACATAACCAATAAAGACCTCATCCTCCATTTATTGACTGTAGCTAGACTGGTGATAGCAAAAAAAAATTGGAAAATTTTAAATGCAAATCTTTTAAAAGCCTGGATTCTGCAAGTATGGGACATTGGGCATATTATGGGCAAATTAACCATTCCATAAACAGAATGTTAGTTGGGGGAGGGAAGACCCATACCTCCTAGATGACATGGTATCATTTTATTGACTTTGTTAAGACAACTGAGCATGATTTTCACCCTTGATCAACTCATAGAACCTTCTGGAGACACACTTTCATTTGACTGCCTTTCTTGGAACATCTAAAACTACAATCAGAAGCCACTATTTTTTCTTCCTTTTCTGTACAACTACTGAGTTCTATTTTGTATGGGTATGTGTTGTTACTTGAAATTAAAAATCAGTTTAAAAGAAAAAAGAAAGTCTGAGACTCCAGAATAATTAATTTGGACAAATATCCTTCCAAAATCCAAAAGGTTATTCAACAGATTTTCACAGAACTCTGCACAGCCAGGATAAGAGAAGAAAATGTTCCACAACACAGAATACAGGCCTGAGAGATAACTTTCAGTTTTGGAGTACTTCCTGCTCAAAAGTGCCAAACTGGTATCTCAGACGCAACAGAAATGTTTAGAAAAATGTCTGCCTGGAAGAAGGGGTGGTGGAAAATAACCAGCACATCAAACACCCAGCCATTTTTGCTGTTCCGAAATGTTGTTACAATTGGGCTAAGGTAAGAAGTTAGGAAAAGGCAACTTAATCCTGATCCCGCAGAGTGTCAGACGTTGTGTTGAAACAGAAAGTATGGTCACACCCACCTCAAAACCTATCCTTATGCAATTACCTCATATTCACTACATCCATGATAATTTTCAACAAAGCCCTTTCCAGTTACTCCAAGGTTGAACTATAGCAGCTACATTAGACCTTTGCCAACCTGGTGTCCTCCAGATATTTTGAACTGGCTGGGGCTGGTGAAAGCTGGACTGGAAGGGCCATGGACCTGATCCAATAGGCTCTCATTACGTTCAAAGGCTGAGCTACACAGTTTAAAGCATCCCTCATAAAAAGGCCCCCATTCCTACACACAAGGAGTCCAGAAATCATGGAACAAATTGTGGACTCTACGGTCAATTGCACTGAATATTCTGCAGCTGTTGAACTGCAGTCATGCAAAGGTCATCATATGCAAGGAAGCTGAGCCTGGAACTCAAGATGATCTACTATATACCAAACCAGTGGCTAATACAGTGGTACCTCAGGTTACATACGCTTCAGGTTACAGACTCTGCTAACCCAGAAATAGTACCTCGGGTTAAGGACTTTGCTTCGGGATGAGAACAGAAATCGTGCTCCAGCGGCGCAGCAGCAGCAGGAGGCCCCATTAGCTAAAGTGGTGCTTCAGGTTAAGAACAGTTTCAGGTTAAGTACGGACCTCTGGAATGAATTAAGTACTTAACCCAAGGTACCACTGTATAGCAACTTTTAAGGAAGAAGAGTAATACGTTTGAATTCTTTATATTCTGCTTTTTCAAGGTTCAGTACATGGGCTCTTCTCTCAAAACTAATCTATTTCAGCATATCCTGCAGAAGGCAGCATCCATAAAAATGAATGGCTATGCTAAGGAGCGTGCAAAAATATGAACAATGCAAAACTTATTAGTGCTTTTGTACTTCTAAGAGCCAATTTATATCAGGAATAAGGAGAAGCTCCTTGGCAGTTTAGCCTGGAGAAGAGGAGGTTAAGGGGTGATATGATAGCCATGTTCAAATATATAAAAGGATGTCACATAGAGGAGGGAGAAAGGTTGTTTTCTGCTGCTCCAGAGAAGCGGACACGGAGCAATGGATCCAAACTACAAGAAAGAAGATTCCACCTAAACATTAGGAAGAACTTCCTGACAGTGAGAGCTGTTCAACAGTGGAATTTGCTGCCAAGGAGTGTGGTGGAGTCTCCTTCTTTGGAGGTCTTTAAGCAGAGGCTTGACAACCATATGTCAGGAGTGCTCTGATGGTGTTTCCTGCTTGGCAGGGGGTTGGACTCGATGGCCCTTGTGGTCTCTTCCAACTCTATGATTCTATGATTCTATGATTCTATCTATCATGCCTTTACACTTTGTAGACTAAGAACATAAGAGCCTGCTGGATCAGGCCAATGGCTCATCTAGTCCAGCTTCCTGTTCTTTCAATAGCCAACTAGATGCCTATGGGAAACATGAAGGTAGACCTGGGACACAACAGCACTCTGCCCACAGGTAATTCACAGAAACCAATATTCAGAGGCATATAGGCTTTGTGTTTGGCACTAAATCCCAAAAACAGATATAAAACCACACACCAGATATTAGCCCAAAGGAAGGGAAGCACTATTTCATGTCCAAACTTGGCACTTGCCTGTTGATGTTTTGATCCACACTCTTATCCACCACCACCCCTGCACCATGTATAAACCGGTCCACTCTTCCTCCCAATACCTTTCATGCAGTGCTATTTTTCTCAAAAACAAGGTGCCAGAACTCACCGTGAATGCCTCCCTTGTTCTCTTATAATGGCAATGGTGTACACCGGAGAGATGCTGGAGAGTTCCTGTGAGTTCTGGCTGGGGGGGAAAGTCCTACTTTCATGGTTATCTTTTGTCCCAATCTCCCATATTACCATCTGCTGTTCTCCAGTAAACCCAGCAATGCCACCTATACTGACTACTTATTCTCCTTCCCAGTCCAATTTGTCTAGATTGAACCTTCACAGACCCTCCCTTCCTTGGCATCAAAGTATTCCACAAGAACCCAGATTTTACATTCATTCATTGTATTCCTACACTATTGCTATAAAACAGGCATGTTCAACTTCCATTAGGTTGCAATCTACTATCCAGTATCAAAAACTGGCAGTGATCTCCCACACTCTCTTCAACTTAAACAAGGGTCGGCAAACTTTTCCACCAGCGGGTCGGATCGTCAGTGTGCAGGAGCACATGCACACGGCCGCCGCGCTTTCCCTGCTGGCTTTCGGAGCCATGGCGGGGGAGGAGGAGGCGTCTGCGGCTTCCTATTGGCTGCAGGATCTTCCAGCAGCCAATAGGAAGCCGTGGCTGCGTCCTGGAAGTCAGTCCCCGCACGGAGCTAAACCGGCGCGCTGTGCCAGATTAGCTCCGCACAGGGATTGACCAAGCAGGCAGTAAGGGCCAGGGGCCGGTTTAATGATGCCCTCGTGCCGTATCCAGCCCGCGGACTGTAGTTTGTCAACCCCTGAACTTAAACCTATTTAACCTGGCTGAGGAAACCCAGCCAGATGGGCAGGGTATAAATAATAAATTATGATGATGATAAAAATAATAACAAATAATTACCCCCATACCAGCCCCCTCCTGCTGCAGCCCGTGCAGAGCCCAAGCGCACTGTCAACCACCCTCCGCCTCCCTGCCCTGAGGCTGTGGCTTGCGGGGGGTGGAGGCAGGCGACTTGCGCCTTTCCAGGCCAGCCAGCTGATAGGGCATCGGGCAAAGCCAGTGGCCAGAGTGGGGTGGCTGAAGCGGCTGCAAGGTGGGGGCTGCTTGCTGCAGCAGCGGTGAGCAAGCCTGGCGAAGCCTCGACCCCCCATGTCGCCTGCGGAGGGCACCCAGCGGCCATGGGAGAGGGCGGCGGGTGGAGGTGCACCAGGGCCTTGGTCGTGATCAACGAAAATCCATCACACAATCGACACGTTAAACATGTCTGCTATAAAACAATGCTAGCTTCTGAACTCACAGGAACTGATTCTTATTTATTTTTAGCTTAGACTAGGGGTGCCCAACTGGCACCTGTGGGCACCACAGCACCCTCACACACCACTTTTGCATCCATCACTTTGATTTTTATATGGGGAAGCTTGCCTTTTGGGGGAGCTGGGGGTGTCTGTTTTGGGGGATTTTTTAGTTTTGGAGGAGGAGTTACCTCTTCACTGTTTTATTTTGGGGGAGGGATTATGTATTTTGCCTGTTTGGCAGGGGGGCATCACAATTTTTCTTCTGTGAAACTGATATTTAAGGACCCCCAACCATTAGGTCCAGTCATGACCGACTCTGGGGTTGCGGTGCTCATCTTGCTTTATTGGCTGAGGGAGCCGGCGTACAGCTTCCGGGTCATGTGGCCAGCATGACTAAGCCGCTTCTGGCGAACCAGAGCAGCACACGGAAATGTCGTTTACCTTCCTGCTGCAGTGGTAACTATTTCTCTACTTGCACTTTGATGTGCTTTTGAACTGCTAGGTTGGCAGGAGCAGGGACCGAGCAACGGGAGCTCACCCCGTCGCGGGGATTCGAACTGCCGACCTTCTGATCGGCAAGTCCTAGGCTCTGTGGTTTAATCCACAGCACCACCTGCGTCCCTGATATTTAGTGATATTCAAAATAGCTTCCTGTCCAACATGTCCAACAACATTTCTCTCTGCCGATTTAATGATGTCCAAGGAATCAGGCTGTACAACAGCCCACTAAAACTTTTTTCCGTCTACCAAGGATTTATGGTACCTAGAGCAAACACAGCAAGCCCACTCCTACACCCATCTTATCAGGGATTTTTATTGCCCAGCATTGCTTGAAGTGTCTGGCCTGGCACAGGCAGAGGAAGAGGGGGGCGGGGGGAGCACACCGCCCCCGGCAGCGTGATTCCAGTAGGGTTCCATCGCAACTGCCCCCCCCGCCCGCGCTGGGCCCCCTGCCCCCACAGGCAGTGTGCCACACCCCTATGGGCAATGCACCATGCCTCCAGAACGCACACCATGCCCCTTTGGGTGGTGCGCCCTGCCCCTGGGATGCATGCCAGCCCTGCCCCCGCCTGCTCTCCACCCCCCAGTGCTGGAGCATGAAGCTCCGCCACTGTGGCCTGGGCTATGCCTGACTAGCTCCCTGCTGCTGCAAGAGTGTTCATTCCATACTCCTTGTTTCAACACTCACACTTGCGGCAATATATAGAATTCACCTACAGCATTTATTCTCCCACCTCACCGCTACTTATTTATTTATTACATTTATATTCCACTTTTCTACATCTTCAGTCTTAAAGCAGCATGTGCATTGCTCCAAGACACTGACAAGACCAAGACCCGCTTAGCCTCAGTAAGGTGGCTGACTCTTCTGCGGTCTGTCCCTGATGGTTGGCTGGTTGCTGCCTGCCATCACCTCTGCAACAAGTGAGCTCTGGGGAAAGGCCTTATCTCAGGGCAACTGGAACTGTGGTCCTCCTGACTCAATTCCCTTCCAGTCCTACCATTCCCAATAGCGAGGCCAGTAGCGAGTCCTGCCACAATCCCCATTCACCCAATGGCCTATGCGGTTGGCCATACAATGCACTGTGCATCCTTATGCATAGGTTCCCTTGAGCTACATGTGCATCCACCTCAGGTCTGCCTTCTGGAATCAAGGTGAAGGCCTCAAAACACATGTAATCCCATAGTAAATGGAAACAGGAAGAGTATGTATTTGAAAACTACAAAGAGTTTTAGATTCTGGCAAGAACAACACCATGCATCCTACCAACCAGCTATTTCCCCCACTTTGTTGAGCTCTTTCTCCGAAGGTAAACTGAGCAAAAGTTATAAAGATCCTTCCAACTCCATAGGAAAGGCTGAACACCTGCTTGGATGCCATGTTCTTGCTTCCCAGTCAATCTTTAATGGCACTGATCAAATTCAAGAAATGCCTTTCACCTCTGAGAAATGATTGTGGGGAGGGGAGTTGCAGAAGCTCAAAGAAAGACAAGGAAGAGGAAGGAGATCTGTTGATAAGTGGGCTTTTGTAATCAAATCCGACAGCTCCGTTCAGGGCACATTTATACTGCTAGTATTACACCGTCAACATAGCCATCCAACACATGCTGGATATGTTTGCCATCTTGCACACAGCCAATAGAATTGACAGATTTTGAGGGGGGGGGGGACGGAAGCAGCTTGAATGGGGCAATTTAGAAGTAGTACCAGCCAAGAAATATCATGAATAGAATGCAGATTAGGAAGATGCTATTCAAATCCAAGTCCCACCCATTGTGAGTCATGGGCAATTTATGCTATACGTAAAAATCAGCCCAGATTTGAACTTCTCATTTATTCTATTTCAGGAAGCCCTAGTACAGATAGTAAATAATTTAGAGTACAAGCATTTTGAGAACACTGCAAGCACAGAGAAGTGCAGCTCCAGGACTTTTTCAGAACAGGACTATTGATGTCATCTGCCAGGACATCCAGGGTAACTCATCCAGGGTAACTGATGGACACTCCTTGTTCTACCAACTGAATGAGGTGAGAATGAAGCTTTCAAGATTGTGTGGGACACATTAGCACAGGGTAACCCAGAGAATCTTAAAAAGCAGAGACATCACCTTGCCAACAAAGATCCATATAGTTAAAGCTATGGTTTTCCCAGTAGTGATGTATGGAAGTGAGAGCTGGACCATAAAGAAGGCTGATCGCCAAAGAATTGATGCTTTTAAATTATGGTGCTGGAGGAGACTCTTGAGAGTCCCATGGACTGCAAGAAGATCAAACCTATCCATTCTTAAGGAAATCAGCCCTGAGTGCTCACTGGAAGGACAGATCCTGAAGCTGAGGCTCCAATACTTTGGCCACCTCAGGAGAAGAGAAGACTCCCTGGGAAAGACCCTGATGTTGGGAAAGATGGAGGGAAAGGAGAAGGGGACGACAGAGGACGAGAGGTGGTTGGATAGTGTTCTCGAAGCTACCAGGATGAGTTTGACCAAACTGCGGGAGGCAGTGGAAGACAGGAGGGCCTGGCGTGCTCTGGTCCAGGGGGTCACAAAGAGTTGGACACGACTAAACGACTAAACGACAACAACCCAGAGAATGGGGAAAGCAAAATAAAAAGCAGAGGCTGGATAGTGCTCTTTTCATGATTCGGACTTCATGCTAACAGTTTTGGTGGTAATCCTGCTCTGAAAGATTGTTTATATTTCTAACTAAAAGCTAAAGGGACTGCATTTCAGCTGGCTGAAGATATTTAAAGGATCAGTTCACACCTTTCCAATCAGAATGAAGCACCTGTGAGTTCAATAGAGCTAACCTCCATGAAACTATGCAAAAGATTGCAGCCAGGCATTGATTGCACTTTATACATGACAAGGATGAAGACTATATGACTAGCTACATTTCTGACAATCATGGACCCTTAGTTCTCAAGGTAGGAATCCTGAACTCATCTGGAGAAAATTAAACACAAATGGCCTTGTTTTGTTTAAGACCCAATGGAAGAGGCTGTGACTGGCCCAAGGTCCACCAGTGAGCTTCATAGAATCATAGAATGGTATGACGGAGAAGGGATTTGAACCCTGGTCTTTTCCAGGTCCTACTCCAACACTCTAACCACTACACCACAATGACTTCCTAGTGTCCTTCTGCTATGGGGATTTGATGTTTTAATGTGTTGTAAACTGCTTTGAGATTTTTTTCTTTAAAATATAAAGCAGTATAGAAATGAAATTACTGCTAAAATAACAGGCATACCAATGTCTCAGAAGCCCAAATTTTAAAAAGGCAGTGCTCCCAAATTGGCTCTGTTTCCTCTTGCTGTGTGGTACTAAGTAGCATTTAAAATGCAGGATCCAGGATTTTAAGTTCACCACCGAAAGGTAGATTTGGCTCCTACTGAAGAGGGCACGAATAGGATAACTGCTTCCATAAGTTTCAGCAATGATTCAGTCTCTTTAAATCTGCCACACGTGGGCATTAAACTCCACACCCACCCACCCCCAACTCTGCATGCACCCACACAGAGCATTATGAAAGACTCACAAAAATGCATTGACATCTGCTAGTACTCATTTCACAAACACCTTCCTAACAGAGCCCAGGTTCGCCCAGAACACAAAGTAAGGCTCTCAATGATAAAGGCTTAGACGATGAGGCTCAGGCCTACAAGTTAGTCTACAAAGAATTAAATGGATTAATTAGCAAGGGATTTGAGAAGCAGTGTGGAACTAGGAAACCAAATTGTTTAAATGCTTTGGCACGATATCAAGGTTTCTAGGCAGCCCCAGTCCTGCATTCGGTTCTTTCTGCTCAATGTTTTAACACATTTAACCTGACGGAGGTACTTTATCATGAGATCTGAATGGCACTGTCAAAATACAAATGAAATGAAATGAAATGAAAATGCCACAAGCTGTTAGAAATTTTACCAATATGCAGGAGCCCAGGCAACATTAATTAAAAATCAATAGCTTTGAACATGAATAGATCTTGTCTCTGGTAAGCTATTTCTCTATAATAATGTGAAAATTTGGGGAGGGAAGCAGAGAATAGATAGGCAACACAAATGTTGTTTCTATTACGCTGAGAAAATTGACCAAAACAAAGCTTGAGGAAAAAGCAAAAGAGAGAGAGTTGCAAAGCTATGAATACTAGAAAGGAAACCCTGGTGCATGAACGCATGGAATGTTTCTCCCATGCGCATAACTGGGTGGAAATAGCCAGACCCTGAGCACTTGGGCAAATGAGTCTCCAGGAAGTACATTCCTTGTTTTTTATCACTAATTGTGTTAAGAAAGGCAGAAAACAAGGACTTTCTCAATAGGCCTTTTCCCCACTTTCTACTATACATCACCATTATTTTCAGTCTGTATGGCTTTGCAAAATGGAAGGCAAAATGCAAGTGTCTTCTATAGTACGAAGTTCACAATATAGAATAAAAGATATGAGACACCCCCCACCTCCCCCCAAAAGGAAGAAGAATCACCAGCACAACACTACAAAGATAAATGCCTGGAGCACAGCAGAAAGAACTGGGCTTACTAGCCACTGCGATTATTGTTCGTATCAGTATTTATTACCCACCCTTCACTTTAAGGTCCCAGAGTGGGTTACAGCAATTTAAAATACAACATTAAAGAAACTTGCCCCAAAATGAAATTAAAAAACATTGTGCTGGCCCTGAATATTTAGATTTGTGGTGCCGAAGGCTAAAGAGGCGTGTCTTCAGCATTCGCCAAAAATTGTACATTGAACTTGCCAGAAGCACCTTAGTGGGGAGGGAGCTGCTCAACTAAGGGGTGCCACAGAGAATGCCCTCCCCCAGGCCACAATCCCCCAAGTTTCTGAGGGAAGAGGAACTACCAAGAGGGTACCCTTTGCCAATCTTAACATCTAAAAGGGTTTCATAGAACTGTAGAGTTGAAAAGGACCCTGAGGATCATCTGGTCCATATAGGGATCCAACTTGCAACTTTGGAGTCATCAGCACCATGCTCTCCAACTGAGGGATAGCTTGTTTTGTGATAATCCCTGCTTCCTAAAAAAAACTTTTTTCAAAACAAGAAGACTTTGGGGCATTGCCACCACATGTGGATAAATGAGCCAGTGGCTTTACGATTTCTCCACCGCATAGCTGATTTGTTTTTAGTCACTTTACTCAATAATAATGGGTATATTTACCATCAGTGTATAACTGAGTGCATTTTCCTGGATTCTTACTGAAGCAGATTTAAATAGAGCTTTTATCCAGATTCTGTTCCATATAGTATTGTCTAATGGCTCACCCAAATTCTTCTCCCATCCTGCCTTTAGAGTTATGAGAGGTGGCAGCATGTCAGAGTTTAATACAGTGGACGCTCGGGTTGCGAGCGTGATCTGTGCAGGATGCACGTTCGCAACCCGCAGCTGCACGTCTGCGCACGCGTAGGTTGCGATTTGGTGCTTCTGCGCATGCGCGACCACCAAAACCCAGAAGTAACCCATTCCGGTACTTCCGGGCTTTGGCGGTCCATAACCCAAAAAAACACAACCTGAAGCATCTGTAACCTGAGGTATGACTGTATAGATTTGGGGAAAAGGTCTTTACGTAATAGATTATAAGTAAAAATTAGCTTTTCAAAAGGAATCAATCAGCCTGTGTCTGGATCATTTGTTGCCTTGCAGGACCTGGTATATTACTTGGCATCACAGTCAGTTGCAACTCAGGTCCTATTAGAGGTCATTGGCCTGTATAAAAATATTTGAGCCAAATAAGCCCCACCCCTTCCCATTGTTCAAATAATTTTATTTCATCTTCATTATAAAATAATAGGTAATATATTAAAGGCATCATAGGTGATATTGAAGAGGCTTGTTTTGAGAACCATTCTTTCCAGACCCCAAGGTCAGAGGAGAAAAATGGATTAGGTTAACTAAATATAAGAATTGTTTAATTAACTTCTGAAAAGGTAAACCACCTATCGACTCACTATATAGTTGGGTTTATATAGTGTTGTCTTTGGCAAGCATGGCCTTTCATTGGCATGAATAAATTTAGAGATTAGTACTTGCCATATCTGGAGGCTGCCAAATGGACAAATAATACCCAAAATAAATAAAGTAGGCATGGCAGAAACATCACGTTAACGGTTGTCACTCATCCCAAACAATATAAGGTACATTTATTTCATGTTCTTATTTTTGATATGACTTTTTAATTAGGTGGTTTGTAGTATAGTGTTTCTAATTTTGCCACATGTTTAGGTATTTTTACCCCCAAATATCTAAAATGATTATTTCACAAGTGGAATCCAAATAGCCTGAGCAATGCAAGTTCTGTATCTGGAGGCAAATGGACACACAGGAGTTCAGACTTAGTATAGTTTACCGGAATTCCTGAAACTGTACCATATACTGGTAGCTGTAACTGTCTCATCAAAGTGAGAACCATCCCCAGGAAGAGACAACATTAATGCTATGTCATATGTGAATGTATTAACTACATGAGAAGTGTCTGGGACATCTAATCCTCTGATCCCTGGGTCTGTATGGAAGGCCAAAGAGCAGAAGAGACAATGGAACCAGGCCTCTCTCATTTTAGATGGAATGGAAAAGCAGAGCGTGGTATCATCCACATATTGATGGCATCACTTGATACCACCTGATGACCGCTCGCTTGATTGGACAATGTGGCCTCTCACTATGGCACTGTAGATTGTAATCAGCATATTAAGATGCTTATACATGAGGGATGTACTCCAGTGGAAAACTATGTGATGCCCTTAGCACCTCTACCAACCCACTGACTGAGCCTCCATCTGCCCACTCCTTCCTCTCCAGTACACAGTGGCTGCTAGCTCCTCCAGTCACCATGCTGATTGATGTGTGCTACATGATGCCATAAAGCTGGTGTGAGGGAACCTGTGGAACCTCCATATATTAATGGGCTCCAAATCCTATCAGTTCCAGCCAGCATGGCCAATGGTCAGGATGACACAAGTCGATGTCAAATAACATCTGCAAGGCTTCAGAGCTACCTCATACTTGTCAGAGAAAATCTGTTGGCCAAAATCAAGGCACCAACACACATTCAAAAGGAATGAGGAGGCCCAATCCACTACGTAGGCATATGGTGTATTTCTAAACTATACCGAAAGCAGACCCCAGCACAAAAAGTGACTCTTGCTTTGAGGTTTCCCAATGACCAAGTGGTATTGCATAAAATTTAAGAAATAAATACCGGTAATTGCACAACATTTCAACAATACTAAAATCCTTTTTTATTATGTGAGTGTCTGAGGGCCCTGCTCCTTCCTGCCACTCACCATCTGGCCCAGGGCGGGGCCTGAAGGACTCACAGGGACTGCCGCGTTCTGCTGCCCAGGAGGACTCTCCTGTGTGGGTGTCTGAGGGCCCTGCTCCTTCCTGCCACTCACCATCTGGCCCGGGGCGGGGCCTGGGGCCTCATAAGGACTGCTGCGTTTTGCTGCCCAGGAGGACTCTCCTGTGTGGGTGTCTGAGGGCCCTGCTCCTTCCTGCCACTCACCATCTGGCCCAGGGCGGGGCCTGAAGGACTCACAGGGACGGTTGTTGTCACTGCTGCTGCAGCTTAGGGGGGTCCGGAGGGGCGCAGAGTTCTTTTTAAAATGTTTTAAAATGTTCCTTTTCCTTTCCTTTTTATTTTTTGTATATGCGGGGACGGGGATGGGGGTGGGATGGATGTTTAGTTGGGAATTTGTTTGATTTTAATGGATTTGTAATTTCATAGTTTTTCATTTGTATTGTTTTTTGTTTTCTGGGGTTTTTTATTGTTTTAAGGTCTTATTTTGTTCTTAAGGGGAAGGGTCAGGGCTGCCGGGGAGTGGGTCCCAGCCAACAAAATGGCTGGGGTATGTTCCACAGAGGGGGATGCGCTGGGACAACCGATCTCAGTGATCACGGGTAGGAGGAGGAGTTACGCTAAGACCAGACCATGTCATTACAGAGGAGGCAGGTTTAGTCGTTGTCTGAGGACTATCCCTGCCTCCGGGTCTGGTCCTGTCCGGACGGATACTAGAATTAGCAAGGGATACCCACATAGCCTGAAGGTGCTGCTGTGCAATGCCAGGTCAATGATTCATAAGACCACTGCCATCCATGACTTGATCATGGATGGAGGATTTGACCTGGCTTGTGTAACAGAGACTTGGTTGGGTGAAGCAGATGGGCCTGTTCTTGCCGCTGCTTGTCCACCAGGTTTCTCTTACGCACAGCAACCCAGGCCTTGTGGGCGGGGAGGGGGGGTTGCAGTGATTTTTAGGAAGTCATTAGTTTGCACCAGGCGTCCTATTGGGAAGACCCAGTTCTCTGAGTGCATGTTCTGGAAGTTGGGCAATAGGGGCAGTACAGGATTCCTTTTGGTGTACCGACCTCCCCGCTGCACCAAGGATTCCCTGCCCGAGCTGCTTCAGGTCGTGGCGGATGTTCTCCTGGAGACACCTAGTTTGGTTGTCCTAGGGGATTTTAATATCCATGCTGACACGACCTTACAAGGGGCCGCTCGGGACTTCGTGGAAAGCATGGCCTCCATGGGGCTGTCCCTGAATAAGTTTGGCCCAACCCATAGCCGCGGACATGCCTTGGACCTGGTGTTTACCTCCATGGATGTTGGTGTTCTGACACTAAGTAAAAGCGAAACAAAAGAAGTGCCATGGTCAGACCACTTCCTGGTGCAACTTGACTTCTCCGCGACCCTTCCCCTCTGCAGGGAGGTGGGACCGATTCGGATGGTCCGCCCCCGCCACTTAATGGATCCAAATGGTTTCCAGAGAGTGGTAGGGGATGCTTTATCCCATGTTGATGGCCTTTCAGCTGATTCCCTGGTGGCCCGCTGGAATGCGGAGTTAACCAGGGCTATTGACTGTTTGGCTCCGAAGCGCCCTCTCCGATTGCATGGAGCCCGGACAGCCCCGTGGTTTTCCACGGATCTGAGGGCAATGAAACAATCGTTGAGACGGCTAGAGCGCCGGTGGCGGATGACCCATTCTGAAGCTGACCGGACACAGGTTAGAGCTCAGTGTCGAGCCTACCAAGTGGCGGTAGCGACGGCGAAGAAGGCTTTCTTCGCCGCCTCTATTGCATCTGCAGAAAACAGCAGCAGGAGACTTTTTCAGGTGGTCCGCAATTTAGCGGAACCACCTGCTACATCGGGGCCCAGTACGGGCCACATGATCTCCTGCAATGATTTTGCAAAGTTTTTTGCAGATAAAGTCGCTCAGATTCGGGAAGAGGTAGACGCCACTGTGGGAGCAGGGCCGGGGCGGGAGAGTGCTAGAGTCCTGTCTAGTCAAATTGCGTGGGATCAATTCCAATCTGTTACCTCCGAGGATGTGGACAGGCTGCTTGGACGAGTGAAACCAACCACCTGTCTCCTTGATCCTTGCCCATCCTGGCTTATAAAAGCTAGCCGGGAAGGGCTGGGCGATGGGCTTCGTGGGGTGGTGAATGCTTCCCTCCGTGAGGGAGCCTTCCCAGACCCGCTGAAAGAGGCGGTTATTAAACCACTTCTTAAAAAACCATCTTTAGATGCGGCCACGATGGCCAACTATCGCCCAGTCTCAAATCTTCCATTCTTGGGCAAGGTGATTGAGCGAGTGGTTGCTGAACAACTCCAGGCACGCCTGGAAGAAGCGGACCATTTGGATCCCTTCCAATCGGGATTCAGGCCTCATCACGGGACTGAAACTGCCTTGGTCGCACTGGTTGATGATCTCCGGCGGGCTAGGGACAAAGGTGAGAGCTGTTTCCTAGTTCTGCTGGATCTCTCAGCGGCGTTTGATACCATCGACCATAACATCCTTCTGGACCGTCTTGAGGGGCTGGGAGCTGGGGGCACTGTCATACAGTGGTTCCGCTCCTTCCTCCTGGGCCGTGTTCAGAAAGTGGTGGCGGGGGATGAGTGTTCAGACCCCTGGGCTCTCACTTGTGGGGTGCCTCAGGGTTCTGTCCTCTCCCCCATGCTTTTCAACATCTACATGCAGCCGCTGGGAGAGATCATCAGGGGGTTTGGGCTGGGTGTTCATCAGTATGCGGATGATACCCAACTCTACCTCTCTTTCAAATCAGAACCAGTGAAGGCGGTGACGGTCCTGTGTGAGTGTCTGGAGGCGGTTGGAGGATGGATGGCGGCAAACAGATTGAGATTGAATCCTGACAAGACAGAAGTACTGTTTCTGGGGGACAGGAGGCGGGCAGGTGTGGGGGATTCCCTGGTCCTGAATGGGGTAACCGTGCCCCTGAAGGACCAGGTGCGCAGCCTGGGAGTCATTTTGGACTCACAGCTGTCCATGGAGGCACAGGTTAAATCCGTGTCCAGGGCAGCTGTGTACCAGCTCCATCTGGTACGTAGGCTGAGACCCTATCTGCCCGCGGACTGCCTTGCCAGAGTGGTGCATGCTCTGGTTATCTCCCGCTTGGACTACTGCAATGCGCTCTACGTGGGGCTACCTTTGAAGGTGACCCGGAAACTACAACTAATCCAGAATGCAGCAGCCAGACTGGTGACTGGGAACGGCCGCCGAGACCATATAACACCGGTCTTGAAAGACCTACATTGGCTCCCAGTACGTTTCCGAGCACAATTCAAAGTGTTGGTGCTGACCTTTAAAGCCCTAAACGGCCTCGGTCCAGTATACCTGAAGGAGCGTCTCCACCTCCATCGTTCTACCCGGACACTGAGGTCCAGCACCGAGGGCCTTCTGGCAGTTCCCTCACTACGAGAAGCCAAGTTACAGGGAACCAGGCAGAGGGCCTTCTCGGTAGTGGCGCCCTCCCTGTGGAACGCCCTCCCACCAGATGTCAAAGAGAACAACAACTACCAGACTTTTAGAAGACATCTGAAGGCAGCCCTGTTTAGGGAAGCTTTTAATGTTTGATGTATCATTGTATTTTAATATTCTTTTGGAAGCCGCCCAGAGTGGCTGGGGAAACCCAGCCAGATGGGCGGGGTATAAATAATAAATTATTATTATTATTATTATTATTATTATTATGTTGACAGTGGAGAATAAAATTTATGTTGGAAACATTTTTTTACTGACTGCTTTGTCAGTATACATTAAAACTCCAGTTTGAAAGCAGCTGGAGTCAGGGGTGATATAATTTGTAAACAGCCTTATAGAGTATCATTCCAGAAGCTACATCTTCAAAATGGAAGCATTAGATCCACAAACTATTACAATGATGTTAAAATTAGGAAAACATATTAGGGAACTAAATAAATGGCAGAAAAATATTTCTACAGGATGCCAGCCAGGCATTTAAAAAAAAAAGCCTTGGCTGTCACTATTTATAATATGGAGGCAAAGGCAACTTTCCAATAAAGCAAGGAACGTTGAAAAGGTGTCCTTTAAGCCTTCCTTTAAGCCATCTTCCATAATGGCATGATTTGCTCTGGACATCATTAAAATGTAAAGTTAATGAGGATTCAACTGCAAACAGAAGAAATGTAACCTATTTTCAGGCAGGAGTTCTAACACTGCAATCAGAGGGAAAGCCACTTTGATGTCTCTTTGTCTCTTCTCATTAATTTTCTTTTAGTTTTTTTAAAAAAACAAAGGCTGTTTAAACTAAAAAAAATGCACAGAACTTTAAACATGGTAATTACAGTGAAGCTGCAATGAGGTCATTGGGATTTTTAAAAGTTTGAAATAAATAAGAGCAAGATGCTTTTAAAAGATGTCGATTCTCCCATTTAACTTCTCTATGGAAAGCTTGCTCAACTATTTATTCCTGGTGCCCAAAATCCTTCTCAGTTAATCTACAGAAGTTGTATCCCAATTGCAATGATACTGGGAACGCCAGTGCTGGCAGCAAACAAGCCACAGACTGCACAAGGTCAAGACCTTATGGGATGTCCTCCCTTCAACCACGAGAGCTCCATGTTTGCTCTAGCTCCATGTTTGCTCTGACTTCTACTCTTGGCTCCAACCCAGGTTCCCTTCTGGTGGCCACATCAATCAAGCTGCATTTCTGACGAACTCCGCTAGAACTAGCAGGTGTCTGTAAAGACATCTTGTTCTGGAGGACACCTTGGATTGGTGAGGACAGGGTGAACCCAACTGCAGGCTGCATTTCAGCAGTCCAGGAGACATCTCCAGTGCAATTGCCACCAGCGTTAGAAACAGAGATATGAAAGCTAGGAGCTAAATGACACCTTAAACCAAGTTATGGGCACAACAACGAAATATCTAGGTGTGCTTTTTTAAAAACAAGAATACAACATTGGAAAGGAATGAACTGCAGCTAAAATATTATTCGCATTTTTCACATGGTCGAGTCTTTCCCTTGCCACCAGCACCCTAATGTTCTTAAGAGGGTCTCTTCTCCAGTCTTCAGAGAGTAGCTGGAAGTGGGGAGGTAGAAAAAGGTCCTCCTTTCCTTCCACTCTGCAGTTTTAATCTGAAATCTTAGGCACAGTGCTGTGCCCGTAGCACAGAAACTGCTTGCGCTACTGTTCCCTGTCAGAGAGTCAGCGTGGTGTAGTGGTTAAGAGCGGTAGTCTTGTAATCTGGTGAACCGGGTTCGCTTCCACGCTCCTCCACATGCATCTGCTGGGTGACCTTGGGCCAGTCACACTTCTCTGAAGTCTCTCAGCCCCACTCACCTCACAGAGTGTTTGTTGTGGGGGAGGAAGGGAAAGGAGAATGTGAGCCGCTTTGAGACTCCTGAAGGGGAGTGAAAGGCGGGATATCAAATCCAAACTCTTCTTCTCTTCTTCTGTCACAAAATGCGCCTGGAACAATGGGAGTTTTGAACACTGATCGCCACATGAGATAGAGAAAATGGCCACAATTTGAGATTAGAGGGGCACACTGGAAGGAGGGAAAGCTACTGGCTTCTTGTAGTATTCTGGCATTCTTAAGAACAAACACCTCTTAAATCTAGCAAAGATATTCACCACTGGATGCTCAGAAGTCAACTTGCATAAATGAAGCGTGTGAATTTGCAGTCACTTCACTTCCCCACAAAAGGGAGGGGCAACGGTGTGTGTTTCTAGTATTGTGTCAGCACAGAAGTGTGCATCCTTCAAACCAAGGCCCACATTCCCTCAAAGGAAGTGTTGAGGGCCATATGCCAGCAGTGAGTGAGGCCAAAGCATACACAAACTCTGTCCCACTTTCTCTCTCCAACTGATTCTCACCTTGCAGCAGGGAACAACAGCAAGCTGGGCTGCCCTGTCCTGGCTTCACCAGCCCACAATGCCCAAGACCTGATCCCAAAGGAAGTATCTTCATCAAGCATAAATGATATTCTGCTCTTTTGTGAACATACAAATGCACGGGTATTGCCCTGGTCCCTATTCAAAACATGAATATAAACTATCCAACCGCATGCAGAAAGTGCCAAAAAGAATGGGGAGATTTCTTTCACATGCAGTGGAATTCTGGTAAGGAAAAAAAGTACTGGGAGTGGAAATTAAATGCCAAACTGAAACAAATCTTAGGGTATGAAATTCCCTTCCACAAAGTGTTTTTATTGTTAAGCTATGTGGAAGGGTCAGTGAAACCAGAACATGAAGAAATGGTCTCTTATATGCTGGCCACTGCCTGAACACCTTTTGCAAAGATGTGAAGATTGACTATCATGCCATCTACTCCAAAATGAATGGGGAGAACCTTGGGAATCCGGTGCAATGACCAAACTGACTCACCATACAAGATTTAAGGAACAAAAACAGTAACGAGAGGGAGCAATCTGACTGATTACAGAAGATGATCAATGCTGGTACCAGAACGGTGGACTTTATTGTTTAATATTCAAGATGTTTCCCACTTGACAATGTAAATATAACTCCATATGTGTGACTATGAATGTAAATATAAATATGTACTTACATTTTGTTTTTTATATGCCTGTCATCTTTGTCATATAAAAAACATAATGTAGGTACATATTTATATTTACATTCATATTCACACATATACTATGTATGTATATATGTATATATATGTATACATATATACACATATATATGTGTATATGTAACTATACATATACATATATATGTACAGTTATCACCGTATAGTTAAAGCTATGGTTTTCCCAGCAGTGATGTACGGAAGTGAGAGCTGGACCATAAAGAAGGCTGATCGCCGAAGAATTGATGCTTTTGAATTATGGTGCTGGAGGAGACTCTTGAGAGTCCCATGGACTGCAAGAAGATCAAACCTATCCATTCTGAAGGAAATCAGCCCTGAGTGCTCACTGGAAGGACAGATCCTGAAGCTGAGGCTCCAATACTTTGGCCACCTCACGAGAAGAGAAGACTCCCTGGAAAAGACCCTGATGTTGGGAAAGATGGAGGGCACAAGGAGAAGGGGACGACGGAGGACGAGATGGTGGGACAGTGTTCTCGAAGCTACCAGCATGAGTTTGACCAAACTGCGGGAGGCAGTGGAAGACAGAAGTGCCTGGCGTGCTCTGGTCCAGGGGGTCACAAAGAGTCGGACACGACTAAACAACTAAACAACAACACATTATGTTTACGATTTGTAAAATAAGTGATTATAAATAAAATGATAGTAATTATTAAAAGATACTGGTAAACACACACCAGCACAACAACACAACACATCCCATCTTTTCTGCCCATCTCTTTAAGATGATAGGGTAGGAGATACTTTACAAAAAAGATTAACACATTTCTACTCCACCTTTCTTGTGCAGAACTGTAATTTTAAATGTTGTAACACTGTCAAACCAAAGAAGACAGGCAATAAACAACAAAACATAAAACACAATCTAACACGTACAGTACAGCTAAAATTTCCTTCCAGAAACAGTCTTCAGTAACCAGCAAAAATAAAAAGGAAGGCAGCAAACTGCACCTCAAGGGGGAATACATTCCTTAACCTGGTGCAACCACTGACAAGGCCCTTTCTAGTCTCGCCCAAAGGTGCTTCATCTTTAGTTGGGACCCAGAGGAGGGTCTCTGCTTCAGATGTCAGGAAGGAGGAGGCAGCTCCTAAGATACAAACATGTACACCTCCATAGATATACCTCGAGTACCTATGAAACAGGGATGGCAGTAAGTCAGGAACAGGGCCTGCAAGCCAGTCTTGGCCTGCCAGACCATTTCCCCCAAAGCAAGCCCACCCTCTCTGCTTCAAACACACTTTTGAGATGCACCAACACAGCCTGAATCATGATGAAACAAGTGCGAGGTCTGCCCTAAAGTCTTTGAAACATCCCTCTCTCCTTCACTTAAAGGAGATGGGGAGTGATGCTGCAAACAGGGCTTTGGGTACCCAATGCTAAGCAGCGTCACTCTTCCTTCACATCAGCCCATGTGACAGGAAAGCGATTCTGCCAAGCGCTGGGTTGGGTGCACAAGCGACGCTTCGCAAGGCAGCTTCGCCTTTGCAAGCAAAAGCAGCAAACCATCACTTGCAAACTCCATCCTTGTTTCTCCCCCTCCCAGTCAGTGGAGAGGAGAGAAACAAGCCGTTTGACAGCCCAATGCTCAGAGCTTCCTAAAGTGCCAACTTGGGTCTGGCAACGTCCCTTGCAATGCAGTTCCCAAGTGGGAACCCTGCCCAAGTGATTTTTACATGTGGGCAGCCCACCCCCACCACACACACCCCATCAGATTTGGCCTGCTAGGCTAAATATGTCTCTAGCTCATACTCCTGGAATTATTATTCTTAAAGACAGATCTTGAAGCTGAGGCTCCAATCCTTTGGCCACCTCCTGAGAAGAGAAGACTCCCTGGAAAAGACCCTGATGTTGGGAAAGATGGAGGGCACAAGGAGAAGGGGATGACAGAGGATGAGATGGTTGGACAGTGTTCTCGAAGCTACCAGCATGAGTTTGACCAAACTGCGGGAGGCAGTGGAAGACAGAAGTGCCTGGCATGCTCTGGTCCATGGGGTCAAGAAGAGTTGGACACGACTAAATGACTAAACAACAACAACTATTATTACTATTACTATCATCATCAAAATTTGTATACTGCCCTATACCCATAGATCTCAGGGCAGTTCACAACATAAAATATTTTTAAAAACACACAAAACACATAATAAAAATAAGAACAAAAACCAATAATCCCCCGCTCCCACAAAACATTTGAAAGGGCATTGGATGTCAATCAGTCAAAGGCCTAGTTAAAGAGGAACATTTTTGCCTGGTGCCTAAAGGTGTATAATGAAGGCACCAGCTCAATCTCCCTGGGGAGAACATCCCATAAATGGGGAGCCACTGCAGAAAAGGCCTGTTCCTGTGTTGTCCCCCTCCGGACATCTCATGGAGTAGGCACACAAAAAAAGGCCTCAGAGAACGATCTCAGGGTCCAGGTAGGTTCATGGGCATCTCCAGGTATTAAACCATGTCTTAAACCATGAGGAACTGCTACTATTGTAGGTAAGATGGGTTAATGCTGTAACCCAGTAAGGAAACTTCTTATGCCCCAGGCCAGTGCTTCACCCAGAGGGCACGCTTTTAGCATGCTGGATCTCTGCAGGTTTGACATTTGTTCCTCTGCAAAACCATGCTCATCCCTTCAAGCATGCTTTTGCACAGGCAAAGAGTTTTTCTCAATTCCAGTTACTATTTGGTAAGCATCCACAAGTCCTGACAACATGAAATAAAAACCTAAGCTATCAACTACAAGCCACACTGTGAAATTTACAGTAGTGCATTACTGCATTCAGGAGATCTCCCAAGCTCACTGTTTGATAGGACCATAACTCACAAGAGCCCAGCATGTAAGACCAAAACAGCTCTTTAGAATAACTGGATCAATCTCCACCATGCAATTGAATTAAATTATATTATATACAAAAGGCCTAAGAGCCTGTGTTTTTAAAGGAAAGACGGGAACACCAATGATAAACATGAATTAATGCTCTAACTTCACTTAATTCCTACCTGTAGAGTTAACTGTACACAAATAGCCCACTCAATGCATTGACCTATGCAAACTCTAACTATAAATCAGTACTCATGCTGTTAGTTACAACTCTTCCCTGTTGGTCCTCAAACAGGTATTAATTGGTTCCAGTTAAGTAATTGTGTGTGTGTTTAACTTAGTCCTCTTCAGGCTGAAGATGCGAATATTCCAACGCTAGCAGAATAAAAGGATGCATTCATTTCACGTGGAATACCAACACACACAGCAGCGTTTCTCCCTTCCTCATTTTATCATCTTCCCAACAAGCTGGAGCGTTCAAACATCATGTTCAGCAATGGAGCTGACAAAGCCAGACCATGGGTGGACTACAGGAGCCAGCTCACAGGACCTCTGTAAACAGTGTCGGAAATCCCCCAGACACCAGGCACCTTTTGCATCTGGCGCAGGTCGAATTGCAACCATGCGGTTGGCAACTTACATCTCCATCTGGCTGGTCTCCTTAAGCAGGAAAGCATAAGAGCTTATTTATTGCATTTATATCCCACTTTCTTCCCCAAGGAGTACGTGGTTCACCCCCACCCCGTCCTCAGTCAATCCCTACAGCGAGCCTTTGAGGTAGGCTAAGAGGCTGTGACTGGCCCAAGATCATCCAGCGAGCTTCACAGAATCATAGAATTGTATGACAGAGTGAACCCTGATCTCCCAGGTCTGACACTCTAACCACTACACCACACTAGCTTCCTAGTGTCCTTCTGCTATGGGGAAGCTATATAAATTAAGTAGGTAAAATAAAGATTGGGAAAGCAAAACATCACTTAGAGAAGGACCCGAAATATTTTCCTTGAAGGTTGAATTTGTTTTATTCTGGATTGTTTCATTTGATGCTTTAATGTGTTATAAACTGCTTTGATATTGTTTCTTTAAAATATAAAGCAATTATTATTATTATTATTATTATTATTATTATTATTATTATTACAGTGGTACCTCGGGTTACATATGCTTCAGGTTACATACACTTCAGGTTACAGACTCCGCTAACCCAGAAATAGTACCTCGGGTTAAGAACTTTGCTTCAGGATGAGAACAGAAATCGTGCAGTGGCGGTGCAGCAGCAGCAGGAGGCCCCATTAGCTAAAGTGGTGCTTCAGGTTAAGAACAGTTTCAGGTTAAGAACGGACCTCCGGAACGAATTAAGTACTCAACCCAAGGTACCACTGTATTATTATTAAATGGTGCCTGGACAATCTGTTGTGGTGACCATACTTAGGTTTAAGGTGCCATTGGCACCTTACATACCGTATTTTTCGCTCTATAGGACGCACTTTTTCCCCTTCAAAAATGAAGGGGAAATGTGTGTGCGTCCTATGGAGCGAAGACGCCATAGCCCCGCGACCCTCTCCCAGCTGGAGAGGTGACACGCGGCTATGGCAGGAGCCTCTTTAGCCGCGCACCACCTCTTCAGCTGGGAGAGCGTGTGCGGGGCTAAAGAAGCCATAGCCCCGCGACCCTCTCCCAGCTGGAGAAGTGACGTGCGACTATGGCAGCAGCCTCTCTGCTGCGCCTTTCCGCTGCTCCCTGACCTGCTCTTTGGGGCTGGTGGTGGGCTTCCCCCCGCCAGTCCCAAAGAGCAGGTCGAAAGGAACCTGAAGCCTGGAGAGCAAGAGGGGTCGGTGTGCACCAACCCCTCTCGCTCTCCAGGCTTCCAAGGTAGCCGCCTGAACGCACCTTAAACGGCACCTTGTTTTAGAGCGGGAAAACAAGAGGGGGGAAATTCTCCCTCTCTCTGTGCAGCGCCACCTGCCACTTCGCTGAAGGGGCGCTGGGCAGAGAGGGGGAGAATTTTTTTTTCTTGTTCTCCCCTCTCTAAAACAAGGTGTGTCCTATTGTCCAGTGCGTCCTATGGTGCGAAAAATACGGTACCTGAGCTTAAATATCTGAGCTTCTAACACTGCTCTGTAAGGTTCTCCTAAACTACAAACTCCCAAGATCCCTGACCACTGGCCATGCTGGCTAGGACTGACGGGAGTTCATCAACATCTGCAGAGTCACAGGTTCCCCACCACTGTGGGCACCACCTGCCCAAGTTCTCCTGTCTGCCAGGCAATTAAAGACACAGAGGAGCTATATCCTACTGAATCCTGAACTGTGCAAGTCTATGCAATTTGCTATCACTCTTACTCAGATGCTGATGTCGAGGCACCATCAAGTCATGCACTGTCTCCATAGTAAGGGAAATCACACTGAACATACTGCTTTGTGTGGTGGACCCAAAGCCACAAAACTTTCATCTAGCAAAAGCAAAGGCCAGTGGTGCTCCGAAACCCAACAGGAAAACCTTCTTAGGGTGCAGATTTTTAAAGCCCCATTATAGCACATTTAGCTAAATAAATGGCTGAAAACCAGCCCTCTGAGTTAGGCAATCAGTAAATTCCAGCTTTCAGTAACAGCATCTCTCTCCCTGTAACATTTCTCGAAACTATCCCATAAACTGCTTGGTTAATGCTTCAGTTATGAGGGGGCAACCACGGTGGTGTGTGTGTGTGTGTGTGTCTGTGTGTCTGTGTGTGTCTGTGTGTTTCCAACCTATTTTCAGATGTTATCACAAATACCCCGTTAAAGACTACCCACAGGGCACTCCACAGAGCTCACAGCCCTCTCCATTAAGCATGAAAGGAAGACGGTTCGTTTCAAACAATACTTTAGGGTAAGATTCCCTAATTGGCAGCAGCTGAATGATCTAGGCTTCTAAGCTGATGCACATGGCAAACTTGGTTTCAGGATACTCCTCTGGCAAGTTATCAAACTAGAGAAGGAGGGAAAGGAGAAGAGACAAAATACAGTTCATGGGCGAAGCCTGAACTACTGACATTTCCAATTCCAGAAAAGATTTCACAATTGCCTGGGTACTTTACGTTCAGCGTCTAAAAAGTAAATAAGATTCATAGCCCACGTCACTTGTGTCATTCAACAGACTCGAAGCCAGAGATAGACACACTTCTACCTGCTCTATGACACATCCTTTGTAGTACCTCCACAGCAGACTTCACCAACCTAGTGCCCTCCAGATATTTTGGAATACAACTCCCAGCAGCTCTAACCAGCGTGGCTGAGTTGTAGTCCAAACCATGTGCAGGGCACCAGGCTGATGAAGGCTACTGTGGAGACTTCAAGAAGCTGGTCATATATTTAAACAATTCATTTGTTTAAAAGTGCCCCATGCTTCCAATACATTGCATCATCACTGGACTTCACTGCCAAAAGTCAGCCCATGCATAAAAAGGTTTTGCCCTTTGTACATTTAGAAACAGTTTAATTGATAACATTCCAACCAGAGTCTACCCTTTCCTTAAAACTAGACTTAAGACCATTAATGCAATCAACAACAGATTTATGCAAAGTATATTCAAAGCATGGAAGGAGAAAACAGAAATATTGCCTCTAGGTTTATCCTCCTTGCTCCCCTTGGCTTTCCAACCACTATTTAACAACTTTTTTCGACAATTCTCTGCGATAAGGTGGAAAACCAAACAACTATACCTTTTAATTGACTTTTACAAGGTCAGTTACCCATTAATAGGTCATGAATTGCAAACTAAAATAGGAGAAATTCAAATATTCTGGCTACTTCGTTATCAATTGCAAACTTTTTTATCCAACCCAACTGTGAAAATAACAGCCACAAGACAACTAGTCCCTTTTGATAAACTCCTAGCTACAGGAGGTAGAGCGACGGTGTCTGTAATTTATAAAATATTACTCCAAAATATTGTAGGATTTCCCAATGTAATTAAATAACAATGGGAATTAGATTTAGGTCAAGAAATAGATTTAACTCAACACAATGGTCTAAACTGCCTTTTAAATCAATTTCTGCCAGTATAAAGGAGCTAACGTTAAAACTTATCTATAGATGGCACTTAACCCCAAGAAAACCAGAACAGATACACCCAGGGGTGGCAGCAATATGTTGGTGAAGGTGCCTATCTATAGGTACATATTTTCATATGTGGTGGGATTGTGCCAAAATCCAACAGTTCTTGTTGTCAGGTTTACATGAGATTAGCAAAATTACTAAGCAGAAAATAGAAATAATACCAGAACTAGCTTTACTGAATATATTTCAATGTAATAATGCAAATCTGCTTAATAAAGAACTCATTTGTCATTTGCTATCAGCAGCTAGAAATATAGCTAGATATTGGAAAAATCTCTCATGGGTGAATGTAGACAATTGGTATAAAAGTATATGGGATATCGCTCTACTGGAAAAACTAAGAAATAAGTTACAGTTGTTAAGAGAACAGAAACAAAAGGATAACTTAACAACTACCTGCTGTAATTTTATTATGCATGCAAGTCTTCCAGGTAATAATCAAACCCCTCCCCCCCAACAGCACACAACTCAATATGGCTATAATAATCCTACAAAAAGAAATAATTCTGGGCATCCATGTTCTCCTTTCCCCAGGTTCTCTCTTTCCTACCACATTCATAACCATATTCATATTTATACAGTGGTACCTCGGGTTAAGTACTTAATTTGTTCCAGAGGTCTGTTCTTAACCTGAAACTGTTCTCAACCAGAAGCACCACTTTAGCTAATGGGGCCTCCTGCTGCCGCCACACGATTTCTGTTCTCATCCTGAAGCAAAGTTCTTAACCTGAAGTACTATTTCTGGTTTAGCGGAGTCTGTAACCTGAAGCGTATGTAACCCGAGGTACCACTGTATTCAAATTTATATAAATATAGCTAACTTTCTTTTTTTTTTTAATAATTTTTTTATTAAGGTTTTAAACAAAGAAAAAAGAAAAACAACACACACACAAAAAATACAAAATTTAACAATTAAAAACACAAAACATAACAATTAAAAACAAACTCTCTTTTCCATTCCCAATTTTAAATTACTTATTTTCTGGACTTCCTCATACCTCCCTCTTTTGTATTCCAATCTACATTATTTGTCCAGCAGGTTCTTTTCCACTTTTTTAAACCCAATCTTTAGTTTAATAAAATATTAAAATATATAACTTCAACTTTTTTAAGCCTAATCCTTGTTCTTAATATCATATACCTTTAAATTTTTCCCTTTTATTATCAAATTTCCATTTCTTTAAACATCTTTAATCTTGATCTTTAATCTTAATCTATCCTTAACTTTAACCTGTACAGCTGGAAACCACTTATTTTCAATCCAACATCATTCTAACATTCCTTAATTTTGCAGTGTTTCTGAAGATAGTCTTTGAATTTCTTCCAGTCTTCCTCCACCGACTCTTCTCCCTGGTCACGGATTCTGCCAGTCATTTCCGCCAATTCCATATAGTCCATAAGTTTCATCTGCCATTCCTCCAGCGTGGGAAGTTCTTGTGTCTTCCAATACTTTGCGATGAGTATTCTTGCTGCTGTTGTTGCATACATAAAGAAAGTTCTATCCTTTTTTAACACCATTTGGCCCACTATGCCCAGGAGAAAGGCCTCTGGTTTCTTAGGAAAGGTATACTTAAATACCTTTTTTAATTCATTATATATCTTTTCCCAGAAAGCCTTAATCTTTGGGCACGTCCACCAAAGGTGAAAAAATGTACCTTCAGTTTCTTTACATTTCCAACATTTGTTATCGGGCAAGTGATAGATTTTCGCAAGCTTGACTGGGGTTATGTACCACCTGTATATCATTTTCATAATATTCTCTCTTAAGGCATTACATGCCGTAAATTTCATGCCTGTGGTAAATATATCTAACTTTCATATACTAACAAAGGCAGCATTTAATCTGTTAATAATCATCCCTGATCCAGACTCAATTTATAATTAGAAAAATTCCACTCAAATAATGTAACCAAGTGTATCTGAATGTTGCATGATTTTCAATTCATAGATCCTTTTATCTTTCTCTACCCCTTTTTTATTTCCTTTCCTTTTCTCTCTTTTATGTTTTTTTTTTCTTATTGATAATTAAATAACTATAATATCTCAATCAGAAACACTTATTTTTTCTATACAACTAGACTGAGAATGTGTAAGTGTTATGCACTCTTCAATTGTTAAAAACTGAATAAAAATTCTTTTAAGATATAAAATAAAATAAAATGGTTTCACAACCCTTCTAAAAAGATGCTCAAAGAAAATTAAACTCCAGAACTGCGGGAGTAACCAATAAGAATGCCTCTTGCCATATGCATAAGGTTATAATGACATTCCTGGAAATTATTCACTGTTCAGCTCAGGAGGTGAAATCAGAACACGGGCGCTCAAGTGGTCTCTTGGGTATACGAGGCTCAAGCCATTTGGTGTCAAGCCCACAGCCCCATCATTGCACCCAAAAGTCAACAGGAAGCCGGGGGAGGGGCTACTGTACAGTAAAACACTCTACTTTCTGCATTAGAGCATTCAGTCATATAGGGCAGCCCCACACAGTACCTGATACAGAAAGCTTAGCCTTGAAACTAAATACAGTGGTACCTCGGGTTACCGCCTGCTTCTTGGGAGAAAAGCAATGACAAACCTAGACAGCATCTTAAAAAGCGGAGGCATCACCTTGCCAACAAAGGTCCATATAGTTAAAGCTATGGTTTTCCCAGTAGTGATGTATGGAAGTGAGAGCTGGACCATCAAGAAGGCTGATCGCCAAAGAATGGATGCTTTTGAATTCTGGTGCTGGAGGAGACTCTTGAGAGTCCCATGGACTGCAAGAAGATCAAACCTCTCCATTCTGAAGGAAATCAGCCCTGAGTGCTCACTGGAAGGACAGATCCTGAAGCTGAGGCTCCAATACTTTGGCCACCTCATGAGAAGAGAAGACTCCCTGGAAAAGACCCTGATGTTGGGAAAGATGGAGGGCACAAGGAGAAGGGAACGACAGAGGATGAGATGGTTGGACAGTGTTCTCAAAGGTACCAGCATGAGTTTGACCAAGCTGCGGGAGGCAGTGGAAGACAGGAGTGCCTGGCGTGCTCTGGTCCAGGAGGTCACGAAGAGTCAGACACGACTAAACGACTAAACAACAACAACACCTCGGGTTACATACGCTTAAGGTTACAGACTCCACTAACCCAGAAATAGTACCTCGGGTTAAGAACTTTGCTTCAGGATGAGAACAGAAATTGTGCTCCGGCGGCGCAGCGGCAGCAGGAGACCCCATTAGCTAAAGTGGTGCTTCAGGTTAAGAACAGTTCAAGTTAAGAACGGACCTCCGGAACGAATTAACTACTTGACCCGCGATACCACTGTATATTAGTCTGAAGCAGTATGTGAATCTACTGCTACCATGTATTACAATGGTACAAAATGTTTACTTCTGTTTCTAATTAACTTTTCCATAACCAAAGAAAACTTCAATGTAGGCACTTTGCCCAAATGGCATCCACTTATGCTTTTAAAAACAACTTTTTATAGACCTTAGTATTATTCACCCAAGTAGTGGCATTCTTGTGAAATAACTCAAGTTGACTAGCATTTTTCCTGGAGTACTCCAGCAAATACAACATGGACTTGGTTTTCTGCGTTCCAGAAATATCTATAATGAAATGTCCCTGAGCAGCTGCTCTCTAAAGCAGCGGATTGTCATAAAGGCATGAGTTGAAAATAGAATATGGTTGTACAACATTAAGTTAAACATCTTAATCACTGCCCTTATTAATCTATGGGGAGTCTGCTTTAAAGTCATTAGTTCATTGTTTCTTTTTAATCTCAATGACTCTCTAATTAAAGTTCTTCCCTAGTCACAGAATTATCTATAGTGAGATATAACAGCTAACTTCAGGTGCATTAAGCTTAAGGCAAAAAATTAACACTCATTAACAAGATTACCTGTTGTGATTAAAGAAGCACAAACAAGGAAAACTGTTTGCAAATTTTGTGAATGAGTGGAAGAGAGTTTAAAACAATACCTTTAAATTAAACTTTTTTTTTTTTTACCAAACCCATGCAACCCATTGACTCTATTCAAAAGAGAGAAAAACTCTGTTTGCGTCTAGTTATTTCAATGCAACTCCTGAAAATCATAAAGAAGCCTGTTCACAAGCACTTAATTGCAAAAAGTGCTTCATCAGCAGATCCTTAATGCTTTAGCGCTCCCCAAATACTCAACAAGATCTGAAGTGGAATCTCTTCATTCTACTTAGTGAGGCAGACTCTTCATAGGTGCATGGGAAACCACGTTAAAAACAAAAAAACAAACACAAGGGAATGAAGGGACACGAATAACTTTTTTATATATATATAAAAACCATTAAAAAGTAAATTTCAACCTGCTAAGAAATTTTGAGCTTAGCAGTAAAATTTCCACACACTGCTAAGGAGGAACTGGCTGTCAGGTTTCTCACCCGTCTCCGTCGTGAAAAGAAAAACTGACAGATCACAGGAGTTTGCCTTTGTAAACCAATTCGGGAACTTTCATGCTTCTTATTTGTTAGGTCAAAGGTTAAATTGCTGACCTCTGACCTCCTGCTTAGCCGCCTTTCCCTTTTTCTGTAAAGCTTTATTTCTGGCCTGTATTTACATGGATTAGTCTCTTTTCACGCTAAGAAGGAATCTGTTCAAAGCCAAAGCCTTCGTTCTGCTTGTACAAAAAGCAGCCACAATTATTCAGTACCAGACAATGACCATATTGTGGGTTTACCAAAAAAAAGAGAGAGGGGGAAAAGAAAAGCACCACCTCAGCCATGGCGAGGCCCGCTCTTACGGCACAAGACAATGGGCAGGGGGACAAAGTTTTATCCTGCATTCAGAAGAAAGCAAACAAAGCCAGCCCACTGTGAACTTGATGAAGATGTCAAGCTCTCTTTAAAAATATAAAAATCAACAAAAGGAGGGGTTTTTTCCTCTTGTGCAAAAAGAGAGGAGGAGGAGGAGGAGGAGGAGAAGAGGAAGAGGAAGAAGAAGAAGAAGAAGAAGAAGTATTGTGACCAGGAGGTCCTTCTTTCTGGTTAAACAGTCCTCATCAGCACAGCAATAAATGTTGCTCTGAATTGTAGGCTGAAGTAGAAGAAAATCACTGCAATGCAAAATGATAACAACAGCTTGTTGCTGCTATTAAGGAAGCTACAATGTGTGAACAATGTCAAGGTGTGTAATTTCCTCATGCCCACCCCAGACTTTACCATGCCCCTCCAATTTTTGAACAGGTGTGGATGTGGGTGTCTGACATTTTTCTGGCTCTTTACGTCACAGCCAGACATTAAGAACCACCACCTCTCCCCAAGTAGTGGATGGAACACACAAAGTCTCTAAAACGGTCATCAAGAAGGGAGGAGTCCAAAGTACATTTATCGCACCCAGATTGTCTTGAGACAACCTGGTGCCTCCGAAACACCTTCACATACGTTATTTCAGGAAACTCAGCAACCACCTTGAAAGGCGGGTCAGTATTATCCCCATGTTGCAGAGGAGGTGCTGAGAGAATAGCAAGCTGCTTGTCATAAAGCAAATGACAGAAAATTCACGACAGAGACCGTATTTGAACAGGGGTCTTATGTAACAACATGGAGTCCAAGTGGAAGGATTGGTGCCTGGGGCACCAGGAGAGGGGCCACAATCCGTCAGAACCAAGCTGCCACAAGATGTGGGGGTGGCCATACAGTATGATGTCTTTAAAGGGGGTCGCAGCTCAGCAGACAAGCAGCTGCTCTACGCGCAGAATGCCCAGGATCTCATCTCAGGTAGGAAGGCTGCAGAAAGAAGAAGTCCTCTCCATAGAATCATAGAATCATAGAGCTGAAAGAGACCACAAGGACCATCGAGTCCAACCCCCTGCCAAGCAGGAAACACCATCAGAGCACTCCTGACATATGGTTGTCAAGCCTCTGCTTAAAGACCTCCAAAGAAGGAGATTCCACCACACTCCTTGGCAGCAAATTCCACTGTCGAACAGCTCTTACTGTCAGGAAGTTCTTCCTAATGTTTAGGTGGAATCTTCTTTCTTGTAGTTTGGATCCATTGCTCCGTGTCTGCTTCTCTGGAGCAGCAGAAAACAACCTTTCTCCCTCCTCTATGTGACATCTGGAAAGCTGCTATCCCTCAGGGTGGACTGGATGGACCAACAGTCTAACACAGGATAAAGCAGCTTTACCTGTTCACAGACCAGGTAATGGAGAGCAGATCTACCAGCAATTATTGGCTGTGCAAACTAAATGGCAACTTCATGTAGCATACCATTGAATTCAACTTGCTGGGGAGTAATGGTGTCAGGAACCGCTGATCTATGTGGTATCCATGTGGTAAGCCACATAATTTCTGCCTACTGGGGAAGAACAATCTGATTTGTATTCACCCATCCAGACTGACCAGTGACTCCTAGCAGGCAAGAAGAAGTATAAAGGACTTCCTTTTCCAGCTGAGTCTTACCTGAGCAACAGGGTCTACCTGAGCTCTAGCATGTCCTGCATTGCTGGTCTTGCTTTTCATCCTGACTCCTGGCTTCTTCTGCCTACTGGTTTGCCCTCGGATTCCAATTACTCGACAGTCCTAGCTCCCAGTTCCCAGCTCCTGGCTCCTTCCAGACTGCTGCCATGGCCACACCCTCACAAACGAGTGCAGAGAGGACTGCTGCCTTTATGTCCAGCTTATGGGCTTCCCAGAGTCATCTATTTAGCCACTATCTGAAACAGGATGTTGTACTGGCTGTGCTCCTGGTCTGTGATCCAACAGAGTTCTTATAAACTCATAATCCAAGTAGTGTTCATGTCCATTTTTTCAGGCCAAGTTTTCACTTCACTGTCACCTGTGGAAGTCCTACCACAGGAGATGAGGGAGCTGCAAAGATGTACCTGGTGGTATCTCCCAGCAGAGCTTGGGACTTTTGATTATTTTCAGGTAGACCTTGTGTGATCTGCTGAGTAAAATAAAGCTGTTGCTATGCAGAGGTCAGAACACAAAGTAGGAAGCTCTTAGTTCCACCAACTACTCAGCCAACTTCCAGCAGGAATCAGATTATGGGTACACACTGCACTCTGAGCCAGTTCAAATGCAAATTCTCTCAAACAACGATAGACTCCCTCAGAGTTAATAATTTCCCCAGGAAGATTCATCTCCCTTTTCAACCTACTAGTATGTTTTGGAGAAAAGAAACGAAACACAGAGAGAGACTTAGCAGCTAGGCCTTTTAAATCCCTTTGTTGTAAAAGGAAGCAGCCGAAACTGCCATTTCCTTTACTAATCCTGGGGAACATTGAGCACCCCGCCCCCCCCCCCCGGCCCCGTAACACGCTCATCACTTCATCCTTGTGTTATGTACCACATTTAGGTTTCCAGCTTAAAGCCATACGGGGTGTGGGTGTGTGTTTAAAGGGAGGAGGGAAATGAAAGGAATACTTTAGCTGCACTAAACCATTTTAAGCTATTCCTTGAACACACAGCAAGATTTTTGCGTGGCTCTCACAAAAAGATGAAAGAGGAGGTCCTTAGAGAGACGGGGCCTTCTGGCTCACTGCGTGGCAAAGCAGAAGATCCAACACTCTTTTCTGATGTCTTCTTTGGCAAGCACATACACACACACACAAAACCTACACAAAAGCTTCCTACACAAGGGGGGGATTTCACTTTTGTGAGCCTTTCACTTTCAAATGCTCCAGCTTTGGTGACTTATTTTGATCAGTTACTTTAGACTAACAAATACACTTTCTCCCCCACCCTATGCTATTAGTCACAGAGCTATATCCAAATTCTCTTCACTCTTTCTAATAAGGAAGGCCCTTTGGCAGAGGTCTCAAAAGTTCACTGGATTCTGATAACGGCTCATTTCTCGCACACGACACGTGATTGCTTCCTTGAAGAAAACAAAATAGGCAATTTGAAGGTAGAGGAAAAGAAAAGAGGAAACAGGCAGTAGCTCTGGTTTTTCATTCTTACTGCAGTGCGTGACTTTTATAAGCTTCTTTCAGTCTATCTGTATAAGAATGATTCTATTTATTATGAGAATGTAGGTGATAATGTCTATGGCAGTTTCATATCAAAGCTTCCAAGGGCAAAGTTGGTGTTTAAAAAAATCTTGCAGGAAATTTGAAATTAAAGGAACAGGCAGCAGTACCTGAGGTCTGATACAGATAGTGGCCCCCAAAACTGTTTCCATTAATAGCCCATCTTCTCAACTGATCAACCCATTCCTTCACTTTTTCCAAGTTTAGTATCACTAAAATGGAAGGTTAAAAATCAATTGTTCTCCTTCTGTAAAGGCAGCACTCCATATTCAGAGACCACTCAACTGGTGTGGGTGGGTTTAATATTCAGGAAGTCATGTTTGTGATGGCATTGAACATCCAGAACAGGCACAGCCTAAACTAGCCAACATGACACTGTCAGCAACACACAACTTCAGAATCAAACAGGCCTCTTAATAAAAAGTAACAGAACCATAGAACGACATAATTGGAAGGGACTCTAAGGATATCTCCTTGACATCTGAAGGGAGGCTGTTCCACATGGCAGGCACCACTGTTGGAAGGCCCTCTGCCTGGTTCCCTGTAACTTCACTTCTCACAGTGAGAGAACTGCCAGAAGACCCATGGAAGTGGACCTCAGTGTCTCAGAGCCACTGTCTATAATATTTGAGAATTCTTAGAGAACAGGGGAGGTCCCTGCAGACTGGAGGCAGGCAAATGTTGTCCCCATCTTCAAAAAGTGGGGTGGGGGTGGGGAAGCAAACCCAGGTAACAACCGACCAGTGAGCTTGACATTGATACCAGAAAAGGTCCTAGAACAGATAATTCAACAGGGGGTCTGTGAGCACTTAGAACAAGAGGCTGTGATTTCTAAGACCCAGCATGGATTTCTCAAAAATAAGTCATGCCAGACCAATACGATTTCTTTTTTTGATGGAGTAACAAGCTTGGTGGATCAAAGGAATACTGTGGACATAGTGTATCTTGATTTCAGTAAGAAGAAGAAGAAGAAAAGTTTGGATTTGATATCCCGCTTTATCACTACCCAAAGGAGTCTCAAAGCAGCTAACATTCTCCTTTCCCTTCCTCCCCCACAACAAACACTCTGTGAGGTGAGTGGGGCTGAGAGACTTCAGAGAAGTGTGACTGGCCCAAGGTCACCCAGCAGCTGCATGTGGAGGAGCAGAGACGTGAACCCGGTTCCCCAGATTACGAGACTACCGCTCTTAACCACTACACCACACTGGCCTTTGACAAAGTCCCCCATGATATTCTTGCAAGCAAGCTGATAAAATGTGGGTTGGACGAGTCAACTGTTAGGTGGATTTGTAGCTGGTTGACTGACCAAACCCAAAGAGTTCTCATTAATGGTTCCTCGTCATCCTGAAAAACAGTGACAAGTGGGGTGCCTCAAGGTTCTGTCCTGGACCTGTTGTTGTTCAACATCTTTATAAAAGACCTGGATGAAGGAATTAAGGAAATGCTCATCCAATTTGCAGATGGCACCAAACTGGGAGGTGTAGCTAATGCCACAGAATACAGAATCTAGACCGAGGACTTTATGTGGCAAGAGCACTGTTTGAAGAAATAAATGCACATATGAGAAAAATGATTCTAGGAGAATATATTGATGAAGTGCCAGAACTTCCAGAAAAGTAGATAAAAGCTATAGACTCAATTCGGGGGGGGGGGGGGCAAGGAAGGAGGAAAATCCTTGAATCCAAGACGCAGTCTGAAAAGCAGAATAGAATGGCAGAGTTGCAATTGGTGTGTGGAGGATGGAAGGAACAGAGCTGCCAAATACTGGAATTTTGATTTTGGGGGGAAAACCCAGGAGTGGAGGCGCGGCGGAGAAAGGACTGACTGTGTGCAATCTGAATGGAATCTTGCTCTTCTGGTTAAGTGGAATAAGAGGAGAAAGAATGGACAAACAGGACTGATACAGATTTCTAGATGGAAATGGCACAAGAAATGGATTGGGACACAAATTAAGATTTTAAAGTTAACTGAACTACCATGCATTAATAGACAAATACAATATTTTTAAAAAGCTTTTCTCTTGAAGGAGGAGATAAAGAATAAAGCACAAGTTTTATCATTGTGACGGCAGTAACTGGAGAATCTTCTTTAGACTTTCTGCACTGAAAAAGGTAAACGAATTGATGAGCATTGGATGGAAGGCTGGAAAAAACAATGTCCAGCAAAGGGAGGAATAACTGAATGACCTGGATTGAGCATTTTAATATTTTGAAGGAATATTCTACATACAACTGACAGATGGATAGCTGGAGAGCCTTTTACCTATTTGTTTACTCTTTCACTTTTATCTCTCTTGATAGTTTATTATTATTTTTATATTACTACTCTTCCTCATTGTACTTTATTAGAACTGTATACAGATGAAGGGGAAGGACAGTATGGACCCCATGTGAGAGGTGGGTGAGGGGAGATCTCACAAGGTGAGAGACTGTACAAAGAGAGGGATGAGCCCAGGTGAGAAGTGGGAGGGCTCACCTTCCTCCACAGCGGATGAAAGTTAAGATAGAGTGATGAGGGAGGATCTTGTAGTTTCTTTTTATGTTCCTTCTTTCTTTAGTTTCTTTATTTCCCGTGGATTAGTTTGTTCCTTTTATTGTGTTGTGAAAACTTTCAAATATCTCAAGGGCTGTCCCACGGAAGAGGGAACATGCTTGTCTTCTCCTGCTCTGGAGGGTAGGACTCGAACCAATGTTTTCAGCTGACAGGAAAGGAAATTCCAACTGAGAATCAGGAAGTACATTCTGACAGCAAGCGCTGTTTGACTGTGGAATGGTCTCCCTTGGGAGGAGGTGGACTTTCCTTCCTTGAAGGTTGGGTGACCATCTGCCCTAGATGCTTTAGCTGAGATTCTTGCATTGAGGGGGCTGGACTAGATGACCCTTGGAGTCCCTTCCAACTCTACAGTTCTATGATTCACACACTAAGACACTCCCACACACCAAAGCCACCAAGTCTTTCTTTCCAGTTTTCCCTCATTATCCTAACACCTGCTCAGAGAGGCTTTTGGTGGGATCCCACACCTGATTGTCATAAGCCTCTCACACCAAGGCTTCCATACTGCACGGACCCATTAGAAGCTGGGTACACACTCTAAGCCGGCATCTTCTTCAGCCAAGCACAGGCATACTACCTGGATTTTGGTTCACAAATCCCACTGTGGGCTTCTGTGCCTTTCTAGCTTCATACGGGTGGTTTGCAGAAAAGTGGTGAAACAGTATCTATACTTGGCTGGGCACTTTTCTGATGATGGAGATCAACTACAGAGAACTTTGCTAACAAAACCAAGGATACCCATAACATTTGAAAGGCAAGACAGAGACTATATGAATTATGTAGGTACTTGATTTATAGGCCCACTCCCCAAAAAAGGTTGAGTGGTCCACTAAGAACCTCAGCAATTTCCAAGTTGTCTGCGGGGCGAATAAATTAGCAGTTTGGTAAAAAATGGGATTATCTCATTGAAAAATGAATTGGCATCAAATGCTATTTTTTAAAAAAAAAATCAGTAAGCACAAGGATTTTGAGTTTTGGAACAAACAACTAAATTATCTAGTTTAAAAAAATCTGAACTTTTTAACCCACCTTCTCCCTGTAGGAACTTAATCCCCCTAGACACAAACATGCTTCAAAACAGAAGATTACTACCAGACACTAGTACTGTACAGAATAACATTTAAGTTCACACTTCCTCCGATTTTCAAGCAGGGGCTGGTGAGAGTTCAGCTGGGCAGAAGCTAGAGTTAGTTTCTAAACGGACTCTCTCTGCCATTTCTTCAAATCCCACGGTCAGGAGAGCATACCTGGGCAAGTGCTTGCTCCCAAACCAACCTGCCTCCAGTTTGAGAAGAGCATAAGAGTAGACCATCTTAACAGGGCTTCCTCCTTGGGAAGTGAGGCAGACCTCATCTAGGGAGAAGGCTTTTAAGGCTGTTGCATCCCAGCTATTTAGGATTACTATTGATGGAGAAGGGCCAGAGCTAACAAATAATAAGTATAGGTGAACATTTTAAAAATGCGGCAACACCTTATATTGGGTTGTCCTAAGAATATTGGACTGAGAGTTGGGGTGAACAGGCATGCAATACTACAGGGTGTTGTGATGTGCTCAAGGTCTGACCTGCAGCACTAAGGCAAGGTACGACGGCCAGTGTGGCACAGTGGTTAGAGTGTCAGGCTAGGGTTCGAATCCTACTCATCCACAAAGTTCACTGGGTATGTCACTTGGGCCAGCCACTGCCTCTCCGCCTAACCTACCCTCACAGGGGATAAAATGAGGAGAGGAAGAACCACGAGCACCACCTTGAGCTCCTTGGAGAAAAAGCTGGGCTATAAAAGCAATAAATAAATAAACTCTCTCCACAGCGATAAGAATTTTATAAGTGAAAAAATACACTATCTTTAAGTCATTAATAGGGTGATAAAATAGAATGGGGAAAAGCAGACAACCAACGCCAGCAACATTACAACTTTCAGATAAACTGCAACTAAAAAGTCAAGTCAGCTCAAGAGATCAGTATTTTGAGCTGCCCACAATGATAACGGGCTGTGGGTGAAATTTACAGATTTCAAAAGAAGGCTGACAGTTCCGACTGGTGGCAACATTTAACAAAAGGCTTTCCTCTGAATGTTGGAAATCAGACGTTTGCCAGTGTTCTGGAACTAGAAGCAACTTCAGCCCAACAATGGATTAGAAGCTCAGCAAGACCACATCTTCAGCTTCCTATATTGACCCGAGCGGTTCCACTTTTCTTACCAGGTGGTCCACTAGGGCAGCATTTCCCAACCTTGGGCCTCCAGCTGTTTTTGGACTACAACTCCCATAATCCTCAGATAGCAAGACCAGTGGTCAGGGATGATGGGAATTGTAGTTCGAAAACAGCTGGAGGCCCAAGGTTGGGAAACACTGCACTAGGGGACTTAAATATGGAACTGCAGGCCGCACCCTGCCTTGACGTGCAGTGGGGGGAAATGAGGCCAAAATTGGATCCCCAACCCTGCCCCACAGCCCTTCCACTGCCTTCCCAAAGACAGCTAAGCATGTGACAGGCTTTGGGAAGGAGACATGGGGCACCAGCAGAGCCCTAGAGCCCTCCCACTTCCTTCCCAAAGCCCAGCACCCAACTGGGTAATGCGATGGCAGGGGTGTGGTGTCAAATGTTGCCAAGGGTCACAAAAAGGTCTTGTGGGCCAAATGTGGCCCTTGGGCCACTCATTGGACCACCCTGCTCTGAACCAATTCCCCCCCCAAATAGCACAACCCTGGTGGAAGCCCTCAAAAGCACTGTAGGTACAATACATAAACAGCATCTGCATTTTATAGTACCTGGACCCGCTGATGCTGAACTGGTCACTTCAACATAGACTTCAAATGTTGTTTCCGGGTTTTGCCTGAAAAAGAATAAAGTTGTTAATAAATCTAAGTAATGCTTTTTGGAATGATTCACAGAATCATAAAATCACAGAATCTTAGGAGTTGAAAGGGTCCCCAAGGGCCATCTAGTCCAACCCCCTGCAATGCAGGAATCCTCAGATCAAGCATCCAGGACAGACGGCCACCCAGCCTTTGCTTAAAAACCTCCAGGGAAGGAGAGCTCACAACCTCCCGAGGGAGATTGTTCCACTGTTGAACAGCTCTTAGTGTCAGAAAGTTTTTTCCATATATTTAGTCTGAATCTCCTTTCTTGTAACTTGAAGCCATTGGTTTGAGTCCTACTGTCCAGAGCAGGAGAAAACAAGCATGCTCCCTCTTCCCTGTGACAGCCCTTAAGAGATGTGAAGATGGCTACCATATCTCCTCTCAGTCTCCTCTTTTCCAAGCTAAACATACCTAGCGCCTTCAAGCGCTCCTCATAAGGCTTTGTTTCCAATCCCTTAATCCTCTTGGTTGCCCAACATTCCTTTAAATGGGGGCTAAGAATGTAGATTAAAGGTAAATGTCAACTATCAGATCATACCAACAAAAGCAGTGGTTCCCAATCTTTTTTACCACCCCCTTGGTTCCATAAACTCATCCCCAATGCCCTCTACCCTTCCTCTAAAAGGAATTATTCAGAACAGCCATTTGCATGACCCACCATGGAATGTAACAACCCAATAAAATTCAAAACAGTAGATTACACATTTTATTAATCCAGACCTACCAATCAAGTTGTAGCAACCTTAAGTCTGCACAGGGCCAGGGCAGGATTTAGGTTTGATGAGGCCCTAAACTACTGAAGGTAATGGGGCCCTCTATATAGCAGGCGGGGCCTATTACTTACATCATAGGAGCCTACACAACACTCTTGCTGTATGTAGGTTTTATTTTATTTGTTTTTTATCTTTCATTTTGGAAATGTACATCCAGGTTGTTGTTTTTTCTTTAATTTTTGGGGGGCCCCCAAGAGAGTGGGGCCCTAAGCTATAGCTTGTTTAGCTTATACGTAGATCCGGCACTGCACAGGGCAACAGCCTACTCCACTTGATGCATCACGATCAGCTGGTGTCAAGGAAGCCCCCCTAAAAGATACAGGCTTGATTAGAGTCTGTCATCAAGATGAAAGCCAAATCAATTTGGGCAAACCAGAACCGTGATAGAAAGCAGGATCCAGAGAGCACAGTGTGGCTTTTATTTATGTACTTCCATATGAAAGAACAGAGGCATCTGTGATTTTCTGAAAGAGTAAGGGGTCACATTCAGCAACACGTCCGGCCAAAACAATTGCAGGCTTCCAGGAAAACAGAAGCAGTGAGACCATCAGCCACATCTGCCCGTGTGTTTGCCTGCTCCCCTTCCCCATAAGCAGAGCTGATGGTTAATTATTGCAACACATTATTTAACAGCAGCTATAATTAGACCAAGGCAGCCTTTCAACACCTCCTGGAGTAGTTTTAAAAATGGGCCCACAGTTTGCTAGTCCTGTTTTCATTTTAGCTAAATGTGTGCTCTAATATTTCGAACGTGTTGCCAAAGATGGCTGGGGAAGAGCGTGGAGCGGAGCCAGCTCAGCCTCTCCAGCCTGATCCTGGTCAGTCCCCTGCCAAATACCCAAGAACGTAGGAAGTGCCTGCGGGATCAGGCCAATGGCCCATCTCGCCCACCCTCCAGTTCTCACACTGGCCTTACTGGGAAACCCCAAGCAGGATCTGAGCCCAAGAGCCCTCTTCTCCCCTCCTGTGGCTTCCAGCAACTGGGATGCAGACGCATTGCTGCCTCTGACCATCGAGGCAGAGCAGAACCATTGTGGCTTGCAGCCATCCAAAGCCCTCTCCTCCACGTGTAGTCCAGTCCTCATTTAAAGCCACCTAAATTGGTAGCCACCACTGCCTCCTGCGGCGAAAAGTTTCATAGTTTAACAATGCACTGCATATCTCTCCTAAATCTTTCAACGTTCAGCCTCCTTGGATGCCCACGAGTTCTTGTGTCATGTTGGGGGCGAGAGTGGCTAAAGGCCCAATTTGCAAGTTTCTTCTAGATATGGTGAAACCTCCAACTGGTGAGCAAACAGACTAAAAAAAAAAACCTATTTGAAGGCACTGGGCATCTTTTACAACAATCATGGAAAGGGATCCTTTGGGTTCCCCTTTGGCAGACGAGGCAGCTCTTATTGGAATTGCCCTCCCCAGGGAAACTCACTTGGTGCCAATGGAAATGCCATTTTTGACCCCAACGGAAGACATTTTTTCATTGGCCCAGGAAGTCCAGCATGTCGAGCAGTTGGTTTTAGTGTTTTGTTGTAGCTGTTGCCATCTAGTTATCACCTGGAAACTTTTGCAATTTTACTGTTCCCTTTTGTATTTTCATTGTATGGGTGAGTTCAGAATATAAATATACCCAACTCACATACAAGATCTTCTGCTCTCACAAGCCTGTCACAGTGTAGTGTAACAGATTAAAAATGGGCAACTGTTAATGCTGGAAATCCTAAAATCAGCTTAACTTGGACGTCAGTCACATCAAACACAGCACAGACTCCTACTTCCAAACAAAAACTCACAGGTTTGGGCTGTGGGTTGCTTGTTTTCCATTTTCAAGTACAGTGGTACCTCGGGTTAAGAACTTAATTCGTTCTGGAGGTCCGTTCTCTTAACCTGAAACTGTTCTTAACCTGAAGCACCACTTTAGCTAATGGGGCCTCCTGCTGCCGCTGCGCGATTTCTGTTCTCATCCTGAAACAAAGTTCTTAACCCAAGGTACTATTTCTGGGTTAGCGGAGTCTGTAACCTGAAGCGTCTGTAACCTGAGGTACCACTGTAACCACAATTCTCCAGGACAGCAGAAGCTTATCCCCTTGCTGAATAGAGAAAAGTTGACCACACAAATAATATATTTATGTGGTTTCATATTTTAAATTCCCAGAGACACCATTGGCTTGCCATTCCCCCACATGATTGGGATGGCTGCTCATCGGGATGGCAGGGAACTTGGTCACTTGTTCTAAAAAAGAGAGTGTTGTCAGGATGAGGGAAGAGAACCCAATATCAGTTAAGTCAGGCTGCACACATCCATCCTCCTTTCTGGGTCAATCCTATGCCTGCTTCCTTCAAGGCTCTCCTCAGGAGGTGTGTGTTTTGGTTTGGTTTTGGTGTTGTTTTTTAAATACATAAATAAAAGGGGGATGGAAGTACAAACTCCATAGGACTGGTTATATTACAGACTAGGCTTAACTCATGTCACAAATGCCAGTTAACAAACAGTACTTCAGCACACAGAAAGGGACACTACAGTCAGAGCTGCAGGGAAAATAAGCACAGCTCTGAAAGTGCTTCAAATGAGTACCAAGTTTTCCCACAAACATGCGTAACTCTTTCGGTAGAATATTTTAGTACACGAGACTGGCAGCCAAGCATACATGTAATGGTTCTGAAGTTTTGAAAAGCCTCTCCTACATTCCCTGAGCTTTCAGATCCTCCAAGTTAGTGTCCTTCTGTGCCTTTTCAATTAGGCCTTGTAGGATTCATCTTCTTCCACTCAACAACCTTCTGCTTCTCTCGGGCTAATTGTCAACATTATGAGGCGGCCCTTCTCCTCAACTACCATTATGTTCAGCCCTGATAAGGCATGGGGAAGACTCACAAACAAGCAGCAAATGGATTGTTTGAGGATAAATGATAAACAGAACACTCAAGAAGGGTAAACGCAAGAAGCAATGCTCTGAACTCACCCTCTTTGCGATCTGGCCCCTGCCGCCACCACACCCCCAAACATGACAGTTTACCATTCAGGAAATGATGGTCCAGACAAGGGGGAAACAGCTCTCCACCCTGATGTAGATGGTGACAGCCTGGTTGGCATCGTGATTAGGGTGCTGCGTTAGACCCTGGGAAACCAGGGTTGAAATCCCCAGTCAGCCATGACACTACCTGGGCCTGTCATAGTTTTTCAGCCTAACCTACCTCACAGGGTTGTTCTGAGGACAACAGTGAGGAGGAGGAGGACTGTGTGCACCACCTTGAGCTCCTTGGAGGAAAGGTGGGAAATAAATGCAGTAAGTATGTACATATGTGCGTAAATAAATAAATACTGAACAAGACAGACCAATGATCTCCACCCTATGTCCCTACAAAAGCACTCACAAAGGACATCAGGCAAGGACCTCCCTGCTCTGGTGAGCGATGAATGAGCAACAAAATAAGGCCAAGCAGGCTTGTGCTGCTAATGATCCAAATTTTAAAAGGTGCATATCAGGGGTCAGCAAACTTTTCCCGCAGAGGGCCGGTCCACTCTTCCTCAGACCTTCTGGAGGGCCAGACTATATTAAAAAATATAAAAAAGAATTCCTATGCACACTGTGTCCTGCCCACACACATCCCAGACCTAGCCGCCTTCTAGGTTTGCCACCTGCCTCATTTGCTGAAGGGCTGGTGGCGGTGGCGCAAAACAGGCTTCCTCCCCACCTAGAGAAAGAAGGCGCAGCGCTTACCTCCCCAGGGGCTGCTGCCGCCACCGCTGCTTCTTGTGAAGCGGGTAGGCACAGCGAACTCATCTGCTTCGCTCTCTGGCCCACAGGAGGACCAGGGTAGCAGCGGCAGTGGTGAGAGGAAGAGGCCGGCAGCGGACTATGTATAAGGGTCTGGTGACTTCTGTTTCAGTGTCTCTGAAGAAATGTGCATGCACATGGAAGCTTATATCAAGAACAAACTTAGTTGGTCTCTAAGGTGCTACTGGACAATTTTTTTATATACTTCAACTGCGTCAGACCAACACGGCTACCTACCTGTAACTCTATTGTGTCATAAGCCTTCAAAGAACACGGCCCACTTCAGACACAATGCTCAGTGATTCTTACAGTCTAAACTTCAAATTTATTCAGAAGCCACACATCCCTCCATTGCAGGATACATGACACTGAGTCACCTGTAAGTGTGCATAGGATTGCAAGCCTACAGTCAGGTTAATCAAAGTAAAATCTTTGGGGGAAACCTCCTGTGCCAACTTTTAAATGCCTGGTGAAAACTGTTCAATTCTGCCAAGCCTACACAGGTAATTAAGAGTACATCCTTCCACCATGGTTTGCTGATGTCTCTTTTTAACTTTCTTTGTTTTTAGCTTGTTTTTAACTTTTTGCATGCTTTTATCATATGGTTTTATGTGGGGGCTTTTCTGTAAAACCGCTTCTATACATTTTTACAATACAGTGGTACCTCAGGTTACATACGCTTCAGGTTACATAAGCTTCAGGTTACAGACTCCGCTAACCCAGAAATAGTGCTTGAGGTTAAGAATTTTGCTTCAGGATGAGAACAGAAATCGTGCAGTAACGGTGCGGCAGCAGCAGGAGGCCCCATTAGCTAAAGTGGTGCTTCAGGTTAAGAACAGTTTCAGGTTAAGTACGGACCTCCGGAACGAATTAAGTACTTAACCTGAGATACCACTGTATAGAGATATACAAATATTTTAATAAATAATAGAAAAAATGGTTTTATCCTGAATCCTGAATAAATAATAAAGTCTACAGTATGGTGCTTCCAAAGCCTGTGGACAGAGACTTTTGGTGACGAAGCCTGAAACAACGGCACCCAAGTAGATTCTTGCCTATGAAACTTCAGCCAAAGAAAAGTCGTTGGTCTTTTAAGGCAGCCTTGCATTTAGGGACTGGCCTAACAGCCACAGGAGACTGGGAAGTGCGTGAGGGCAAATGAGGCAGGCTGGTGGTGGAGGAAGCAAGTGGTTGATCCATCCTCCATGCCCAGCACAAAAGACCTCTCTTCCATGTCCAGTAATGAAATGCAGAAGGCTGTTCCAGGAGGGGCGGGGGGTCAACCCCCAGCAGGATAGTAAAAAGGGTTTGCAGACTAGTAACTTTTACGGGCTTATTTACAAGGCTGCTTTAAGGTGCCAAAGGAATCCTACATCTTGGTGACGGGGGTGGGAGGTATAGTTCTTTACTTCTGCAACAAAAGCTCAAGGACAGGGAATTGAAATGGGCATCTTTCTTTCTCAACAATATCCATACTTTATTCAAATTTGGGGTTTAAAGGCTTTACTAAAATTATATAATTATATAATAGATTTTGCAGTAGATGGCTTTAAAAGAGAACTGAGCAAATTAATAGAAGATAAAACTATCAGTGGCTGCTAGCCACAATTGTTATGTTCCCCCTTCACTGTCAGCAGCCGTGGGCTTCTAAATACCAAGTGCTGAGAACCACAAGTGGGGAGAGTTCTGTTGCTGTCACTCAGGGCCATTGGCCTGATCCAGCCATTGGTCTTCCAATGTTCTTATTCACCTTGTTTCATGCCATGCTTCCTGACACAGGAAGGCAGGCTAACCTAGTGAACTATATGGACTTGCAGTTGGGTACAGTGGTGCCTCGCAAGACGAAAAGAATCCGTTCCGCGAGTCTCTTCGTCTTGTGGGTTTTTTCGTCTTGCGAAGCAAGCCCATTAGAGGTTTAGAGGCTTAGCGCTACAGTATTAGCGGCTTAGCCGGCTTAAAGATCAGCTGATAAGCGGCTTAACGATCAGCTGATAAGCGGCTTAGCATCAGCTGTTAAGCGGCTTAACGATCAGCTGATAAGCGGCTTAGCATCAGCTGATAAGCGGCTTAGCATCAGCTGATAAGCGGCTTAACGATCAGCTGATAAGCGGCTTAAAGATCAGCTGATAAGCGGCTTAACGATCAGCTGATAAGCGGCTTAGCATCAGCTGTTAAGCGGCTTAAAGATCAGCTGATAAGCGGCTTAGCATCAGCTGTTAAGCGGCTTAAAGATCAGCTGATAAGCGGCTTAGCCATCAGCTGATAAGCGGTTTAGCGGCTTGGGAAAAAGGGGGGAAAAGGGAAAAAACCCCGCAGGAACTCGCAAGACATTTTCGTCTTGCGAAGCAAGCACATAGGAAATTCGTTTTGCGAAGCACCTCCAAAACGGAAAACCCTTTCGTCTAGCGGGTTTTCCATCTTGCGAGGCATTCGTCTTGCGGGGCACCACTGTATCTTCTTCCAAATGCACCCTGAGCAGATATTGAAGAGTAATACAGTGGTACATCAGGTTAAGTACTTAATTCGTTCTGGAGGTTCGTTCTTAACCTGAAACTGTTCTTAACCTGAAGCACCACTTTAGCTAATGGGGCCTCCTGCTGCCGCTGCACCGCCAGAGTACGCTTTCTGTTCTCATCCTGAAGCAACGTTCTTAACCCGAGGTACTATTTCTGGGTTAGCGGAGTCTGTAACCTGAAGTGTATGTAACCTGAAGCGTATGTAACCCGAGGTACCACTGTACCGGCTATGGAACCAAGTATCAAATCTTAACAACATTCAAGTATGAATTTAGGACAGTGCTTTGATCCAAGGTACCCTTGCACCAAACACAGAGCTAGAGAGAAAGTTCTTAAGCACAAATCCTGCCCTTAGTGAGGTGGGTTAGTTTATAAGAGCAAACATGAACAACCAGGCAGCTGGGATTCATCCAGTCTTAGCTGAAAAGGGCTGTGTGTTGTAGCTCTAATTTCAGTCTTGTTGGGCTGCCTCTGACATTCACTGAATATTTTGGAACCCAGGTAAGACTGGAACCCAAAAAATGCAGGTTCCCCAGCAACAGCAGATGTAGGCAAGTGTTTTTCCTTTTGAACCGCTTAACACTTTCCCTTGAGAAGCTATGCAGAGCCTTCCTGGGTGACACCTGAAGTGAAAAAATAGGTCACTTTCGCTCAGCTCCTGCCACTCTTGCCTGAAAAAGCAGCAGACTACAGTTACTCAGCAAGGACGAGACTGAAAATGTTTTGGGAATGAAATGAAGAAGGAAATGGTGGGAGAAGGAACGCTGACCGTGCTGAGCAGGACTGATGGGAAGTGGAATCCAGCAGAACCCGATTCCCTGGCTTCCACAAAGGGGGAAAATTCAGCTGCATCACACTGTCAAGAAACAGTTCGCCTGCCATTTGCTTTTAATATACTTTGGCCCTCTAAAGCGCACTGTCATATATATTTAAAAATGCTGAGTTTGCTATCCATCTTTCAAAGCCTTGGCTAGGAACCTTGCTGAAACACTGGATTCCGGATTTCAGCAGCATTGTATTCTTTGTTGATTTAAGTCTTGGGTGAAGAGCCTGTGGCCTTTGGGCCTAATTAGGCCTGCACAGGTCCTACTTTGACCCACGAGACCCTTTACCCCAAGAGCAAACTCACCTGCCCCACACCTAACATCATATGTGATGTCAGGCACATAAGGAAAAGGGACAACTAGGAGCTAAAAGTGAGCTCCTGGTTATTTCTTTTCAGGTAGAGCTCAGTGACTGACTGCACCAATCAGCTGACAGAGCCACTGCACTAAGGTGTTCCTCGCTGGGAGCTTCCTAGAACAGCCCAAGGGGATCCCTGTCAGTAGCTGATCAGCGCTATCAGAAACCTGTGCTTCATGCATCTGCAGGCAGAGTTTGGATCTGAGCTGCACCTGCAACCTGAATTTAAGAACATAAACCTGCTAGATCAGGTCAACGGCTCATCTAGTCCAGCATCCTTTTTTTCACAGTGGTCAACTGGATGCCTGTGAGAAACCAGAGATCAGAACATGAGCACAAGAGCATCCTCCTCTTCTGTGGTTTCTAGCCATCAGCATTTGGAAGCTTTGCTGGCTCTAACTGTGGACAGAGCATATCCATTGTGGCCAGGAGCCCCTCCTCCTCCTCCTCCTCCATGAATTTGTCCAATCCTCTTTTAAAGCCACCCATGTTGGTGTCCATCACTGCTTCCTGGGAGACCAAGTTCCACTGTTTGACTATGCCTTGCATGGACGAGGACTCTATTTTATCCGTCATGAAGCTTCCAACATTCAGCTTCATGGGATGTCCATTAGTTCTAGTGTTACAAGAGAGGAAGAAAAACTTTTCTCCATCCACTATCTCCATGCCATGCATAATTTTATAAACGTCTATCATGTTGCCTCTTGCTTGCCTTTTTAGTATAGAGTCTCCACCTGACTTTAGTTTAAAGGGACCTGCTATTACCTACAGTAAGAGCCCCTCTGAACTTTGGCAGGTGGGTGGGGGAGTGCACAGGGGCAGAGTGATAAGGATCCAACGCCCACTCAGAATACTGCTTTCTATGTGGACCTCGTCACAGCATGGTTTATATCATATTATTAAAACAAAGAGCATCAGTACCCTCATATCTACGGAACCGCCTCTTCTGGTATGCCCCACGGAGGACCTTACGGTCTGCAAACAACAACACCTTGAAGATCCTGGGCCCCAAGGAAATTAGACTGGCCTTGACTAGAGCCAGGGCCTTTTTGGCCATGGCCCCGGCCTGGTGGAACCCTCTCCCCCAAGAAACCAGGGCCCTGTGGGATTTGACATCTTTCTGCAAAACGGAGCTGTTCCGCCAGGCCTTTGGGCAGGATGCATTTTGACTTACTTTCCTTTCTATAAAACAAGCCCAAAGAAGGCCCCCAATTCGCTCACGGGTCCTTGTATGATCGGTGGGAACAGTTGGCCTTGGCAAGCACTAACCACTCTCAGTGTCAACCTGATAATTGCCACCTGCCCAGATTTTAACTTGCCTGAATTAATTTTAAGATGCATTTAAATTAATTTATGTCTGTTTTTATGCATATTGTGTTGTTTTTGTGATGTTAGCCCCTCTGAGCCCAGCCTTGGCCAGGGAGGGCGGGATACAAATAATATATATATATATATATATATATATATATATATATATATATATATTATTATTATTATCATTATTATTGGGACCGGTTTACTTAGGAGATCACTTTACCCCACGGATGCCCAAGCGACCGCTTCAATCAGCAGAATTGGCACTACTACAGGTGCCACATAATACCATTCAGCATTTTTAATAACTCAAATTTTTAGTGTGGCCACACCAACACTTGGAACTCCCTGCCTACTGAGACCAAGCACGCGTCATCACTGTTTTAGGTTTTGTAGACTGCTTTGAGCTTTCTTTTACAAAAAAATTTTGTATAATTTTTTTGAAATAAACCAATGAATGAAATTACACAAAGGTGCAGATGGGAGAAAAAAACCCTTCTTTGCTTCCCCTCCCCTCTGCTCAGGGCAGGGTGGTTCTTCAGAAGTCCCTGTGGTGCCAAACTGTGGAAGGGCTGGGTTACTGCTAACACATTCTAATTCTGAGCATCCAAGATTGTTAAGGGATCTAGCGCAAGATGCTGTGAACAGCTGACTCGCATTACTAGCCCTCTCAAGTATCACCTGTTAATTTAAAGATTCTATTTACAAGCCTGGTCAGCTTTCATGGTTGTCTTTAAAGGCACAGCTGGAAAGGCCCATGCTTCCCAGTGTTAAATTTAGGTTGAGTAAATAATTCACTGGCCACAGCATTCCTTGCCCTGGTCCAGCTTCTCCTTTCTGCAAGTTTATGCTGAAAACAAGGAAATAACTAAAGACCTGCAGTAAAATATGTCAAAATAAAGTGAGAATAAACTCAGCCCCACCCATCCCGTCACCTTACTCAGTGTAACCTGCAATCCCAGCCTCCCCACTCTCATTCAGGGATCTCTGGCCCTCAGGAGTCATGGGGGTGGTCTGTGTGCAAGGAGCTGGAGGTGAAAGGGGGGGTGTAAGAGGGGGCCACAGAATAGGGGGAGGAGGAGTCACTGATATTGGGGGATGATCTGTATGTAAGGGGGAGTTTAGAAAAGCAGGGGCGAGAGGTGGGGAAAGGGGGTTAAGATGAAAATGAAGATGCAAAAGAGTTTTTGCAAAAGAGGAGGCGGCCAGAGAATGGGGTCAAGATTAAAGTAGGGGTACAAAAGGGTCTGCAGAATAGGAAGAGATGGTGGCTTCATAACTGGGCAGAAGGGGCGATTAGTTGCAATGTGTGGAAAGTGCAGGTTATCATGGGGTCGCGTGTTCACAGGGGGGGTGCAGAAAAAGTGCTGTCTTCACCTGCCAACCCCCCCTCTCTCACGGATTCCTTCTCACAGGACAGTTGGTATTAAATGGCCTATGGTGCCGAAAGGCGTAATCTGTTACCAATTTCACATTCTGAGATTTCACATATCTCTCGTAACAGTTTACATAGCCCTTGACCTCTCAATCCAAAGATCTTGTTTTAATTGCTAGATTGTTTTAATGAGATTGTTTTATTGCATATTTTAATTACTGATATTATAGTCAAATGTTTGTGTAACTAGTTTTTATACTTTGTAAACCACTTAGAAGCCTATTTGGGCATTGAGCAGTATCTAAATTAACATAAAAAACCCAACAGCATAGCATTTCCAAACTACCCTCTTTTCCAGAGATGAACATCTCACTCTGCCCATTGCTAAACATTATGTTCTCACAAGCTATGCTACATTTTACTGCTCTGATGTGGCTTCCTCCTTCTCCCCACCACAGTTGAAAACAAATTGAGCAATATCCAAGGAAACAAATGACCCACCCATGTATTTTTTCAGAATAAGAAAAAGTGTTCAGTCTTCTCTCAATGTGCCCTTGCTTAGCCACAGATCCTTACTTCCTGTTGAACTTTATTTCTTAACAAAAATCAAAAAGCAGCATAAACCTGGCTTAAGGGTACTTGCCCAAATTAACCCGTATCAATTGACCATGCCGCTCCATAAGCACCTCAGATGCCATGGCAACAGCCCCCCCCCCAATATACAGGTCCTGGGGGTGGAACCACACTCTTAATGCCAAAGTTGAAGTGCTCAAGCCACAGCAGATGGACAGCGCACGTCAGGAAGAGCAAGCAGGTTCCCAAACCCCCCAAACTGCTCTGCAGGGATGAGATATGAATCTGAATCTTCCAGCTAGACAGGCCACGCATCGAATTTAAACTGAAGTTACAGGATGACCCAATACAGTGGTGCCCCGCAAGACGAATGCCTCGCAAGACGGAAAACCCGCTAGACGAAAGGGTTTTCCGTTTTTGAGTTGCTTCGCAGGACGAATTTCCCTATGGGCTTGCTTCACAAGACAAAAATGTCTTGCGAGTCTTGAGATTTTTTTTCGCTCCCCCCCCCCTTTTTCTAAGCCGCTAAGCCTTTAATAGCCTTTTAGCAGCTAATCCGCTAAGCCGATAAGCCTTTAATAGCCGCTAAACCGCTAATAGCGCTAATCCGCTAATAGGGTTGCTTCGCAAGACGAAAAAACCGCTAGACGAAGACACTTGCAGAACGGATTAATTTCGTCTTGCGAGGCACCACTGTACATCAGTCTTCAACTAGCAAGGGCCCTCCAGATGCTACGGGCTACAATTCCCATCATCACCAGCATAAATGGCAATGCTCCCTCGTCATATAATGATGCTAGCTAGGGATGATGGGATTTGTAGTCAAAAAATCTAGAAGGTGCCAGGTTGGTCGCACTTCATTATAGTAGCTCACAAATATGCAGCAAAGGTTGCACTCCACTGTGCACACGAAGGTGAAAAGGCAGTGCCAATTCAGAATGTAGAGGTTTTGTCTCCTAGCTGCAGTCTGGGGAAGGAATAGACCAACATGGGACCCTCCAGATACTGGCTACTAGTTATGATGGCAATAGTAGCTCCTGTATCAGAGGCATTATGCCTCCAAACACGACTTGCTGCAGATCCTGAAGGGAAGAGCTCGTGTCCTGCTTGAAGCTTCCCATAAGAACACATAAGAACCACCATAAGAACACCATAAGAACACAACATTGCACAAAATGGGCCCTTGGTCCGATTCACAAGGGCTGCTCTTAAGTTCTAGTGCTGTTGGACTCCAGCTTATTTAACTTCCATGCAACATGGACAATGAAAGGTGTAGTCTAGCAGCATCCAGAGAGCACCACATTGGCTAACCCTGGTCTGGGGACTCATATCCACCCCCCTCTGATTCAGCACCCAGGACTTAACCAGAAAAACAGGATCTTGGATCTCAGCGATTCTCTGAAATCAAAACTCAATGACTCCTTCTCTCAAACTTCTGCTCATCTGTCCTGCTAAATGATCCTTTCTTTGAGTTCCTCTTGAGAGAAGAAATTCTGAACTTGCCAGGACTCTGAAGACACAGAGAAATTAGGTTTAGGGGCCTCTGAAAAACCACCTCCAGATAGCAAAAGCTAAAGCGAATCAAACAGAAGCCAAAGGAACAACACGCTGATACATGGAACAACATAGGCTGTTCAAATCACCAAAAACTTACTTTTTTGAAGTTAAGTAGCCCAAGTTAGTCAACTCATAAAAGTTACTTAAGCTATTTATAATCCTCAGTATCCTGACACAGTGAAATTTAATATGGGTCTCATGTCTTAGTCAGTCCCAGAGTTCTCATAGCCCTTAAGTGTTAATAAATCAGGGCTCTGAACACAAGTGGAGGGAGCAAGCGGTTCTGTGAGGCTGAGCAGGAACTCAAGCTCCCAGTTGCCTTATTAACACTTTTTGTTTCCCTTTGCAATCTAAAAAACAAGTGTGTTGGGGGTAATTTACGGAAAGATTTTTGGCCCCTGGCAGAGCACAAGTGCCAGTTCTTACTGTTTGAGGATCTTCTGTATTTTACAGTCATTCTCAGCAAGAACATCTCCTTGCCTCTGGTTTCTGGACAATCATTAACTGCCCATCCAGAAGCGACCTCTCTACACAGTAAAGAGTAGAAAGCTCTTTTTTTCCTCAAAAGATTGGAGATACAAAGGAAGTCGCACGATCCCTCTGTCATTGAACAGAACTTGGATTGGAGTAGCGTATGTAAGATTCCAAGATTCACAGACGCTCTTCCAGAGATTTTCCACTGGCTACAGAATGGCTGGACTTAATCTGTGTGGTTGAAGATTACAGAAAATCACTTCACAGTGTGGTTTCAAACTTCCTAATCCAGCCAAGATATTTCTAGGAGGAGTGAGTCCACAGCATTATAATGGATTATAAACACTCACTTCTCCCCTGTACCAAAAGGCATATTTTCTGACCCCTACTATACTTGTTTAGGACACAGGCGGTTTCTAAAGACAGCCAATCTACAAACCTTTTATAGCTTTCAAGGTCAAGCTATGACCACAAGAGCAACCAGGGAACTATGATACTGGCAGCACAGACTGTAAATTCTTATTATGACCGAAGAAAAGTCCACTAGCTAAGGAACCAATTGTCTAACACTGCCCCTGCTACTATTTCTAGGTAGATTTCAAATACTGTCCCATGAAACTATCTGTCTAATGAAACTATTTGCCCTAGGAACTTTCCTGACTTGCTCAGTTATGTTAGTGGAGAGAAATGTTAGGTGCGTGCAGGTACACACAGGCGTACACGCAATTTCCCATATATAGCAGAACAGATGCAACAGTCCCCAAAGATGTTACCTTTCTTTTTTGTGATTTTCAGCCCACTGCTAACACAGGGAGAGGGCAGACTGCTATGAAATTCAGCATCTAATATAAATGGCACAAACTTCTAGACCTGCTTTCCTGCCGCTGATGCCACCCAGATGTTTGGACTACATCAACCCCAGCCAGCACAGATGTGCTGGTAAGGATTAATAAATGTTGTAGTCAAAAACAGTTGAAGTGCACCAAGTAAGAGAAGGCTGCTCAAGACCACAGTCAATCAATTCAGACTAACTTACCAGCAACAGCTAATAGCGCATGAAACTTGGAAACTGATTGGCAGAAGACAAGCCCAAACCTGCACTTTAATAAGAGTATCCCATTTTTGTTCCTACAAACAGCCATGGCTACTTCCAGGTCAATTTCATCTGATCACTCTGAGGCTGGATAAACCATCTGGCTGCTCCAGACAACTCAAGCCAAGCTGGAGAAGTAAAGCTGTAAGCTGTAGATAAAAATTTTCTCCCACCTCCCAATTTTGCAAAAGCAATTTATCAAAGCCAGCAGCATCAAACTTCCAGACAGTGGCTGCAGACACAGACAAAGAAAGTCCTGCAAGATCCTAGGTGTATGTGAAAGTCTCAAGGATCCTGAAGACCAGAACACCAGTGATTTTCTCTCCCCTCCGCTCATCCAAACCCTATGGAGTTTAGGAAGAAGAACCCACCCAATGAAGATTAGCTGGATAAGAATGAGAAACAGGTCGTTCTGCTAAAGCAGCTCCTTCCCCCACTTTCTTGCCTGCTGCTGAAGCCTATGTCACCTGAATGCTAGCGGAAGCCACTTTTGCCACCCTTCTGGTGTCGCCTTTTCTCTTCTTTCAAAACCATCCATTTGTGCAAATGCTCAGAATGCGACAGGAGCCTTGCCCAGGGCAATGAAGCTCCTTGGCCAGCCAGCTTGCCCTGCTCCTGCCTCTTCAGGGCTTGTTGGCATGAAAGAAGAAACGCAGGAGGGGCAGGAACACAAAGACACATCCCCGTTCACTCAGTGAAGGTTGTGCAGCCCCTCAGGTGCACCACATGCACTTCCCATGAAACACTTTATGCAAGGGGGTGGGGAGCACAGCATCTGGAACTTTGGAAGAAAGACAGACATCTGCATCAGCCGCTGCTTTGCAACTTGAATTTAAGACACAAACATGTGTAAACACAACTAAGCAGGTAAAATCACCAAATTCTGAAAGAGTTATCTCTAATGCTAACTCCAAAAAATGGTACTCCCTATTTATCTATTAGCAGAGAGAATATTTTATCTCTGCTGATCATGTGTATGTCCACACATACATAAAGAAAACAGCTTCAGGTAGGTAACCGTGTTGGTCTGACGCAGTCGAATATATAAAAAAATTGTCCAGTAGCACCTTAGAGACCAACTAAGTTAGTTCTGGTTATAAGCTTTCGTGTGCATGCACACTTCTTCAGATACACTGAAACAGAAGTCACCAGACCCTTATATATAGTGGGAGGATGGGGTGGTTTGCAGAAGGGTAGTAGGAGATGGGTGATTGACTCAATGGGTATGGTCAACCTGTGGAGGAATGTTAATGACTGCAATTAGTCCTACAGGAAAAAGCAAGGGATAGTATGCAGATGACCAAAAATAGCTTTAGCAGTGTCAACAGGTTCACCAGACCCATTGAGTCAATCACCCACCTCCTACCACCCTTCTGGGAAAAACCCCCACTCCATGCTCCCACTATATATATATGGGTCTGGTGACTTCTGTTTCAGTGTATCTGAAGAAGTGTGCATGCACACAAAAGCTTATATCAACAAACAACTTAGTTGGTCTCTAAGGTGCTACTGGACATTTTTTTTAATTTTTTTGTTTATAAAGAAAACATTCCTTCATATTTAACAAAACATGGTGGGATGGGAGGAAGCGGTGCAGTCACATACATATACCCAAAAACACATTTTTGACTCTCTACACACTTTCAAAGAGGAGGAGAAGCCTGCCTGTCTCCTCTTCCTACACATTATGGATGCTTCTCTCTTTACAAACACGGAGAAAGACGTCTCCCAAAGCAAGATGCAAGTGAGAAAAACCACAGATATTTGCAGTGCCCTGGGTCACTCATTGCATGAGGAGTTGCCTAAATAGGACACCTAGAAAGACAGGGCAGGGTGGAGTCAGAAGAACTGAAATAAATGGGTTTTCTGAGGTTTTCTTCAAGAGGGCAGGTGCACTTAAACATGACCCCCGCACACTGCTGCTTCGGTGTGGGTGCCTCTTGCCCATTCAGTGGGTTTCCCAGGAAGGGGAGAGAAGACCCCCTCCCCCCCCGCCCCACATGCTCTCTATATAATACACATATACACCCACCGTGCCCCCAGGGGCACACACTCCCGGGGGGAGGGGCAGCTCCCAGGTTGAGGGGGGCTTCTCCCCATTCGCTGCGGGGTAGAATTATTATTATTACGGTATTACTATTACTCCTCCTCCTCAAAAGGGGGTTCTGAGTTTTCCTTCCAGAGGGTCGCAGGACTCCCACGCCAACCCACCTGCCCCCTGCTGCGAGCGCCCCTCGCCCATTATGTGGGTTTCCCAAGACCGCCCCCTCCCCACATACTCCCCGCTATAGAGACAGACAGAGGGATGGATCTCTCTCTCGCGCGCGCGCGCGTGCACCCTGCCCCTCCCCCCCACAGGGGCGCGCTCCCGTCCTGGGGGGGCTCCTGCTCCTCCTCCTCCTCCTCCTCCTCACTCACTTAATGCGGGACCCCATGGTCTGTAAGGGGCCGCATGGGCCCCGGGCAAGGCGGGCGGTGGGACTTCCGGGGTCTGGCCGGGCTGGGTCACTCCATCCCGCCCGGGCGCCGGGCTGAGTCCGGAGCGCGACCGGCCGACGGACCGAGGCGAGCAGGCGGGCGAGCAGGGAGGGGGCGGCGGGCCGGATGCGCTTTGGCGCGGGGCACGCCGGGAGTTGTAGTCCCGCCATGCCGGAAGCCGGAGGCCAACCCGCCTCGCCTCCTTTTCAAGCGGCGGCGGCCGGCGCGGCTCGTCTGCCATTGGCCCCGCGGGGACGACGCCCGCTTCGCCGGCGCGCAAGCGTTCCCCTGAGCATGTGCAAAGTGCGCTTAGGTTCCCCGGGCGTATTTCAAGGGTACGCAGCACCAGCAGCTTCCCACCCCACCCCCCAAATAAATAAATAAATAAATAAGGAATCGTGGTCCCGGCTGTAACAACTTCATGGTGAGCGCAGGCACCATTTTTCCTTAAAAAGGAGAAAGAAAAAAAAGAGTACTGCTTATAATAACAATTCCCGCTCTGCCGCTGAATAAACTACCCCGTTTTGCTGCTTCTCCAGCCCATAATAATGAGTTTAACCTCGCCGTAACCAGAAACAATCCCAAGTCAAGGATTCTGTGCGTTGACGCCCGCTTCGCCGGCGCGCAAGCGTTCCCCTGAGCATGTGCAAAGTGCGCTTAGGTTTCCCGGGCGTATTTCAAGGGTACGCAGCACCAGCAGCTTCCCCCCCCCGCCCCCATCAAGGATTCTGTGTGTGTGTCAGTGTGTGTAGATAGATAATTAGATTTGTATACCACCCTTCACCCGTGGATCCCACTCAGCGACCGTGAACCAAGAAGGGCTCCCTTTCACCCAAGGAAGTAGCGTTCACCTGGAAGAAAAGCCTCTGAGGACGTGCAGAAAAATCGGAGATGGGGAAACAACATTTTGTGTTCGAGCATCCTTGAACATTATTATTTATTTATTTATACCCTGCCTTTTTCTCTAAGGAGACTCATGGTAACTTACAGGTAAAAATAACTGCTAAAAACTGGGAGGGGGAGGCAATCATCAAAATACAAATAAACATGGATAGAATTAAAGCTGCATATATGCATGTGGATAATTACAATAAAAACAGCACAGAACCAGCCCTTTCAGTAACAGCAGCCAGTTCCCAAAAGCCCGCTGGATCAAGAAGTTATTTGCCAGTCTGGCTTCCTAGGCAGGGAGTTCCAAAGCTGTCTGGGAACTGCCACCACTGAGAAGGCCCTCTCCCTCTTGCATAGGGATCTGCTGTTAAGAAATGTATGTTTGTTGAGTTTTGTTTATTCGTTCACAAAGTCTGCTTTTGTTTTGAAACCTGGAGGTAAGGAGTCTGGGTGCATTTTCTTTGTGGAATGAAATGTTAAAAATGGTACAGTGGTACCTCGGGCTAAGTACTTAATTCGTTCCGGAGGTCCGTTCTTAACCTGAAACTGTTCTGAACTTGAAGCACCACTTTAGCTAATGGGGCCTTCTGCTGCCACTGTGCCGCCAGACCACGCTTTCTGTTCTCATCCTGAAGCAAAGTTCTTAACCCGAGGTACTATTTCTGGGTTAGCAGAGTCTCTAACCTGAAGCGTCTGTAACCTGAAGCGTCTGTAACCCGAGGTACCACTGTATGTTGTTGTTGTTTTTAAAAAAGCTCTTGGTACTTTCAGGGGGCTGGAGAAGAGACGTGCCATCATTTCCCTCCCCAAGATTTCCCTTTTGCTACTGTCAGCTTTCTCAGGAGTATGCCAGCTATAAGTGACCTACCCCTCACATCTGAACAGCATATAGGCCAAGCTCCTATAGCAGTGCAGTCGTACCTTGGATCCCGAACATCTTGCAAGTCGAACATTTTGGCTCTCGAATGCCGCAAACCCAGAAGTGAATGTTCCAGTTTGCGAACGCTCTTTGGAACCCGGGGCTTCCACGACATCCGATTGGCTGCAGGAAGCCACACGTTGGTTTCCAAACATTTTGGAATTCGAATGGACTTCCGGAAAGGATTCCATTCGACTTCCGAGGTACCACTGTACCAGAAACTTTCTTGTGGGAAACAGCATATAAGGAAAATCAATCAATTGTTGCTGTGCTCTGGGCATGTGCAGAGTGCTTTTTTTTTCTCCGACAAGAAGCAGCTTTTGAAACTAACTCATGGGACTTCCGCCTGTTGCAAAGTCATCATTGCCATTTCTGCAGTAAAAACTTGCGCTGCATTTTTGCAAGGGCATCAGCACCAGAAGCCACTGCAAGAGCCAGCGCCCTGCAGATTAGACAAGAGTTCCCATGTGCTAATGCAGCTGTGTATGCGCTCCCATTCACTCTGCATCCAGTGCACCCCTGCTGGTTTGGGAAGTGGTATGCACACCCCGAAAGCCACAATCCACCACCTATACTATAGTTTCATATGAAAGGCTGTGTTTTGGTGTGTGTTTCCCTAAACCCAGTTCAACATTTACTTAAAGTCCCACTCAGTGCAATGGGGCTTACTCCAAAGTAAGTGTACAGGACTGGAACTAAAAAGTTCAAACCAGCATTTTGAATTGGCCTTTTAAAATAACATTTTTGTTTCTTTCTTAGGGCAACAAATGAATCAATAAAAATGCAAGTGGTACTTTAAAAAAAAATTAAAAATAGCAGATGGCCTGCCTGGAGGATTAGGGAAAGGGAAAGATTGACAGATGAACCCAGTGTGTTCACTTTGCTGATATGTGTGTCTGTCATTCAAATTATGAGAGCTATGGAAAGCCAAGCTTGCTCCATTGCTAAAGTATCTGAGGCAAGTCCTCCTTTTATGTTGTGTTTGTCTTCTTTGTGCTCTGTTTTTGCCACTGACACCTTGGAACAACAGTTGTTATTATTCAGTTCCTGAACATTTTTATTTTCCGTGCTAAAAGTACCATCTGCCTCTTTTGAAGAAAGGGTGCTCCTTGAAGTCTGGGAAAGTACCCTGGCATCTTGTCTATTCTGAATGACAGACACTCCGCCAAGTTGCATTCTAGATGGGGTTACATTTTTTATGTTTCTTAAAACATGAAAATATTGGGTTTGACAGTTTGGTAGTAACAGCTGGTGATTTTGAGAGACCCAGAATGCACATCCACCTCTGAGTGAGTTCACATGGAGCAGAGGCACCTCTGGAATAGTTTCCCTGCAGAGCACCAAAGCTGTACGGTTGGGAATTCTGAACTCAGTTTTTCATTTGCTGCTTTGTCTTTGCTCATGGAAATCTGGATGAATAAAGTTAACTTGTAGTGCAAATATCTTTTACAACAAAGCACCGCATTGCTGGTGATGGGCAGGCCCCCTGCCAAGTTCCACTAAAAAAACCAACAGGTTGGTTGGGAGGATGTCCCCTGTATGTCTGAAGTCTTCTTCATCTCCAGAAGTCTCAGGTGCATCCCACACACTCAGGTATGCTCCAGACTGATCCCCTTCTATCCTGGTGGCCTATCATCACCTATGCAACTTGCTTTATTATATCCATCCAGTGCTTCTTTATACAGTAGTACCTCGGGTTAAGTACTTAATTTGTTCTGGAGGTCCGTACTTAACCTGAAACTGTTCTTAACCTGAAGCACCACTTTAGCTAATGGGGCCTCCTGCTGCTGCCGCGCCGCCAGAGCACGATTTCTGTTCTCTTCCTGAAGCAAAGTTCTTAACCTGAAGCACTATTTCTGGGTTAGTGGAGTGTGTAACCTGAAGCGAATGTAACCTGAAGTGTATGTAACCAAGGTACCACTGTATAGCAAACCAAAGTCACATTTTTCTCTCTACATTAATTGCTTCACAGTTTCCTTACACCTGCAAATGGAAGACTATACGTGTGTGTGTGTGTGTGTGTGTGTGCATGCATGCGTGCAAGGGGTGACAATGGAAAGGGTTCAAATGGTTTGCAGTAGGTGTGGGGTGGAAGTGCTTGCCTGACCCCTTCAGCAGGTGAGTCACTGCCACATACCTGGAGGAGCATCAGGTGGTGGTGAGATCAGCACAGTGCCAGCACGGCAGCTGAGCCTATCTGGTGCTCCTGCTGATGTGTTTGCACCATGCTCCCTCTCTACCACCCATTAAGCAGCAGCAGTTCACCAGCTGGGAGATCCCACTGCTGTTTGACGGTATCTCAAGACATGGCAAATGCTCAACAAGTTTTAGATCTGTGTTTTGGATCTGTAGTGGCTGTTACTCTGGACCCTGCTAGTCCTGCAGAACCACTGATGACAGCAAACTTCAGCAAACAACAGAGAAGACACAATGGGCTGAAATAGATTGCAATAACAGGAACGTGCCGCTTTTGTGCAAACTGCTTGGAACTTTTTGCTGGCTCTCAACTGCAGTTGAGTGAGGCCTTGGCATCTTGGGTGATGCTAAGATGAAGTACAACATTGCATCACTAGCATAAATAGGATAGTGTTTCCCTGTTTAAAAAATGCTGCTGAACATATCCACAAGAACAGCAGTGTCATAATAGATTTATAAACATTATTGGAATGCCCTAATTACCTTTTATGGAAGTTTGCGTATATAAGTAATGAAATTGCTGTAAAAGATTTAAAAATCCCTGGTCCAGTTCCTAATCAATATAAAGGCTTTTCAAATAATAATTCTCTGCCTGCTGTCTATTCAGCTCTGCTTCATGAGCTTTCATGGGATCCTTGCCCACAACCCCTGAATGGATACTATGAACTTTGTTCCAAAATGCTAAGTTACTAGAGAACTGTAATACTATTGTTGCAGGCTACTCCCATCTCTGCCAGGCAGGGTGAGATTCCAGGGATCTTGGCACTTAACCAGAGTTTATGTTTCCTTTGGAAAAATAAGATACTGTGGAGACTGTAGTGTCTTTATTTACACCTGTCTACTGTGGAGAGAATTCAGAGGATTTACATCTCAGGAAGGGCTCCTCCCAGCCTAAATCATTCAAAGTTGAATATCTAAACATGGCCTTTTCCTCTGCTACTCGCTCAGAGTGAGGGTGGAGGATCTCCATCCCTCTTCTGTCTGGCCATATTTGCATTGCCCGTCATTCTTAATAGCCTAGCACTCTGCTCTCTTTATTTCTTGCTAATGGCTTATCCCTCGCTAGTTATGTCAAGTGGGGCTGGCTTGTTATCCTAAACTTAATCCAGTAGTATTTTGCACAGTTTTGACAAAACCTTGATTAATTCTAATTTCTACTAATTCCAGAAGTTATGGGAGTTCCTGCACCCACAACTCAGGGACCCAAAAACATAACACTATCCTTATGCCATCTTAAAACTATATTTTCTAAAGGTGGCCAACTCCCAAGAGACTGCAATCTAATCACAGAGTTAGAGGCTGGCAGTTGTTGAGCTTTTTTTAGGGAGGGGGAAAGCCCCATTTGTTGGGAGTGCAAGGCTTTTTTTTAGGGGAGCCAAACTTGTTGAGCCTGTGGTCTGCCAGTGATCTACCACAGACGTCCAGTGATCTACCAGTAGATCACAATATACCTGTTGGATGCCAATTCCAGTCAGGCTGGCAGACTGCAGTTCTGAACACCCTCCAGAAACTGGGTTTTGCCCCTCAAGCCCTTCTAAGTCTGGGCTTGGGCCAGGCAAAAGCCATGGTCAGGCAAAGAATATTACCGTATTTTCCGCTCCATAGGACGCACTTTTTTCCCTTCAAAAATGAAGGGAAAATGTGTGTGCGTCCTATGGAGCGAAGACGCCATAGTCCCGCGACCCTCTCCCGGCTGGAGAGGTGACGCGCGGCTCTTGAGGCTCTTGCCATAGCCGCCCGTCACCTCTCCAGCCGGGAGAGCGCGCGCGGGGCTAAAGAAGCCATAGCCCCGCGACCCTCTCCCGGCTGGAGAGGTGACGCACGGCTATGGCAGGAGCCTCTCCGCTGCTCCCTGAACTGCTCTTTGGGGCTGGTGGTGGGCTTCCCCCCGCCAGCCCCAAAGAGCAGGTCGAAAGGAACCTGAAGCCCGGAGAGCGAGAGGGGTCAGTGCACACCGACCCCTCTCGCTCTCCAGGCTTCCAAGGTAGCCGCCTGAACGCACCTTAAATGGCACCTTGTTTTAGAGCGGGAAAACAAGAGGGGGAAAGTTCTCCCCCTCTCTGCACAGCGCCTCCTGCCACTTCGCTGAAGGGGCGCTGGGCAGAGAGGGGGAGAATTTTTTTTTCTTGTTCTCCCCCCTCTAAAACAAAGTGCGTCCTATTGTCCGGTGCGTCCTATGGTGCGAAAAATACGGTAGATACCAAGAGACAACAGGACTGCGCAAGGTGCCCCGACTACAAAATTGGAGAAATCGAGAGAGATATAGCCGCACTGGTAGCATACCTCTTCTTTCTCGTATCTAGAAATGCAAGAAGGGCCTTTACACTCGCCAGAAGCACGGCTCTTCCCTTGCCGGTCCTGGATGGAGCCTTTAGAAAAGTCCCCTACGCTCAGAGACTTTGCACCTGTCCATTGGGAGAGATAGGAAGCCCAGAACACTTGTTCTTTAAATGTCCCTTTTACGAAGAGGCACGTAGTAAGTTCATTGATCCCCTACGGGTGAGGCTCACCGACCTCCCGCAAAAGCAAAATTTTGACCTTTTGCTGTTAGGCAAAGACCAGAAAAAGACCTGGATGGTCTCCAGATTCTGTGTACAAATCTGTAGGCGCAGACCATCACCCAACTCAAAATAGTCCAGCATGAAAATCCCCAAACTCGGTTCCATGGGTGACTCTGAGTCAACTCCCTGGGATAGTTTATTGTTGCACATTGTTTCTAAATTTATTGTACATTGTTTTAATTGCCTGTCTTAACCATATTTGCACATCAGTTTCTAATGCCGAGTGTCATCTATTTCAGAGGCTTCTACTCTGCAGCCTCTTATAGTTGTTTTAACTGCGAGTCTTTTAGTTCTTACGCTCTTACAGTTGTTTTAACTGCATGTTTTTATTTGTTTTTAGTTCTTATCTGTTTTAATTATCAGTTTTTATCCATCCATTATCCGTATTTAATCTTGTATTTTATTCAGATGTTTTATCCTATGCTTGTTTCTTTGTCCTTATTTGCTCCAACATTTATCAGTTAAAAAAAATCCTAAGTGCTATTTTATTTATATGTTGTTTTTTTATCCTGGTCTGTGACCATAATAAAGTTCATTCATTCACCTGTTGGATGTGCCTGCTATATTACATCACTTCAAGTTTCATGTTGCTTAATTTTCTTCAAAGTTTTATAATATTATTATATATGAATATAAATTTCCCTCAAATTAAGCATGTGATGCTAATAAACAGATTAAATCATTTCAGCTACAATCTTGAGCCTATGCGATTTTTTATCACTGGTTGTTTTTTAATCCGTACCTCACAGGGTTATTCAAACCTCGATCAGAGGACCCAGTTATCATTGGTCCTATGACCAGGTGAGCACTAACATTGATGAGATCCCCAAATCAACAACATAAGAAAATGCAACCTTTCCATACTAGGGTGATCACCCATACATCCCTTTAAAAAAGGAAAAGAAACACACATGTGCATTAAAAATGCATGTGCTAATTACTATGTTTAAGGTAATGGTACCCCTGACCGTTAGGTCCAGTCGCGGACGACTCTGGGGTTGCGCGCTCATCTCACTCTATAGGCCGGGGGAGCTGGCATTTGTCTGCAAACAGCTTCCGGGTCATGTGGCCAGCATAACTAAGCCGCTTCTGGCGCACAGAAACGCCGTTTACCTTCCCGCCGGAGCGGTACCTATTTGCCTACTTGCACTTTGACGTGCTTTCAAACTGCTAGGTTGGCAGAAGCTGGGACCAAACAACAGGAGCTCACCCCGTTGCAGGGATTTAAACCACTGACCTTCTGATTCGCAAGTCCTAGGCTCTGTGGTTTAGACCACAGCGCCACCCGCGTCCCTATTACAATGAAACTATGTTAAGATGTAGATTTAGAAATAGTTACTTCTGCATAGTGGGGGAACACGTTGACCAGGTAAACTGCTTGTGGACTTCCCATTGGCATTGGGTTTGCCACTGTGAGAACAAGTTGCTGAACTAGATAGGCTTAGGTCTGATCCAGCTGCCGAGATCTTATGTTCACAAGTTCTCTTAGGTGTGCTGCTCAGTCAGCTCTCAAGGTGTTAACAGGGGATGGGCAACTAGAAGACCCATGTTCTCTGTTCTTATGATTCCTCATATATAATCTAGACATGAACTACACATTCAGAGGACTTCTTCAAACAGAGTGTAAAATAAGACACAGGGCCATTTCCTGCATCCCATCATAGCAGCATGGAGGCAATTGTAGCTTTTTTGTAAGTTAGTGGAGACCACAGAGACGCTTGGCACAGGGTGATGAACAGCTTTAACCATACAACTGCCCTGTCCTCTGGGCAGCTGTGCTCAAGAGAAACTAGAATAGAGCAGCGGATTAGCTGTGGATCTCCCTCTTTACTGAGCTCAGCCTGCTGAGCCCCAAAACAAAAGGAGGCACTCGGGGACCTGCCAAGCATAAAAGAATGATGCAGGGATTAAGCCTAGGTAAGCATCATTGGGATACGGTCCAGAGAGGCCTCATTGCCAGAGACAGGTGAGGAGTATGGCCTACAGAGTTCAGACTTGGATGCCTGGAAAAGGATTCATGCCTCAGTGCCCAAAGGTATGATCATTCGCACAAAAGAAAAATAAGGGAAGTTAAAGGAAATAATTGGAAATTTGCCTCTGTTGAACTAACCTCTCTGGAGCACATTTGTACCTAGAGTTGGAGGCAAGAGAATATCTGTTTGATGTGTGTAAGAGAGAAGAAACGGCAAATATTGACACCTTTAATGCTCGACTTTTGCCTGCAGACTGCCCTCCCTTTCATCCTGGATACTGGACTTGAAACATGCCAATATAGACATCCAGTCTAACACACTGCTGGAAAAGGAAAACCTTCTGTCCAGGAGCTTTCCAGCTATGTCAGCCTAAGTTGGTGATGGCCAAACTTGGCCCTCCAGCAGTTTTGGGACTACAATTCCCATCATCCCTGACCACTGGTCCTGTTAGCTAGGGATGATGGGAGTTAGTCCCAAAACAGCTGGAGGGCCAAGTTTGGCCATCACTGGCCTAAGTCATGCAAGCTCAGAGGAGTTCTGTAAAAGAGACGGGAAAGCGGTGTCGTTCAAGAAACTAGGAACATAACTGGTGTGGGGTTTGGAGGAGGGGGTCTGAGTTTGCTGCTGCAACATTTGCCTCAAATAAGTTTTACAGGACAAGACATTTTAAGCACCCGTAATATACTTTAATTAAAGGCAGCTCTTCTTTGGTATATAGAAGATTAGATAATTACAGTTGTAATGAGATCACCAGATATTGTTCTTTATGGGTGTGTTGTGTATTGTAAGATAGTTATCTGGTTATATGTTTTTAAGAGTATATCTTACGTATTTATAGTTATATATCTTTTTATATTATATATGTAGAGAGACCACCACAGACCTCCACAAGCAGATGAAGAGATGGGCAGAGCACTATCAAGAACTGTGCAGTGGTACCTCGGGTTACAGATGCTTCAGGTTACATACTCCACTAACCCAGAAATAGTACCTCGGGTTAAGAACTTTGCTTCAGGGTGAGAACAGAAATCGTGTGGTGGCGGCGCAGCAGCAGATTAAGGAATGGGTATATATGTCACACACACACACACCCATTCTCTTGCTCCAGGGATCACTCAGGTTCCTTCGCTGCTTGAGGCAAAGAATATGCCCCCCCCCCCAGCAATTCAACATACAGAAGCGAGTGTCCCATCCCCAGCTAAACATGGATGAAGCAGGTGTGGTCATGTGACACAGACAGCTCTGTTCTCCAACAGAACAGACCCAACTGTGGGGCTGGCTCAGCCTTGCTTTCTCACCCTAACCATTTCCACACTGCATTTTCCCTCCCTCCCTTCCTTTGCCAGATTTCACCATCATACACCTTGTATACATTGCCTAGGGACTAACAGAATAATTTATCACACAAAAAAACACCCTCCTTCCTACCGTCCTGTTATGTACTGAGTTGAATAGGATCCAAACTGTAGCAGTCTGATTGGTCCTAGAACAATAGGATCCAAAAGGCAGCAGTCTGATTGGTCCTAGAACAATAGGATTCAGAATGCAGCAGTCTGATTGGTCCTAGAACAATGCAGCAGTATGATTGGTTGGCAGGAACCACCCAATCCTGCTCCAGATAGAAGTGAATCCACAACCCGATTGGCTTACAGTAGAATTCCAGAATTAGCCAATCATGTGCAGCCCATTGTGTAAATAATGTATATAAAGCAGATACTGTGAGGGGACATTCATTCATTCCTCCTCACCACTATGAGCTGAATAAAGAGCATGAAATCACTTTGCGACTCTGAGTATATTTCACTGGCGACGAGGATGGGATCCCGCTGAGCTGACTGCCACACACAGCACCGCAGCACCGCCAACTGCCGCACCGCTGCCTCGCACCGTGTATCCAGGCTTCAGCTCCGGGGCACAAGGAACTCAGAATGGCAGCCAACAGCAGCTTCTCGCCATTCAACCCAGCATCTGGAGACTGGGAAGCGTACGCCTCCCGTTTCACCTTCCTCCTAGAAGCCAAAGGGGTCACCGACGAAGAAGACGCCAAGAAGAGGGCGATATTCTTCAGCGTCTGCGGAGAGGAGACGTTTGAAATCGCCCGGGCTCTCCTTGCGCCTGAAGACGTCGCTACTGTTCCATACAAAACAATAATGGAACAGCTGAAGGGGCACTTTTCGCCGCAGCCCTCAGTGGTGGCTCGTCGAAATGCCTTCTACGCAAAGCGGCAAGCCCCTGGGGAAACCATAACTGGGTTTGTGACCTCTCTCCGCCAAGCCGCCCGGTTCTGCAACTTCTCAGAACTGGAGAACATGCTTCGTGACCGCCTCGTCGGTGGCCTGAAGGATGAGAAGCTGCAACGGCGCCTCTACGCTAAGAAGGACCTAACGTTCCAGGTCGCTCTGGAGGAGGCCCTGGCAACAGAAGCTGCCGAGAGGTCGACCCAAGAGGCACGGCCGAGCCTGCCATCCCAACCGAGGGTCCACCATGAAGACCTCACCGACGACTCAGGATCCGACAGGGAGGAGGTGCACCGAGTACAGCAGCGCACTCAAGCAGCGCACAGACCACAGCTGCCTCGACGAGAAGGAGGGAACTGCGCAAGCTGCGGGGAGAGTCACGAGAGGAGGACCTGCCGTTTCCGCAACGCAGAGTGCAGGCAGTGCAGAAAATCGGGACACATCGCCCGGGTGTGTCGGGCTCGGCCCACCCGACACCAGGCATCAGATGACCAATCCAAGAGCCCCAGGTCCCGGGGCCCAACGCACCAAGGCAACTCGACGGAGCTCACGGACTTCCAGGTATACCAGTTGCCCCACCCCAACGTAGAGAAAATTTATGTAGAGGTACAGATAGAGGGGGCCCCATGCCGCATGGAGCTTGACACGGGTTCAACTCTATCCATAATCTCGGCAAGGACCTTAAGGAAACTGTGTCCCACTGGGGGTCCCAAACTCAGGCCGGCCCCATTCACCCTCCGGGACTTCCAGAAACGTAAGGTCCCCACAATGGGGGTGGGGACCTTCAGGGTGCAATACCGAGGGCGGACGCGGCAACTGGACTTGCTTGTGGTCAAGGGCCCCTACATTAGCTTACTGGGATTGGCATGGTTTGGACCACTGGGGCTAGCTGTCACCGGGGTGAACCACACTAGCTTACAAGTGGACGTGGACGCCATATGCAAGGAATTTCCAGGGGTTTTCGATGGGAAATTGGGACAGTATACGGGCCCCCCCATTGCGCTACAGCTTGACCCCGCAGTACAACCGGTCAGGCTCAAGGCCCGCCGGGTCCCGTTCGCCTTGAAACCCCGTATAGACGAGGAATTGGACCGACTCGTAGAGCAAGGAGTGCTGGAGCCGGTGCCTAATGCTCCCTGGGAAACCCCAATCGTCACACCCGTCAAGCCTAATGGTTCGGTCCGCATCTGCGCAGACTACAAATGTACCATAAACAAGGCCCTCACGGCCCACGCATACCCAGTGCCAGTGGTCAGCCATGTCCTTGCCACCCTGGCTGGGTCGAAAATTTTTGGCAAGCTGGACTTGGCCCAAGCATATCAACAGCTGCCAGTAGATGAGGCCACAGCAGAGGCACAGACGATTGTGACGCACAGAGGAGCGTTCAGGGTAAAGCGGCTGCAATTCGGTGTCAGCGTGGCACCAGGCATATTCCAGAATATAATGGACTCTCTCCTTAAAGGGATTCCTGGCGTCACCCCCTTCTTCGATGATGTGTTGATTGCCGGCCCCACACCAGAGGAGTTTGAGGACCGCCTCCGCACCGTTCTGCACCGTTTCCAGACGGCGGGTCTCAAGGTGAAGCGGGAAAAATGTCTACTAGGAGTGCCTCAGGTGGACTTTCTGGGATTTATGGTGGACGCAGAAGGGGTCCACCCGACTGGGGACAAGGTACGGGCCATTTGTGATGCCCCAGCGCCCAAGAGCAAGACTGAACTTCAGGCCTTCTTGGGACTATTGAACTTTTACCATTCCTTCCTTCCCCACAAGGCGGCGGTAGCGGAGCCCCTACACAGACTCCTGGACAAGCGGGCCCCTTGGGTGTGGGGCCAGCGCCAGGAGGCCGCATTCCAGGCAGTCAAGGACTTGCTTGTCTCAAACTCGGTCTTGGCACACTTCGACGAGAGGCTGCCGGTGGTGCTAGCATGCGACGCCTCACCCTATGGCATTGGAGCTGTCCTGGGGCACCAACTCCCGGATGGAAGAGAGGTACCGGTGGCGTACTTTTCCCAGACACTCAACACAACCGAGCGGAACTACTCGCAAATCGACAAGGAGGGTCTGGCAATCGTAAAGGGAGTAAAAAAATTCCATGATTTCTTGTACGGGCGGCCCTTCACCGTGGTGACTGACCACAAGCCGTTGCTTGGCTTGTTTGCCCCCGAAAAGCAGACCCCCCAAGTGCTGTCTCCTCGCGTCCTCAGGTGGTCAATTTTCCTTGCCAGCTACCAGTATGCACTGATTCACCGACCTGGGAAGGCGATGGGCCATGCGGACGCCCTCAGCAGGCTACCACTACCGGAAACAGGCCCTGACCCAGCACCTGCACAAGAGGTTATGAGCCTGGAGCTGCTTCCCGACCGCCCCATTCAGGCACAAGAAGTTGCACACCATTCCAAGAAAGATAGGGTCATCTCCCGGGTCCTGGACTGGGTGTGGAGGGGATGGCCCAGCAGCAGCCCCGGGCCAGAATTCGCCGGCTACACAACCCGCAAACATGAACTGTCGGCCCACAAGGGGTGCCTGTTATGGGGAAGCAGAGTCGTTGTTCCCCAGCCCCTCTGCAAAAGGGTCCTCACAGCCCTACACGAGACACATCCAGGGGTAGTAAGAATGAAGGCCCTTGCCAGGAGTTATGTGTGGTGGCCGGGGATCGATGGAGAGATAGAGGCCTGGGTCAAACACTGCCAGGCCTGCCAAGAATCCCGCCCAGATCCCCCAAGGGCCCCAGTCCAGTCCTGGGAGTCCGCCCGAGCACCATGGTCACGCCTGCATGTGGATTTCGCTGGCCCCTTTCAGGGGAAAACATTCTTCATAGTGGTGGACTCCTACACCAAATGGCTGGAAGTCGCACTGGTACCGTCCACTTCCACGTCCGCAGCCATCCGGGTACTACGCAGGCTGTTTGCAACCCACGGGCTCCCTGACACTCTCGTCTCAGACAACGGGACTGCATTTACGTCAGGAGAATTCCAAACCTTCACAGCGCAGAACGCCATCCGCCACATCCGTTCGGCGCCGTTCCACCCTGCCACCAATGGCCAAGCAGAACGCATGGTGCGGACCACCAAGGACACCCTTCGCCGCATGACGCAAGGGGACTGGGAGTACCGCCTTGCCACATTCCTTCTAGCACAGCACAGCACCCCCAGCTCAACGACTGGCCGGAGCCCCGCTGAACTACTAATGGGTCGGCGCCTTGCAATCAGATTGGACCGCCTTCACCCCGATAGAGCTCAGGATGAGGTAGTGGTGGGGGAAGGCAGGAACCCCCGGACCTTCGAGGCCCAGGACCCAGTGTACGCAAAGAATTTTGGGGCAGGCCCAGCATGGGTACCCGCCACAATCACCAGGGTCACTGGCCCCGTGTCGTACGAGGTGCTAACGGATGGGGGGCAATGCTGGCGCCGCCACTGCGACCAGATACGGCGACGATTCCCGGGAGAAAACCAGGAGGAGGACAGGTCAGAGGAGTCCCAAGGGAACAGCGGGGCAGTGAGGCCCATAGAGCAGGAGGGGCCAGCAGGAGAGGCAGAATCAGTAAATACAGAGAGGACCCGTGAGGCCGAAAGGACACCGGAACCAGAACCACGACTGAGCGAGCCGGTTGCACCAGACCAAACAGCCGCATCACAGCCAGCATCCTTGGAACACGAGCCAGAACCCGGAGCCCGGACCAGGGAACACCCCAGGCCACAACGCACACGTAGGCCGCCGGCATACCTTGAGGACTATGAATGCGACCTCCCGGGCAGGACTGGAACTTAGAGGGGAGGGGTGTTATGTACTGAGTTGAATAGGATCCAAACTGTAGCAGTCTGATTGGTCCTAGAACAATAGGATCCAAAAGGCAGCAGTCTGATTGGTCCTAGAACAATAGGATTCAGAATGCAGCAGTCTGATTGGTCCTAGAACAATGCAGCAGTATGATTGGTTGGCAGGAACCACCCAATCCTGCTCCAGATAGAAGTGAATCCACAACCCGATTGGCTTACAGTAGAATTCCAGAATTAGCCAATCATGTGCAGCCCATTGTGTAAATAATGTATATAAAGCAGATACTGTGAGGGGACATTCATTCATTCCTCCTCACCACTATGAGCTGAATAAAGAGCATGAAATCACTTTGCGACTCTGAGTATATTTCACGTCCCAAACTGGTCCTCCAGTTCCCCTCTGCTGGTCCTCCAATTTGTCATTCTCATAAGGAGAAAATGGCCACCTTCACATGTGCTCCAAGCGCCTTTTCTCCCCCCCCCAGCCCCCCTCCATGCCACCACAATAGGGACAACATTATGCAAGGTTTCTCCTCCTGCCACTAACAAGACAACTGCATAAGCGGCATAATATATTTTCCTTCAAAGCATTTGAAGCACCATACACCGTGTGACCTTTTTGTGCCCCATTCACAAAGGAATAAGAAATAACCATTCTTATTTCTCAGGCCTATGATTATACCAAAAGCTATAACTCAGGACCATAAAAAAACCCTTAGCCAAGCTGGAGACCCGTCCCCAAAAGAGAAGAGCACATGATGATTGACCTGGAATGAACCCTCCTCTTTATAGTCGAAGGAGATTTAAATATGGGAGAACATATCCAAGGCTTACTGCCTCTCAGCAGACCACTTCTGCCTGTCTGCAGAACCCTTCATGATTAACAGCGGCCCCATGATTTATAAGCACATGGAGACCATGAACGGGCTCCCCTTGGCTCTCTCCTTCGCTCTCTAAATGTTTACTAACTTTCCAGTGATGGAATGCATCCCTCTTCCTTGGCTATATTTCTTTCCTTTTTGTAGTTTGCATCATCATTTGCTTAAAAATATTATGGCAATGCTCCGCTTCCCTAAATCAGCTCGGAAAGCTGATCCCCGATAAATCAAGATGGAGCAGACCTCCTCCCTTCCACGCAGCCAAGCAGACACACACTGCACACACGAGCGCAGATACGTAAATCAGTCTTCATTTCCCCAAGAAGTGTGGCATTAACTTGCAACAAAGCCATTAAGATTTAAGTACATCATCCATCCATCCCACATGCCTGGATGATCCGAAGTTTGGCCGCTGTTGGGGGGTGGGGGTTATTACCAGCATTACTTCTAAATAGTTCTGCACTTCTGGTTAAAATCTGAAGCATATACTTGAACGATTCACTAATACTTTATAGTGCTGTAGAATTATAATATATTGTTTAGAAGTCATGTACTTTATTTTATTTGTGGATGTTATATATAAAATAACATTTGGCGCATATTTCAGTAGTACACCCCAAAATGGGTGTTTTAATCCCAAACCCTCTATGTCATGGAGCGTTACTCTGATGGCTCCGTATCATGGAGGATAAGGCTATGAGTGGTTCCTGGACATCATGGCCACATATGACCTCCAGTATCAGTGGTGGTCTGCTTCTGAATACCAGTGGCTGATTAACTGTTGTATCTGCTTGGCCACTGGGAGAACAGAACAGAAGAACAGAGGGACTACTGTCCATTGAATGAATTTAAAAATGATACTTGCCCTGCTCCCTTTTCACTGGTAGTCTCACCCCTTTTACATAAATTTGATATCATTTAATATAAATGTGATGTCAAAATTGGTTGGTTTTCTTTCTAAAAGGTTTCCTTTTGGGTATCATGTAACCTATGTATGTGGCCATCTCTTTGCCCCTAATCAGATGTAGCAGGTCTCACCTTTTTCCAGCCTAAGATGAGGGTGTCAATTCTCAGTGCACTCTTACCCCCACCCCAAGAAATGGAAGCACAGAGGCATATACTTTGTGTTATTTGGGTTCTGGACTAGAACTATTTGAATGTTAGACTAGATGGGCCTTCGCCAGATCCAGGAGAGCTCTTCTTATGTTCTTATGTCTCCAAGCAGCGCTTGGCGAATCTTTGGGGAATGCTCTGCACCTCTGAATTTCCTGAATGGAGTAAGTGGTTGGAGGAGACGGCCTTCAAGATCCCTCCTCCCGTTCTATGGTTCCATGAACCTTCTGTAAGCAAGGTGCATGCTCCACTAGCAAGCTACATGGGTGTATGGCAACATTGATTTGTTTTTAGTAGAAATAGGTCCCTGAGATAAGCATTACTTTGATGCAATTATCATGTGGTCTTTTTCTGCAGTTAAGATCTTGCTTTTCCCCTCTATAAGTAAAATAAGGATGTTTTAAGCTGCATTTAGAAACACACTTGCTGGAGACTAAAGGGGAAAGAAAAGCCTGTAAGAAAACTGCATCTCTCACCTAATCATTTGATATGCATTCAAAGCAATTAACCACGGCAGTGTAAAGGTCACACTGGGTGGATTTTAGGAAGGAGGGGAATGTGGTTTAAGGGTTAATCATCACTCATGGCATCCCTACATTATAGATTGCTCTGCTCAACCTGATTGGCATAAGGTAAGAGTGCTATGGGTTGCCTCTGTTGGGGGAAGAGATAATTGTGTCTCACTGGTCAGCTATTGCCTATCCATAAGTAAGGGTAAAGGTAAAGGACCCCTGGATGGTTAAGTCCAGTCAAAGGTGACTATGGGGTGCGGCGCTCATCTCACTTTCAGGCTGAGGGAGCTGGTGTTTGTCCACAGACAGCTTTCCAGGTCATGTGGCCAGCAGGACTAAACCGCTTCTGGTGCAACAAAACACTGTGACAGAAACCAGAGTGCACAGAAACACCGTTTACCTTCCTGTCACAGCGGTACCAGTGCCGGATTTACATATTAGCTAAACAAGCTATAGCTTAGGGCCCCACTCTCTTGGGGGGCCCCAAAAAATTTAAAGGGAAAAAACCTGGATGTACATTTCCAAAACATAAGATAAAAAACAAATAAAATGGCTTTAGGTCCATAAATTACCATATAGCATATATTCAACACAAAAAACAGTGACATTTTGTTGTTGACAAAGGACAGCTGGACATATAAAAGGCCCCATTACCTTCAGATGCTTAGGGCCTCTTAAAACCTAAATCTGGCCCTGGCAGATTATCTACTTGCGCTGGTGTGCTTTCACACTGCTAGGTTGGCAGAAGCTGGGACAGAGCAATGGGCGCTCACCCTGTCGTGCAGATTTGAACCACCAACCGTTTGATCAGCAAGCCCAAGAGGCTCAGTGGTTTAGACCACAGCGCCACCCATGTCCACAGCAGTGACCAGAGAGTAATGACCAAAGCAAGTCTCTCCAGCATTGGTCTCTACAGCCATAGCAGGGACTATAACCTTCCAAAAGCCTGCCCTCAGCCCCAAATGTGCAGTCCTTCATTGTCTCCCAAGACAGGTGGATGCCAGCAGAGCTTCCTCTTCCCACCTTGTGCAACTACTAAGCTCACTCTTCACCTTCCAAATTCCCAGTGCTATTTATCTAGAAAAAGAGGTGCTGGAACTCACCACAAACGCCTCCCTTTTTCTCTTACAATGGCAATAGTGCCCACCTAAGAGGTGCCGGAATTGAGTTCCAGTGAGTTCCGGCTGGGGAAAAAGCCCTGCCAATTCCATTTTTTCATGAAAATCCAGGATTGTGATGTGGCACTACAAATATTCCAGTGGGGGCTACATGATGACAGTCTTACACTTTTATGTATACAGGATGATATAGAAATAGATACAGGCATCATGTGGGGGTTATGTTTCTGGTCTCCCAGTGAAAACCACGTAATTGGGGCCACCCTCTAAAAAAGCCCTGAAATGCCTATTCCCCCCACTTCTCCACCTTGCCCTCACACTCTCTTTCTACACAACTCTCTCTTCAACTAGAGCTGAAGCTCTGGAGCCGGCTAGAGGCTAGAGAACGTCTGGAAAACCTGCTGCTGCTGCTGCTGCTGCTGCTGCTGCTGCACTACCGATCAGGTCAGCTGCTAGGTGGGGAGGCTGAACAGCATAAACAAAGCCCGGCTTTGCCTCCAGTCTCTTCAGAGCATCCTCTGCTCTCTCTGAAGTTCTCTTCAGGCTCTGGGGAGAGTCTCCAAATGAGCCACAAGGACTCTACAGCTCTCTCCCACCGTTTCCTGGCATGATTTTATTTTATTTTATTTTATTTTTATTTATTTATATATTTATTTCCCGGTGCTGTGCATATATGCGGCCGCGTGCAAGTCGATCACACACAAGTGTGTGGGGGGGGGGTTCCTGTGTAAACAATCTTCCTATAGAGCTGTACATGCAGGAGAGAGCAACATACTCAAGACTAAAAACACTTCTTGAATTGACAAATGAATAAACCACCAAGAAACAAAGGGCAATCTGATGCAAACCACTCTTACCATTAGAAAGGGTGTTGTGGTCCACCTCAAATTTTAAGGCACATTAAAGGTCAGGAAATTCCAAGTTATCTGGATTATCCTTACATTTTGTGTGTGTGTGGTGCATTCAGGCAGCGTGAATTTACGGTTCACTGTCCCAGTAGGTGCAGACTCGCCTCTCCCCCACCTCTCTTGGAAGCAGTAGAAACCCTGCTGCAGGCCTGTATTGAAGGCCTCTCAGAGAACTCTGCTGCAGGCCTGTATTGAAGGCCTCTCAGAGAACCCTGCTGCAGGCCTGTATTGAAGGCCTCTCAGAGAACCCTGCTGCAGGCCTGTATTGAAGGCCTCTCAGAGAACTCTGCTGCAGGCCTGTATTGAAGGCCTCTCAGAGAACCCTGCTGCAGGCCTGTATTGAAGGCCTCTCAGAGAACCCTGCTGCAGGCCTGTATTGAAGGCCTCTCAGAGAACCCTGCTGCAGGCCTGTATTGAAGGCATCTCAGAGAACCCTGCTGCAGGCCTGTATTGAAGGCCTCTCAGAGAACTCTGCTGCAGGCCTGTATTGAAGGCCTCTCAGAGAACTCTGCTGCAGGCCTGTATTGCAGGCCTCTTAGAGAACCCTGCTGCAGGCCTGTATTGAAGGCCTCTCAGAGAACCCTGCTGCAGGCCTGTATTGAAGGCCTCTCAGAGAACCCTGCTGCAGGCCTGTATTGAAGGCCTCTCAGAGAACCCTGCTGCAGGCCTGTATTGAAGGCCTCTCAGAGAACCCTGCTGCAGGCCTGTATTGAAGGCCTCTCAGAGAACTCTGCTGCAGGCCTGTATTGAAGGCCTCTCAGAGAACCCTGCTGCAGGCCTGTATTGAAGGCCTCTCAGAGAACCCTGCTGCAGGCCTGTATTGAAGGCCTCTCAGAGAACCCTGCTGCAGGCCTGTATTGAAGGCCTCTCAGAGAACCCTGCTGCAGGCCTGTATTGAAGGCCTCTCAGAGAACTCTGCTGCAGGCCTGTATTGAAGGCCTCTCAGAGAACCCTGCTGCAGGCCTGTATTGAAGGCCTCTCAGAGAACCCTGCTGCAGGCCTGTATTGAAGGCCTCTCAGAGAACCCTGCTGCAGGCCTGTATTGAAGGCCTCTCAGAGAACCCTGCTGCAGGCCTGTATTGAAGGCCTCTCAGAGAACCCTGCTGCAGGCCTGTATTGAAGGCCTCTCAGAGAACCCTGCTGCAGGCCTGTATTGAAGGCCTCTCAGAGAACCTGTTGAACTACCACCATCTATATACAACCTGGGTTCAACCAACAATACAGTAACTTTTTCAGTTGTTTTGCTGCAGACACCATGAGTACTAGATGCAGGGTAAATGAGATTGGAGGGGGTGCTGTTGCCTTGTGCCCTCCTTGGGGCTTCCTGAAAGCATCTGAGGGGCGGCTGCTGGGAATATGAGACTAGCTCAGTGTTCCTCAAACTTGGGCTCCAAGCATTCTTGGACTACAACTCCCATCATCCCTAGCTAGCAGAACCAGTGACCAGGGATGGTTGTAGTTGTAGTCCAACAACAGCAGGGGACCCAAGGCTGAGAAGCACTGGGCTAGATGAAACCCACCCATCTTGGCCTGGTCTAGCAGGATTCTTCTTATGTTCTGGATTAGAGGTACAGTGGTACCTCGGGTTAAGAACTTAATTCGTTCCGGAGATCCGTTCTTAACCTGAAACTGTTCTTAACCTGAAGCACCACTTTAGCTAATGGGGCCTCCTGCTGCTTCTGTGCTGCCGCTGCAAGATTTCTGTTCTCATCCTGAAGCAAAGTTCTTAACCTGAGGTAATATTTCTGGGCTAGCAGAGTCTGTAACCTGAAGCGTATGTAACCTGAGGTACCACTGTAATGCTGCTTTGAGACCGGTACATCTAACTCAGTTTCAACTACACCAACTGGAAGATTTCCACACAAGGCCAAGGTCTTGTCCAGCTCTACCTGAAGATTCCAGGGATTTAAAAAGAGATGTTCTACCGCTGAGCCACAAAGCCCCCTCACCCAGGACATAGGAAGCTGCCTTCTACTGAGTCAGACCGCTGGTCCATCTCACTAAGAATTGTCTGCACACTGGCTGGCAGCAGCTCTCCAGGATTTCAGAAATGGGTGCTGCCCAGATCTTTCTGGCACTGCTGGAGTTGAACCGGGAATGTTCTGCATGCGAAGCAGATGTTCTGCCCCTGAGCTGCGGTTCTTCCCCTTTGTTTCCCAGTCAATTTCTCTCTAATGCTGTGCTGTACTCCACCCTTTCCCAGCCTTAAATCTCTATTGTGCTGACATACAATGTACAGCTGTTTTCATACCCAAGAGAACCTCCCAGTTACAACTTCTGCTAAGTTTCTGCCCTCTGATCAGCTGCCCTCGAGCCCAGAAACAAGGGTTTGTCTTTTGGTCCTGATGTTTCTTCACAAGCCTCAACCAGGATTGCTTAGCAACCTCACGCATGCGCCTCCTGCCTCCTGAGAATGTTCCTACCAGATCATAATTAAGGGAGACCTTTATGCAACAACAGTCCAGCGCTGTTGCCTTTCTCCACTAAAGCCATTTCCTCATTTGATGTACCCAAAGTTTAGATGCAGCCATTTCCCTCCTCTTCAGGAGACACACTTTGTATTCTATTTACAGAGTCTTTTGCTCACTGCCAAATGACTGGCCAGAGATGCTTTTTGTTCCACCAGCCTCAGTGACTATCCCTCTGTCCATGGTAGGAACCATATTGTTTTCAGGTGAGAATGTCAATATCTGTTTCATAAAATTTATATACCACTTTATTATAGAAGAAACCTCAAAATGGTTTACAAAAACCCCCCCGGTACAATAGTAAACATAAATCCAATAACCAGTTCATGCCTCTGGGTTTAGATTCTAGCAGTGTAGTGGGTGGGTGGGACTTGCCTGCTTTACAGAGCAGGCTCTGCTTCTGGAAGGGCTGTCAGAGGGAAACCCTCTGCTTGAAGAAGTAATCCATTTTGTTGGGAAATACCGTACTTTTTGGTGTACAACACGCCCCCATGTATAACACCCACTATTTTGGGGGACTCAAAATTAATAAAATGGGGGGGGGGCGGGGAGATTCCCCAAAGTTGTTGAGCTTTTTTTAGGGGAAAATGCCAAAAAACACTCATTCGACAGAGCCAACAAAGCCGCTCATGCGCGTTGCCAAAGCAACCTATCCTCTGTCCCATAACAAAAAAAGCATCAAATCAACTGCCCAATTGCCGCAGTGACAGCCAATCAACAACAGCCCTTGCAGCAGCCACCAATAACCATATCCAACTCGTGGCAGCAACCAATCCCTCGGCCCCCCCACAATGCACTACCCATGTAAGATGACCCCTAATTTTGAACATGATTTTGGAATAAAAAAAAATAATCTTATACATAGAAAAGTACAGTAACTGGTGAATGCCAGTTAATCCTGAAGTTCCATGTGTGTAGGAAACTACAAAAGAAAAGAATGGCTAACAGCCTGAATTCAAAAAAACATGGAGCTGAGAATCACAGAATCATGGTAAAGGTAAATGACCCCTGGACAGTTAAGTCCAGTCGAATTTGACTATGAGATATCCCTCCCAGGTTGGTGTCATCTGCAGATTGGATAAGCATCCCCTCAATTCTTTCATCCAAGTCGTTTATAAAGACTGTGATCGACAACGGGTCCAGGATAGAACCCTGCGGCATCCCTCTTGTCACTTTTTCCAGGATGATGAGGAACCATTTAGGAGTACTCTTTGGGTTCGATCAGTCAACCAGCTACCAATCCACCTACAAATGTGTCAAACCTGCAGAGATCCAGTATGTTAAAAGCATGCCTTGTGGGTGAAGCACTGGCCTACGGGCACAGGAAGTTTCCTTTACTGAGTTAGAGCATTGACCCATCTTATCTACAATAGTAGCAGTTCCTCATGGTTTAAGACATGGTTTAATACCTGGAGATGCCCATGAACGTACCTGGACCCTGAGATCATTCTCTGAGGTCCTTTTTCGTGTGCCTTCTCCATGAGATGTCCGGAGGGGGACAACACGAGAACAGGCCTTTTCTGCAGTGGCTCCCCATTTATGGGATGTTTTCCTCAGGGAGATTCATCTGGTGCCTTCATTATACACCTTTAGGCACCAGGCAAAAATGTTCCTCTTTAACTAGACCTTTGACTGATTGACATCCAATGCCCTAATAATCATAATATTTATACCCCATCCACATGCGGCTAGGTTTCCCCAGCCACTCTGGGAGGCTTCTAACAAAATATTAAAATACAGTAGTCCGTCAAACATTAAAAGCTTCCTTAAACAGGGCTGCCTTCAGATGTCTTCTAAAAGTCTGGTAGTTGTTCTTCTCTTTGACATCTGGTGGGAGGGCATTCCACAGGGTGGGTGCCACTACCGAGAAGGCCCTCTGCCTGCTTCCCTGTAACTTGGCTTCTTGCAGTGAGGGAACCACCAGAACGCCCTCGGAAGTGCCGAGGGAGTGGGGATTTTTGTTTTTTGTTTTTGTTCTTATGTTTATTGTGTATTTTGTGTTTTTTATATTGTAATTTCATGTTGTGAACCTCCCTGTGATCTACGGGTATACGGCAGTATACAAATGTAATAAATAAATAAAGTGTGGTGTAGTGGTTAAGAGCGGTGTATTCGTAATCTGGTGAACCGAGTTCGATTCCCTACTCCTCCACATGCAGCTGCTGGGTGACCTTGGGCTAGTCACACTTCTCTGAAGTCTCTCAGCCCCACTCACTTCACAGAGTGTTTGTTGTGGGGGAGGAAGGGAAAGGAGAATGTTAGCCGCTTTGAGACTCCTTTGGGTAGTGATAAAGCGGGATATCAAATCCAAATTCCTCCTCCTCCTCCTCCTCCTCCTCCTCCTCCTCCTCCTCCTCCTCCTCTTCTTCTTCTTCTTCTTCTTCTTCTTCTTCTTCTTCTTCTTCTCTGCCAGCCAGTCTGGAGAGGGCAGGATATCCCCTCCCCCAGGAGGATTCAAATTGGACCGGACCCACCTGCAAGAGAGGAGGTGCCATCCCATATGAGGACTGACCTCCAGGAAAACCAGGATTAGAAATCCACAGTAAGATTTTCCATTTTTCTATGAACAAAAAATGACCTTAAGTAAGTTTAAATGCTTTACTTACAGCAGAGGTCTTAACTCATGCATCATTCAATGATTCAGCAGAAGCACCACAGGTAAGATATTCCTAGTTTCAAACTACAGACGTTAGTCTCAAACACACTGTCTGAGTCTGAAGCCCCAGCCTCATACATCTGTACAGTTAATTGGTTCAAATGAAAATGCGGGGGTTGGGGGGGGGAGAGAGAGAAACAGGAAACAACCCTTATTTCCTCCCTCTCAAATCTGATGGGTCATGACCAATTTGAGTCTTCACTAGTGATCCTTAAACTTTTTATTGCAGACAATTATGCACAGTTATGTTTAGCTGCATAAATCTCCCACACATCTGGAGGCCCACCCAAGTCCAGTCTCAATAATTATCAGGAGACTTGAAAGGTCTTGAAGCTGCCCATCAACTTTAAGCACAAATAGGCAGCAGAGAGTGCAAGGATACAGGTCACCTGGTCACACACTTCTCCTGGTCCTACAATCGCTCAGAATATCAGCAGGTGCCAAGAGGTGTATGTGATTTATTGTTTTGCAGTAGTACTGAATTTGATTTTTATGGATATTATAACATCCTACTAAATAAACTAATGTTTACTGTCCAAAATTAATGTTACTGGGGCAAGCCAGCCAGATGGGCAAGGTATAAATAATAAAATTGTTGTTGTTGTTGTTTGATGATACAAATGTAGCTATACTGTCAAATTAACTGGTCTTATATAATGATATTGGCAGCTTAAATAGTCACTGCAACTAGGTTTGAACCTGAAGCTTTTGCTGGGTGTTGCTGGTTCCACCTTCTCCTAGAATTCTAGAATCACGTAGAGTTCGAAGGGACCCCCAAAGGTCATCTAGTCCAAACCCCTGAAAATCAGTAACCACAACTAAACAATCCCTGACAGATGGCCATCCAACCTGTTTAAAAACCCACCAACAAAGGAGAATCCTTTAGATACCTCTTTGCAAAATTGTTTGCACTTCTAACTAAAAGCTAAAGGTTGCATTTCAGCTGGCTGAAGATCTCAGTGTGTTTTACATAGGTGGAACCTATGCAGTCAGAATTAAATACCCCTGAGTTAAATAGAGCTGACCTCTGGAATGCTCTGTACAGGACCCAAAGTCATGCCAATTGTAATAAATTGGGTGTTATGCTATGTATTGCTGCTTTTTGGTGTGTGTGGGGTGGGGGGGCCAACACAGTTGCCTGCCTTTAAAAAACAAAACAAAACTCTCCTTCAATATGTGGCTACAGGCTGTTTGGGGGCATGGCTATTATTTGACCACTACATAACCATTTATAGACAACAATTTCCACTGGTGCTAGAGCAGAAACTTTTCTTTCTAAAGAGAATTGGTACAATGTTGTAGCTGTGTGAGTGAGCAGGTCCACCACTAAATCCCGGGTTCAGATCTTGTCTCAGACATGAGCTCACTACACAGTCCTTTTCTCGCAGCTTCAATCCTGGATCTGCAACAGGGGGACAATATACTTGCCAGTCTTACAAGGTTCTTGTAAATATTTCTGACATCACATGTGAAAAGCAGTAGGTTGTTGCTATGCAAATTCTTTTTGTTACTATTAAATGGAGAATTTGCCCAATTTGTCATTTAGGTTTCTTAAATACCTAGAGGGCATGGCTAGTACCTTGTATGAGTTTGTTTAAAGACCAGGTTAGATAAATATTGATTAGATGAGTTTGGCAGACAGTCATTCCACAAGGCAGCAGGACAACTAGGCAAATTTGGAAGGTCATGGTTCCCTTTAATCCAAGAACAGCCATCACTGGACTAGTCCCTTCCAGAAGCAGACTATTTAAATAGCACCATCTATGGGCCATCTATATGCTTTACAAGATATAAGGGGAAAGGTCCCTGCCCTGAGGGGCTTCCAGTCAGAAATTCAAAACAGGGAAGGGGAAATTATTTATTTGTTGGTTTTGTAACATTAGTATATTGCCTTTCTTCCATCATGGAACCCAAAACAGTATCCCTGTGCTTCCTAGGCCTGAGTTCACCCATCCAGGCACTGAAAAGACCCAGACGTGCTTAGCTTCATCAAAGTAGGGGCTGCATGTACCGCGGGAAATGGCTTCAAGGGGATGATGATGACTTGATGACTCAGGAGGTCTCAGGCAAATTGTATTATTCTTCAGATATCTGACAATTTTAAGGGAAGTAATTCAGAGCATCGTTGGCAAGGCTTGCAGCCAATCCGTACAGGAGGGACTGACACTGAACTTCTTTACTCCGGGGCCATGCAGAGGCAGATATTGACTTACATGCCTAGAAGCTGCAAATATGTGATTTATTAACACATAAGAGCCTAAGAAGCGCCCGCTGGATCAGGCCAGTGATCCACCTTGTCCGGAATCCTGTTCCCACAGTGACCAACCATGTGCCTAGATGGGAATCCTGCGCGCAGAACTTGAGTGCTTCAGTGACTCCGTCCTTGTTATTGTTCTCTAGCGGCATACTGCCTTGGCTCAAACAGAGAATTCGGAACAGAAGAAGAGCCCTGCTGGATCAAGACGAAGGGGCCCATCTAGTCCAGCAGCTTGTTCTCGCAGTGGCCAACCAGGTGCCCTCACAAGCAGGACCAAAGCACCAGAGCCTTCTCCCCTCCTATGCTTTCCAGCAACTGGTATTCAGAAGCACTGCTGCTGTCAACTGTGGAAGCAGAGCATGCCCATCCTGGCTTATCAATAGCCTTTTCCTCCTCCATGAATTTGTCCAATCCTCTTTTAAAGCCCTCCAAGTCGGTGGCCATCACTGCCTCCTGTGGCAGGGAGTTCCATAGTTTAAATATGTCCCACTCAAGGGACGGGTTTCTTTTTATCTGTCCTGACACTTTAAAATAGTTCCCTTTTTGGAAGGGAAAAAAAGGGGCCTTCCTGTACTGGGGCACCGAGGCAAGAGACTCTCCTTCAAACCATGTTTCAGAAAACACCTGGGAGTTGATCTGTGCTGTAACTCAAGCAGACACACTAACTGAAACTGACCACAATGTAGTTGTGTTCAAAAACCTCAGGGGAGGGATTGCTGGGGGTGGGGGACGGGACCAGCGGAAGCTAGTTAAAAAGACCCTAAAGTCTAGAGCAAGGAAATTAAAAAACCTTTGGCTCAGCATGGAAGCTGTATATAAGCAGATTCACAGAAACAGCTCGGAGGAACCTTAAATGAAAGGAACGGCAGCGGTCGCAGCACACGGCCTGGAGTGGCAGGTGGGGGGGTCACCTCTTGAATCAGAGGGGGGGGTCATTCAGAGTATCATCAACAGGAGCAGGACAACTTATAATGGAAAATGAAAGGAATGGAATTGAAATTGATTGAAATTGAATTGAAATTGAAATACTTTATTGTTATTTGTACAACTTGTATACAGTGAGATTACACTAGCACCCCCCACTCAGCTCTCTTAGTGTTAATTCCCCTTGTTTACTGACGCACCAAACCCAAAAGTCAGTTGCCCTGTTGTTATCTTTTCATTCAGCAGCCTAACAGCCCACGGATAGAAGATGTCGTCCGTGCCCTTCCTCAAGCTGGGCATGGCCTGGTTCCTCGTGGGGGCAAACAACAGTGATAGGCAGTTTGACTGCTCCTGTATCAAAGCCACTTTGGAATGCAGCTTGGGTCCTGCGCTGACAGAAGTTTCTAGTAGGAAGGTATCTCTGTATCTCCTCTACATATCAGGATACTGCTGAGATCTCTGTCTGTAGCACCTGTGTGCTTGTTCCCTGACACTTGTAAGGCGTCAACTGAGATTATTACAGAAGTGCTCCTGACACCTTCCTTAGGTAGTTTCCATTGCATGCCACACACACGCACCTTAGGACTGACCATTACTGCATCATCACTTTTCTTTCACTCTACCCGGTCCCCAGTCACACCAGGCCACCATGGAAGTCACACACCATCACACACCATGGAATGTGTGTGATGTGGGATCATTAAGGAGGCATTTTGGAGGATGGTATAGAGAGCAGGAGGGGTGCAGACGGAGATAAGAACATAAGAAGAGCCTGCTAGCCAACCAGTTGCCTGTAGGAAACTCTCAAGCAAGACCTGAGCACAAGAGCAACACACTTGTCTCCTGTTGCTTCTAGCCACAACTGTTTTCAGAAGCATTGGTGCCTCCAGCTGTGGATGCAGAGCACAACCATATTGACTGGTAGCTATTGATAGCTCTCTCCTCCTCTGAGAATTTGTCTAATCCTCTTTTAACGCATCTAGGTTGGTGGCCATTACTGCCTGGAGGGAGTTCCATAGTTTAACTCTGCACTGTCCAGAATCTCCCAACATTCAGTTTCATTCCATGTCCACAAGTTCTACTGTTATGAAAGAGGGAGGAAAAATTTTCTCTGTCTATTTTTTGCACTACAGTCCACTATAAATCCGCTGAAAACACACATCAGTACCCACAACACAACCCCAGCAGCCTCTTCTTTGCTTGAGGCACGTGCCTCATTGTACGTGGGAAACTGCCTTAAAGCAGGTCAGGCTCTTTGTCCATCCAGCCCAGAGCTTTCCAAACTGTGTCTTGCGACACGTTGGTGTGTCGGCTGCATTGTGTAGGTGTATCGTGTGAACACTCCCCCTGCTCATCCTGGGGCCAGAAAGGGGTTTGTTTAACCTCTGGTTTGCTAGTAAAACTGAATTACTGTGTCATGAAATGATGCGTGTCTAAAAAGTGTGTCACTCAAATGAAAAGTTTGGGAAGCTCTGATAGCCCAGTCTTGTCTACTCCCGACTGGAAGCAACTCTCCATGGATTCAGTCAGAGCTGCATCTTTGTAGTCTCCTGTTATCCCCCCCCCTCTCTTTTTGTTGAGATGCTTTGCAGAGTTAGCACACGGCTTGGAGCTGACTATGTATTGAATGTTTTGCTGGAATAATCTGGCTTGCCTTGGCTGCAATCTGGTCTGGAAAAAGAGAAAGTTTTGTTATACGAAATATATACTTGGGTAGAAAGCAGGTCAGCATAATCACATAATCAATCACATGACGTGGTGCACTCCACCATTTGAATGGCAATGCCCATCAACTCAGGAGAGGGCTCAAATATTTTACTGGGGGTGGCCAAAGCTCCCTTGGCCCCAGGAGTTGGCTCCTGTGGTAGGAAAGTTCTTTGTTCCAGCTAACTAAGTGAGCCATGATTGCCCCTTTGTTTTCATCAGATCCGAAAATATGAATTCTCTCTAAGAGGGTCCAAAGAAAAGACTGAAGGAGGCGGTAGGGGACAGCTGAAACTGGAGAATATCAGTTTAACACCAAAGGAAAGGTCAGCAGCACAGAGGTCAAGGGCCAGTGAGACAGTTCAGAAAGTTGAGGGTCCCCTTCTCAATCTGCCTTAACCCCTCAGCAAGCTGAGCTGCATCTCAGCAATATTTTTAAGTAGAATGCCAGGGATTGAACTTGTGATTTCCTGTGTGCAAAACAGCTGCTCTAACACTTACATGGCACCTATTGCACTGGAACTATTTAAGGATGAACCAGATGACTTCCAGAGGCAAATCTGTTATGCAAGAAATCTGCCCCGTCTTAATATGTCTGCCTGTATCATACTGGGTCCTTTACAATCATAGTCAGGTGCTTTGGACCTGCTCTGTTCCAATATGCTTTTTTTAAAGCCAGTAATACTTTATTGTTGGGTAGGCCACTTTTGTCAAAAGAGAAACTGATTGGTGCTGAGACAGTGGCCAGATACGAAATAGGACAGGATTCCAGTGCTTTTAACAGTTGTGTAGAAGAGGAAATTCCAGTGAATGTAATGAGCTTTCCCACCATGTTTACTGGCCACCAATAGCCCTCTCTTCTATGAATTTGTCTGATCTTGTTTTAAAGCCATCTAGGTTGGTAGGCATCACTACCACTTTGGGGAGGGGGTTCCGCCATTTAACTCTGCTCTGTGTGAATAAGTCTTGTCTCTTATCAGTTCTGTATCTTCCAACATTCAGCTCCACTGGATGTTCATAAGTTCTGGTGTTATGAGACAGCTGCCACTCCCTCTTACAGGGGAAGGAGCTCTTCTTTCCCCTTTTATCTGCCTGTCCTAGTAAGTCCATCACACAGAGACAGGGTCCTTTGCTGAGAGTCTGAGTGGCTCACATGGAAACCTAACACCAGGCTTCCACTAACCTAACCTTTGAAATATTACAGTGAAAATGAAAAAGAAAAAAGAAAAATACAAAATAAAAACAATTAAAAACACACATATTTTCTATTACTTATTTTCCTTTAGCTTGTTTCCCGGACCTCCTCATACCTCCCTTTTTTGTATTCCACTTCAATTTATTGGTTCAGCAAATCCTTACCATTAGATTTTAACCCATTTATAACCCTTTTTTCATATTCTCTTAAAGCATTACAGCTGGAAACCGCTTAATTACTATCCAACATCATTCTATCATTCATTAATTTTTCAATATTTCTGTAAATAGTCTTTAAATTTCTTCCAATCTTCTTCCACCGACTCTTCTCCCTGGTCTCGGATTCTGCCAGTCATTTCTGCCAATTCCATATAGTCCATCACCTTCATCTGCCATTCTTCCAAAGTGGGTAGATCTTGTGTCTTCCAATACTTTGCAATGAGTATTCTTGCTGCTGTTGTAGCATACATAAAAAAAGTTCTGTCCTTCTTTGGCACCAATTGGCCGACAATGCCCAGAAGAAAGGCCTCTGGTTTCTTCAAGAAGGTATATTTAAATACCTTTTTCAGTTCATTATATATCATTTCCCAGAAAGTCTTAATCCTTGGGCACGTCCACCAAAGGTGAAAGAATGTACCTTCAGTTTCTTTACATTTCCAGCATTTATTGTCGGGCAAATGATAGATTTTTGCAAGCTTGACTGGGGTCATGTACCACCTGTATATCATTTTCATAATATTCTCTCTTAGGGCATTACATGCCGTAAACTTCATACCTGTGGTCCATAACTGTTCCCAGTCAGCAAACATAATATTATGTCCAACATCTTGTGCCCATTTAATCATAGCAGATTTCACCGTTTCATCCTGAGTATTCCATTTCAACAGCAAGTTACACATTCTTGACAAATTCTTAGTTTTGGGTTCTAACAGTTCTGTTTCTAGTTTTGATTTTTCCACCTGGAAGCCAATTTTCTTATCCAAATTATATGCCTCCATTATCTGATAATAATGAAGCCAATCTCTCACTTTGTTTTTTAGTTTCTCGAAACTCTGCAATTTCAATTTGTCTCCTTCTTGTTCCAAAATTTCCCAATATTTTGGCCATTTGGCCTCCATATTGAGCCTTTTCAGAGCTTTCGCTTCCATCGGTGACAACCACCTTGGGGTTTTATTTTCCAATAAATCCTTGTATCTTATCCAAACATTAAACAGTGCTTTCCTAACAATGTGATTTTTAAATGCTTTATGTGCTTTGACCTTATCATACCATAAATATGCATGCCACCCAAATACGTTGTTAAAACCTTCTAAATCCAAAATGTCTGTATTTTCAAGAAGTAGCCATTCTTTCAACCAGCAAAAAGCTGCTGATTCATAATAAAGTTTAAAGTCTGGCAGGGCAAATCCACCTCTTTCCTTTGCATCAGTTAATATCTTAAATTTTATCCTGGGCTTCTTGCCCTGCCAGACAAATCTAGAAATATCTCTCTGCCACTTCTTGAAACAGTCCATCTTGTCCACAATTTGCAATGTCTGAAACAAAAACAACATTCTAGGCAATACATTCATTTTTATCACAGCAATACGACCCAAAAGTGAAAGCTTCAAATTTGACCAGATTTCTAAATCTTTTTTCACTTCCGTCCAACATTTTTCATAATTATCTTTAAATAAGTTCCCATATTTGGCTGTCATATTAATCCCCAGGTATTTCACTTTCTTAACCACAGTCAGGCCTGTCTCATTCTGAAACCTCTCTCTTTCAATCGGTGTTAAATTTTTCTCTAAAACCTTAGTTTTTAGCTTGTTCAATTTAAATCCTGCCACTTGACCAAATTCTTGAATTAATTCTAAAACCCTTTTAGTACTAGATTCTGGCTCCTGTAACGTCAATACTAAGTCATCTGCAAATGCTCTCAGTTTGTACTGTTTGGCTCCGACCTGTATACCTTTAACCAACCGGTCCCTTCTAATCATATTCAGCAGAACCTCCAGGACCGATATAAAAAGCAGTGGGGAGATTGGGCACCCCTGTCGTGTCCCTTTTTCTATCTTAAATTCTTCCGTCACCACATTATTTACAATTAATTTAGCCTTTTGTTCAGAGTATATTGCACCTATACCATTTTCAAAACCTTGGCCTACCCCCATCCCCTGTAGGTTCTTCTTCATGAAGCTCCAAGAGATATTGTCAAAAGCTTTCTCCGCATCCACAAATATCAGAACTGCTTTAGTGTTTATATTCACTTCTAGTTTTTCCAAAATATCAATTATATTCCTCAAATTATCAGACAAGTGTCTTCCCGGGAGAAAGCCCGCTTGGTCTTTATAAATCTCTTCCATCAATACTTTTTTCAATCTCTTGGCCAAAATGTCTGCAAAAATTTTGTAATCCACATTAAGTAACGATATAGGGTGGTAGTTCTTAAGCTGAGTCTTTTCAGTCTCTGTTTTAGGTATAAGTGTAATGTACGCCTCTTTCCACGACTCTGGTGCCCTTTTCCCTTCCAAAATTTCATTGCAGACTTCCTTCAAAGGTTGCAATAGCCACTCTTTCAAGGATCTATAATATCTAGAAGTCAGCCCATCCGGTCCTGGAGATTTGCCCAATTGCATGTTTTGAATGGCACCTTCCACTTCCTGTTCAGATATTTTATAGTTCAGCATTAATTTACTTTCTTGAGAAATTTTTTGTAATCCATTTGTCTTCAAGAATCGGTCTATGTCCATTTCTTTCTGTGGCCCTTGCGTGTATAATTGTTTAAAGTATCTCTGGAAACAGTTTCTAATCTCAATTGGGTTGTGTATATTCTTTCCTTCCACTTCTAAGTTTGTAATAGTATTTAATTTTTGTCTTTTTTTCATTTGCCAGGCCAACAATTTCCCACATTTATTAGCTGATTCAAATGTTTTTTGTCTCATTTGTTTAATTTTCCATTCTATTTCCTGATTCATCATTTTCATGTATTGTACTTGATATAATTTTATTTCTCTCAGAATCTCCTGCGACTTTGGTTTTGCTCTCAATTTCTTCTCACTTTCTTTTATTTTCTCCAAAATTTTATCTTTCTTCTCATTCTGAATTTCTCTTCTTTATTGCATTCTGTTGTATCAGAAACCCTCTCATGACCGCTTTGCTTGTGTCCCAGATTACTCTTTTTTCTACATTGGTGTTCATATTTATTTCAAAATAGTCTCTCAAAGTTTTTTGGGCCTTTTTATATACTTCTTCATCTCTAAATAAGGTGTCATTCATCCTCCATCTGAAGGATCCGGTTGATATTTGTTTCATCTCCATCCTTACAGCGTTATGGTCGGAGCAGGTTTTTGGGCAGATTTCTACTTTCTTTATCTTTGGTGCCATTCCTCTAGTTATCCATATTTGGTCAATTCTAGTCCATGTCATCTTGGCTTCAGAAAAGAAGGTTCCCTCTCTTCCCAAGGGGTTCTTTACTCTCCAGATATCCACTAAGTCTATATTGTCTGTCATCTCAAAAAATGTTTTCGGTAGTCTACCATCCTTGGTAACTACCTGTCTTTGTGCCTTATCCATGTTTGTAGATACTACTCCATCCATGTCCCCCATCAAAATCAAATTGTAATCCAAATAGTCCAGTAAGGTCTCGTGCAACTTTTTAAAGAATTCAGATTTCCCCTCATTCGGTGCATAAATTCCTACTATCAAGAATTTCTCTCCTTGAACTTGAATTTCAATTGCCAAAAATCTTCCTTGGTCATCTTTAAAAATTAATTTCGGTGATAGTCTCTCCTTTGCATATATCACAACTCTTTTTTTAACTTTGTCAGATGAGATAAACTCCTGTCCCAATCTTTTATTAATCAGTAGTTTCCTGTGTAGCCTTGTTATATGTGTTTCTTGTAAACAAATCAAGTCCAATTGTTCCTTTTTTAGTAGATGAAAAACACTTTTTCTCTTTCGAGGGGAGTTCAAACCATTACAGTTCCAGCTTAACAGTTGCAGAGCCATGATGGGGTTACTTCACTTTACCTCCAACTGCACCAAGTGTCTGTTCTTGTTCTGTAGATGGTGTCTCTTTCTCTGGGCTGTGCAATCCAAAAGATAAGTTTGCTATGTCTAGTATGCCTTTTGGCTCTTCTCCAGATTCCGCTTCTTTCTGTAGGTCTTCTTCGTGATCTTTCAAGAACCTGTCCTTATCATTAACTGATCTTATATTTATCTTTCTTCCTTTGTATTTAAAGGATAGGCCTTGAGGAAATTCCCACCTGAAAAGAATTCTATTTCTTTTCAACAGGGCAACTAGGTCTCCGTAGTTAAACCTTAAGTCCAAAAGATGTTTTGGAATGTCCTTAAATATCACCACACTTGAGTCGTAAATTTCCAAAGTCTTTTGATAGTGCAAATTCAAAATTTTGTCTCTCTCTTCTTTTGTTCGAAGGGTAATCAAACAGTCCCTCACCTTGTTCCTGCTTTGTCCTCTTCCAAGTCCAAATGCATTCACTGTCTTAAATTCTTCCTTCCCCAAGTCCTGTTGCCAAAAATCTGTAAATTCCTGTGTAAGAAAGTCAGCCAGGTTATCTTTCTCCCGTTCTGGTACGGCCCTGATTCTTAAATTTCTTTGTCTCTCTTTCAATTCAATCATAGACAATGTCAAATCGTGATCCTCCAGTTTCTTATATACTGGTGGTATCTTCTCTTGAATAGCAGTTGCAATATCTTTTGCTTCTTCGGCTATCTTTCGGGTCGAAGCAGATTCCTGTAATAATTTTTCAATAGACTCTGTATTGGTGTTCACCTTCTGTCCCAAATTATTAATACTTGTAGTATTCAGATCAATTTTACCTGATGCTTCAGCTACTTGTTTATTAGTCTCAGCTACCTGCTTAGCTAAATTTCCCAAAGATTCATTAATTTTTCCAAGTGCATGTGCCAAAACGTCTTCGGACGACATAACTTTTGGTTTGACCTGTGGGGGTGCAGCCCCTGATGTTCCAGATGCTCCAGATGTTGAAGCCCTTCGCTGCTGTGCAGTATCTGTCCGATAGTGTCTGTCAGACCTAGTAGTTTTTTCCTGTGCCAGCTCTATCTTTCCTTTCCCATCTGCCATAACACTCTCATGAGAATTCAAGGTCGTTCCCACAGTTGAAAGTTTATTTTGGAATGGAATTTTCCTCTAACCCAGTTGTTATTGTAACAATGTCCAGCCTCCTCTAGGGGGACACAGTAACAGCCAAAGCTTGCAACTTTTAAGAACAAAGATGGTCTTTATAAGTCCCCCAATTCACTTAATGACAACAGTTTCAGTGCACTTGAACAGTTACTTTAAAGCCAGGAGAAGTCCAGAAACACTGTATCTCTTCTGCAGAGTTAGCTGTCAAAAATCCTCTGCTTACCGATAGGCTTTCCACTGAATGGCATTCCTTGTCTAGGGGCAGTCCGTTCCCAGGTTTTAAGCAGCAGATTTTAGCTTCCTTTCCCCCTTTTTTTTTGCAGGTAAAAACAACTCAAACCTTTCCCCCTCCTCTCCTGCAATCCGGAGGGGAGCCCACTTTCCAGATGTTAAGATTTAAGTCTTTTTTCCGAATGTCTTTCTATGTTTCCGCTTTACAGTCTCTTTGCTTTGATCTATTTACAAGAAAGGAAGGCAGACTTCCTGGTTATACCTTCCCGCTTCGGTGCCGAATTAGCTGTTTTTTCTCCTTTTAAATCCAATTTAATCCTACTCACGGGTAGTTGCTTTCAAAATCCAATTATCCCAGGAAAAAGTCAGTGCTCTCCGATAATGGCTGTGCGGCTTCACTCTGCAGAAGAAGCAGTCGACTCTCAGCACCACGCCGCTCACCCTGTCCCGCTCCGGAGCCCTTAAAAGGGTCCCTTCGCAACTTGGGGGGGCGCAAATGGTGCCCGCCGAGTCCCCACGTTCACAGGCTTCCCCTGCCTGTGATTTTTAAAGGGTCCCCGCTTTGCCGCAGCGGTAAGACCCGATCCCGCGGAGCTGGTCCCTCCGAGAATCAGAGGGAATGCGCCATTAACGATGGCGCTGACCCGGAAGTCATGCCCTACATATTTTGGACTCCCAACTCCCATCATCCCTGGCCATGGGGCAATGCTTCCTGGGGCTGATGGGAGTTGGAGTCTAAAAAAATCTGGAGGTGGCCATGTTGGAGAAGGCTGCCTGACACCCTGGTATCAGCTGGTTGTCTTTGTTCGTTTCCTCTCTAATGCCAGCTTTGGGGGAAGATGGGGCCTGGAAGTAGCCAATGTGGCACTGCCTTGTTTGTTTGTTTGTTTGTTTGTTTGTTTGTAAAAAGTATTTGCATATTGCCGTGTCATAAAAAAATATACTGAAGCTGTTTACAGCAATAAAACCATAAAAACCACAAAAGAAGTTTAAAACAGACATAAATTAACCACCCATAGCCTTTTAAATGTCTGTCAGACAGGTTTTGTTTTGTTTACACTATTGTGTTATGTATGTTGTGTGTTTTTGTTGTTGTAAACTACCTTATGATCTTTGGACGAAAGCCAGTACAAAAATAAATAATTTGTGGAAGGTTGTGTGTTTAATTGCTTGCATTTAACTGGCAGAATAGAAAAGTTTTCAGCAGGTTTTGTTGTTGTTTTTAAGTTGGCACAGAAGGTTCCTGCTGAATCTCTATTGGCAGCATATTCCACAGGACTGGACTAAAGGGTCAGTTTATTGTTGTTTACAAATGAGCCTCGCCAACTCAGGGTATGACCAACGGCAGCCCTGCAGATTATCTCAGTGATCAAGCTGGGGGAGGAGAGTTCAGGCAGCCCCTGAGGTACTTTGGACCAAAGTTACAGGCTTCTCAAATATTTGGGTCCTGTTTTACTCCTTTCCTTCACCATGACCCCCCTCCCAAAGCTGGGTATTGACTGGGTCACTGGAAGAATTGTTGCCCTATACATGCGAGTGGTGCAAACAACAAGGGACCAGAGCCAGCCACAGGAGGAATAAGGTTGAAGATTGACCTCAAGTCTTGGCTAAGGTTAAGAACTTTGCCATGCAGAGTTTATAAGGGTCAGGCAGGATGGGAGTTGTCTTCCAGCAACAACTGGAAGGCCACATTCTCCTCACCTGTGGCTTAGCAGAACCTCCATGCTCAAGAGGCAGGATATCTCTGGACAGCAGTTGCTGAGGGTTTGACCCAGAGGATGCTCCTTATGTTCTTGACAATCTGTTGTGTGGGTATTTAAAACTTTCCAGTTGTGTTGTGGTCTTGTGCTCTAGTTGGCTGTATGGGTGAAATTTAGTGTGGCATGTCAGTATATCAGTCAAGGAGCCACAGTTCCATAATGCAACTGTTTAATAGACTATTGTATTTTAATATTCTCTTGGAAGCTGCCCATAGTGGCTGGGGAAACCCACCCAGATGGGAAGAGTATTAATAATGATAATGATAATGATAATAATTACTATTGCTGCAGCATTAGAAAACAGGAGCTCTGGCATTATAGCCAGGAAAGCTAATGCAATATTCCCAGCATCTGAATGCATTAGCCCTAGGTGGCTTCTAGGCAAGCCCTAACACTCTCAGCCTCAGGAGTCCCCATCTGGGACATGGGATTTTGTTCTCATTTACTTCTCCCATCATGGAATTCAAGGCTTTCCGGGTCTCCCATTTGGGCACCAACCAACCCAGCCCTGCTCAACCTTCAGTGAGGTTCTGGTCTGTGCCCGAAGATTGTGCCTTTGGATCATATATATAGACGACAATGCCAGCCTCATTAACTAGGGGGTTGCAAGGATGGCAAAGATGTGTGTTGCAGCATTGTGAGTTGCCCTTAAAGGGCTGCAAAAAATTCTTCATCACAATTTCCAGGGGGGTTGTTGTGCTAGCCTGTGGCAGCAGCACCCAGCCAGTTTTGCTTCACCTTAAAAACACACATGTTCTATGATGATTAACCCTATTATAGAAAATGCTTTTCTTATCTTAAACCATGCATATAATTTCCCACTTGGCACACGGTATACTTTTTGCATCCCATTGACATTTAGCCCCCAACAGTTTACACACACACCGCCCAAAACATACTGCCGCCATTCCTGTACCCATTGCCTATCCATCTTCCTGTCCCAACTGAGGTTTACTCTTCATGCATCTGATTAAGCAGATTCTAGTCCACAGATGCTTCTTACATAAATAAATCTTCTTTTTCTTTAGTCGTTAAGGAGCCACAAGCTTCTTCGCTGTGCTTGGTAATGCTAGCGATTCTAGCGCAGCAGAAGCGCGCCGAGTTCTGCTGTTTTATCCTCCTCGCCGCCTCCGCTGTTTCCCGTGCAGTAGTACCACAAGGCCAAAGATGATCCATGCCTGTGTATTGAGCATCCTTCGTAAGCCGCTGTCTGCCCGAGACAGAACTGTATGGATTGCAACCGCGACCGAGGGTCCTGCTTGCCTCCCGATGCCCCGCTCGCTTCCCTGGCAGCGCCTGTGCGTTGAGGGGGGCGGTGGCGGGGAGGGAGGGGCGGGGGGGGTCACAGGGGGCTGCCTGGTGCAGGCGGTCTTCTGGACCCCAGTGAACGTGGCTTTATTTAATGAGCGCGTCTTTGCTGACAGATTCATTATTTGTGTTCGGTTGCTTCAAGTCAAAACTGATTAGTTACACTTACTGCTGCAAAGATTTAATGATTTTATTGTTTATCTTCAATTTATTTTGATTAACATCTCCGTTTGTTTCATTGCCAGCGCAATTAGGTGTAGCATAACAGCGACGACTTTAATTTTGTTGAAATTAAGATGAATAAGTGACGGATTATGGCACTTTGTTTAACAAATAAATCACAGTTAAGAGGATTGTATTAGTAATAAATGGGGGGGGGGGAGACAGTCTAATTTAAGTGCATGGATCTGTTCACTTCAAGCGTGCCAAAAAGAGTGGGTGGGAGGAGGGGCCTTGTTTTTAAAGGAAACTCCATTTGGGGGCTGTGTTTTTGGCAAGGAGATGAAATGAGGAAAGGGGCGAATTGGTTTATAAAACGAACCAGAGTTTATGCAGAAACTGAGGTGTAAGGGAAGAATCAGTGATAAACTATAGAAATTTTGACGGCTGCATGTGTCATAAAGAGCAGTTATAAAGACGGGAACATATGATAATTTGGGAATTGAAAGAACGGCTCAGGCTGTCTTGTACTCCTTCCTAGTACGTGTGAATGCTAGTAATACAGGTTAAAAAGGACGCGAGAGCCATCGCAGGATGGAACGCTGGCGCTGGCTATTGCATTCACAATTACAGACACGTGAATTGCGAAACAACAAAACAACATGCATTAATTTCAGTTTCACTTTAGAAAATTGCTTTTGTTTACTCTCTTGCATATACTCTCATATCTATTTTCTTTTCAGGGCAGTCCCAATATTATGGGGTGGCTGCTGCTCGTTCGTTCATCTTAATTTTTTTTAATTATTTTTTTTGCAGCATCCAAATGCTAGCCCGTATTCCGCCCCCCCCCAAATTTACTCTTGTGAGAGGACATCTGACAAGTTTTAGAAACGCAAAGACAATCGTTGCAAAGACCTGCTTGCGATCTCTCAACGACCCGTTGACGACAATACTAAGTCCCCTCTCAGGGCCTTCACTGATCCCCAAAAATTACTAGACGAGAGGGATTGAGGGGGAACCAAACTGTCTGTGAATGAAACATCTGCGGCACCACCCTCAGATCACAAAGTGATCTGTGGCCACCTGGATTTTATGAGATAGTAATAAAGGCAGATCCAGTTGGACCAAAAGTTATTCCAGTTCATCCGTGTCTCTGGCTGTTGGGATGTCAATAGATACTAGGAGAGGGTATATTTATTAAATATTATCTAATAAATAGATATCTTTCCTCAGGTTGTGAGTGCATCCCTTTGCAGCTTAGAAGGAAGCTTGGATAGGCCAGTTTTAGACTTTTAGTTTAAGTAATCCAGGATGCATTAAGACATAAGACAGGGTTTTCCTTTTCTTCGCCTTAAAACAATAACCACACAGTCTTGTAAAATGTAAAAATAACATTTACTCACTCAGGATCCTTGTTGAACAGTAACAGATACAGCAGCATAGAAGTCAACTCTTAGGGGCCGTGTTGACGGGCATTCCCATTCAAATGGTGTGCGTGCACTGCATCATGTGACTGATCATGTGTGGCAGGGCTTACCTGGGCCCCCACAATATTTTATTCAAGTTGGCATCCCTGTACAGCAGCTTTGTTTAGGCAGGCTTAAAATGGTAATTCAGTTAAGTATAAGTCTAGCTTGGAGCTCAGACTTTTCAGGTGTTCTCACATTGCTGGCAGGGTAGAAAGAGACGGGAAGAGTAAGAGAGTGTGCCCAGGCGGATAGGAGAACATATAGCTATGCCCTCCCTCTGTCAGGGCACCGTGGGAGTGTCTCTCACAGAGTCCTCTCTAGCAAGCTTACAGGAAAAATCTGTGAGCATCAGCTCCTAACATGTGCCTATCTAGCAAAACATAAATTGTTGGTTTGACTGCATGTTAAATATCCCACACTGGCAATGGACAGCCCGAGAGAATCCATCAAGACATGATGGGAAATTACTACCCTCTCTTTCTATGTCCCCACCATTTGATAATTGGAGGTATTCTGTTCCTGATGGTGGAGGTTCCGCTATTAATCACCCACATATTTATAGTGCGCCATCTATGAGTTGATTGAATCTTTTTTACAGACACTTGTCTGCTGGGGGAAGGAGCTTACAAGCAAACATCTCCCCCCCCCTCCCCACATGAGCTATTTAAATTGGGGGTGTGAGGAGTTCAGGGTCCACGCAGGCTAGCATTTGAAATACAGGTTAGTTCTGGAGCATTGCTGCAACAGGGAATGAAAAAGAAAAAGTGAAAATCTCCTTCCCTTCCAACAAGGAACTGCATTTCTGCATCCAACACACCCTTCAATATATTTTAATAGGCAGCTGTATTGAGACTTTGGCAATATACGCATGTGTTTAAATTGAATTGGTTATATACAGTGCTTTTTTCTGGGGGGACGCTGGGGTACACTTACCCCTAAACATTTTGTGAATCTAAGTGTGGCTTCATTGAGGGGCAATATTTCAATATGAGAAGAAAAATGAGAGTACCCCCAAACATTATATATATAAGCCAACTTAAAAATGTCAGGCAGTCCCAGAGTGTTCGCTTATCAAACTGTAGGTTCTGGTACACTTTGGTATTTTAAAATGTCTCCAGGATGAGGTGGGCTTGACTGGTGCCTGGTGGTCTATCAAAATGGGATCAGCTTTGAATAGTGATTTGTCCAAAATCCAAAGGCAGAAGAGGAAAAAAATGGATGATCTCAGCTCTGGTCCTGAAGCAAAAGCTTGGCAGCACAGTTTCTGGTAGGTTTGGGACCTGCCAGGAGGAAGATGTCATTCCTTTGGGGCAAAGGCCAAAGGCAACCAATCAAGCAGAGGTGAGGTGGAGCAAGGTTGGGGCTTCTTATGTTCAAGGAGACACCTTAGGATGCAAAGATCTATCACTGATGTCTAGGAGGACCTTGTTTCCACCTAGCAGAAGTGGTTGGTTGATTTGATTGATTGATTGATTTGATTGATGTATTTCTATGCTTCTTTTCATTCACATGAATCGCAAAGCAGCTTCCAAACAATAAATAACAATAACATAATAGAACATCACAAACACAATGTAAATCACATAGAATAATTAACCAATAATCAGTAAATCAATTTAAATCTACAAAACATTATTAACTAAAAAAATACAAAAATATACTATTATAGCAAAAGTCAAATAGCATAGGATTCACAAAGTACAGCAGCAGTAATAATCTGTAAGATAAAATTAACCACATTAACAAAATAAGCTAAGCACTGTTGAATTCATACACCCCCCCTCCCCACCCCCATGACATATTCTACTCTATTCATTAAGACACATACACATAAAGCCCATCCGAAAGGCTCCTGGGGCTGCACACAGACTCCATATGCTAACAGTTGTTTCCAAAGCCTAGCAGAGAGGAATCATGGAAGTGACCAGGGTGTGTGTGAGGGGGGCTGTGTGTATATGTGTGTGTGTGTAAACAATCACATCTAAGGATGCTTCTACATGGCAGTTTTTTTACCAATCTGGGGCTGTTCAGGGGTTAAACTTTTGTGCAGTACCCTTCAGGATAAAGTCCTCATCAAATACCATTCCATACTTATTTTCCCCATTTATGGTAACCCAGATTTATCATTTATCCTGCAGGGTGTTCTTGCTTCAAAACAGTGAATCCAGATTAAACGGGTACAAAATACGAATATGCATTTTGATGTTGTGTTGACATTACACAAGCAGCAAAAAGCCCATAATAAACTGTTGTGTGGAAGTACCCCACGGTCATGAGCTTTTGAACGTTGTGGTCAGTGAAACATTGGAAGGTTTTGCATGCTCATAAATCATCATTAATTGGTTCCACAGAAAAGATCCTAGTTCCCAGTTTTTAATATCAGTTTTTCGATGCGTCCAATATGTGGGCATGTTTTGAATCGCCCTAGAGTTGATGCATTCCATCAAACCCTGATGCTATCTATTTTTGTGTATCCTGAGATAAGCTGGGCCTGGTCCACCGTTAGACAAAGTGAGACAGCTGCCTTGGGCAGCAGATGCCAGGGGGCTGGAAGGACCAGGATGGTGCTGCCTTCAGGTGCAGTGCAGGACATTGTATTGTTTGCACAGATTCATCTGCCACCGCTGTCAGCTGCTGTGTGAGGAATGGTTGTGGTGGGGCAAGTTGTCCTTCATCCCAGGCAGTGAAATGTCTTGGGCTGACTCTGGAGAAGACTTTTGCTTTTTAAATATATTGAATGCCCTGTTTACATAGGGAACATAAGAAGCTGCCTTTTACTGAGTCAGACCCACCAATCCATTTAGGTAGTTCAATATTGATCTACATTGACCACCAGCAGCTGTCCAGGGTTTCAGACAAGGAATATCTCCCAGCCCTACCTGGAAATGCCATGAGGGACTGAACCTGGAATCCTGTATCTAAGCTACCCCTTTCCCTCTTTCTCCAATGCCTTAAAAATGGCTTCCTGAGTCCCCATTGTGGGCACAATCTGGACCATTCTCAAGAACAAAACCCAACTGTGTTTTGCTTTTCTGTTTCCCAATTGGTGACACATAGTAGGGTTGAAAGTGGAGAGGTGAGCCAGAGTCTGAAGGTAAAAGTAAACGTAAAGGACCCCTGGACGGTTAAGTCTAGTCATAGGCGACTATGGGGTGTGGCGTTCATCTTGCTTTTTAGGCCGAGGAAGCTGGCATTTCTCCACAGACAGCTTTCCGGGCCATGTGGCCAGCAGAACTAAACTGCTTCCAGTACACAGAGGACAGTGACAAAAGCCAGAGCGCATGGAAACACCATTTACCTTCCCGCTGCAGCGGTACCTATTTATCTACTTGCGCTGGTATGCTTTCAAACTGCTAGGTTGGCAGAAGCTGAGACAGAGCAACGGGAGCTCATCCTGTCGTGCAGATTCGAACCGCCAACCGTTCGATCAGCAAGCCCAAGAATGTTCCATATTGCAATGAATATGGAAATGAAACTTGTGGATCCAGAAAGCAGGTGCTAGTAACTGCATATTATTGCATGCACATGCACACACCCTCATAAGATTAAGAACCACTGGGATGGATCAGCCCAAAGTTTTCTCTCGTCTTGCAGCCAAGGGACTCTGAGATGCTCAGAAACCAGATTTGAAGCAAGTGACCCTTCTTCTACTGGGGAACTTATGGCCCTCCATATGTCCTTAGACTGCAGTTCCTATCATCTCTAGTTTATATAAAAGTCTGGCAACAGCACCATCTCTCTCTCTTGCTCTCCTACTCTCTGACTTCATCTCTAGAGATGCAGCTAGTTCTTGAGTCTGAGGTCAAAAGACTCCATGGTACTTACATGGACGTAACTTTTATATGAGTGATACCCATCCAGTGCTTTTTTTCTGGGGGGACGCTGGGGTGCGCATACCCCTAAACATTTTGTGAATCTAAGTTTGGCCTCATTGAGGGGCAATATTTCAATATGAGCAGGAAAATGAGAGCACCCTTAAATATTTTTTTTTAGAAAAAAGGCACTGCCTACCTGGCTGCACCCAGGGGAAGCAGCTCCCCCAGGTTTGACAGTAAGTCATCCCGGTTGGGCCCACAGTCAGCTGAGTGTCCATTCTAGCAAACAGGAAATATTCGACTTGTCTGCTCTTTCTGGATATCCTACAGCCCTTAACATCCAACGGCAAAGAATTCCGTGGGTTACTTATGTTTTCCCAACTCTGTTGATGCCGGGATTTCAGTTCTGCAGCCTGATCTTACTGGCGGCAATGACCCCTAACAAACAGGGGACGCTGGGGTCTTCCTACTCCCTCTCCTCCTCACCCCTCTCCTGTTCCCCATCTTTAGAACCTCCTTCCTTGCCAGCCCTCTCCTCTGTCTTCGAAGCTCGAGCTGCGTTGGGCAAATGGGTGGGAGGCGGGGGGGGAATGAGCAGAGGCCGGCAGCTTCCGAACCCCTGCTGGCTTCGACGCTCGGCAGGGGTCTCCTCACCCTAAGCTGAAGGTGGGGCTCGGCCCCCCAGGTCCTCGAGTCACGCTCCGGGCGCGCAGGCGGGCGAAAGAGCTGCGCGCACACGCCCCGGCTCCCCCACGGTGCGTCCCGTCGGGGCGGGCGCGACCTCCGCACCTGGACCATAGAGCTGGATCCGCGGCTCCTGATCGTCCAGCGACTGCAACTGCAGGAGGCGACGGCGGCGGCGGCAGGTAAGGCGGCGCCCAGGTGCGCGTCGGGAAGGGAGGGGGAGGTGGTCAGGCGGCGCCCCCTCCCCCTTGCACTGCTCGCCCGCCTGCCTGCGGGGTGGATGTGCCTCCTGCCAGCCAAGACGCCTGGCGCTGCTGGTGCCCCGCCGCCGCCCGCATAACTGCTGCTCCTCGGCGCATGCTGGTCCCGAGTTGCCCGTGGGCCGCTTCGTTGTGGGCACCGCGCCGGGGGAGAGAGAGGAGGGACCGGACGCTGCCGCGCTGGGGCTCAGTGCCTCCTCCGCCGGGGTAGGTCCGGCTCTCTTGCTGTCGACGGCGCGCCGCCTCCCAAGCAGAGCAAACGAGGATGTTCTCTTCCTTTCTGTCCCCGCTCCTTCTCCTCCTTCTCCCCCTCTCTCTTGTTCCCTCTTTCGTGGGATTTCATTCCTTCCTTCGTGTCCTGCTTTTTCACCTTCTTCTTTTCCCTCCGACCACCTGACGGGCCTCTGGCAGGGAGCTGGTTTCCATAGAATAAGGAAGAAATAACTGACAGTTGTGGCGGTGGTTGTTGTTGTGGTGGTCGTCTTTCAGGCTGCGGAAGTGGGGGTAGGGATGGGACCCCTAGGTACCCAGCAGGGCAGGTGCTCCCCCTCTGCCTCCTCCTCCTCCTCCTCCTCCGGGGCAAGTGCTTTTCCAGCCAGGCCGGGAGAGGTTTCCTTGCCTCCTAACCTGACGTTCAGCCCGTCAGAGCTGTTTCCTTGTGCCGCTGCCTCCCTCCCTCCCACCCGCTCAATCTTTCTTATCTGCCTTCGGTTTTGTTCCCTGCAGTGCCGATCTCACGGGGGTAGGATTAGCCGCCCAGGAGGTGCGCGGTGTGCTGCGGTGCGGGCCCCCCGGTCGCCTCCTAGTCCTCGCCGGAAAGAGGCACCTTTGTGTTCCCAACCAAGATAACGCGAAAGTCGCGGTTTCCGTGTTTGCTTCGCTTCTGTACGGTTTACACGCACTTCGACCACGCTCCCTCTCCTCTCCTTTCCACGCCCACCCCACCCCCAAAATTTGGATTTTTCTCAGCATCTAAATAATGCTTTAAGATTAGGTCACTATAGTGAGTTCCGCGTGCTTCCGTTTTGTGTGTGAGCGGCGGGTGGCGGTTTTGCAAAACTCCGCTTCTGGAAGGACAGAAGCCCCGAAGGGCCTTTGGAGCAGCTAATCCGCCGACGCGCCCCCCCCCCCCTGTATTTTGGCACCGGCGTGGCGGTGTTTTTATTTTGTTCAGGAATGGGTCCTCTCGCAAACTCCGATCCTCGCTTGATTCATTGGATGGAAATCCTCCGCTTGCCTCCTTCGGAGCTGACATCCGAAGGTGCGGGTCCCAGCCCACTCCGGGACCATTTACTCGCAAGGAAGTGATTGGGGAGGGAGAGGAAAGCCCCGAGGGGATTGCCCGCCTGCCCAGAGACTAATGAGGGCAGCTGGCTGCTTTCCGCTGAAGGCAGGAAGCTGGGTAGAGGGGGGAAGGAGGGCTTGGGGAGATTAGGCCGAGGGAGAGGGCGCAGGATACGGGGGTGCCCTTGCCGGGGCTCCTCACTCAACTGCGCGCGCTCACTGAGCCCGCTCAGCACAGACCTGGCGTGGAAAGGAAGGAGCGAGCGAGAAGGAAAGGAGGAAAAGAAGACACGAGGCGAGGAGGGAGATCACGGCTTCTTTTCTCCACTTGACGCTGTTGCGGCGCTTTTAGTCAACTTATCTAGGAGGGGCAGGAGGCTGTGCAAGCGGGAGTCAGAACAGGCCAATTTGGTTGTGAGGCTGCTGCCTGCAGACGCCCTCGCTTCGCTGCCCGGCCTTCCCCTTGCGCGCCTCTGAGGGCCCATCGCCCGGCCCGGCCAGCCTGCCGCTGGGCACTTTTGGAAACACCGAGCGCCCACCTCGAAGGACCATGTTGCCGAGCTCAAGCTTCCAGCCGAAGGTTGTGGGGCAGCCGGTGGGTACTGATCCGGCGCTGCTGGGTTCTGATTCCCCCAAATACGCAAGAGGGATGAAGTGGGGAGCCGTCCTGCCTCCGGAGCCCCGGTCACATTAGTCAGAGATACAGGGACGCGCCGGCGTTGCAAGTGCTACTGGTGGGGGTGGGAGAAGAATAACGCGACCGGAACGCCCTGCCAGGCTTCCTCGTTAGAATAATTAGAAATGTGGTTGCGGAGGGACCGCGAGACGAGAGGGGCGGGGCGGGAGAGACGGGCGTGGCCGAGGAAAGAATCTGCATAGTGAGAAAAGGGCGCGCGGGAGGGGGCATCCCTTGACTCTCAGTCCTCTTGACCATGTTGTCGCTTTGTAACGTGGGCATGCGCCAACCCTGTGGGGATCCGGGATAGGAAAGGGGTTCTCTTGCCCAGTCTAAGAAGCAGGGGTGCCAACTTGAATGAAATGGGGGGGGGGGCAGGTAAGCTCCGCCTCGCATAATCAATCACATGGCACTGCACACACCCACTATTTCAATCCTAATGCCCATTAACTTTTTTGGGGGGGGGGGTTCCTCAAATATTTTGCTGAGGGGGCAAAGGGATCTCGGCCCCTAGGAGTTGGCTCCTATCTGGGTGGCCTGTGAGAATAGGACCTGCGTCGGGAGAGGAAGGGTTGACTGGGCAGTGGGCCCGCCGACCACGAACCTAGAGGAAGGCGCCCGTGTGGTTGTGTGAAAAGGGCAGGGCGTTGGGAAGTGGGGGGCGCTCTCTCGAATAACTCTCCCACCTCGCAGGAGGAGATCGCAACTCGGGATGGTTCCCCCGCAGCAGCCGCCCGAGGAGGCTGTGCATCGCTTGTGTTCGGGACGGAGCGTGCGCGCGCGTTTGTTAGTTCCTGAGCCGCGGGGGGCAGGGGGCTGAAAACAATATTTCTGACGAAAGCCCCTGCGGAAAAGCATCTTTTGCTCCCTTCTTCACCGGAGAGAAAGAGATAGAGAGAGGGAGAGAGAGATCATTTTTGAAATAACTTCAGTGGGTGGGAGAGAAGCTGGCAGTGAAGAAACGCGGGAGGGGCGGGCTGGATCCAGACCGCTTTCCCCTACCCCGAGAAAGCCCTTCCCCGCGTTGTTCTTTCGGCTCCCAAACCCAGCAGTTCCTGCCGGCCTCGACGAGAAGGTTCCGACCCCGGGGCAGGAGGAGTCTCCATCAGCCTGCTGCGCTCAGGGAGGCCCCTTCCCCGGGGAGGCTTGTCAACGCGCCGCGCAGCCGGCCCCCTCCCCTTTTCACTCTCTCTTGCCACAGCCTGGCCCGGCCTTCTTCGCCGCGGAGACGGACCCAGGCGCGCGAAGGTCCACGTGGCGGCTCCCACCTTGGCCGGCTCCTCTTCTCCCTTCGCCTTCTCAGTCTCCTGTTTCTCATCTTTGAGCAGCTCTTCGCCTCCGTTTAAGCGGAAGGAACCGGTGGCTGCCAGAACTGTTTTTGCGCCGTTCGGAGGATGGCTCATTAATTAAAAGAACCACTAATTGCTCCTTGCGAGACAGAAGTGAGCGCGCTGGGCCAGCGTCAGAACCTGGGGTGCGGGGAGCAGAGAGAGAGAGAGAGGTGGCGGGGGTGGGAAACTGCGCTCCCTGAAAAGATCTCTGGCAACTCGGTCCCTCGTTGCCTCGGCAATATTTTTCCTTCGGGTTGCCCCCTCCCCAGTCCTGGGGGGCGATCCTGCACTGCCGTCGAAGGCTCCTGGGCTCCTGATGGAGAGACGCTGCTGGTATCGCTGGGACGGATGGTTGGAGGGCGGCGAGTGTGACGTAGAGGAACAAGCGAAGTTGGGGCAGGGTGGATCAGCGACCGGTTTGTAAAGGGTGAAGGCTCCAATTAGGGCAGTTTGGGGGAAATGGAGAATAAATATGCAGTGACCAGGTGATCTTGGGAGAGAGAGAGAGAGAGAGAGAGAAATAATGGAAGGGAATCGGGGAAGATGTCCTGGATCGGCTGGCGTCTGTTGGCCCGCAATTTCAGTGCATTAAATCGAGAGTGGGCAGCGTGGGCTAGAAAAGGTAGTGCGTGGCGGGGGTGGGGCGAGCCTGGACTCACTCGGCCCAATGCAGTTGTTGACCCCATCCCCATCAACCCGCCTGCGGGGCCAGAGCCTCCCCTTCCCACCCAGGCGGCCTTCGCCTTCCGTTCCCCCCCGCGAGGTTTCTCGGCTGAAGGCGACAGAGGAGGACCTTCGATAAGAGGCCCCTCTTCGACAGAAAACGGGGGTGATAATTTATATGATTGTCGGGCGGGGGGAAGAGGGGCGAAAACAAAACAAAATGTTATTTGTAATGGTAAAAATCCTTCTAAACCAATCACGTCATTTAACATCTCGATATTGGGTTTTATTTGTTTCGAACTGAGGGCTATAATCGTGATTCCGCAGCCAAACGAAAACGAAGAACAAACAGAAATATTGCTTTATATCTAAAATGTATGTAAATAAACCGACAGGAAGGGTGAACAAAGCTTCTGCTCAGAGATCCACGAGGGAAAACGCACCCTAATAAAAGGGTGTCAGTCAGGAGAAAAGGAATAAAGGAGATGAGAGAGGGGTATATTTGTGTGGCCCCCCCTCCATTTATTTTGTCAATAAGGTTTGCGCAGGAGACCTTGCGGACTGGGGCCGGTGCTCCTCCAGCTCGTTCAGGAGAAGTGAAAGCGCAGCAGCGACCCCCTGTCCGCCACCCCCTCCACCTAATCCTGCAACCCTCGCCCCAGATGGATCCTGAGCCAAGACACTTCCGCCATTGCCGGCCCTGACATTTGCCCTTCGGCCACCGAAAGAAGACCTCTTCCCGGACGCCCACTGGCCTTCCATTTGCCGGCTTTACATCTGGAAGCTGTCCTGCCTCGCTGTCCTTCTTCTCTCGTACCTGGACGCAGGCAGGCATCTGTCTGTCTAGCCCCTGCCTGCCTGCCTAGGCTTCTGCCGAAGGGCCGCTTCCCGCCCCCTCACCCCCCACCTCCTTGTGCCACAATATTTACGCAGCCCACCAGCCACCCAAAACCGAGCCCCAGCCCTCCGGACCTCTCCTATTGGTTCACGCGGAACTCGTAAATTTATTTATTTTATTCATTTTTTAATTCTAAGGTTGGGTTAGGTTGGCAGCCAGGTGGAGAAAGCAGAGAGGGGGGTGCCCCACTGTCAGGATGGAGAAGCCCGGTGGGGCCTGGGATAGAGGGGGACGGGAGGAGAGGGATGAGGAGAGGAAGGCAATTCTCCCTTTAGCCCACCCCCCACCCCCCTGTCCGCTCGGGGCTGAGGCAGAGGCTTGGGCGAGCAGCTTCTTGCGGCTGCTTTGTAAAGGAGAGCCAAACGGGGGGGCGCACAGCCCCATCCCCAACGCATCCCCAATGCTCCTACCTGGAGCAAAAGCGCAGCTTCCAGACAGAAACAGACACACGCAGAACCTCAGTAAACCCGAACAGGAAACCGGTCTCCTCTTCTCCACAGATCCAGCTCTTTTCTCTCCCCCCCCCCCGCTTTTTTCTGTGCTCCAGTTGCATTTTATACAATATTAATAATACCCGTTGCTTTTTAAAAAAAAAAGGGGGAGGAGGGAAGAGAGAAAGACTTCCAACCTTTTTACGCTTCTGACATTGCACGCTCAAAACCCATATTTCACGTGTCTTGTTCTGTTTTAAGTTCAGTGCATTTAACAGGACCCTAGAGAGAATCGTGTGGTGAAGATTTCTCTTCCCTCTTTGACACTTGGAGAAAAAGAGGCAGGCAGGCAGGGAGGGAGGCGGTGTGTGTGTTGGGAGGGGCGCTTCTTTAAAAGCCCTGGACTTCTAGAAGCCCTGCCAGGACACCCCCTCCTCCCTTTCTGTCCCGGGGCCTCATCCTGCCTGCCTCACTGGCTGCTGAGCCCCTTCTTTTCCTGATGGCTCGACTCCAAGCTCTCGGCCTTCCTCGACCTCCTCCTGGCATCTAATTACTGTACCTAATTTATCGGCGCAGGATGGAGGACGATCCGAGCTGATTTAGCGATGACTGACAGCTTTTCAAATCGCCCTAAAATGTCGTGTTCTTCCCCGACTAGGACACACGATTGGCGGGGGGGGGGGGGAGAGTGTTGCACAAGGAAGGCGAAGCTGGGCGGGCTGGGATGGAGGCGGCTGCAGAGCAGGATTCGACCCTGCGCTCCTCCAGAATAAACTTCCTCCTGGGATAGAAGCCACACAACCGACCTATACGATTTAGCACCTTGTTTGTAATTCATCCATCCATTCATTAGCAGCAGCCTGGGCGTTTCCACGCCGAATTACGGCTTCCATTTCATTCGCGAGCTGCTATCCTGTTTGCAAAAATGGAAAAGGAGAGACGCTCTCGGTTATTGTCTCAATTTACTCCTGCGAGTGGGGCGGGAAGGACCCTTCTCCTCCATAGCCGAATCTCACCCTGGTGGAAAAAGAAACTTTGTGCAGAGCGGGGGGGGGGGGAGGGAGGGGTTAGAGGAAGGAAGGAAGAAGAGGCGAGAGGAAGATCTTAACCTTCCTTATTATTAACCTTAACAACAACTTCTTCTTCTTCTTCTTCTTCTTCTTCTTCTTCTTCTTCTTCTTCTTCTTCTTCTTCTTCTTCTTCTTCTTCACCTGCCTTACATTCGGGCCGCTCCTAGCACAAAACTGTTTCGTTCGGATGTACGGTAAATTATTTTTGTTACTGTTGCTGCTGTTGCTGTTATGGTTATCATTAAAAGCATTTAAGAACTCTCTTACACAAAAGGGCGAAAACACCTAACGGGAGACGAGCAAACTCAGCGCTGCAGCTGCCTGGCGTCTGCTAGGCGCTGGTCCGGGAAGCGAGAGCTGAGAGTCCCCCTTCGAGGCCTTTGGGCACCTCGCGGGCTTCTGCGCACCCGCCTTTTCCCCGTTTCCCTGACATGGGAGCTTGGCGCCCAGTTATCGGGGGCCTGCCGAGGTGACCCCCCCATTGACACGCGATGTCCCCTCACTGCCTTGCTGGGTCTGGGCGTACAACGGGCCTATCACCGCAGCGGAGAAACCGGAGCTGACTCCACAGTCCGCTTTCAATCCGGAGTTAGGGTTTGTGCCAGGGAGCTGCCTCCCCTTGTAAGCCGCTGCCTAGGCTGGGAGAATGGGAGGGGGCCCCGGGGGTCTCCTCCCTGCCCCGATTCCCTTTGGCATCCCAGGCAAGCAGACAGACAGACGGAGGGACCACCTGAAACCCGGCAATTAGCAGGGTCTTCCGCCTCCCTCGGTGGAACCCTCTCTTTGTCTGGCTTCTGTCGCGGGAGCGGGCCTGGCGTTTGGGGACTGGCAGGTGGCAGATGGCCCTGGCTGGGCCGGGCGGGCGCTCACCTGTCGCCTCCCACCAGGTGGAGGGGGTGGCTGTCTGAGGAGGGGCTCCCCTTGGAAAAAAGGTATTTGAAATAGTAGTAGTAGTAGTAGTAGTAGTAGTAATAAAAACAATACTAATAAAAACAACAACAACGATTAATAGATTTTTGCTGGTGGCGCTGCTGCTGCTGCTGCTGCTGCTGCTGCTCTGGTCCCGAGTGATGTGAGCGTGGCGCTGGGATGTCAGGAGCGATCTTGCCAGGCATCCGGCGTGCTTACAATCCATCCTTTCCACGCTGGGTGTCTCTTCTTGTGCTCGCACTTCACTTAAGCAGATAATGAGAGTGAGGGGTGGGTGGGAGAGGGAGCTGGTGGGGGGAGAGGAGGGCTTTCGGGGGCCCCTCATCCCTCTTAAATTATAGCCCTTGTGTTGCTGTTTCCAGGCATTAAATCAATCTAATTACATAAAATATAGACTCCAGTCCCTCTGAGATCGTTAGCGGGGCCTGAGGCCGGGACCCTGCCCTGCTTGGAGGGACTCGATGTAGCTGGCTTTGCGCACTGGGCGCTCTGGAGCCGGTCCACGGTTCCTCGGGATGCGCTGCTCCCCGGACACATAAGGCGCGCAAGCATCTAGCAAATCGACACAACTCCCAGGCAAGAACAGAGGGCAGCTGCCTTAGAAGCGCAGAACTGTAGAGTGGGAAGGGGCCTTGGGGGTCGTCTAGCCCAACCCCCTGCAATGCAGGAATCTCAACTAAAGCATGCATGAAGCATCCAGATGGCAACCCATCTTTTGCTTGAAATTCCCAATGGAGGAGAGCCCACCATTCCTCCGAGCGAGTCTGTTCCACTGTCGAACAGACCTTGCCAGATCAAGGCACAGGTCGTCCTAGCCCGGCGTTGATGCCCCTGACTGCCCGTCGTTCCAGACAGGCGCCTTTCCTCAGCCCCAACCGGAGATGCCTTCTGTCTGCCTCTACCCACTTGAGTTTGGGCTGCTTTCCAAAACGCCCAGAGAGTTTGGCTGCAGCTTAGCTGCTGCTGCTGCTGTTGTCACCATCGCGTTTCGAGCAGGAGGTGTCCGTCCACTCCCGCCCTTCTACAGATTATGTCAGGCCCACCTAAGCTAAATCCATTCCACCTGCTCAAACGGCGGAGGCGGCCAAGGTCCAAAAGGCCCGGTGCTGCTCAGTGGCAGAGCACCGGCCTTGCTGGCAGGAGATCCCAGCTTCAGTCCCGGGAGAGCAGCTGGTAATGTCCCCTGCCTGAAACCCTGGACAGCCGCTGTCAGTCAGTGTGGACAATACCGCGCTAGATGGGCCAATGGCTGAGTTTGTGCAGAGCCTCTTCCCATGGCCCAGGGGAAATGGAAACGTCCAAGGGACCAGGTGATGCCACTGCCTGCTTCACCCCGCTTTTCTGGACACCCACAGGCCGCCCACCCCAACAACCTTCCTTGTCGGACTTCATTGCCACCTAGGCAAAAGACTCAGAGATCAGTCAAACGCTTTAAAACTGGTTGGTATCAGTGGCAGGCTCCTGGGCGTGCCGGAGTTCCCAGCGCCTGCTTAACCCACTGAGGGCTCTTCATTGAGGTCCCCTTAGTCTGGATCGTGTCCTGGGGGGGGGGGCAGAGGCTGCAGGGTCCAGCCTTGAGACCTCCAAGGGGGTATTTAAGCAACTCAAGTATGTGTAGGGTCAGAGATCAGGACGGAATCCCGTTGGGAACGTGTCTGACCCATGTGGGAAGGCTAAAACGACAGGGCCAGTGGAGAATTAGCTTCGTATCTCCTTCCTCCTTCCTCCGTCCCTCCTCTTTCCATAATTTCCTTCCACAATGTTTTTATTCATTTTTCCTGACTTCCTAGTTTTAAGCAAAGGGTTTCTCAAACAGCTGGTAAGGGGCTCCTCCGCGTGAAAAGGGGGAGGGATCCCCAGTCATGGTGCGTGTGAGGAGCGGCATGGTGTGGGGAACCCAATTCTTTCCCCACTCCAGCTTAAGGGGCGCCTCCTTTTAACTCGCCTCAGCCCCTTCTGCATTTTGGGACGCCGGTTTTAGGATAGGGACATCTAATATATGCCTTCCTTGGGGAGGGAAAGAAAAGTCACGAAGAATATACGAATGTTAGGGAGGCAGTCCTGGGATTCTGAAAGGTCGAGTTCGCAAGCAAACAAACAAACAAACAAAAATATACGAAACAAACAGAGCCAGCAGAGTGCCCCACAAGTAGGTATCCCTAAACTACCCTCTGTCTCTTCGCTGACCTAATGCCTCCAGGTGTTTGGCTGTACAACTCCCACCAGCTCCAGCACCGCAGGCCCTGCTGGCAGGGGCGGATGTGAGTTGTAGTCGAAAACGCCTGGAGGGCACCAGGTGGGCGACGTCTGCCCTCAGAGATGTGGAAAACGGGCAAAAGGGGGCTTCATGGGACCTGCGCTTACACTCTGTAGGGCAAGTTCTTGAACGCTTCAAGGGCACGTCGCTGGTAAAACGGTCGTTGCGCTCATACGAATAGCATTGAGCCGCTGCCTTCAGACACGCACCCCAGCCATGAGCCATTCCTTCCTCAGCAGTTATTCGTTAGCTTGCACCCCTCTTGCAACGTTTGTTGCCGCCTTCTCTTTCTCCACCCGCCTCTTCCCATCATTTTCTGTTGGGGAAGCTGTCCCCAGAGGGAAAGGCCCCTGGAGGATCACTCTCAGGGCGCTGCTGGGCGGTGGCAGGTTCCGTTCCCCGCGGGTGCTGAAATAGAAAGCGCAGCTTGCGCGGCTTCGCTCCATCCCGGGAGCCTCTGGGGGGGCTGCTCTGGAGGGTCTAAAAGTACGACACTTCTCGCCTTCCTCCTGCGAGGACGAGGCCAGGCGGAAGCTCCTCCCCCCCGCTTTCCCCAGGAGGGCTGGGAGTGGCGGGGAGGAGCCGGAGGGGGTCTCTACCCGGACCAGGATCTTTCCGCGGAGACTAGCGCTGCGCTGCCGCTCCTCACTCCAGGTCGCTTCCGACTGAAGCCGCAGCCGGGCTGGGCTTGGCCCCGACGGCGCGGCCAGGGAGAGAGAGCTCTCGAGGTGCCCAACTGGGTTGCGCGCATCAGGCCGCCGGCGGCTACGGCCTCCGTCCTCTACGGGCCCGCGCGAGCACATGGTGGCCGGGCCTGGCCCGGAGCTGAGCAGCCAATGGGCGCCGCGCCCGACGTGATGTCAGAGCAACGCTAGAAAAGGCGCGGAGCCTTGCGCTGGGCTGGGACTACAGCGACTCCTGCCCGGATCGCGGCTCCTCCTCCTCCTCCTCCCGGTCGCCCGGCCTGGCCCTCCCCTCCGCCAGTTGCTCGCTCGCTCGCTCGCTCCCTCCCCCGTGCCTCGGTCCCCGGAGCAGCCACCTCCGCCACCGTTGCGCCTGCCCTGCAGAGAAGTGCTCCGGCCGGCCCCGCCGCGGATCCGGCCCGTCCAGGAGCTTTGCGCCAGCCGCTGCCCGTAGGCCTCCTGCCGGCTGCCCGCTCGTCCCAAGCGCGGCGGGAGCTCTCGCCGTCCGGGCGTCCTGGGGCTGCGCCGGGGCGAGGAGGCAAGCAGGCAAGCAGCTATGCTTTGAGCCAGCCAGCCAGCCAGCCAGCGACCCCGCCATCCCGCCCTCCATCCGCCGACTGGCCTGGCCTGAGCCGACCTCGCCAGGGGACTGAAAGCAACCGCGAAGGCAGGCAGGCAGGCAGAAAGGAGGAAGCGAAGGCGAGACGGCGCGGCCGCGTTGGAGGCATGGCGTGGCCTCACCGCGAGTAACGGGAGCGGCCGGAGGACAAGCAGGAGAAGCGCGGGACCTCCCAAGCGGCGCCCGCCGGCCACCAGCCCAGCCCTGCCATGCTCTTCCACAGCCTGGCCGGCTCAGAAATGCACGGCGTCATCGACGAGATGGACCGGCGAGCCAAAGGCGACACGCCCGCCATCAGCTCCGCCATCGACCGCGGCGAGACTGAAACGGTAGGGCCGCCGAGAAGGAGACCCCGCTCTCCGCTGCTCCGGGGATGGGCAGGCGCCCGTGGCTTCCCTCTGGTTCACCCAGGAAGGCCCAGATCCCAATGTTTGGGGAAAGTGAGGGCAAGGGAACCCCAGATTTGCCCAACGGCCGAGCAATTATATATATAGATTACATATATAATTGCATTCATTTTTATATATGCATTCATTTAAATAAGAATAATATATGCATTCATTTAAATAATAACAATCCCCTTGCAATGGAGGGAACCGAATCGGGGAAATCGGGGGAACAGTGATCCTGCCAAGGCGGTTCACTCTGGTGCTGAGGAAAAGCGCAGCAGCTTTTCTGGGAAAGATCCTGCGTTTCAGGGGTTCGGAGTAGCTAACAATAAGGGGTGAACAAGTGAATAAATAAAATGCATTCGTTTAAGAAATAATTTTAAGAGGGGGAGTGGCTTTGGCTGATAAATAAAATTCTTTTTTTTTTCTTTCATTTTTTTGGCTTACTAAAATTATGTTTCTTCCTTCCTTTTTCTTTCTTTCCTTCTGTCTTTCTGATTCCCCATTTAAAACAAAAAAGGTAAAGTCAGTAATATCTCTATATAGTTATCTATTTATAAAAAAGAACAATATATAAAAATAGATTAAATTCATTCTCGTTGCGCACAAGATATTCAAAGTGACAAAGGCCTTTATTTTATTTTTTTTAATGGGGCGGAAATTAGACCGTTTTTTAGTTTATCTTGTTTTTTAGTTTAAAACAAACTGACCATTCAGCAAAGTGCTTTCCTCTCACCCGTTCGGTGCCTTCCTTCTTTCGCCCACTGTCGCGAGGGTGGGGAGCCAGAGGCGCTGGGAGCCTCCGGTGGGCCGACGGCTCCGAACCCTTCTCGGTTCGAGGCTGGCACTTCCACGCTCAGGCCTGGGAAAGAATAAATAAATACTTGTACCTATTTTATGTGTTTTATTTTATTTTGGGATTTTATTGAAAATGGAGAGGAACCGATTTATATTAATCAGAACATGACATTTGCAGTCGCCTTTTTAGTCACTGTATCCTCCCGGTTTGATTTCGGATATTTTTGGAATTTGCGAAGCGGAAAAGAAATAGAGCGGGAATTATTACTTTGCTTTATTATTATTTTTTAAAAAATCGGGTTTCTTTTTTTGTTTTCTTTTTGGGTGTTGGTCACCGTTTTGCTCTTTAAAAATGCTTTTCTTCAAAGGTGGAACGGATAACTCAGAAATTGGATAAATTAGCCGTCGGGTGTCCTGATGCCCGAAATTCTGGGGTTGCTTAAGAGGGGCGGTTTTAAAAGAATTCCCGATGCCTCGGCCCCCGTTTTCCCGTCTCTTCTCATTTTTACGCATTAGTTTAAGGAACTAAAGGACTCCACAAAGACAACAACCCACCTGGGTTCAATTTGTAATTTGTAATTTTTTTGGGGGGGAAACATGAAACAAAACTTCGGACATTTGTTTGTTTTGTAACAAGCGCAAGAAGGCGAGGACTGGGCATTTGAACACGCATTTCGTTCATTCGTTTGACTTAAAGAGGGATAGGGAAGGAGACGCGGACTTAGGCAGCAATCCTATTCCTTCTGGAGAGGAAGCCCGCTTCAGCTCGCTTGGACTTACTTCCTAGTAGGCACGCAAAGGATCGCGCCACATGTCGCATCGAAATGCTTTGCGCCTTAAGCCCAGGGCTGAAAATGCTGCGCATGTTTACTCTGAAGGAAGTCGCACTGAGCTCAGTGGGGTTTACTCCCAAGCAAGCGCAGGTCAGCTGGCAGCCCGAAGTGGCTGAGGATCTAAGTACTTTCAGGAAGACTTGGGTGTGTTTTGTGCAAAAGCGGCTTTCGAAACTACCTTTTCTTTTTCCTTTCCCCTTCCTTTAAAACAGTCCGAGATTTGTTTACTACTAATTTTTATTTATTCTTTTCGTAAGTAATGTAATGCAATTTAAAATCACTGCTTGTTTATGTTTCATTCTGCAAGGATTTAAGATCGGGCTGCGATGTCCGTCGATTACGTTTCCTTTTAAACCCTCAGATTTTTATTTTCTTCCAGTTTCGCAGCCAAACCTCTTCTGCTCTGCAGCCCTGCCCTCCCCCGCCGGCCTTAGCGTTGCGTTGCTTCTCTTCTCCCCGCCGTCCCGCATTTCGCACCCCTCCCTCGGTGTGGCACAATCCAGATTGAGAGCGGGAGAAAGGACGGGTTCAACGGTCGCTTCCTTCTCACTAATCCCTTCTTTCCCTCCTTCCCTCTCTCCCAGGGGCCGTTTTGGTGGGCCTGGACTGAGGTGCGGCTTCATTCTAGGCGTGTGGGGTGGGGGGGAAGAGAAGCGCTTTTTCTCTTAGCTCTTTGGCTTCGCAGTTTCTCTCTCTCCCCCCCACCGCCCCCCACCCAGCCTGGGCTTCTGGTCTGGGCAGCTCCCGCGGGCCAGGCCCCCAAGAGCGCTTCCTTTGGGCGAATGGGCGGGAGCGGTGCTTTTTGTGGCTGACAACCCCCCCCCCCAATTCCCCTCCTGTCTCTTCCCATCCCGGGGTGGGACCCCCTGTCCCCGGCCCTTGCTTCAACAAGGAAGGGGAGACGAACTCGAGAAAGGCCTGGGGGCTGAACTCCGCGCCCGGGCCTCCTCGGCGTCCGGCTCCCTAATCAGCGCGCCTCTTGTCTGTCTGCTCCCTCCCTCCGCAGCACGCCATGCCCTCCATCAGCAGCGAGAGGGCCGCCTTGTGCGCGGGCTGCGGGGGGAAGATTTCGGACCGCTACTACCTCCTGGCGGTGGACAAGCAATGGCACATGCGCTGCCTCAAATGCTGCGAGTGTAAACTCAACCTGGAGTCGGAGCTCACCTGCTTCAGTAAAGACGGCAGCATCTACTGCAAGGAGGACTACTACAGGTAAAGCCCCCGGGCGGAGGGGGAGGGCAGGGCAGGCAGGGCAGGCCCGGCCGGGGACCGCTGCGACTTTCAGTCTACCGCCACCACAACTAGCCACGATGGCTACTAGCCACGAAGGCTAAGCGGCGCCTGTGCCTCCACAGCCGTGCCAGTAAATGCTTTTGAACGCCAGTTACTGGAAAAGGCAGGAGTCCGAACCTGCTTGCGGGTTTTGCAGAAGAGGCATCTGGTCCGGGACTGTGAGATTAGGATGCTGAACTAGACGCCCCACCGGCCTGATCCAGCAGTCCGCTCTTACTGTGTTCTTAGGTTCACTGCCCCGAATGTAGCCGGATTTGGCAATCTCTCATTTGGAGAGACGTGTCAGGGCCTGAGCTGAGACCTCCATTCAATGGAGAAAGAAGCCCAGCCCCCCTGAATCTTACAGAAAGTACCCACGGCCTCCTGCCTAAATATGGGGAGGAGGAGGCATGGGGGCGGCGGCTGCCAGGCTAGAGAGTGCTTAGGCCGGGTCGAGGCCCCCTTAATTCGGGCATCCTGGATGGTTGCAGCGAGTATTGCGTTTCTGTGGTAGAGCACTCCAATGGGGCCTCATCCATAATAAGTCTGGGCTGGTCAAAATCTAAGCGGGCATTCAAGCAAAGCCCTTCACCACTCGCCTCTTCCTTCCGCTCACTGGATCCCATGGCTTTGGGGCCTGCCTGACTTTCCATAGAGGTGCCCCCCTCCAAAAAAGAAAAAAACCCGTGGAAAATAACTTGTAGGAAGAGAGGGGAGGGGTGAAGTGTGCGTGACCGCTGGAACTCCCGGGAAGTTTGGGGTTGACGCCGCTTGCTTCAGTTGCTCAATAGTTTCTCAGCGCACTTTGCGATTGTAAGCTCCTCGCGAGAAGGGACCTTATAGTTCTGTCCATGTGCCCTATATATGTTAAAGATAGCAGGGATCCTCTCCACTGCGCTCCTGAGCCTCTCTCTTTCTGGACCTCCCTGCAGGAGATTCTCGGTCCAGCGCTGCGCCCGTTGTCACTTGGGCATCTCTGCCTCCGAGATGGTGATGCGCGCCCGGGAATCGGTTTACCACTTGAACTGTTTCACCTGCTCGACGTGCGCCAAAATGTTGACCACGGGCGACCACTTCGGCATGAAGGACAACCTAGTCTACTGCCGGCTGCACTTCGAGGCGCTGCTCCAGGGCGAGTACCAGCTGCACTTCAGCCACGGCGAGGGCGCCGCCGGCAAAGGCCCAGCTCTGGGCGCCGCCGCCACTCTCGGCCTGCCCTACTACAACGGCGTGGGTACCGTGCAGAAGGGACGGCCGAGGAAGAGGAAGAGCCCCGGGCCCGGCGCTGACTTGGCCGCCTACAACGCAGGTAAAGGGAGCGGGCGGTGGCGGGAGGCTCGACGGGGCGGTCGGAGCTGGGGGTGCTGAGAGGTGCCTTTTTAGAATGCGCGTGCTTGGAGGGGGGAAATCGGGGCGCCTTGGAGCCCCTCTGGTTGAGTGGGGCGCGCTGCCGGGTGCGTGACTGCTCAGCTTTTGCAGTGGCTGGATGAAGCCCAGTTGCGCCGTTTTTGCGCCGAACGGGGAAGGGCGTGGGGCATCCCAACCCGAAACCGGAGGCGCGGAAAATGGTTCAGGGAAGGGGCGCGACTTCGGAGTAGGGGAAAAAGCAGCTGCGGGGAGCCACTTCGGATTGGCTGGCAGAGTAAAAGGCATGATGCCAAAGGATGGGCTCAGAATGTTGGATTAATTTTTCTTTTTTTGGGGGGGGGTGTTGTAAAGCAGAGGGGGCTGCTTATGAAACGCTGGTGCTGCAAAACAAGCTTTTCGCGCGCTCTGAGCTGTTTGAACCCGGGACTTTTCTCCGCGCCTGAAAATCTCTTGTATCTGGCAGAGCAAATATGAGAGGTTGGGGGGGGGAGCAGGGTGGAACCTCCTAAAATGAGTTGCTGGCATCCCTGGGGGAAAAGGCTTCGCTTCCTTCCTCCTCTACAAACGAGACCCCGAGACCTGCGTTCCTTCAGAGAATGGTAGTTTCCGCGAAGGCGCTTCCTCCTTTTCCAGCCGCCGCTAAACTTCGAAATGTTTCTTGAGCTCCTTTTAAGCGACGGGACCAGAAATAACGCGGAGAGGGGTTGCTGGAGCGGGGAAAGGCTGCGATCCGAAGTATTGGTACGCTAAAGCGGTAGCAGGGAGAATTTAGAAAGCTGTTTCGTTTTGGTTTAAATTTCCTTATATAACGTGAACAAAAAACCCCGAACCTAATGGAGTTTCTTTCTGAAAAGGCCATCACACCTACCCAAAAGAAATGACTTGCATTATCACTTTCGTTTTAAAAGAAAATTCTGATTTAACAGTTTTCCTCCATTGTTACTATTGTTATTATATTTTATAAATATAACAATATTATTATTCGCCAAAATATTGGGAACGCCTCATCTCCCCAATGCGCCGAACTTGGTATTTTTGAACCTAAATTACCCAGCAAATTGGAGCTTCTTCCGGCGGGTCTCTTGCGGCCTTTGCCTCTCCTTCCCAGCGTGGGGGCGGCGGCGGCGGGACCTGCGGCTCTGGTCCTGGAGACGCGATGGGCTGTGACAAGTGGAAAGCGGCTTAGAAAGGCGTCCGGGACTTCAAAAACAGCCCCCTCCTAACCCTTTCTCGGCGGCAGCCTCCCCCCTCCCCCAGCTGTTACACGAGGACGCTTTGTGGTCCCGAGTTCACCCTTCCGTGCAAAAATATGTGTTTAAGGGAGAAGGGGGATATTTTGTGTGCGTGCATGTATGCGACATTTAGATATTGATGAATGATAGGTATTTTATATTTCTTTAATATTATAATGTATCTGTGATTGATTTTTAATGCGTTGCGAGGGGGAACTTTAGGTAACAAGTGAGGAAGAAACCTAATGCATAATAATATGTCTTTATAAGACAGGGGTTTGTTGGAGAGTGCGAGGGGGCTTGTGGACTGGGGGCTCCACCAGGGCATGGGTGCATCTGTGGGTACAAAAGCTGCTTCTTCACTGTCCCTACCCAGATGTGTAAGGCTTTTAAGGAGGGACTCTTATTAACCCCTCCCTCTGCACAGACCTTGCCAGGTAAGGTACTGAGTTGAGACTGTAAATTCCACACCCCCAATTTCAGGTAGCTGAGAAACTTGTAGTGTGGGAAGAGCTTCCTGCCCAATGTTCTCTCTTCTGGAATCTAGATGTGACAAAGTGTGTGTGTGGGGGGGGGGGCTGTCCATATTCAGAGCTGCGGCTCTCCTGCTTTTTCAGGAGGGGCCTCCTCTGCTGCCCAAGCAGAACCAATCCCCCCCCCCCCACTTCCAGGGTTTGAGGAGGGGGGGGGTCTGAGAGCTAGGATCTTCCCACTCTCTATTTCCCTTCTTATAGCCAGTGTGTAAGGTTGGCACCACGCCTTTTTAAAAGTGGGGGGACGTGCCTACTCAGAAGCAAGGCCCATTAAGCCAAAGGGGTCTTCCTTACAAGTCAGGACATCAATCCTTGGTCAACAGGCTACTTTCTTCTCAGTGGGGGTGGGGCTGGGGCTGCAGGAGGAGAAGTCTGCCAGAAAGGAGGGGGGGGGGAACCCAAAGGTGCCTCCAAAATCTCCTACTTGTCCTGGCACACCCTTGGCCCTTTCCTATAATTCAGGTAGCAACTGATCATTTGCAGTTAGGTTCCTTGCTTAATTACTTAATTACTGCTTAATAGTAACAAAAACCTCTAAGCGGTTCACAAGAAACTTTGAGAATATCAATAAAACACTGTTGCAAACAAGTAATATATATATATATATATATATATATAACCAGGAGTAAATTAAGGAGAGATTTAAATGTATCAGTATCTGCATGTCTGGGTAGGCTTGCCTAAACAAAAATGTTTTAATCAGGTGTGTCAACACACTAATCTGGACATTCTGTGTCCCACGTTCAGTTATTGGCAGAAAATGCAAACTGAGTTGGATAAAATATATGGGTCTGGAGAAATGGGCACAAGGGTGAAAATCCCCCAACCTCCCACCCCTTTGATGCTGACCCTCCCCCTCCCCTCTCTACAGGAGCCAGTGCATGTGTTGTTGTTGATGATGATGATGAGTAGTGTGAGAGAGATGGGTGTACTTCACAAAGGCCACATCCCCTTCTCTAGTTCATATGGTGTGAACTAGATATATGCACAATGTGAGCAGCAGGTTGGTTGCTGGGCCCCACGCTCACCTTGCTTTGGCTCTCCCCCCACTACCTGCTTGAGAGCAGGATACCAGTCTTCCCGGGTCTGACCTCTCCAGATCCATCTCAACCCAGCGCCTCGACTTCAGCTGCAGAAAAGCTCAGCAGTGGTGCTATTTAGTCATTTTGGACTTTGGATGCAATTGTCTTCACTTGAAAAAAATGTGGCTAGCTAGTCAGGCTGCGTTTGAGCCCCCGCTTCCCTTGAGGGGGACCATGATGACACCATTGTAGCTAGATGGCTCTCTAGGATGCTTAGCTGAGGGCCCCCGGGGGGGTGTTGTTAGGGGAGGACATAGGAGGTTGAGGTCCAGTCTTTTGCATTGGGACCCATATTCCACGCCTGCTTTAAGCAATTTTTGAAAGGACTTTGCTTACAGTGACCTGGCATGCTTTAAAATGCAATGCCTATGAGATCCCACCATCCAGCCACTCCCTGTTTGCACATTTATCTCCCCTCCATAAACTTGCTAAATCTTTGGTTAAAGCCACTTCTCTATCTTGCTGGTGGCAGTGAGGCTGTGGGACGTTACATCATGGTGGAGCCACCTCTGGGTTGCAAAGGGTGGGTACCACAGCCTCTCAGCCAAGGGAGTTGAGCTGGAGCCAAGCTGCAAGAGCTTTCTGTATAGGGGTGCATCAGAGGGGCAACGACACCCACACTTTGGGCTTTCCCGCTAAACTAGCGCTGGGGAGCTTGGGGCCATGTGGGTGGCTGTTGGACCCCAGTGCCCATTGGCTTTGGGCCATTCTGCAGCTGATGGGAGTTTGGAGTCCAGCAGCAAGGCAGGGGTGTAGCCCTGGCAGGGGAGTAGGGATTGGCATGGACCTGAACTGGAAGCCAATCACATCTAAGCAATTGGGAGGTGGGGGAAGGCTTGGCTTGTGACAAATGAGGGCATGAACATGAGCAGAGCGCTGTTCTGGATCTTCATCTAGGCCACACTGCTGAGTAGAGTGGTCACCAGTGGCTGGAGCGGCAATTGGAGGGACTATGTGAAGAGCAGGCTGTTCCGCGGAGGCCAAGCCAAGTTCTGCAGCTCAGTTTTCCCAAGCAGTTCCAGATGCTCCTGTCTTGGTAGGGGGTATGTGTGTGTGTGTGGGGGGGGTTGTCTGGGTGTGTTTCCAGGCTCCTTCTAAGCCACAGGCAGCCATATCTAAAGTTGGGGCAAGGCTTTCCCACAGTCCCTTCTGTTATGCCTCCCCCCACAACCCAGTTGCCTCTTGCCTTTCAAGACCCACCGCTCCCCAGAACATTCTTGTCCAGGTGTTGCAAACAAGCTTTCCATTGACTGGCCATAGAAAAGCCTGGGTTCCCAGAGCCTGTGGCAACACTGTTGGAAAGGGAATGTTATCTCCACAGAGGAACCCCACTCCCAAACTGGCCAAAGTTCCCCCTCCCCACCCCTTCATTATGCAATGCCACTTTGTGTTAAGAATGTTTATCTTAAGCAGCAGAGATGAGCTGGGAGCAATCCTGTGAAAGTGGTGTTGCACGTGTCATGCTGATGACTCTGCAGGCTTCCAGAGTGCCCTGCTCGATTTAATCCAAAGCACAGTGGGCAAAGCTTGTGAGCTGAGGGGGTGCTATGGGTGCTAACACTGCTCTCTCTCTCTCTCTCTCTCTCTCTCTCTCTCTCTCTCTCTCTATCTATTTTACTGAAAAAGTTTAAATCCCTAAATGACCGTCTTCCTTTTCTGATCTGCAGTGCCCATCCACAGCCTGACTTGTTTTTTGTTTTCAGCTCAAACCTTCCAGGTGCAGGAGTGGGTGGGTGGGTGATGGGTGCCCCTTCTCCTCCCCCCCGGAAAATCTTATCTCCTAAACTTGGCTCAGGCTGACTCGTCTTCTCCCTCCCACTTTCCACCAGGCCAAGTGCCCATCTGGAACTATACGCTGGGAACAAGATTAAACTGAGGCCTCATTAATTCTTTGTCTTTGCAGGCAGGTGGGGATGCTTTGGGTAGAAAAGTGACCAGTTCTTGGTCTTTTGGGTTTATTATTTTTTTAGGGGGGAGGGGAAGCAAAGGGTGCGTGGGGAGCACAGCTGGGTATTGTGTTCTTCAAGGGTGCAAGCAGGTCAGGAACACTGACTCTTTAGTGGGTAGAGCAGTCAGCTGTGGTGGGGAAGACCTCTGCTTCCACTTGCCCGCTCTCTGGCCCAAGTCTTGCCATTCTGAATGGAGGTCTCCTGAGGACCTGCTGATTTGAGATGGTCTGTGACTGTGTGTGCTTATTCTCCCTCCGTGATGGCTTGTGTTTTGTTGGCAATTAAACACAGAGTGAACAATTGATTGAATGGATTCTGAGAGGATGCAGTAGTCCTTGGATGTGTCACCTTTGCAGACTTTGACGGAAGGAGCTGGTTTAAAATGGGTCTTTTCTGCTAGCATTTAACGTCCACTGAAGGGGGGGGAGTCACCTCTGCCCCCAGTCCTGGGGAGTCCTGGGTCTCTACACAGAAGGAGACCTCTGTCCAGCCTTGTTTGAGTTGCCAGGTCAATCTATCCAATCTCTTGTGTTTTGCTGTCCTTCCCATCTTGCTACCAAGTCCCTTCTTGCCAAGAATATGCAACCCCTCTTGGGCTTTATGTGGAATTTGATTCCTTCTTTTGCTTCTCTCAGGGAAGGCTAGCTCAGTGGCCCCCAAACTTTGGGGGGCCACCCCCCTTGATTCTATAAACTCGTCTCCAGTGCCCCCTATGCCACCCTAGAAAAAGCACGTCTTGCTATGGAAGACAATAGCATAGCAAAATTCAAGGCTGTCACAATTAATTGCATGTTTATTCAAAATCTAATTAAAATTATTTTGTTTAATTAATTCAACAAAACTGATGAACTTGAGCCAGTGATACCAACTTCTCAAAGTCTGATCGTTATCCAGTGTCTCCCACCTGCCACCCCCCTGCAGATTAGCACCCCCCAGGTAATCCCACTATCCCCTAGGGGGCACTTTCACCCACTTTGGGAACCACTGGGCTAGCTGCTCATCTGTGTGGCTGACAGTACCACCCCCTAGGAATGTTGGGGACCATTGTGTGATACTCCACAAACTCAACATAATGGCTGGAGAAGCACTGCAGACACTGGGATGCAGACTTCAGCTGTGGCTCCAGGCTGCCTCCCCCACACTCATACAGCTGCCCACACTGTACAACATGGTTGTCATCCTAGTAGGGAGACCTTTGGAGGTGGCAGCAAGGAGAGCTCAGTGACAATGATTTTGTGGGAGGGGGGAAAGACCCCACCCCAGGATTTTCCAGTCTAGGTTCTTGTTCATTTATATGCCTTCTCCCCTTCAGCAAAGTGGTTCTCCAGCCCCACTGTTGTCTGGACAATCATACTGCCCCAATGGAAGGAGGAATGTTTCCTTTCGTAGGTGGAAGAAATTGCAATATTTATTGTGAACTCATAAGCATTTTGCTTGCTTGCCCATTTCCTTCACAGAAGGCAAGATCAACTGCGTCCCTCTTGCTTCCCACATCCCAGGCTGCTTGCTTGAGCAATGTCAGGTGAAAGGGAAATTAAGCTTTCTGTTACAGGGAACCATGTGACACTGAGGGGAGCCTCTTTTGTGGAAAAGGCTCCTAGCCTCAGGAAAAGACGTTTGGAATCCATTTCAGTTCGCTGTGGTGAAGATCCTTAGTCATTCTGATACACATCTCCCCTATTTTTTATTTGTTTTAATCCAAAATTCAGTCTTATATATACAGTACTTTCATGCAGAGGTTTAAAATGCATTTTATTTGTCTCCCCCCCGCCCCCGTGGACTAACTCAGCAAATTCTGTTTTGTTCATGTAATCACCTCCTTTTTGTCTGCTGTGGAATAAGCAAGGCAATCCCTCTTATGACTAATCCTAAGCATTTTTAAAGGTCCAACAGGGTACTGGATGCAATACACCACATGCAAGATGTTTGCAAGTAGCTTCTAGTCTTTTACATCAGGCAGACAAGGCTGGGATTTTGCTGCGGTATGTTTAGGTGGTGTGGGCAGCTCAAGGACATGCCCCGGCCCCCACCCCAACAGCTGCATTCCATGGTCACAATATTGCTTGCAGTGTTGAAGAGAGAACTCTGGAGTGCCGCTTTTAGAGCATTCCCCCACACTGTCTTCAGGAACATTGCACAGAATTTGCAACTGCGCAGACATTGCATTGAAGTTTGCCTCATGGGTCATGCACAATTTCATCGCCTCCCGCAAGAATACTTATGTGCCAGTGCAGATCTTGTTATGTATATTGAGGGGAACAAAACAAAACCAGGTTTTACTTTGCAGACTTTTGAACTATGCAGGGTTATTGATCAAGCAGGCTAAGGATCCTGTGTGATTCTAAACTTTGCTAGCAAAGCCAAATTTCCTTCCATCTCCCGTCATTTGTATGGTTTCTTTTCTGAGACCAGATATGCCAAGCAGTATGGGGACATGCCTTCCTGCGCCTTTTGGGGTTGAGAGCTGGGAATGGAACCTCAGGGTTTGGGGAGAGCGTACCTTTTCAGTGGGCAAAATAGGGAGAGGTGGCTAGCTTGCTTTCCCAGAGGGTAGCTGAGGGTTACATCTGGGGACTAAGAGCCATGACAGCAGATTCTGCGGTTTGATCTGGCGTTGTGTATAGGTGTTTACGCTAATCTTTAAATCCCCAGATGACTTATTCCCCAAATATATGAGAGGCCACCTCCTTTCCTACAGATTCCCTTGGGAATTAAGATGCGCAGAGAGGGCTTTCCTGGTAGTTCCACTGCGCTCAGAAGCTCCAGGGGGCTGGTGCCCAGGAGAGGGTCTTCTCTGCGGCAGGTCCTAAGTTGCAGAACCCCCTCCCCACAGAAGGTGTCTGGCACATTCACTGTAGAGTCTTGTTTTGTTTCTGGAATGTTGAAGCCTCATCTCTTCACTTTGTCATTTGACATCTGAGGGGTACGTGCGCGTGTTTGGGATCCACCCTCCTCCTGGCACTGTGATCTTTTTAAACTGTTCTTAATTCTAAATTGTTGTAAGCCAATTTGGGACATGCTTGTGCAGGACGAGTAATCAATTTAATATTTGTTGTTGTTGTTTTGTTGATGATGATGATGATATGTTATTTCTTTTGTCCTTCATAACTACATTATCAAATGATGTTTTTCCGTAGGAGTCCATGAGAAGAGGGCGGCTGCCAGTCATGTACCTTTGCTTTAATATATTTGGGGAATGGAAGCCAAGCGTCAGAAAAGTTGCCCTTCATTTTCTGATAGGATGTGTTCTTTCTTATGGGGGGGGGGGAGTTATCCAGTGGGCCTTTGCCTGCAGCAGTAGACACCAACCACTGAAACCTCCCCAGACTGGCCATTCCTTGCAAGCCAGCTGTTCTGCATGCATTCCAATGCCTTTCCATAGCATTAATGAGCATTAGGCCACTTAAGGCAGAGCTTGCATGACTGAGATTACTGCAGATCTGTTGCAGCGTTTAACTTTCTGGGAATCCTGGTGTAATCGGTAGATTTTAAGCAGGATAAATAATTTGCATTTGATATAAGGTTGTGTGTTGGTTTGGACCCTTGTTGGAAGTGCACAGGATCTGTGATGATGGACAATTTCAAAAGCAGATGCGTTTTGACAGCTGGATCAATAATTCACATTCTAATGCTCTCAGGATAGATATTTATCTGATTCACCCGCCTTTTTTCTTAGTCATTTCATAGAGTGGATAAAGAATTGTCAAGGGAGAGCATAAAATGAAGCTTCCTGAGAATCCCTCTTATTTCAGCATACCTGAAGAAGCTAGTTTATGGGAAATTGATAAGCACTGATAATACATGTTAATGACAGAATATCCAAACAACCAGATGCACCGCTAAATTTTCTCTGAGTGTTTGCTATTTTTAAATAGGAACTTTTTGTGCTTCGTTCTTGGAAGGTGTAGATGCATTTTTTATGTAAAAAAAAACAAAAACACTTTTAATATGCATGCATATTATGCTTGCTGTGCAAATTGTAGCTCCATTTGTTAATTATTGTAAAGTTCCTTTGCCTCTTTGTGGAAGCTTCATTAGTGAATTTTTGTAGCCATAAGAGGGAGTCTTGATCTAAATTGTTTCTAGTAAACACATGGGGAGGGGGGAGGGGAGAGGAAACAACAGATTCCTTCAAGGGAGTTTGATTTATTTTTTTTAATGGAGTGCAAATGTGGATAGTTACTTGCAGCTTCTGTTTGGTCTTTGGTATAAGTCAAACCTCCTTGGAATTGTTCCCTGCCCGCTCACCCCCAACTTTATATCAAATTATATCTGGAATTTGCTGTCAGGTGTACACAGCCTCTCTCCATCTACCCTCCCCTCTTTAAACGGTGTTTTATTTAAGGGTCTCTTTTGTGCTCTGTGAGCTGAGTTTGGTGGGAAGAATACCGAGGGCCTGAATGTGTTTTTCGCGCCCCCTCTTGAAGGTTAAGTGGACGTGGCGGGCTGTGGGTCTGCAGCTGCACAATGCAGAGTGACAGTGCTTTAAAACATTTTTTTGCAAAGTTGTTCTCATGCTGTCTGGAAATGCGGAGAGGAAGGGGGGGGACAGAGATGCCTTTTCTGCTTTTGCAGATGAGAAAAGAGAGAGCCACCTGTCACTGCAAAAGTGCAGGTGAGGGTTCTTGTAGCCCTATAAGTGTATGGAGAAGAAAGAGAGGAGGGACTGAAAGGGCTTGATAATACTTGCCCTGGCCTTGCTTCTTCAGTAGCTATGATGACTCGCTCTCCTCCCCCCCCTACCCCGTCCTTGTTTCCTCCCAGCTTTGAGCTGCAATGAGAATGACGGGGACCACCTGGACCGAGACCAGCAATACCCCAGCAACCAGAAAACGAAGCGCATGAGGACATCGTTCAAACACCACCAATTGCGGACAATGAAGTCTTATTTTGCTATTAACCACAATCCAGATGCCAAGGACTTGAAACAGCTTGCTCAGAAAACAGGCTTGACCAAGAGGGTTCTCCAGGTAAGAGAGGATGTGGGGTCTTCTGTGTCATCTCGAGGTGCATAGGAGGTTCGAATCTGCTATGGTGCAAGTTTGGTAACTTCTCTTCAAAACCTCTGAAGGGTCTGCAGAAATTGTGCAGTCCGGCTAAGATTCCTGGCATCATCCGTTCCGTAAGCACAGGCAGGTTGAACAAGCCATTTTGATATACTCCTATATATGGGGAGTGAGCTCCCATTCATGGGTTCATGGATATGGGCTCCCAAAGTGAAGCCCCTGTGACTCACAACAATTCTGTGCCCTTGTGAATGCCTTTTGTTGTAGCTGAGAAATTAAAGATGTGTCCTGTGTTTGCCTGATGCGTGAACTGCGGTGCTTTTGGAGTCTTGCAAGAGGTAGAAGCCACAGCTGAGAAAATAATACCTTGTAGGTTCTGGCAATACTAACCCCTGTGTGTGCTCTGTGCTGATGCTTGTCTGCCTACTGCCATTGTGATGCTTGCTTTTCCAAAACGTATCTGTGGTGCACCATCAGGAGAATGTTCCCAAGGCAAACTGGGTTGTGCCTGCACTGTCTTGCACTTTGGGGGGGGGGGGTCGACAGCAATGCCTCAGAGGAGAAAGGATATTTAGTTAGGGCACTGCCGGCTTGTTTGCAGGATCCTTTGGCACTGCCTCTTTGAGGCTGCAGCTTCTGGCTTTTGCCAGCTGAGCCCATCATTTCAAAAATGCTGTCAACCGGCTGCCCCCAATGATCTCAGTCTTCCCTGATGCATCAGCAGAAATGTGTGCTGCATGTATGGTGCACTTACATGCAAGATTTGGAAAGGCAGGACTTTCCATATTGTTGGCCTCAGTGCATGTAATCTGGTGCCCTGCCGATGTTTTGGGTGACAGCTGCCATCAAAGCAATAGAGGCAGCTGCTTTATACTGAGTTAAGTCACTGGTCCATCTATCTCAGTATTGAGATACCTACACTGACTGGTAGCAGCTCTACCAGGGCTTCAGGCAGAATCCTTTCCCCACTTTTCCCTTGAGATGCTAGGAATTTAACTTGGGATGCCCTACCCAGTGAGCCATGGTCCTTCACATCAGTCTCAGCCATCATGGCCAATGGGCAGGAGTCATGGGACCTGTAGTCTACGAATGGGTAGAGGGCACCAGAGTGGCAGAAGCTGGCCTAGACTCAGTGATGTTGAGGAGGGTCAGCACATCGGATCCAGCCATGGGGGCAGGAATAATGATGACATTTGCCAAAGCAGCTGATGGATTACATCCTCCTTGAACAGGCAAGTAGGTGAAGTAATAATGAGGCTTTCAAGTTTTGCTATTGCTTGTGATATATTAGCGTAGAGGAAGTCATGATAAAACCAACTTAGTATTATATGATGCTCATCCAATCTCAATAAACTGAGCCTTATGTATTGTGCTACCGTTGCTTGGTGACCAGTAACCCTACTTGGAGGTGTGGCTGTGAGGACTGTCCTGATGAGCTCTTGCACCTCAGAAAATAACCACTAACTCACTGCATGAGTTGAATTGCTCCCGCCTCTCATACAGAAAAAGCACAAACTGCTTTGGCCTTCTTGTGTGTTGCTTCTGCCGAACATGAGTGGGAAACTTTGTGTTTATGTCTAATATTTTGTTTACCAGCTTGCTCTTAGGCTCAAAGTTGATCAGGATCCTTTCCTGTGTCTCTCTGGGTGGTTTGCTGTAGATCAGCAAGGGGTTTCCAATTCCCAATGGTCTAACTATGGCAATAGAGACTGCCTGCTCATGAGGCGAAGTGAGGCAACCGCCCTGGACAGCCGGATCCAGAGGAGAGGCTGATCTGACCTCTGAGGATCACAATGCCCACTGTTGCTGCCATGGTAGCAGCGACAACATATGCCAAATCTGCCCCCTCCACAGCAGCAAATAGGATGTGATGCTGGTCTTCTCCCACCCCTGGACAGGAAATGGCAAGGGCTGCCCTCTGGGGTCTCCTGGGGTCTTTGCCCACCTGGTGTGATTCAGATCAGGCCCCTTTCCCACTGTGACGGCCCTTGACTCCCAGTTCAGACTGCTGGCTAAGGCTGCTTTGATCCTCGCTGCCCTGTTCCCAACACAGATCTTCACTCACTCCTTCTTCCTGGATGAGAGGGGGCATTTTGTGGTTTGCCTCAGGCACCGAAATGTCTTAGGCCTGTATAGCAACAACCAATAAACTTACCTTCTCTATAAATTAGACTGCTGGGTTGAAAACTGGGAGTGGATTGTTGTGTGAAAGGACCCGTGGAATTTGTTTTGGTACTGATTGCGAATTCCTGGACTGACCATGTGTACGCACAGAGACAACCTGCTCCTCAATTCCTTGCGTAGGTCCACCCAGCTGAAGAACTCTTATTCCTCTGGCTGCAGTTGGTCGGTAGCAGCAGAGTTTCAGTGTAAAACAAAACAAACAGAACAAAACAAGATTGAACAAGCCTGAAGCCCTCTCACCCCTGTTGTAGTGGGTGCTGAGCTACTGCTAATCTAGCTCTCTGTTTTCAGAGTCAACCAGTGGTGCTATTTTACTCTACAGAAGGTTAAAGTTTCAAGACTTCCTGGGGAGGTGAAATTTTGAAGATTTTTATGTAGAAGTTGAGTGGCCATCTGTCACGGATGCTTTAGTTGAGATGCCTGCATTGCAGGGGGTTAGACCAGATGACCCCCAGGGTCCTTTCTAACCCTACAATCCCTTCCCCAACACCATCACCTGACGCTGTGATCTAAACCACTGAGCCTCTTGACCAGGTCGGCGGTTCGAATCCCTGCGACGGGGTGAGCTCCTGTTGCTCTGCCCCAGCTCCTGCCAAACTAGCAGTTCGAAAACACACCAGTGCAAGTAGATAAATAGGTACCGCTGAGGCGGGAAGGTAAACAGTGTTTCCACGTGCTCTGGTACTTGTTACAGTGTCCTGTTGTGCCAGAAGCAGTTTAGTCCTGCTGGCCACATGACCCGGAAAGCTGTCTGAGGACAAACGCCAGCTCCCTTGACCTGAACGCGAGATGAGCACCGCAACACCATAGACTGGACTTAACCTTTACCTCTCTCTCTACACACACACACACACACACACACACAGAAGCAATGTATAAATTTTATTAGATTTCCTCTGAAAAGGGCAAATCTGAATTAAATCGGGTAGAAATGCAGGATGTTTGCATGTTTCTGGACACTGCAAAAGCCTTGCCGGCATTAGCCGCACCAATTTCATAGCGAACACCTGCCTGGAAGCACTCAAAAGGGATAGCGAGGTAATAGAGGATGGGACCCTGAACACCACCTGCTCATTTATGAAATAAAATATCACATTTCCAGAAACAGATTCTGCTTAGTCAACCTGCTTTGGTGCATCAGTTTTCCAGATGAATTGTGACTGCCTTATCCTGGAGTCCAAAGTCTGAATTTGCTGCCTGGGTGGATGTCCAGGGCACCCCACTCTTGCAGGAATGAGCAGAGGGTGTAAATGCAGCAAGGCTGGCTGACTGCATTTCGAAGTAAGTGAAGTCGTATGCATCGGAAAAGGAGGACTAGTAAGACCACTAATTCCGAAGTCTAAAATTAATTAACTGGCTTGTCATCCTGAGCAAGCACAAGATGCCTGGAGGAACACACGAAACTGCCACAGGACCCAAACTCTCGGGGTGGAGATCCCTTTGCCGCCCTGCCCCCCATAAAATACTTAAGCCCCCCGACACAGTTGATGGGCATTGCCATTCAAATGGGGTGTGTGTGTTGTGCCGTGTGATTGATTGTCTGGGGGCAGGGCTTACCTGCCTCCCCAATATTTTATTCAGGTTGGCACCCCTGGAAGCTGCCTTGCACCAAGTGAGGCCTGCTGATGTAATGAGCTCAGGGTACCACACAGTCTCTCCTTGCCAGGCGATGAACCTGGGACCTTCTGTGGGCACAGCTGACCTCTTCTGCCACTGAGCTGCATCCCTTCTGCAGGCAGAAAAGTGAACAGAAGTCACTGTGGCAGATGTGCAGGCTATGTTTTAATGGCAACCATCCACAAGAGTAGATGAATATAGGAATTTTGTGCTAAGGAGATCAGTTAATAAGTAAGAGGAATTTAGACATGGAAAGGCACGGCTTGCAGGGAGGTTGAGCTGAAAAAATGTAAGAGTGTAAGTTCCACAAGTCAGTTTTGTATGAGATGTGAGGAGTAGATTTGGACCCAACTTGTATGTGTGCATCTGGCTTTGGTGCGGGGGGGGGGGGCAAGAGTAAGGAAAGTCACCTGTGTAGAACAGGAAATCCTGTCTCTTGGGTTTGGAGACTCTCTCTGTCCTATTCCCACCAGTTTGCCTACTGGATGATCCCATCTCTGCACTGAAGCCAGCTCTGGCACTGGGGCAGCCTAACTGCCTCCTGCCCCCTAGGCCTAATTTGCCATCACATGAGGCCCTTTTGCAAAGGGATTGTGGTGCTTAGGCTGCATTATATTTAGAAAAATTATAAACTGGAAAAACCCTAAATATCTCCAAGCAGTGTACAAGTCCAAATGTATATAAAATGTGACTGACTCCCCACGAACCAATTAAAAACGAATATACATAAAGTATCATTAAAAATAAAGGTAAAATCCATAAAGCAAACATTAGCTATGTCCTGGCTTTTGACACCACCTTGACGGGCACCTGCCAGAGAGGCTGGTCTTAACCTTTGCCCTCCAGAATTCTCCCTCTCCTTTTCTCTACCGTCTGTGATGATGGCTGTCATTGTGTGCTGGAAAGCTCTGCTGTGTGTGCTGGAAACAGTTCAGTCTGCAAGCCCTTTCCAAGGGACATGGTGGTTTAGGTTGCATCATCTTAGTTTTATTTATTCGTTTAGAAAATTTATAAAACTGCATGCTCGAAAGTAAATAAGTAAATCTCCAGGCAGTGTGCAAGCCCAGGTGTATACACAGCCTGCACTGGGGACTCTGCCATCTATATTGCCTCCCTGTCTTCCATAGTGTTGATGTTGCCAGGTATGGGAAGCAGGTTCTGGGGTGTTGAGTTCAAGTGACCCATCACCACAAAAGAATTAAGTCCTGCTAGAAGTTTCCTTTTGGCTGATATGCAAAAATATGTGACCACCTCACTTGCTTATGGTTGATATCACTTACGTAGAGGGTTTTTTTTGGGGGGGGGTGATGTGTTTTATTTGTTTTCTAGAATTTGAGGTGTGCAAGTTAAAAAGGAATTCCTGCTTCTGATGATTTACTGCTTCCTGTAATCCTTCCTGTATTCCTGGAGAGCAGCTGCTGCCAGTCTGTGTTGGGAATACTGGTTTATCAGTGTTTTGGACTCCAGTATTTCTGTGCCCCCCAGCCAGTTTTCTGCACCAGCCTGGGTGTGTATAAAGAAGTAGAGGCAGCCAAGTTCCTGAACACGTGCAGAGTGCCTTTGTTTCATGAGTGAGCCCAGTAGACCCACTGGAGGAGGTCAGGGATCTCCTGATCCACAGACTTCTGTGTTTTTAGAAGCAGCTGCAGAATTCTCTCTCCTGAGGGTGCGACCATGGAAGAGAGAAAGACAGGATACAGATAACATGCTGATATGTTTAGATTAAGCTTGTAAAGTTGATACAGATAACAAATTAATAGTTAAATAACAGTAATAAAGATGAGAGTTACAAATTGCAATATAAATAAGGATATAAGAAATGACGAACATGGGTGGAGGGAAGTCACGTAGGTGTAATATTTATGTTTGTATTTGTGTAGTGCATTTGTATTGTCGATATTTGAATGGTTGTATTTGTAATGTTGTGTGTGCATTATTAATAAAAAAATAAAATTAAAAAAGAAAGAAAGACAGGAAAGGGCAGCATTTTGCCCAGTGGGATAAAAACTGGGTTGGCTTCAGCCAGGCCAGGCCAGTAGCACAGTGGAGCAGGGACACGACAGAGCACCATTATTTATTCCACAGCAGGGGTGTGCATTTGCCAATGCTTGCATGCCAAGTAAGAGAGAGAGAAATCCACCCAACTAACTGTGTGGAAAGAGAGGTGGGTTGCATATATTAGCAAGGGTTAAAGCAAGCAAATAAAAGTGGCAAAGTCCTTTCAACAGGGACCAACCAGAATGCCCACAATATGGCGAGCAAGGTTCTGAGTCCAACAAAATTCTTCATCAGGTTAGGTGCTAAGCAAAGTGCTGTGTGTGTGTGAGAGAGAGAGAGATTGAATAACTTCTGCACTTAGAAGGGGCATTATCATTACGGCATAGGCTTCCGTGGGCTAGTGGCCTGGTCCTCAGATGCATGCAGTGCCATTTTCACCTGTTAGAGGCATATACTCATAGGGATGTTAGAAACAGAAAACATTAGCTGTGAGGTGAGGGGGAAATGAAATGCAAAAAAACGATAACTGGGTTAAACTGAAAACATATGTAAAATAGTTACCGTGGCCATTCATGAAGTGGCACTGACGATAACGCAAATATTGGTTGATTGACTCCCCTCCTGCAGTAGGATTAAATCCTGTACTTTCTGGTGAGTTTTCCACTGGGAGTTTCTGTGGGAAGTTCCTTTGCTCAGAAATGACTTCATAAAGATCCTGTGTGGTTGACATGTCCTGCTGGTTTCTGGGTATTACCCTCTCTGGTATCAGATGTCTGTCCATTTATTCTTTGGTGTGGAGAGTGTGACCAGATTGTCCTGTGTGGAATTTGGAAGGGAACTTCTGGCAGATGGTGGCGCAAAGTGCCTGGAAGATCCTGATACGTAGAGAAAAAGAAAGATGCAAACATAACAAATCCATACACTTGAATTTATTTACACTGACATTTTAGGGGATCAGGGGTGTGTGTGTTGCAATCGATTCTGTAGCACTGGGTACAGAAAGTATATTTACAGTTGTCTATTAATGTATACACTGCACAGTATTCAGAACTTGAATTGCCTTGGCATAGAATTATGTTTTGTACGTAAAGGAAACTCAGTCATGGTTTAGGGCAGTGGTTTAATGGGAAGACTCATAAACCCATGTGCAAACCAGTCAGGGTGAATATGCATTGTTTTATAACCACTTCACTAAAAAATTGAAAAGATGCTCAACAAAGACCAGGCATAGTCCGACTTCCACAGAAATTTTGTTCAAGCCAACCAGGATGAAAGCTCAATAAACAGGTCATCTGGATGAACCAGACAAATGGATCAAAGTGTTCTGAAATCCGTTCTACAAATCTTAGCATTAAAAACAACAACAATTGCCACTTTCATGCTGCGTGGGAGACATGAAACTGACTTAGACTGAGACTCCTAGTTCATCTTGGCTCTGACTGGCAGCAGCTGCCTCCACCATACCTCCTGCTGCTTAGATGCTTTCTGTTTGGAGGTACCAGGGAATCAACCTGGCGCCTTCTGAATGCAAAGCAGATCCTCTGCTGCTGAGCCATGGCCCCTGTGAAGACCCCATTCCAGCAAGAAGCATCTAATGATTGCATTAAAGCGGTTTCTCTACTGCCTTTCCACTTCCTGCAGAAGTGCTCAAGGGGACTGACACACTGGAGCCTAACGACAGTCAGACCATGATGAAACAATTAACTAAAAGGCAACAAGCAGTTCCCCGAGAAGCTGCAAAACATGTGAAGGACCCAAGCTTTATTTTATTTTTAAATTGCATTTTCATCCCACCTCCCCCCGCAAAGCTCACATTGTCTTACAATGGTTCTCCTCCCCTCCCCCTTATCATGTAATCACCAAAACAACTGTGTGGCAGGTTAGGGTGAGGGACAGTAACTGGCCCAAGGTCACCCAAAGTGAGCTTCATGGCTGAGTTGGGGGGGGATTTGAACCCTGAGCTCCCAGGTCCTAGGTAAAGGTGAAGGGACCCCTGACCATTAGGTCCAGTCGTGGCCGACTCTGGGGTTGCGGCGCTCATCTTGCTTTACTGGCTGAGGGAGCTGGCGTACAGTTTCCGGGTCATGTGGCCAGCATGACTAAGCCGCTTCTGGCAAACCAGAGCAGCACACGGAAACGCCGTTTACCTTCCCGCTGGAGCGGTACCTATTTATCTACTTGCACTTTGACGTGCTTTCGAACTGCTAGGTTGGCAGGAGCAGGGACCGAGCAACGGGAGCTCAGCCCGTCACGGGGATTCGAACCGCTGACCTTCTGATTGGCAGTCCTAGGCTTTGTGGTTTAACCCAGAGCACCACCCGTGTCCCTCCTAGGTCCTAGTCCAGCACTATAACCACTGGCTCTCAAGAAAAGTGGCAACAGTGAGGTATCTAACACTAGGCATGGAATTCTTTGTTTACTTAATGGAGGCAGGGGTTGTTGTTGAAGGGTAATACTGGGAGGCAACAATTTTTGGGTCATGATGGTGCAAACCTCTCATTGATAGCCTAGGAAGCACCCCCCCCCGGGTCCATGCTGGACAGCAAACCAAAGGGTATTTGCCCAGCCCTGCCTGCAGATGACAGGGATCTAACCTGCGGCCTCCTGTGTTCAAGGCAGCAGCTCAGGGCTACAAGGTTGATCAGGGTTGAGAGAGTCTTCTGTGGTGAGACTGCTGGCCTTCAGCCTTTCCAGACTATGAGAGAGACCCAGGTAATACAGCAGCCAGCCTTGGGGTGAAAGGGCTCTGTGGTTATTTTAAATAAGAACGTACAAATCTTTGAAAATATTCACATCTGGCAGGTTTGCAAATGATGAAGAGTTTGCTTTGTGCTTTTTGCTTGGGATCAATTGGGTCTTGGAGCATGTTGACAATGGCTATCAGAGGCAGGACGTAATTGTTTTGGGATTTTTCAGCAGGAAAGCCTGGGAACGTTTTGGCTAGAGGCTCCATGGCTGCTTCGGCCCTTAAGGGGGGCTGGGCTCTGATTGGTCCATTTTGGAGGCATGCGGGTCTCCCTGACAAACAAGGCAATAAAGCCGCCAGTAATCAGATGTCCTTGCAATATCTTAAGTAGAGCTGGCTGCATCTGGGCAGAGCCTTATCCAGTCCTACATTGTGTTCTCACAGTGACCAAAGAGGCGCCTCTGGGAAACCGAAAGGAGGACCTGAGAGCAAGGTCACTCTCCCTCTCCTGTGCCAGTTTCCAGCAGCTGGTATTCAGAAGCACGGCTGCTTCCGGCTGAGGAGGCAGAGCAGAGCCACCATGGCCAAAAGCCCTTGATAGCAAGTCCATTGTGCACTTAGGGTCACCTTTAGCAAAAAGGACATGGCAGCACAGTCATCCCTCAGGCTGAAGTAGCTTCAGGTTGAGAGCTTTCGGGTTGCGCGCTGCGGCAACCCAGAAGTAATGGAACGTGTTACTTCCGGGTTTCGCCGCTCGTGCATGCGCAGACGGTCAAAATGGCATCATGCGCATGTGCGGAAGCAGTGAATCGCGACCCGCGCACGTGCAGATGCATAGTCGTGGGTTGCATTTGCTTCAGGATGCAAACGGGGCTCCGGAACGGATACCGTTCGCATCCTGAGGTACCACTGTATAGAGCTGAACATGAAGGAGGAAAGGATAACCGGAAGGATCAGCAGTTGGAACGCCAACCAGATCACAGAATTGTCAAGTGGGAAGCAATCCCCAAGAGACATTTAACCCCAACACGCAGGAATCACAGATAAATAATCCCTCACAGGGTAGCCATCCAATCTCTGCTTTAAAATCTCCAGTGCAAGAGAGTCCTCCACCTTTGGGAAACTGTTTAGTTTAGAGGGGGGAGGCAATTAAAGGGGAAGCGTATTTGAACTGTAAGGTTATGCTTCGCTTCCTCTCTCAAAGGAACATAAGAAGAACTCCTGCTGGGTCAACAGAAGGTCTGTCTAGTCCAGCATCCTGTTCTCTCACTGGACCACCAGACAGGGCCGGCCCACCCCACCCATGAAGCATGGTCCACAGGGGCAGCAGAACTGTCCTCTAAGGCAGGCACGTCCAGCTCCCAAGAGACTGTGATCTACTCCCAGTATTAAAAAAACTGGCAGTGATCTACCCATTGGAGGGAGGAGGAGCGTGGGGTGGGGTGGGGTGGGTGGATTGCCCAGAGTTGTTGAGCTTTCCCCCCATAACTTTTTCTACACGATAAGGATCCCACGATCTACCAGGATCAGCTGGGGATCTACTGGTAGATTGCAATCTACTGGTTGGACATCCCTGCTCTAAGGGAGACATCCTTGTGTGTCATGCTGCTGTTAAGGCCAGGAGCAGCACCAGGCAACAAAGTTAAGCCTAAAAATTACAAGATTTGGGGCAAACATTTCACCAAATGTCTTTATGTAGTTCATTGAGAAAATTAATGTAAATAAACAAATTGTCCCCGCAAACAACAGAGCCTTTGATTCCAAGCATCATAAGAATGTCCTGTTATTGCTCAGCAGATAAGTGCAGCAAAGAAGTAAGAATTTAAATGCAAATCATACTGCAAAACAAAATATACTAAATCTCCCCCCAAAAAAATTTATTTCAAGATGTTATTTATTCACTTTCTTATTAGCTTCTTCTATATCCTACTTTATTCCGTCATGGAACCCAAGGCAGTGTACAGGTGTGGCTTCCAGGTGACCACCCAACCCAGGCACTGACCACCTCTGGACCTTCTCAGCTTTAGCAAGGTGATGGTTTTAGGTAGCTTCAGACCATCACCTGGGGATGACTTCCTGGACCTGAGCTTTCAGCCTTGCCTTTACCTGAAATGTTCTTTGGACAGTGATGGGCATATGTCTCTGTGGTGTTCCTAAGCGGAGCAGGGAGGCCTTCTCAGTGGATATTCTTTGGATGCTGAATTGTATATTATTTGGACACCAGCCAGAGTTTGCAAGGGGTGCATGGCAAAATGTGTAGTCAGATGGGGCAGAATGTGTTTACAGTTTCAGGATAGTGGGTGCTGTGGCTTATTCCTTCATTCTCTCCTGTTTTGCTTCCTTGCTTCTTGTCTAGAAAGAAAGACAGGATACACATATGAAATAATAAACCAATTACACCACCAAGGCAATTATTTTCTCTTCAAGGATTTCTGTTTCGTACAATTCTGTGGTGTCCACTCTTTCATATATTTCCCAATGAAGATGCATATTGCTTTGTGAACGGAAAGGAGATTTCAGGGGGCCAAAAGTTGTTCTGTATCTCCCCCATCCCTGGACAGTATTAAGGATTTAAGCCTCTGATAGTTTGTGACTCCAGAATTGTATGGGGAGTTTTTCTGAAATAATGATATGTTGGTCTCAATTCATAATCCCCTGAGTTGGTGAGGCTCCTTTGACAACAAGAAACCGAGCCATTAGAATCACTGGCCCAGTCCTGTGGAATTGCTCTGCCGACAGAGATTTGGCAGGCGCCTTCTGCTCCAACCTTTTAAATGCCTGCAGAAAACTTTAACATTCTGTTGGGCTTATGCACGTAATGAAGAATATATATTTGCATAATAGTTAGCTGATTTTGGATTTTTAAAACGCTGTTAGGTTTTTATTGCATGGTTTTTCATATAATTGTTGTAATCTGTTCTGATATGTTTTATGAATAGCACTATATACTTCATAGATATGTAAATAAATGTTGTTTTTCGTTGTTGCTTTTTTAAAATGCAAGCCAATGCCCCTTTAGGAGTTGCTTCTGCCCACCAGTGTGCGGTGGATGAGGTGCAGCTTCTGTAGCCCTTCATGTTTGCACATCATGCGAACAATGACACCCTCATCATAATGCTGTCGTGTATTATTTCCCCCATTCAATCTGGACCTACCCAGGGGGGCTTCAGGCTTTCAATATTTGGAGGAGAGTAGCAAATGCAAACTGGAAATTTTAGGTTTGTGGATTTTAAGTGTTTATCCCAGTGAAGCAAACTCACCGCTAACAAAATAATAATAATTCATGGACTTTTTGATGGGGGAGTGCATTGAAAAAAGTGGAATGAAAGAATGACTAAAGATAAAGCATGTTAAAAAATCCTGCCAGCAAATCAGGCAGAAGCTCATTGTCCCATAATTGCCTCATAAACAAAACAGAATGAGCACTCAGTAGAGCCTGGACCCCCCGATCTAACCACCATGTGAACTTTGTGCAAGCAAAAGTCTGGAGGAGCCCTGTTTCTGCAGAACACCCCATAAATCAAAAAGCTGTGGCATTGGTAGCCCGGATTAATATTTGTCAGGAATTGGGATATGGGACGGCACTTTGACACTGCATAAAGCTTTAACGTGTGAGTGGTCCTGAGTCTGCCATGAACTGCCATGTGCAACTGTCTCCAGACTCCCTCACTGTCCTGCCCATTCTGTGCTGCTGCTCCTTGCCAGAGGTGATGTCCGTCACTGTTAAATGTTCAAGATTTCTAAGGGACACTTGCAGCTGTTGTCTCTTCTACTGCACTCCTTCTCTGCAGAGGGAAGGGGAGTATAATTCTCACAAATATTCGGGCATTCATAGTGTAGAAAAAGGGGGGGGAGGTGCTCAAGAGAGCCTCTCCATCTCCTTTTCTGGTCTCACTGTTGCATAACAGCTCTGCAGTGCATTCCTGTCACCACCACGCTCTTTAGGGGGACATCTAGGGATGTCCAATTAAAAATTAGATGTAGGGATTCTGGATCTGTGAGCCTTGCCTCTCCATCCAATGTCTTGCAATTTACTCTGAGTGCAAGGCCAGCGTTCCATCTCTGCTTCTCCATGAGAATAGAAAAAACAACAACCTGGCTTTATGCACTCTGATCTTAGAACATTGAATGTGTGGATTTCCATACTCCCGGAGCTTGCATTTTACACAGACTTTGCTAGTCTAACTGTGGATTTTATTAAGCACAAAAGGAAGCAGGGGAAACAGGCAAAAGGTCAAGAGAGATTACAAATTAAACCAGAGCACTGTGGTTCTAAAATGTGACAAATCTTGCCCTGTTCACCAACAATACAGTATTTCTGGTCTACTTATACCTAGGCAGCGAGTGAGTCCTCAGAAAAACTTTTGATAAAGTCCTTCACAATAAGCAAAACTAGCAGTCATGAGATAGGAGGATCAGAAACTGAGGCTATATAACTTATTCGTAAATGCTCTGTCCAGGGGCATTCGGCTTCTGCCTTTATTACACACCTTTAGGTGTCAGGCAAAAAGTTCCCCTTCAACCAGGTCTTTGGCTGATTAATATCCTACTTTTAAATGGGTTTGCGGAAAGAGGTATGTGTGGGGGTACTGTTTTGTTTTTTTCTTGATTTTTTTTTTAATATTGTATTTAAATCTTGTATTTTTATGTTGTGAAATCTACCCTGAGATATATGGATGAAGGGTGGCATGCTTAACAAACAAACAAACAAACAAACAAACAATTAAATAACCAACCAATCAATCAATCTGGAGTCAGGGGTGGCCAAGGCTGTGGATGACTCAAAAATTATTTAGGATTGCGAAATCCTTTACTGGATGGTGAGGCTCTCCAAATAGATGTCTCCATACTGGGAATATTGCAAATGAGGATGAATAGGGGTAGCTAACTTGTAGCCCTCCAGATGTTCGTGAACCTTGACTTCCATGGAGATGTAGGCCAACAACTAATCCAAAATGCGGCAGTTAGACTGGTGACTGGGAGCGGCCGCCGAGACCACATAACACCGGTCTTGAAAGACCTACACTGGCTCCCAGTACGTTTCCAAGCACAATTCAAAGTGTTGGTGCTGACCTTTAAAGCCCTAAAGGGCCTCGGTCCAGTATATCTGAAGGAGCATCTCCACCCCCATCGTTCTGCCTGGACACTGAGGTCCAGCTCTGAGGGCCTTCTGGCAGTTCCCCCATTGTGAGAAGCAAAGCTACAGGGAACCAGGCAGAGGGCCTTCTTGGTAGTGGCACCCGCCCTGTGGAATGCCCTCCTACCAGATGTCAAAGAGAAGAACAACTACCTGACTTTTAGAAGACATCTGAAGGCAGCCCTGTTTAGGGAAGCTTTTAATGTTTAATAGGTTATTGTATTTTAGTGTTCTGTTGGAAGCCACCCAGAGTGACTGGGGAAACCCAGCCAGGTGGGCGGGGTATAAATAATAAATTATTATTATTATTATTATTATTATTATTAACAACATCTGGAGGACTTTGAATTTCTCACCTCTGGGCATTGGGAGAAGTTTTAAAAAGTTGATGGGGTGGGAATAAATCACGATAGAAATTTATAAAATGACATATGATATGAGGAAAGTTAACAGAGAAGGTTCTCCATCCCCCACCCCATTTCCCCCATAATGCAAGAACTCAGGATCACCCAATGAAATAGTTTGTGTATGGAATTTGCTCTTGCAGAATATTGCAAAATGGCAGCTGCTATCTCCTCGTTTCCACTGCAAGCCGGGTGGAATGAACTCCAGGTCCCAAGTGCGCCACCTAGCTTGTCATGCCAGTCTGCACAAAGATTCTGTCAGCTGACCCCACCTCTGGACCAATCCTGGTTCCCCTTGACCTATAAAACCCTTTCCTCTCTGAGATGATTCTTCCAGCCTCCTGCGCCCTCTGCTTGGGTGTTGGCTTCCATCCTGACCTTTGTCTGCCTCTGGCCCTCAGAAGCTTTTATCCTGCTCTGAACCTTGACCCAGCCCTCATCCTGCCTTGTGCTGGACCCAGGGCCAGATTTAGGTTTGGTGAGGCCCTCAGCTACTGAAGGTAATGGGGCCTTTAGATGTCCAGCTGTCCTTTGCCAACAACAATTGCCGCTGCTTTTTGTGTTGAATATATGCTATATGGTAATTTATGGACCAAATAGGTATCTAAAGCCATTTTTAAAAACCTTATATTTTGGAAATGTACATCCAGGTTTTTTTCCCTTTAATTTTTTTTGGGGCCCCCAAGAGGGTGGGGCCCTAAGCTACAGCTTGTTTAGCTTATACGTAAATCTGGCACTGGCTGGACCACATGCTCACATCTAACCCATCCTGAGGCCTGACACTGTGTAAAACGGGCTGCAGGAGAGACAGACCTTGGAACTGATCTGGTACAGCCACTTCTGTTTATGCCTGTGGGATAGCTCAACTGGTAGAACATGAGACTCATGGGTCATGGGTTCGAGCTCCAGGTAGGACGGAAAGATTCCTGCATCGCAGGGGGTTGCGCTAGATGACCCTTGTGCTCCCTTCCAATTTTATGATTCTGTGATTGACATACGGTGAGAGCCAGTGTGGTGCAGTGGTAAGAATGTTGGACTGGGGAGAGTGAGACCCAGGTTCAAATCTCTACTCACTGGGTGACCTTGGGTCAGTCCTGCTCTCTCAGCCTAACCTACCTCATAGGGCGTGTTGTGAAGATAAATTGGGGAGAGGGAGGAACTGTGTATGCCACTTTGAGCTCCCTGAAGGAAAAGTGAGATATAAAGATAATTATAAAATAGAACAACAGCCTGGCTGCTGGAGGAGTTTAGTTCAGCGTCCTGTTCCTTACTTACAGTGGCCAGCCAGGCAGCTATGCAAAGCATGAAGGCCGGGCGTGAGTGCGAGAGCACTGGACTCTCTTGTGCCTCCTGGCAAGTTGCATCCCTCTGGTACTGGAGCCAGCACACAGCCATCGTGATTGGTAGCCGTGGGTAGTTACTGCTGGCGGCCACCCCTTTCTCCTGTGGGAGGGAGTTCCCCAGTCTAAACTGTGTACTGCATGAAAAGTCTTGAATCTTCCATCATTCAGCTGGATTGGATGTCCCCAACTTCTGGTGTTATGAGAGGGGTAGGAAAAGGTTTCTCCGCGTTGTGTGTAATTTTATGCACTTCCGTCATTGCCCCTCTTCCATGCTTTTTCTCGAAACTAAAAGCCTCATGCTGACCTTTTCTGAATCTTTTCAAACTCTGCAGTTTCCTTTCTGAGGCAAGCTGACCAGAACTGAACAAAAGCTGTTTGTATAAAGGCATTATGATATCGGCAGTTTAGTTTTCAGACCCTTTCCTGATGACCCCTAGCATGGAATCTGCCTTTTCCACAGCTGCTGCACATTGGGTCAAAATATTCATCGGGCTAGTGGGGGTTTTCTTGCTGTGGCAGCAAAAACAGCACCTTAAAGACTTAACAGAATTATTTTGGAATAGGTTTTTGTGGCCTAATACCCGCATGATCAGGTACATGGATATGCTTGGAAACTTTGTAGGGCCTGGTGAGAAACTCTGTGCGCTGTTGAAGTAACCTGGTGTTCATTTTACTACTTCAGGAAGGCTTTGTGCTGGCGGCTGATGCTCTAGGGGAGTTGTTGTGTCAGTGGTGAAGCCTGGTAGACTTGCATCGGAGCTGGAGGCTCCACCGCTTAGTTTTTATTATTAATTCTTTCATTTGCAAATTTGACAAAGAAAGGAAGAGAAATAAGAAACTTATAATAATACTACTAATAATACTGATGCTGATGTATGTTTTAATCTTCAAGTTTATTGCTGATTTTATTTTATTTTTTGGAAATTTTAAAGAGCTGACTTTCCTGATGATTTTATTGTTCTTTTTGTAAATTGTTAGGTGATTTTTTACAATCACATGGAGTAAATTGAATGATGATAATAATAATAATAATAATAATAATAATAATAATAATATATGGATAATACTAACTTAAACAACAACAAAAAAAGCCACCATCAGTTCACGTTACGGATACAGTAACCACAAGTGCATGCATCTTAAATCCAATATTAATGCAGTTAGTTCCTCAGATCATTGTGTAATAGAAGATGGACACCTGTCCTTCCAGGCTCAAAGTATAACTCACAACCATAAGGGCTTGCAAAGTCCACACTTATTGTCTTGCTGATAATCCCCATAAGTACAGGAATATAATTTAAAAGTGTACACCTGCAATTATCAAGGGTTTTGCCAATGCAAAATTGGCAAATACAACAACCTCAGGCCAGAAGGAATGCGTCATGTGCCTGCGCTTTCTCACCATTACACTTCCAACATCTGTCTATATTGGACACAGCCTTCTTAAACAAACATTGTGGCTCCACCCCTGCCTGGTTCTCAGCCAGGTCCTGTTTCAGGCAGGTCCTTGCCCCCTCCCCCAAGAAGCCTCTGGCCGGGCACTTTGCCAGCAGCCCTGACACTCTGCCTTGGCTTGCAGCCTCTTTTCTTCCTATGGTCCTGGGGTGACAAACTGGTGCATGGGTGTCTCACAGTTGGCCATGAATCCAGGCATCAAGACCTCTGGTCCTGGGCCAGGGATGTCAGGATCCAACAGTTCCTCCAGTTTTGCGGACAGTGTGGCTGGAGGGAGATCTGCTGAGGGGTCCTGGTCCCCTTGGTCTTCTGAGTGGAGGTCTAAGCAGGGCTGGATCCTGACCTTTGCTCCAAGCTCGCAGCATCCTATTCTGGGCACTTGCAGGGATGGCGCTACAGCAGGTGAGGGGGCAGGTCAGCAGCTCCTTTCATTGGCAAGCCAAAACAGGGCCTTGGAGGCTCTGGCACCAGGAACCCACTGCCAGAGCACCCTGTTTGAGACCTCCCAGCGCTTTACCAATGCTCTTCACTGCAGATCATTCCAGGACTGTCCAGTGGTGTAGTGTGTGCAGTGGGGGGACACTGGGGTGGTTCCACGAGATGCAAAATTTGTAGGGGTGCAAGTTGGGCAACAAATGCATCCCCACCTCCAAGCCTCAGCCACGCCTGGAGCGACCTGCCTTTCGTCCCCGACTGCTGAAGAAGGAAATGTCAGCATCCTTCCTTTGAGCTCAAGAGAAGAGGCGGCTGTGAGTGAGTAAGCCCCACGTTTGGCAGCTGAAGCTTTAAACGGGCATTCCCGCCATAGGCCAGCTAGAGAAGCACTCTCACTATTCGCAGGGACCAGGCAAGCCTTGCACTCTAGCTGAGGTCAGTCCCTGGGCTGAACGCAGCATCTTCAGGGGAAGGAGAGACGTTGGCCTCTCAGCCCCTGCAGGCACCTGCAAAAGTGCATTGGGGGAGATTGTGTTTCAGATTGTCTAGGGCTCCAGAGATGCTTGGATCGGGGCTCCTCTGAATGCCCCTGCCAAGTCTGAAGGCGCAGAACAACGTAGAGTTTCTCATTATGGTACCAGGGTAGCGCTTTGTCTATTGTAGAAGTGTTTGCTACATTCCAAGGCATTTGGTTTCTGGGCAGGGGCATAGCCAAGATTTTTCTTGGGGGGGGGCAGGCCTTTTGTTAGGGGGGGGTGCCCAGCATTTTTATTGATTTAGGTGGGGGCAGCTGCCCCTGCCTGCCCCCCTGGCTACACCCATGTTTCAGGCCAGGAAAAGATGAGAGTGATCGCCTTTTGTCCACCGCACTAGGAATGTGTGTCATTTTTTGCCACCACCCTAATAAGAGAGCTTTTGCCTACGGGCCTGTGAGCTGCCCACTTTGCCACTCACCTGCTTACCGTGGCATCTCATCACATGATGCGATTTCCCTCAGCGTGCTTAAACACCATCAGGGTTTAGTAGAACATCTCAGTACCAGTATTGTTACTTGAGGGTGGGACTCTGTCCTGCAGCCGTCCTTTGTGCCTTAAGACAGTTGCCCCACCAACTGGGGATGAAATGCTTTGGGGTATATTGCTGCAGAAGTAGTAATTTATTACGGTCCAGGCGCTGGGCATTCTGTTCCAACTGCTAATGCTGTGACTGATAGCTGTAGAATATGCAGCAGGTTTAGCAATCAAAATAGGAATCTTCTTCCTTGAGGATAACAGGCTGTTGCTTCATTTCAGCCTTTGAATAAATATTTTGTTCATTGTGGGTTTGTAATTGAGGCTAACCAGATCTCATTTAGAAGCATATTAATGGTGTTTTGCTGTTGGATATGTGCCAGTTTTGGTTGATAGATTCTTGCTGTGGTAGTTAAAGGCCCTCTATTTCAGGTGCCTGGATAGCTTTCACAGGTATGAGGAAACAGAAGAGAGGACACTTTTGGGGTATGCAAATACATCTGTGCCCAAAGTGGTTCTGCAAGAGTCCAGTGGAGCTCTGTTGTGCTGTCACACTCTCAACAGCAGCTTCTGCAGAAAAAAGGCAGCGGTGAGGCAGGATTGTGTGGAAGGACCAGACTGGGTCTGCTGGTGCATCTGTGTAGCCCCAGCTTTGCCCCTGCTGTGGCAATTGGCATAAGGCAGAAATTACAAAATGTGCAATACAGATGACTATGCTCTACCAGCGATTTGCTTTCCTGCAAATCCAGACATTGTTGGATACAGAAAAATGATTTTATCATTGAACAAATTCAGCACGCATGTGCTAAGTATGCAGAGTTGAATGCTGCAGCTATGATTGCTGAAATAATAATAATAATAATAATAATAATAATAATAATAATAATATTATTATTTTATTTATACCAGTGGTTTCCCCAGCCACTCTGGGCGGCTCCCAGCAGAACAGTAAAAGCATGATAAAACATCAAACATTAAAAACTTTCCTAAATTGCCTTTGGCACCATATTGTCTTGTATAAGGATAATTGCTAACTGGACAGCTTTAGATTTACTTTAGTGGGTGTAAAAGTGAAAGCTTGACTAACTTTGTTGTGACATTAAGAATCTTTTTAACTATCACTGTTACAACGGCCAGTTGTTAAAGAAGTTCCTCAAAACTTAATCAAAACGTGTCAGAGATCTACAATGAGCCAAGAAAGACTGAGTAACATAGCAATACTGTCAATTGAGAGAGATTTCAATGTAGATTTTAATACCAGTATTTAAAAATCTGCAAAAATTAAAAGCAGGTGATTCTAAATCACTTTTAATATACTAGCATTTAACGCATTTTACTTCAATAACATCAGTATTTTCTTAAAATACAATACATGTGCTGGGGGGGGGGGTAAAGGGTTCAATACTGGACTGGAGGGAGGCAGTCAAGGAGTGCCAGTGGTCCATGGGTTAGGGGGCTGAATACTTGCCTTGCCCTGGGTGCTAGCAACCCACACTATGCCACTGTGTCAGAACTTTTGAAAAACTGATCCAGCTACTCTTGTCTGCTTGAAAAAACCTTCCACCCCAGCTTTATTGATGAACACAATTATGATTAAGTGGTCAGAGTCATGTCCAGAAGTTCTCACTGAATGGAATGGGGCTTTTGTGAGCTCAGAGCTGCTGCGTGAAGAGCTGCTTGGAGCCAGAACTCCTTGGGAACTTAGGGCCTGGAGACGGAAAGGACTGACAGACTGACAGCTCTTTCTTGATTCTGTGGCTGGTGCTGTGTGGCTGCTCTTGGTTGGCGAAGCAATTTGTCATGCTAATTCTGCTAATGGCGTCACATCCAGTTATGTCCAAACTGCCTCCCTAGAGAAGCCAGACTGGCTCCCTCCTTGCCGTCCTTCCACCGGAGACTGAAGACTGCTTTATTCTGACAGGCCTTTCAGAACCGACTGCCTTTTAAGGAAATGGCTTTTAATAGTGCCGTGCTGTTTTTATTATCTGTATTTCAATAAATTTTTTTATATTGTTTTAATTCTGTTAGAGTTTAAACACTTTTTGATAGTTATCATTTATATGTTTTTAGCTTTTTGTATTTTGTCTGTGTTGTTTTTAATTTGCATAAGCAGCCATGAGCCCTGGTCTGGGGAAAAGGTGGGATATTTGTAATAAAAATTAATGCAACCCTTGAGCAGCCGAAATCCAACTTTTTCCTGACCTGCCAGGAAGCTTCCAGGATGCCGAAGTATCTGGGTTTTGGGAGGGTGAGGAAGTGAGTAAGTTTACAAAGCTGAAACTTACATGGAACCAGCAGGAATGGAGCCTCTGGCTTAGTTTGACCCAACACCACTTAGGGTTGGTTCACAAGTTCATCACTTGAAATTTTGGTCAACAAGAACTGGGCCTCCATAAGGGGATAATAACAACAATAATAATTCTAGTATTTATACCCTGCCCATTTGACTTAGTGGCTCCCGCTGCTCTAGGCGGCTTCCAGGACAAATAAAAGCACAATAAAACATCAAACATTAAAAACTTCCCTATACAGAAATTTATTTCCTTGACATTGACATGGGAGGGCATTCCACAGGGAGGGCAGCGCTGTAGAGAAGACCTTCTGCCTGTTTCCCTGTAACTTCACTTCTTGCAATGTGGGAATTGCAGAGCTGGACCTCAGTGTCCGGGCAGAACGATGGGGGTGGAGACGCTCCTTCAGGTCTACTGGTCCAAGGCGGTTTAGGGCTTTCAAGGTCAGCACCAACCCTTTGAATTGTGCTTGGAAACGTACTGGGAGCCAATGTAGGTCTTTCAGGACCAGTGTTATATGGTCTCGGCGGCTGCCCCCAGTCACCAGTCTAGCTGCCTCATTCTGGATTAGTTGTAGTTTCCTGGTCACCTTCAAAGGTAGCCCAATGTAGGGTAATGCTGAGCTAAATAATATTTATTCTATGTCTCGTCTTTAGTGCAGTTCTTTGTGCTACATGGAAGACTGTATATGAAAGACTGCATTCCCTCATATGAAGTGGCCTGTTCTCTGAGATCTTCAAGGAGGTCCTTCTCTCACTCCTGCCACCCTCACAGGCATGCTTTGGGGGTGACATGGTATAGGACCTTCTCGGTGGCTGCCCCCGACCTTGGAAATCCTTCCCTAGAGAAGCCAGATTGGCTCCCTCCTTGCTGTCCTTCCGCCAGGAAGTGAAGACTGTTTCATTTTAACAGGCTTTTGGGAACTGACTGCTTTAATGAAAGGGCTGGTGCTGTGCTGTTTTTATTGCAATTATTTCTATAGTTTTAATAGATTTTATGTATGTATGTAGTTCTAACCATTTTTACTTTTTTTTAACAATTTCATTAAACAGTTTCATTTTTTTAATAAATATTTTTTATTAGATTTTCCATAAAAAAAACATTTTTACAAAATTATACATCCATTTTTAACTTAAACCCTTTTTTCCAGAACTTCCCTCAGCTTGTCTGATAATTTTCCGTTTATTTTTTATCCTCGTCTCACATTTCCCAATATTATATTGCACTCAAATACTCTTAATCACATCATATTTTTTAAACAATATTTCTAACAGTAATTTCACAGAGCTTCTTGAAAGCCAACGAACGTTATTTGCTCATCACAGAAATTTTTGATATACTCTGTAAATTTCTTCCAGTCCTCAGAGAATCTCTGGTCACGTTTCATTTTTATCTGTAAGCTACCTTGAGTCCCATCAGGGAAAGAGATGTGGTAACAACAACAACAACAACAACAACAACAACAACAACATGGACTGCTAGAAGGAGCCCATTGGAGGCCTAAGAAGGGGGAATCTAAGTATTCTTCCCAATCAAACGATTGTAATTTTTCAGAAATGAAATGGGTGTTGGATATGTTCCTGCCATAAACACATCTTTATCAGCCTGACGTGTGGGGGGGGGGGATGTTTTACCCCCATAAAGCTTTGCATGATTTCCCCTACAAGTCGTTAATCAGGGTGACTAGCACATCTCTCTTTGTCTTCCTTCCACAAAGTGGGCCACATCCAGGCCAGGAACCCAGAAACCCAGACCTCCCCTATTGTTTTGTTTCTTACTTTAAGGCTGACTCGGAAGAGGCAGAGTTGTGAATGAACAGAAGACCCCCAGGATTGTGTACCTGGGGCAGCCAAATGTGAAAGTCTTTTCCCAGCTTCCTTTTCCTTCCCTCTGATAAATAAGCAACTTACTCGTTTTAAAACATGACTTCCTTGAAGCCTGCATGTACCATAAATCTAAAAATAATAAGAATAGTAGAAATAACACATGACCTCAATATTTCAAGGACTGCCTCTCTCTATACGAACCTCCCTGAACCCTGTGATGGTCGCCTGAAGCCTTCTTCACGTGCCTCCTCCATGAGAGGTCTAGAGGGGGACAATACAAGAACGATCCTTTTCTGTGGTGGCTCCCTGTTTATGGGATGCTCTTCCCAAGAAGGACCGCCTGGCTGCATTATTATACTCCCTTAGGCACCACAGGTTTTTCTCCAGCCAGGCCTTTGGCTGACCAACATCCTATATCCTTTGAAATGGGTTTGTGGGAGGGAGGGGTTATGGGTTTGTTCTGTTCTTTTTCTCCTTTTTATGTATTTTCTGTTTTCATCTTGTGTTTTTATGCTGTGAACCCCCCGGAGATCTTTGGATGAAGGGTGGTATATCCACATTTCATTTTTTTAAAAGGCCTGAAGCATGAGGCTTAAGAGACTTCTGAGCCTGTCTTGTGCTCTCTGCTTGAATATGTGATTGTTGTCAGCGAAGGCAAGAGATTATTTATTACGTAGAGCATTTGTTCTGGGCCCTTCAGCCAAAAAGGCTCCCAGAGTGGCTTACATGAAATCAAAACAAGACACTCCCTATCCGCAGGCTTACATTCGAATAAACAAACAAACAAAAATACAACACACAAGGGGGAAGGGGCAAGGGGGAAGAGGAAAGCCAAAACTGTTCTTGTGTTGATCAGCTGGCAGGAGGTACCTGCTGGACCTTGGCCTCCCTCAAAGCAGGTGGAATGAGTCTCCTGCTTCGTATCTCTCCCACTGAGGCAGCCTGACAGGGTGGCCGACACAAGGGGAGAGTCGTGGGGAGAGGAGGCGTGGTGGAGCTGAGCTGCCACGGCAAAACCGATGGAGGTTGTTTGTACTATGGAACTTGCTCCCACAGGAAGTGCTCATGGCCTCTAGCCTGGATGGCTTTAGAAAAGCATTAGGGAAATTCACGGAGGAGAGGGCTATCCATGATGACTTCACTCTGCCTTCTCAATGGGAGCCAGCAATGACTTCCCCACAATGGGCATCTGATGGGCCACGGGGGGAACAGAATGCTGGACTAGATGGGCCGTCGGCCTGATCCGGCAGGCTCTTCTTGGGTACTTGCGTTTCCTGGGAAACATGGCTTTGGATTTAAACACAATAATGAAAACCAATCAATCAATAACATGTTTTCTCCTGTGCATCAATGCGCTTAGACAAGGACACAAGCAGTTTTGGTCAGCCAGGTGAAACTGTGAGCACTTTTGTTCTTGAATCACAATGTGCAGTTTTCCCCACAGGGAGGCCAAGATATTTTCTCCTTCTAACTCATACAATCTTACTATTTTTATTATAATTATCGTTAATTTATTATTGTACATACAGTTGCAAGGTGTTTGGGTGTCTCTGTCTTAAGTTCTGCTGAAGAGTAGACTGATGGAAGTGAATGGACCTAAGTTAGTCATGCCCATTTAATTCAGTGGGTCTACTCTGGGTAAAATGTAGTTGGATACAACGTATCATTTTTCTGAGCTGTTTATTTTTTATTAAAAATTCATCCTGCCTTCCTGGCGTCCATGCACTATTCAGGATGGCTTGTGACACTTCAAAACAATTAAAAGGTATTAAAAATTAGGGTCTCGTCCCCCCAAAATTAAAAATACATACAATGCAGAGCATTAGGGATGCATTTAAAAACTGACAGTGGAAAAGATTAGAGGTAGAAATGACCACCAGAGGTAAGAATTAGGCAAAAGTCTGCCCATATAAAAATGTATTTTCCAGCCAGCAAAAGAGAACCACGGAAGGGGCAAGTTGTTCCACAATACTGATGCTTAACAAGAGCACATGGTAGTGAAATATTACAAACTGCAAGGAATAATAACTATGAATATATATTTCAATATTTTATTTCGTCTTGTTTTGAAAATGCTTCAGTTGTTGTTCAAAATATCCATTTCGCATTGTAAATGTATATTTTTCATGCTTACCAATTGGGGCTTTGAAATGAAACCACCCACTGATAGTCCCCCCCACCCTCTCTCTCTCCCCCTTCACCCCCACCCTCCTGTTGACTGGTTGTAGGTCTGGTTCCAAAATGCACGTGCTAAATTCAGACGGAACCTCTTACGCCAAGAGAACACAGGGGTGGACAAGACGTCTGACTCGACCCTCCAGGCTGGAACGCCCTCGGGCCCTGCCTCCGAAATCTCCAACACCTCCATGAGCCCGTCCAGCACCCCCACTACCTTAACGGACTTGACAAACCCCAGTATGCCATCAGTCACCTCGGTCTTGACCTCAGTGCCCGGGGGCTTGGAGGTCCACGAATCTCGGAGCCCTTCACAGACAACGCTCACAAATCTTTTCTGATGACTCTCTCCCTTCCTTCATCCCCCCCTTCTTCTTTTTTTCCTTTGAAAAAGAAATTACTCTTAGTTGAGTTCCAAGCATATTTTTACTAGAGACTTTCTCACAGCTGGGCTAGCCACAGCGTAGGGTATTTCTGAGGAGAAGGAGAACAGCAGCACGGTTCGGTCTGGTGTGACGGTCACAGGGCGGACGGAGGATTCACTTGGAAGAGCAACTTGCCACACAACATTTGTGTCAATGTACAGTTTTGTGGACTGGGCGAGGGAAACAGCAATTAATTTAAGTTGGCTAAAGCTTCTGTAATTTTCAAAGACTGCCATGTGCCTTATATACTGTTCTCCCATCCTTTGGATCACACCCATGCCCCCCACCCACGCCCATCTCCCTTTTTCCTCTCTGTGTATTTATGACCAGGGCAAAGAACAAACAAACACAAAGAAGAAGAAGAAAAAATAAATGGAAAAAAAAATGTTAATAAGAGTTTTGTTACTTTGAATTAGTCCTAAGCCCTTCATTGATTGTTCTGATGTTTTAGAATTTTAAAAGTGAAAAGTCTGTTCAGCTATCAGAATTTGTAAAAATCTAACCAGTAATAAAACCACTTAAAGGAAACTGGTTCATGTTGGTTACTGTTGTGAATACCAGGAGCCCCAGCCTTAGATGCCGGGCCCATTAAGAGAGCTTTCCATAACATGGTGTCCTCCAGATGTTTTGGATTTCAACTCTCATCAGCCTGGCAGTTGTAGTTCAAAACATCCGGAGGGCATCAGGCTGGCGAAGGCTACATTTGTGCGAGTGTGTGCGAGTGTGTGTGTGTGTGTGTGCAAATGCCTGTAGGTTGGCAGGGAGGAAGGAGTGGAGGAAGGATGGATCCCTTTCAAGACCTCCCATTGGCAAGGCCAACTGGGTGGCTATATGGAGGAGTATATAACGGCCTTGATGATGGTCCATCAAATGGCTTCTTTCAAAATACAGCCGGCTGTGTACTACTTCCACTGTCAGAGGCAGTGATGCTTCTGAACACTAGTTGCTGGAAACCACAGAAGAGGAGAGGGCTCATGTGGTCAGATCCTGCCTGATGGTTGCCCATTAGGGCATCTGGTTGGACACTGTGAGAACAGGATGCTGGACTGGATGGGACATGGGCCTGAACAAGCAGGGCTCTTATTCTGTTCAGACACACGACCTTTTCACATACACACCCCGAATAAAGATGGCAGGGCCATGAGCCAAGTTCAGTAAATAGGTCAGTTCTCCCCAATGGGAAAGGCTTTTGGATGAGCAAAAAATATTTTGCCTGCCATGCAGAGAAAGTTGCAAGGCTGACCGTGCCTATGGGTGCCCTCCAGATGTTGCTGGACTCCAGCTCCCATGGCCAAGGGGCTCAGGAATGATGGTGACTGTGCTTCTGAGCTAGATGAGCCAATGTCCCAACTCTGTGTTTGAGTCAGGTTCCTGTGGACCTCCACACTCCCCCTGCAGCAGTTTCTGTACCATTTCCCAGATGGAAACAGGGACCCTCTTGTGCGGTCATCCCTTTTGCCATGCCAAGGATCACTGACTGAATGCCTCCACTTATTAGTTGCATTTATATCCCACTTTCTCTCCCAGAAGCTGAAGGTGGGCTGCATGGTTCTCCCCTCCTTGTTTAATCCCCAAAACAACACTGTTGTGAGGAGGGTTATATTAGGTCTAATTTTAGACAAACAAACTCTCCTCCCTTCATCAACACAAAGAAGCCTTTCGCTTTTCTGATATTTCACATTTGTCAGAGTTGAAAAGCCCTGGTCACAACAATATGTCGTTGAGATCTGTAGAAGAATAGCCAAGGCTCTTATTTATCTATTTATATTTTATTAAAGTGATTCCAATTAAAAGAAATTAAGTGATACAGAAAAAAGAAGGAAAAGAGGGAGGGGAAAACAACAAACATACATATTGAAAAGTGTGTGTGTGTGTGTGTGTGTCTATGCGCAAAAATGCATTATACGATATTCCCATACAGTCTTATATAAATTGGTATAGTGTCATTATCCTAATACTTATGCAAATGTTAACAGCCGACTACTTTTTTATATAAAGTCCTTCCAAATATTATCCAAGCAAAGTCTGCGCCTGTTGATTAAAGGGTATCATCCTATCTTTGTTTTTTCCAATTCATCCACATCAGTCTCTTGGCCCCCTTTAGCCAAGGCCCTTGAAGAGAGGTATGGATACTACCGTTCTATGCTGAAATGTTTCCTTGGTTGTCCTTAAACTTTCCCACTTACACTCTCCATCCTCTCCATCCTCTCCTGCCACGCCAATCACCTGCTGCCGCTGCCCTGCAGTTCTCCCTCCACTCTGGGCAGAGTCAGGCCACATTCAAACCACACCTTTCAATCCTTGTGATGCCACTTGAAGCAGTTATGGTTTCCCAAAGCATTATGGGAACTGAGAGTTGTTAGGAGCCCCCCCCCTTCCCTTCACAGAGCCATGGTTCACAGAGTTCCTCTGGGAAGAGGGTGCGATTGTTAAAAGCACTCTAGAAATTGTAGCTCTGTGAGGGGAACGGGGGTCTCTCAGCAGCTATCAGCACCCAATCAAATGACAGCTCCCAGAATTATTTGGGGGAAGCTGTGATTGTTCAAAGTGGCATCATAGGGGTTTCAGTGTGTGGGGAGGGGTGGCCTTACTTGCGGCTTGCCTTCCTTCCCCAGGCTTCCTGCCGGCCCGTGTACCTGTATGCTGAACATCCCTTTGGACAGAAAGGACTATTTCCACATCCTGTTCAGCCCTCAGCATCCCATCAGCAATGGATGGAGGTGGATCTTCATTGGTAATGATAAAGTAGCCAGGAGGAGAGCAGCTCTGTGATTTCCCTGGGAGAGAAATCACCTCCGCAGGAAGGAACGGCCCTACCATGAGGCAGAGGGTGGCAGCTGCCACGGCCAAAAGCTGATATGGGGCAGCCAGGACCAGAGGGAGCTGTGCGTGCCATCGCATGGTCTGCCTGGCGCCCCCTAAGCTAGCCTCTTCAGGTGGGGTGGAGGGTGCTTCTGCACTGCCAGCGTTCAAGTAGGATTTGATTGCCGGCCTGGTAAATGGCGGGTGGTGGTGGTGGAGGCACCATCTTGTCCTGTGCCTCGGGCAGCAAGATGTCTTGGGTTGGCCCTGGTGGTTAAAGAGAACAAAAAGCCAGAGAACTGAGTCCTGCTCCCGGCCCCCTTCCAGGCTTTCTCTTCAACCGCCTCCCCTTTGCGCCCGATCTGCACTGCCTCTGATTTCTAAGCCGTAGTACAGTCTTCAGCGCTCTCTCCCCGTATTAGTGCCACCTGCTCTCTGCCTCACGGCGTGTTTCCCTGGCTCTTTTCCATATTGCTCTTCCTCCCTCGAGGTGGCCAGCTCCAGAAATACTCTGACGCCGCCGCTGCTGCTGCTGCTCTTCTCCCCGCAGCCCCCAAGGCTTTCCCAGCCAGCCAGCTGACTGCTGCAACAACATCTTGGGCTTGCATCACTGAGACCGACCCTGGCAACACATCACGAGTCTTGCAGGTGAAAACAACATGGGCTGAGAGGGGAGCCATCTCCACAAGAGGGGAATAATGGAACCGGAGCCTGCCATGTCCGCCCTGCTAGCACGCCTCACAGGACCGTCCCTACTGTTGGTCAAAGTGGCATGGCTGCCTCAGGCGGCAGATTCCAGGCAGGAGTGGGCTTGGGGCAGCAATGGAAGTTCCCTTGGCCATTTCCCCTTAGCAGCCTCCCCCCCCATTCCCTTCCATTGAGGGTGGGGGCAGAGCTGTGCATGTTGCATGCTTGACCAGAGCCCAGTGGAGCATTGGGGGGGGGGGGTTGTTTTGCTTCACGTTTTAAGGCAGTGCTTTCCAAAACCTTTTTTGGGGGGCCACTGCCCCCTTGGTTCCATAAACTGATCTCCAGTGCCTCCCACCCTACCCTATAAAATGCATTATTCATAATAGTGCTTTGTATTATTGTTTGTTTTATATACAGTGGTACCTCGGGTTACAGACGCTTCAGGTTACAGACTCCGCTAACCCAGAAATAGTGCTTCAGGTTAAGAACTTTGCTTCAGGATGAGAACAGAAATCGTGCTCCTGTGACGCGGCAGCAGCGGGAGGCCCCTTTAGCTAAAGTGGTACCTCAGGTTAAGAACAGTTTCAGGTTAAGTACGGACCTCCGGAACGAATTAAGTACTTAACCCACTGGTTACTTAACCCACTTAACCCACAGGTACCACTGGTTCACAGTATAAAAATACAAGATAAACACTCAAAACGTGCAATAAAAAAAGAATAAAAACAATGGGTTTGCATGACCCACTAAGGAAGATAATAACGCAATAAAATTCAGAAGTGCAATTATTAATTGCACATTAATTCAAAATCCAATTAAAACTATTTAGCTTAATTAATCCAATTTATTTAACTTAATTAATCCAATAAACTGATAAACTTGATCAACGTCCAGTGTCCCCCTGCCGCCCACATCCCCCTTTGTGCCCCCCCTCCCGTAATCCCACTGTCATGCCCCAGGGAACAGCACCAGCCGCTTTGAGAACCACTGCTCTGGACTGCAGACTGTTTGAGTTATCTCTTCATCTTGAAACCCTGTAAGAAAAAAACAAACCACCACCCTATGAAGTAGAAGGAAAGTGTTAAGATTATGAGCATATACAGTTATTGAGCTGTCAGGGGAGGCAGCAAGCAGAAGGAGCTGGCACATAAAGCACAATATAGATCTGATTGCTTTCTGCACCGAAAAGCTCTCAGAAGGAGGCTGCTAAGCTACGTTGCAAGCAGGGGAAACTGAGGCTGAGGTAGGATGGTGGGGAGCACAGCCTGGCAGGGAGCTCACAAGTTTGACTGGATTCGAACCCAGATCTGTGCCCATTGTACCTACTGCCAGCGACACCTTTCTTCTCTTAGTCCAGCACCACACAAGGTGGGGCTTATGGGCACCTCCTTCACGGTGTGCACCCTCCCTTGCCTGCACCACTAACGTTGTTCCTTCAAGCCTCCTCGAAGAAAGCCCAGCCAGGGATCATTGCTCTGCCCATTCCTTCACCAGAGCTGTCTGCAAACAGAGTGGAGAGCTTGTGATCAGTGGCTGGATGGTTCTCCACCAGCCTCCACTGAATGCCATGAAGCAGTTGATCACCTCCCTTTCTCCTTGGCTAGTTGTGCGTTCCTGAGCCACCAGTCCTGAAGAGAAGAGTGGGATTAGGCAACGGGAAGGACGCTTCCTCACGCTGAGCCAGGCCAATGTCCCAGATTTTATTTCATTACACACAACCTTGTGTAAATTAATTGAAACAAACCATGTCGTTTATTCTACAAAACTCACATATACATGTACAAAACTCACATATACATGTACAAAACTCACATATACAGTGGTGCCTCGCAAGATGAAATTAATTCGTTCCACGAGTTTTTTCGTCTTGCGGTTTTTTTCGTCTTGCGAAGCACGGTGTCGGAAAAGTTTTGGAAAAGCTTCAAAAATCACCAAAGTCTTCAAAAACCTCAAAAAAGGCTACCACACCGCGTGCTATGAGTTGCTCCTCGAAGTCAAGTCGCAACTGTATTAACGTTTTTAAGAAAAAGGAAACAAACTTGCAAGACGTTTCCGTCTTGCGAAGCAAGCCCATAGGGAAAATCGTCTTACGAAGCTACTCAAAAAACCAAAAACCCTTTCGTTTTGCGAGTTTTCCGTCTTGCGAGGCATTCGTCTTGCGAGGTACCACTGTATGTACATTAGTAACGGATATGACCTCCACTATTTTTAAGCAGCATTTGAACAGTTTGGCATGGAGTCTACTAGTTTTGAACAGTCACTGTTGATTTTCGGATCCCTGTACCACACTTGAATCAGCGCCTGAATGAGCTTCTCCAGAGTCGTACAGTCTACAGCACGGAGGCGACTTTTGCCTATAGCCCACAAATTCTCAATGGGATTTGCCTCCGGGGAATCCCCTGGCCAATCAAGTACCTGTATTTGCTGCTCTGTCATGAATTTCTTCACCACTTTCGATGTGCGACAGGGGGCTAGGTCCTGCTGCAATATCCCAGTATCTCTTTTCCAGCTCTGGAATAGCTCTCTTTCGTAGAACCTCAATATATCGTGTCAAGTACATCATTCCTTCTATTGGCTACAGCTTCTGACACCACAATGATCAACTGACTTTTCGTGTTTGTCTTGAGTACAGGGTTATGAGTAAGATAGAAAACATGCTTTGTTTCAGCTAATTTACACAAACTATAGAGTTTGAAGAGACCCCAAAGGGTCATCTAGTCCAACCCCCTGCAATGAAGGAACTGCAGCTAAAGCATCCCTGTCAGATGGCTGTGGATCCTCTGCTTTAACACCTCCAGTTAGGTTTCTGAAGCAGAGGTTGGATGGCCACCTGTCAGGGATGCTTCACAGCAATACGGATATTTGAAGAGATGAACAATGGATTGCCTGTTTGACCTCATATGGTCCACAACTTAAGAAGGCAAATTATGCAGAGCAGATAAATGGAAGCTGCAGAGAGATGTATAGACAGGTAAATTAATGTACATGGGACTTTTGCATGTAATTGTATATGGCTTGGGTCTAGGCTGTCTTCCTCTATGCACCTGCCCAGGTGTTAAGAACATCAGGCACTGAGTCCCTCTCTTGGGCACAACAACATCAGAGCCACAGCTGGTGGTGACATGAGACAGGGCCTTTTCTGCAGCTGCTCCCAGATTGTGAGATCCCCTCCCAAGAGAGATTAGGCTGACTCCCTTCTTCTTGTTACCCTTTTGCTGGGCAGACAAAACCTTCCTATTCAGGAAGACTTTCCTATTCAGGACAGGGCTTGGGAAACGAAGGTGAAGGTGATGGCGGCCACTGGGCTGGCTGCTGTCAGGGCAAACTGTACTTTAACCCTGGTTATTTTAACCACTGCTTTTTAATTAGTTTGTTCTGCTGCTTTGCATTCTGTAATGGTTTTAAAAGTTGTGAGTCACCTTGAACCCCAACCTGTGAGAAATGTGAGATAATAATACCTACAACAAGAATACTACTACTACTACTAATAATAAAGGTGATGCATAAGGTCCCAGAGAGCAGAGGATGGGAAGGATGTCAAGACACACTGACTATTCAGGATAAGAGGCGCCTCCAGGCACAGTACACCACGGAACACCAGTTGCCTGGCAGGTAGAGCAAGAGTTAGGGGATTCAACTGCCTTCATTCCCTCTTTGCGGGCTTCGTGACGGGCCATTGTGGGAAGCAGGGTGCAGGTTGACATGGACCTCTCTTCTAATCCTGGCAGGTTCTTCTTATAAAAGCGAAGAGCACAGTCTCCATATTCAGGGGCACTCTACCTTACAACACCAGGACTGAAGACACTGAGCTACGGAGGGTTGTTGTCTTCGTATCGTGCTTGTGGGCTAGGTTGGAGGTATCTCACTGACAACTGCAGGGATCAGGGCACAAGGCCAGGTGGACTTTTTTGTCTGACGCAGCAAGGCTCCTGTGTTCCCCCTTTCCAAAACGAGAGGTTGCTGCTGGATCTCAGAGGTCTCAGGAAATCCTGGTGCATGTTCCCTTGGCGGTCAAAACCTGCCTTATCCTCCCCACCCCTCCTTTTTCGTGTTCCCCCTTACCTTTTAGCAGCTAGCTGCTGTAGCCAGGCTACACATCACACGCTCACAGGCTGTGGCAGAAGAACTCCGCTGGCTTCTGTCCCATTCGGAAAGCACCATTCTGCTTGGAAAGCGGACTGTGGACCCAACACCTGGAGCAGCCAGTCAGGGCACTAGGTGTTTGGAGGTGGAGGGGAAAGCCTCCTTCTAATGGCTGAAGCAGGACTGACTTCTCGCCTCCCCACCACCTGCTACTTCATGCCTGATTTCGCCTCTGATTTCTTTGGGGAGAGAGAGGAGGAATTCGGCTGCATGTTACTTGGGTTAAAGAGACACATCACACATTGTTCCCCTCTTTATTTTCAACCTTCTTGGGCACATGAAACTAACCACAATTACCTTGAATTTCTGCTTAACCCTCAAGAAAGAAGGACATTTTCGCTGGCCAGGTTTAATTCAAATCCATCCAACCTCCTTTGGGGAAGGTTCTCAGGCAGGGTGGAAGGAGAAAGAACTTGCCCATGCGAAGACCACCTGGTGGAAACCCTTACACATCTGGTTCTCAATTGTAAACTATATGCTGATCTCCACCAGCAATTTCTAGATCAACTCTGTATCGCCAAATGGAAACCAGAGTCAGAGGTCATATATTTTCTATTACTGGGGAATGATCAGGCGCTCACCAAGTTAGTGGCCAAATATCTCTATTTGGTTTTTTGTCGTCGAAATACACTGCAGACGTCTGATCTCCCTGGAGACCAAGAGATGTGACGATAGACTGCTCTGCCTCCTTTCTTTCAGCTTATGTTTTGTGCCACTGGGGAAGTGGTAATTCTGTATTGATTTGTTTTGGATGTTGTATGTGATGCCAATAAAAGGTTTACTACTACTACTACTACTACTACATTGGCCTGTTCATGTAAAAACTTTCACAGAGGAGAAGGAGGAAGTCCAGGGGAAGGGCCTGACTTGAAGAAGTTTCGTTGTTTTGTTTCTGCAGTTCTTTCCCAGGAGAATCAAACTTTTGCTTGTGACCCTCTAGGCTGCTGTGAAGTTTGGCTCTTTCCCTGCCCAGACTGCCTCCTCCCAAGCGGCCTGCCCATTCAGAGGCTGCAACCTGCTTTGCTGTCTCCAGTAGTTCCATCTCTTCCCCTGCACTCACACCTTAGGAACATTGGGGTAATAGCATCTCTGGAACTGGAATTGCCTAAAAGAAAGGCAGGAGGGGTTGTAAGTGGAGCACTGCATACTCAGAACAAGGTGGGCCAGCCTCTCACCCATCAAGCCTCCTGGAAGCCCCCACACAGAGACAATAGCCCTCCCTCGCGGTTTGTTTCCAGCACCTGGTGTCCTGAGGCAGAGTGCCTCTGAATGTGGAGGCTCTGTTCTTAGCTAACACAATAGTGTTGCTGGATTAGTCTAAAATACCTTCCACTCATATTATTATGGCTAAACCTGCCTTGTCTGCAGCAGGGAGCATAGAGCCTGCAGCTGGACTCCAAGTCCCATCATCCCTGGCCATTGCCTGTGTTCGCTGGGGCTGATGGGACTTGGTGTCCAATGACCTCTGCAAGACCACAGGTTTCCTACTCCTGGTGCATAGGTAGCAACTGGCAATCCTTGACTTTTCAGTTTTCTTTTTTAAAAAAAGGCAGGGTAATCAGGAGTAAAATGAAGAGCTACTCTCTTCTGCTGCATGTTTGTTCTTCCTTTCCTTTTCCAGGTTCAATTCGGGCTTATCCACTGCACTTTCCAGGCAAAGGCCTGTATTTTAAAGCTCTGTGTCTGAGCATTTTCTCTCCCGCTCTTTTCCCCCAGAGCTTTGTTAAGTATAATTGTTTAATGGAAAATAACTCTGGCACTGTGGTCTAAACCACAGAGCCTAGGGCTTGCCGATCAGAAGGTCAGCGGTTCGAATCCCCGTGACGGGGTGAGCTCCCGTTGCTCGGTCCCTGCTCCTGCCAACCTAGCAGTTCGAAAGCACGTCAAAGTGCAAGTAGATAAATAGGTACCGCTCCGGCGGGAAGGTAAACTGTGTTTCCGTGCGCTGCTCTGGTTCACCAGAAGCGGCTTAGTCATGCTGGCCACATGACCCGGAAGCTGTACGCCGGCTCCCTCGGCCAATAAAGTGAGATGAGCGCCACAACCCCAGAGTCGGTCACAACTGGGCCTAACGGTCAAGGGTCCCTTTACCTTGACCTAATTCTGTATATGCCTGTATGTGTACTGCTAAAAGCATAGCATAGTCAATTGAGATAAACAAAAACTCTCAGAGAGCCTAACCGTTGATGATTAGCTGAGAGTGTGTCTCTGCTAGCTCTCACAAGGTGTTTAACTTAGATCACATGCAGTATTTAATTACAGGTCTTCATTTTTGGTGTGTGTTAGTTCTTTGTTCTGAAGCTCTGTAGAGATAATGAAGCTTAGAGAAAGAACATGTGCTTAATCTCTCTCCAGGAGAACACAGCCTCAGGCTAATGGAGATTGTGTGGGAAAGGCAGAGCTTTGATTTCAGCTCTGGATAAAGTTATTTCATTTTTCTTAGATGTTCTACCTGGGCTGGGATCAGCACATGATATTATGCAACTATATGGATGTAGCATTATTTGTTTTATGTTTGTTTTGAAGCAACTTCTGCTAGTAAAGCTTTTGAACCATATTTTTGGACTGGACACTTCTTATTTCAAGGAGTCAGTTTTTATTCATCCTATTGCTTCCAAATGTGCAGTATTAATAACGGCAACAAGTTTCCCTGCAAAAAAACTGCTCTTTAGCACTCAATTGAAGCAAACATCCATTTGGGGTTTTCATGGATTGCAGTTTGCTCTTATTGGGCTTTAAAGAGCAGGTTTTCACAGGGAAAGCTCTGGAGGGGAAAAAATGATGCTCAGACACAGAGCTTTAAGAGTGAAAGAAAGATAAGTGTGTTGAAGTGCTTGGTGAAACAAACAAACAAACAAACAAACAAACAAACAAACAACCTGAGCTTTCATATGAGAGAGAGAGAGAGAGAGAGAGAGAGAGAGAGAGAGAGGTTTTGTAACTGACAAAAAGCTGGGATCAAACTATTTTTTCAAAGCAGAAGAAATGGAGACCCAGCACCAGCAGATCAGCCGATTATTTGAAAACAATGTGTTCATGGTGCTCTACAGAGTCCGTGATGGCCTGCTGCTGTCCCTAAGGAGCTCCCAGTCCCAAACAAGGGGAATCTGTGTCTGTGCCGACCACTTCCTTGATGCACTTTTTGGCAGCTGATGCAATAGGCTGCTGCCCACAAATGTTTCTTCCTCAGTGCAGAAGGTCCTAAGTTCAGTCCCCAGCATCTCCAGATATGGCTGGTAGAGACTCCTGCCTAAAACCCTGGAGAGCCATTGCTGCCAGTCCGTGTAGACAGTATTGAGCTAAAGGTAAGGGTAAAGGACCCCTGGGTGGTTAAGTCCAGTCAAAGGCGACTATGGGGTTGCAGCGCTCATCTTGCTTTCAGGTCCAGGGAGCCAGCATTTGTCCACAGACAGTTTTGTGGGTCATGTGGTCAGCATGACTAAACTGCTTCTGGTGCAATGGAACACCATGACGGAAACCAGAGCGCATGAAAACGCCGTTTACCTGCCCGCTGCAGCAGTACCTATTGATCTACTTGCACTGATGTGCTTTCGAACTGCTAGGTTGGCAGGAGCTGGGACAGAGCAATGGGAGCTCACCCCGTCATGCAGATTCGAACCGCTGACCTTCAGATCAGCGAACCCAGGCGGCTCAGTGGTTTAGACCACAGCGCCACCAGCTCCTCCTAGATGGACCATGGTCCAACTCAGTGTAAGGCTTTCTATGCTCCTAATGAAATTCTAAGGGCATCTCTTTATTCCTAGACCGAATAGTCTCCATGGGAGACCAGTCCAGCTGTGCTTCCCTGGGGAGGGATTGGTGTTTGTGTTTCTGCAGCTGGGCTCCATAGCTCTGTAGCAGCAGCAGCAGCAACAGCAGCAGCAACCAACCTCCCTGCCATCCCACTGCAACACAGTCTGTACTTGAGCCTTCAGGTCACGTTGACAAGCTTTTGCGCTCAGTTGAGCTGCAAATCCATTGCTTTGCTGTTTGCATCTTCCCTTCAGTTTTGTCGGTGTAACCCAAAATCCCCAGGTCCCAGGTAGGCTAATAAAGAGCTGGCCCTCAGTAGGAGTCAAGGAAGAGGTGAACCTGTCTTGAGCAACAAAGGGAAGCAGGCTGGCCTGACCCTGACTGGGCCTGATCCACTGGGGAATTCACCCAAACAAGCCCCAGTGTGATGAACTAAAACTGCAGGGCTGGCTCTGCCCTTTAAGACGGAGGCAGCTCATTTTGAGTGTTATGAATAGATGGCAACTATTTATCACCCCCCCCCCCCCGGTCTTATTATGCTATTTTAACCCCCACCTCAGGAAGAAGTGCTTGTCAGCTGTTCTGCCTCAGGAGCCAAAATAGCTCGGTCAGTGTTGGGCACTAACACACCTTGACCAGTGGGAAGGGAGCAGGTGCTGTTCTGTCTCAGGCAGTAGAATGTTTTCGGCTGGCCCTGCATGCAAAGGCAGGCAGCAGGGTCCTCCACACGCCCCTGGTAGAATCCCCTCTGCACAAAGAGACCAAGCACAAAGAGAAGCCAAGTTACAGGGAACCAGGCAGAGGGCCTTCTCGGTAGTGGCACCCTCCCTGTGGACGCCCTCCCACCAGATGTCAAAGAGAACAACAACTACCAGTCTTTTAGAAGACATCTGAAGGCAGCCCTCTTTAGGGAAGCTTTTAGTGTTTGATGTATTGCAGTATTTTAATATTTTTTTGGAAGCCGCCCAGAGTGGCTGGGGAAGCCCAGCCAGATGGGCGGGGTATAAATAATAAATTATTATTATTATTATTATTAGGCATGGCCTGTTTTCATTTTTTACTCAGCTATGGACTAACATCTTCAAGGGGGTGGAACACCTCCTCTGTGAGGAAAGGTTGCAACATTTGGGGAGTTTTGGTTTAGAGGAAAGGCAAGTAAGAGGAGATATGATAGCACTTTTTGACGTTAATCAAGGTGTTGAGAAAGTGGGTAGTGGGATTTTTTTATACCTGTCTCATAACACTGGAATTCGGGGATGTTCAATGAACCTGAATGTTCAAGCATTCAGAACGGGCAAAAGAAAGTCCTTCGTGCAGCTTGTGGTTATACTGTGGAACTTCTTCCCACAGGACACAGTGATGGCCACCATCTTGGGCTGGATATAGACATAAAAAAAATAAAAACCAGGAAAACGTGTTGTAAACCTCAAAGTGGGAAATCACATTGGCGAAAGACGGAACTCCACTTGCGCCATCTGGTGTCACAGTGTTGTAATGCATATAAAATGCCTTTTCTTTACTAATGTAGCTGAGTCATTGAACAGCTTTAAAAGAGGATTGGGAAAATTAATGGAGGAGAGGCTGTCAGTCGCTACTAGTCAGGACGGCTGTGCTCTGTCCTCCATGGTCGGAAGCAGGTTGCCGGGACTCACAAGTGGAGACAGGGCTGTTGTTGTTGTGTCCTGTTTGTGTGTTTCCCAGGGAGGCAACTGGCTGACCATTGTGAGAGCAGGATGCTAGACTAAATTGGCCTGATCCAGCCTCAGGGCTCTTATTAGGTTCTTATTAACTTTGAGCAGCAATGAACTGGGAAAACCAACCATAGGTTTCCTCCCCACCTCCCCAATTGCTCTATGAGATGTGGTTTTTTTTTACAAGGGCCACAATAAATGCATCGGTAAACAATGTGTGTGTGTCTACATTATTGTCACTCTGTTTCCCTGAATTATTCTAAGCCTGTAAATAAACCGGCTGCTTAACATCTCCAGAGTGGTTTTGAAGTCTTTCGCTTGCTTCACATAAATATTGTATTTGCCTCCGGTGAGGAATTCTGACATGTATTTAAAATATATACATTAGTACAGGATATAAAATAGAAATTCTGAATGCCTGTTACTGTTTTTTTGTTTTAAAATTCATAATAGCAGCTTATTGAAACAAGTCAGCTCCACTCCAACTTGTCAGAATGGTTTTTTATAATTTCCTTGTTCTTTGAACTTTTCGCATTTAAGATATTGCCTCCTTTCTTCTTTGAATGCCCTTGTCTAAGATGCCAACTCGATGCAGGGAAATATATTGGGCGTCTTACTATTCCCTCCCACCCCACAGGTCATCTTCATGGTTTTCCAGATTCCACCTCTCACAAAAGGTCTGTGGGAAGTCCAAACGCAGGGCCGGAGCGCAAGAGCATAGAAGCACAAGAGCAGCATACTGGATCAGGCCAATGCCCCCCAGCATCCTGTTCCCACTCTGGCCACCCAGACACTCACTGGAAACTTTGAAAAGAGGCTCCAAAGGGAGAGAGCACTCCCTCTTTGTGGTCTCCAGGAACTGGTATTCATTCAGAAGCACCTACTGCCTCTGAATGCAGCCAGCATCGCATGCTATCTTTCATTTCAAGACAAGACAACCACCAAGCCCGCAGACAAAACGCTTGCTGAGTTGCACGGCTGGCACAAGTGACGGCTGTCAGTCTGCTTCCAGGTCCCAAGATCACGGTGACGGCTGATGAGCAAGAATGGGTCCAAAGATGCTGTGGCGTTTGGTGGGGGGAGAGCTGGGAACCTCAGCGCCACTGCCCTTGCTCCGCCATCTGCGCATGATGCTGCCTAACAATGACCCCTGAGAGCCGTTAAGCAACAAGAGTGGCAATAACACTTAAAGCAATGGGCCGGGATGGCTGGCAAGAGAATCTATTAGCACGGCAATCACAGCTGCAAAAAAGCATATGCTCCCCCATGCGGGATGGACGCCAGGCTTGCTGGCCTGAAGCTGAGTGACTGAGGATTACCAGGTCTGCACGGGGAAGAAGTGAAGATGAGAGCCAGTGTGGTGCAGTGGACAGAACGCTGGACTCGGACCCTGGAGTAAAATGTAAAGGGACCCCTGACCATTAGGTCCAGTTGTGACTGACTCTGGGATTGCGGCGCTCATCTCGCTTTATTGGCCGAGGGAGCCGGCGTACAGCTTCCGGGTCATGTGGCCAGCATGACTAAGCTGCTTCTGGCAACCAGAGCAGCACACGGAAGTGCCATTTACCTTCCCGCTGGAGCGGTACCTATTTATCTACTTGCACTTTAACATGCTTTTGAATTGCTAGGTTGGCAGGAGCAGGGACTGAGCAACGGGAGCTCACCCCGTCGCGGGGATTTGAACCGCTGACCTTCTGATCGGCAAGTCCTAAGTTCTGTGGTTTAATCCACAACGCCACCTGTGTCCACGGACCCCGGAGACCAGTGTTCAAATCCCAACTTGCCCATGAAGCTCACTTTGGATGCCCTCAGGCCAGTCACTCACTCTCTCAGCCTAACCTGCCATAAAATGGGGAGAAGGAGAAGCACGTAGTTTCCTTTTTACAGTCATACCTCATGTTACGTCTGCTTCATGTTATGTCCTGTGGCGACCTGGAAGTACCAGAAAGGGTTACTTCTGGGTTCGCCACTCAGAAGACAAAATGACGTCACGCGCATACGCAGAAGCAGCAAATCGGAACGGATCCCGTTCGTAACCAGAGGTACCACTGTATATATAAAACTAACTCAAAGCAAGTAACACCAATAATTAAATAAAAATATGAAGCCCAGTCCTATTTTTAAAAGGAAGGACTCAAGCGCCCCACCCACAGAAGGAGGCCAGAGATAATTAAGAGCCAAAGGCCTGGCGGAAAAGAAATGGTGCCTAGAGAGATGTAATGATGGGGCCAGGTGAGCCTCCATGGAGAGAGCATTCCACAAGTGGAGAGCCACCACGGAAAAGGCCCTCTCTCATGTTGCCTCTCTCTGGATCTCCCATGGAAAATGGTGATGGTCCGGGTCTGTTCATATCGGGAGAGGCAGTCCATATCACCCGCTTGCACAGATCTTATTAGTTCCATTGATGATCACCTGTCCTCTCTCTGACTGAGTTCCACTGTCTGCATCCATGCTGGCCAAAAAGGAATACATGCCCTGGGATGCATTTGAGGATGTTCTGGGGACCGTGAGCAAGTTATTGTAGCTGCACTTACGCCTAGCTTGTGGATTTCCCATAAGGGCACTTAGCTGTCTAGTGTAAGAAGAGAATGTTGGACCAGGCAGGCCTTTATCTGATACAGCAGGGCTCTTTTCACGTCTTTATCTTCAGAAAGCCACGGCACAAAGAAAGGCATTGGTGGTGGCAGCTCCCGACTTACAGTACTTCCCTTGCAGACTCTCCCAAGTCCAACCCTGAGCTCAGCTCTCACCCCCTCTCTCTAGCAGCCAGGTGAGGTGGGTGGAGGAAACCCCTTATCCTGCAGGGCCCCATCACTTGGTAGTCGCTTTTGCAGCACAGGTTCTCTCTGGAGGCTGACGAGGACACCACAGAGGCCAGCCAAGGCCATGTCTTACAAAGAAACTTGTCTGACTAGTTCAGCAGTAGGATCCCCTCTTAGATTCCATCCCTCACTAGGTATGGGACTCCAATAAATGGAAGGGTCTCAGGGCATCATTCAAACTGACACACACAGAGCAAACCCACAACTGCAACTTCAGATTTGGTGCCCTGAACTAAATCTCTCTGCAGAGCCAGGCAAGGTTCTTTGCTTGTCTGCCACTGCCTTGGTTTAAGCAGAACGTGGCTCTGGCCACAGATGAGCTCTTGCACTTCTCACCGGGATGCAATATACTTTAAATAGCATCTGCATGACTGCTCCCCCCGCCCACCCGTGGCTCTGTCCCCTCCCACTCTCCGCTCCCAGCAAGGCTGATCCACAAAGTAGCTCAAATGGCAGCTGTCACTGGTGAGGTGGCATTTTTCTTCAGTGATGCTGACAGCAGCTGTCCAGGAGGAGTATGAATGGAACGGGAATGACATCATGTTTATTCAGAAATGACATTCCCAGCTATGGATCAGTGTCAGCAATATTTTTGATGCGTTTGAGATGGAGAAAACACTTCCTGAGATACGTCCCTGATTTATCCCTTTTACAGCACGGAACACACACACAGCATAATTGAAGGAACTTTGGCAGGCAAAACAGGTCTGCCTCAGAGAGGAGGCTGGGTCTGAACATTCCTCCCTCATGCGCTAGTCTATGCGCAGGGAGTTAGTTGGTTTACTGGAAGGGGGGAGCATAACAAGAGCCTGCTGGATGAGGCCATTGGCCAGTTAGTCCAGCCTCCTCTTCTCACAGTGGCCAACCAGATGACCCAATGGGAAGCCCTAAAAGCAGGATCTGAGTACAGCGGAACTCTCATAGAATCATAGAATTGCAGAGTCCAAGGGGACCCAAAGGATCATTTAGTTTCAGTCCCTGCCAGCAGAAAAGGTGGGATATATATAACAACAACAACCACCCCTGCGATGAATTAGGGTAATTTACTCCAGCCCTGCTCAGCTGTGATTCCAAGCAACTGGCGTTCAGAGGCAGTCTGGTTGTGAAGACACAGTATAGACACCCAGGTAAGTAGCCATGGATCACCTCTGTGAATTGGCCACACTCCTCTTTTAAAGTCATCCAAATCCTTTGTTGTTGTTTAGTCGTTTAGTCGTGTCTGACTCTTCGTGACCCCATGGACCAGAGCACGCCAGGCACTCCTGTCTTCCACTGCCTCCCGCAGTTTGGTCAAACTCATGCTGGTAGCTTCGAGAACACTGTCCAACCATCTCGTCCTCTGTCGTCCCCTTCTCCTTGTGCCCTCCATCTTTCCCAACATCAGGGTCTTTTCCAGGGAGTCTTCTCTTCTCATGAGGTGGCCAAAGTATTGGAGCCTCAGCTTCACGATCTGTCCTTCCAGTGAGCACTCAGGGCTGATTTCCTTAAGAATGGATACGTTTGATCTCCTTGCAGTCCATGGGACTCTCAAGAGTCTCCTCCAGCACCATAATTTAAAAGCATCAATTCTTTGGCGATCAGCCTTCTTTATGGTCCAGCTCTCACTTCCATACATCACTACTGGGAAAACCATGGCTTTAACTATACGGACCTTTGTTGGCAAGGTGATGTCTCTGCTTTTTAAGATGCTGTCTAGGTTTACCATCGCCTTTCTCCCAAGGAGCAGGCGTCTTTTAATTTCGTGACTCCATAGACAAAGACAACATCCAAATCCTAAAACATCCTAAAAAGTTCTAAACGTGTGTGTGGTTTTTAAAAAATAAATAAATTGATATACTGTAATATCATCATTTTGGTCATCCTCCTCTCCTCCTGCCTGGAGGGGTGTCTGGAGCGCATGTGCAGAAACTACCCCACTGTGTAAAGGTAAAAATTTGCATTCCTTGCTCCACCCACTTTTGCCTATGGCTCCACCCACCACTAGCATGCGATTCCTGGAAGCTTTCTTAGAAGAGAATATGGCTCTTGGCATCACTCCCCTTGTAGACTCCCCTGGGGCACAATCTGTGATACTAGGATCAAAGAACTGTAGAGTTGGAAGGAATCCCAAGGGCCATCTAGTCCAACCTCCTGCAAGGCAAGAATCTCAGCCAAAGTATCTAGGATCGATGGCCATCTAACATTGCCTCGAGTCCTACCCTCCAGAGCAGGAGAAAACAAGCATGCTCCCTCTTCTATGTGACAGCCCTTAAGGTATTTGAAGATGGATATCCCTTCTCCTCTCAATCTTCTCTTTTCCAGGCTAAACATACCCAGCTCCTTCAACCATTCTTCATAAGGCCTGGTTTCCAGACCTCCTTTACACGTGTTCCAGTTTGTCCAATATCCTTCTTAGGGCTTGCCCACACTTCCACTTGTCCTATGCCTAGAAAGCAAGGGCCCAAGCGGTTTTCTGTTTGCCCTGCCATTTCCCCAGGAAAACTGATGGATGCTTGTTCTGATTCAATGGTAAAGAGAGGGTTTCCCCAGTGGAAAGTGGTGGGACAAGTGGAAGTGTCATCAAGCCTTAGAATGGTGCTGTCCAGAATTGGGCAAAATATTCCAGGTGGGATCTGACACTAGACTTCTGTTGATGCAGCCTAGAATAAAAAGGTAAAGGGACCCCTGACCATTGGGTCCAGTCGTGGCTGACCCTGGGTTTGCGGCACCCATCTCGCTTTATTGGCCAAGGGAGCTGGCATAGAGCTTCCGGGTCATGTAGCCAACATGACTAAGCCGCTTCTGGCGAACCAGAGCAGCGCATGGAAATGCCATTTACCTTCCCGCCAGAGCAGTACCTATTTATCTACCTACACTTTGACGTGCTTTCGAACTGCTAGGTTGGCAGGAGCAGGGACCGAGCAACGGGCGCTTACCCCGTCGCGGGGATTCGAACCACCGACCTTCTGATCGGCAAGTCCTAAGCTCTGTGGTTTAACCCGCAGCACCACCCACATCCCTGCAGCCTAGAACAGCATTTGCTTTTTTTGCTGCCGCACCGCACTTGACTCTTGTTAAGCTTGTGGTCCACTAAGACCCCTAAATCAAGCCAGGTGTCCCTCATCTTATATTTGTGCAGCTGGTTCTTCCTGCCTAAGTGCAGACCAAGGCATTTGTCCATATTGAAATTCATTTTGTTAGTGAAGAAATAAACACAGCCAAAGATCCTGGGTTGCCCCCTCCAGCCCCACCCCGAGTATTAATGCAAGGTCCTGCCCAAATGCACCATCTCAGATCCTGCAGCAGCTGCAAGCGTTGCTGCTACAGATGCCTTTGCCTGGTGGGCTTCTCCCTCCCTCCCTCCCTCCCTCCCTCCCTCCCTCCCTCCTGCGGGTTTCCACTCATGCTATCAGATTAAAGGGAGATATATTTAAGCCTGAGTTCAACAGAAGGGCTTATTTAAATATAAACTCTGAGAAGTCGGCCAGCTCTCTGGCTCAAATTGCAGGTGATTTGACAAGTGGAAGTGGCTGATGGGGTCCGGATAGAGAGGGAGAGAAGTGCCAAGGAGCAATCCAAGTTCTGTGCTGGGGAAGACTGGATCCTGCAACCACTTTCAATTAATGCAAGTATTCAGGTTGCCTCTTAGTCTGCGCAGTTGTGCAGTCTTCACAGTTCTGCATAATTTTCTTCATTTGTTCACTTTGGGCTGAGTTGTCAAGTGAGCGGCAAGAACCCAAGGCCAGCAGTTAAGGCAGCCAAGGTCCAGGGCGAGAGAAGACAGTCACCACCCAGGTGGCCTTCCTGATGAGGCGAGTCAGTGGCCAGGCTGGGTGGGCAGAGTTAACTCCATTGCAACACCTGGGATCTCTTTGCTGCCCTGGTGAAGAGCTCTGACCTGGAATGCTGGTACTTCACTACACAAGGTGACTGTGGTGAAGAACTGTGGATGATTTCTTCCATCTCCTGTCCCCATCCCTGTCCCAGTCCAAGACATTTTGCTGCCTGAGCCAGAACCTCAAATGCCCTCTCCCACCTACGTATGCTAAGGACAGCATTGTTTTAAAGTCTTGCCTGCACCATTCAGATATCTGTTCCTGTCTTCACCTGTCTCTACAGCTTAAGAGCGTAAGATGGATCTTGCTGGACCAAGCTGAACTGAGCCCATCTAGTCCATCATCCAGTTGCCCACAGTCGCCAACCACATGGCCCCAATGGAAAGCACATGAGCAGGACATGGGGGGTGGTGGTGGTGGTAGTAGTGGAATAGTTTGGGAAGGTGAGCCCTGCCCCTGCCTTTTTCTTTTTTTCTTTTTGCTTCTGAGGTTTCAGCTGGAGTTGCCCACCCACTTACCTCCATGAGGACTGGAAACTTAAAACAGAGTGCATTCCTTGTGTGCAGAACAGCCTGCGTGATCCATCTTTGGCACCCCCAGATTAAAAGGAAGGAAAGAAGAGGTCAGATGATGGGAAGCAGCTTTCTCTGCACCAAAAAAGAGGGATTTTTTGCCCTTTGTTTCTGCTCTCTGTCTAACCAGGAACTTGTGGATTTCATGCAAGGCTGGGTAACAGCTGCCTTTTGCATTTTCAAAAATGAGAAGCAGCCATTGCTTCCAGAATCCAGCCTGATCCCTACAGCTCCAAACAGAGGCTGGAATCAGTCTGCTTCAACACCCAGCCTAATTCTTGCACTTATTTGCTTCCTATTTTTCCTTGTTTCCTCCTCCCCTCCCTCCTGATTTGCATAACATCCCAGCCTGAAAAGGCTTTGGAGAACTCAAAATCTCCACTTTCTGTTTTGTGACATTTTGGCTGGTCCAAAATGAAGGTGCTGCCCAGCGGTGGATTTTGGAGTTTTCTTTTCTTTTCTTTTTAATTTCTTTTTATTTTCAGTTTTTTATATTAACATTATTTCCATGCACTCCAA